>NW_027556098.1:357137391-357737391 GCF_003287225.1 Phascolarctos cinereus | reverse complement strand
ACCTTATCCACAGACAGAGCAAGAAAGGGAGACACACAGAGAGATCCTTATCACATCATATTACGCATTAGAGTGATCTATATTTGTGTCTTATCCTCCACTAGTCTGTAAGCTCCATGAAGGCAGGGTTCATGTCTTATTAAATCTGTTTCTCTTCCAGCACTTAGTAAAGAACTCAACACACAGCAGAATAGAGTGTGGCTTGGGAGCCAGGAAAAACTGGGTTAGAATCTTGCCTCTGGTGTTTATTATCTATATAACCCTGGGCAAAGTCACTTACCTCTCTAGTTCTCAGTTTCCTCATCCATAAAATTAGGGTGATACTAGCACCTACCCAACAGGGTGGTTGTGGTGAGGACAGAATGTGATAATGTTTGTAGATTTCTTCAAAAACCTTAAAGGACTACAATAAATGCTAGCTATCATCATCATCAGGAACATGGATTTAGAGCTGGAAGGGACCTTAAAGGAAATCTGCTCCACGCTCCTCAGTTTACAGATGAGGAAACTGAGACCCAGAGAGGGTGTCACTTACTAAAGGGTGTTGTGTCAATGCCAAGTAGCAGAGAAAGCATTGGAATCCTTATCTTCTGACTCCAAATCTAGTCCCAATTGTAACTATATTAGAACAAACAAAAAATACACAGTCCCTGTTCTTGCTAAGACACTGCACAATATACTCTCTTTCTTTATACACAAACAAAAATGGAGAGTATATACAAAATTTATATACATATATATGTATGTGTATATTTTTTGGCCTGTTCCTATATATTTACACACATGATACATATATAGATATGTATGTATGTGTATGAGTATGTATATATGCATGTGTTACATGTATACACATGCATACACACATTTATGCATATGTACACATATGCATATATACGTGTGTGTGTGTGTATAGTAGATAGCAATTCCCATAAGAGGCAGTGTGGCACTGGAATAGTGAGACAATGTGGATAGAGAACTGGCCTAGGAGCCAGGAAAGCCTGGATTCAAATCCTGCCTCTGACACATAACTAGTTGTGTGACCTTGGGGAATTCATGTAACCTCTTAGGGCTCTAGACTGTAAAGTTGCAGGGAAGGTGCCAAACTACATTAGTAAAGGAAGTTTTCTCATCTGGGAGTTCCTTATATGAACAAATTCACAAGACTAGACTTTGTTCCTACCCAGAGATTCCCATAAAGACAGAGGAGTAGACAGAAGGACACAGATGTGTCCCAGGGCTCATGGACCTCATGTTCAGCCCTGCTTGCACCATGTACTGTCCTTTGCACTACTCAAGTGAGGGACTTGTTCCCTACTCCCATATGTGGAGCCAGCCACAACCCCCTTTGCCCAATCCTGCCCTTAAAGATACTCCCACCTAGAACCTCCCCCATTGTGCTATGTGGAACCAAGGGCAAATTTCCAGAAAGAACCAGGGTCTCTTCAAAGGGAGTCAGTCATGCCAAAGGCTGGAGTGCCATCTCCATCGGGTGCTTCAAGGCCAGTCAATAATAATATTGACAAGGAGTTGGAGGCACTTTTGAAGCCTGGGTCTCCCAGAATGCTGAGATCAGGCAGGCTTACTATAGAAACTTTTTAAAAATTTAAATGTTTTTATCTTTTAAACAAATGCTTTATTTGCTGTTCTTTTGTCATCTCTCTGTCACTCACCAATGATTTCTCCCTCCCCCTATGCTGTACTTTGCTGTCAATACAGTTAAGCAAAACTAATCAAACCATTAGCCATGTCTTACAATGTATGCCTCATCCCACACCTATAGTTTTACCACCTCTTTGCCAAGACAGGCAGTTTAGCTTCTCCAGGTCAGGACGGAAATGACTTAGCTCTTAAGGGAAAGAAGGCTGCTTTTACAGGAGACAGTGTAGTGACTGATTTGAAGTCAGAAACCCTGGGTTTGAATCCTGGCTCTGCTACTTAATACATGTGTGATCTTGGACAAGTCACTTAAGGTCTGCAGGCCTCAATTTCCTCCTTTGTAAAATGAGGAAGGTTGGACTAAATGCCCTCCAACATCTATGACCTTTGAACCTTCCCTAACCCTAGTATGACACATAGCACCAAGATTTGGAGTTGGAAGGGACCTTAGAGGCCAGGTCCAGCCTGTTCATTTTACAGATGAATGTTATGATCCTATTATCTCTAAGGTCCCTGGAAGAAGAAGCTGGGTATTCTGTGATGAGGTGCCAGATACCTCGGTTCCATGTCACTTAGCTCCAAGGTGGGGGGTGGGGGGGAAGGATCAGGGGAAAGGAACCTTCCTCTTCCACTGGCCTGGCCCCAGCCCGCCATTGTTCATGGCCTCCAATCAGGAGCACCCACTTCCTGTTATTTCAGGGGCAGGAAATGATGACATCCCGCCTAGGCCCCACCAGACCCTGCAGACCTGTTAGCCAGCCCCTTCTAGCTCCCAAACCTTTGCCTTAAACTCCAGCTCTCAGGCCATTCCTCTGCTCTCCCGTGCCCAGATCTGGTGCTGGAAGTGGAGGGATTCAAAATTAAGACGTGATCTCCCCTGAGAGGGGAAGGTAATTTTGGGTAAAGAGGGTAGAGGTAGGGTTCCAAACACCCTGGTCTCAGCTAATCAGACTCATTCAAGAAAAATCCCAGCTTCAGTGATACTGTAGGACCTGGCCAGTAAAGTCCTGACCCCAGGGATGTATGAGTTTTTGAATGGCAGGCATTTTGGGCTTACTCTGGGAAAGTGAAGTTAGGGGCAGGAGATACAGGTCTAGGGTAAAAGCAGAGGGGCTGGGGACCCTGCTCCTTACAACTCACTATTTCAGAGTCTATGTATGCATCATAGAAGAAAATGAGGTTCTGGTCATCATCCAGGTAATTTATGTTGCAAATCTAAGGCCCCTCCAAAATCACAGAATGTAAAATTGGGAGGGGGCCTTAGAACACTGAACATAAAATCTTAGCACTGATAGGAGCCAAAGAGACCTTAGCACAACCTCCCTAATTTTACAGAAAAGGAAACTGAGAGTCAGGAGGTTTAAGTGACCTTGTCCAAGGCCAGACAGCAAATCTGCCTAGTGGTCATATTTCTACTTCCTTTGGCTCTGTGAAGGCCAAATCTTGGTGTCCAAAGGGTTGGTAAGACACCCTAGAGTGGAGAGGGAATAGGAAGAGGCACAGTGGGAATTGGGATGGCTAAGGATTGGGGCATCATACCTCACTGCTGCCCCACCCCCCACCCCACTCCTCTCAGGCAGCCCCAGTGATTGGGGGTGGATGAACAGGACCTGCAGCTGTCACAGTAACACTGAAGACCGTGCCCAGGGGTGCCAGGCAGGGCTGCCACCCTCAAAACAAAGCTACATTATCTGGGGCTCACCCGGCTGGCTCCCTTTACCCAGAGGCCCAGCTGGTGCCAATAGGCATGGCTGCCTGGCCCCCTGAGGCCTCAGGCCAGACCAGATCAGAGGTCTCCTTTCCTAAGAGGCTCTCAAACTTTTAGCCGGCCCCCAGTGCTCCTTAGTTGGTACCTATGGGGGCTTTCTCCCAGAGGAGGAGTCAATAAGCAGCCCTACTCCAGCCAGGAATTGGGGAAGTGGGCCAAGGTGCCTCTACCTTTCTAGGCCTGGGGCTAGCACAGAATGAGAGGGAACTCTCAATCCCTTTCCCTTCATTTGCATACGCATGACAGCACATTAGGGGCTCATTAATAGCCTCATTACTGGGACCCATCAAGCCCACATAGCAAGGTTGGGAGAAGAGAAGGGGAAAGAGGAGGGGAAATGGGAGAGGAAGAATGGAGAAGGCCTGAGCTGCAGGGAAACCAAGCCTCAAGGCCTCTCTGTCCCTAAGACTCTATCCAGGACCCTACCTCATCATAATCATCTATATTTGTACAACTTTACTAGCTTAAAACTTCTCAGAGACTTTTGGGTCACCCAGTGTAAAACTGACTGGTTTGCAAAGTGCTTTGCATAAGCCTGGCAACAACCCTGGGAAGAAGATGCTCTAGGTATTGTTCAAATTTTACTAAGGAGGAAACAGACTTTGAAAGGCTTAGGGACTTACTTAGTGACCCTCTAGTGTCAGAGGCAGCATTTTCACCCAAGTTTTCCCCATTAGACTAGAAGCTCCTTGAGGGCAAGGACTGTCTTTTGCCTCTTTTTGTATCCCTAGTGCTTAGCACAGTGCTTAATAAATGTTTATTGACTGACTCACCACAATCCCAACACTCTATATCCTGGACCATGAATAAGCAGGATTTCTGGGTAGAAATCATTCATTCCATCCAGGGTTCTTCTCTCTGTATCCAAACCAGGTACCTCATCCAGAGCACTCTAGCTTGTAAACAGACCTGTCTACCCATCCAAGTCCATTCTGTATAGAGACTAGTCTCCTCAACTGGGTATGCAGAACAGTCATTCCATTGAAGGTCCCAAATACACATGAGCCCATCCTCTACTCTCTGTAATCAAACAAGTTGCCCCATTCTTCATCAGGGGTTTCTCCTGCCTACAGATGAGGGCCTCCCCTCCATGCAAACTAGTTCTTCCATCCAAATCACCCTCTCAAGTCAGTATACAGTATACTTCAGTATACAGACCACTTCCCTCTCCAGTTCCTGTTCCCTATCTGCCAATCTGCCAGGGACCTGTGGAGAACCTTGAGTGCAGAGGGGTTGGGAAGAGGGGGACATTAATGACCCTAGGGAGCCTGCCAAAGTCTTTGGGAAGCTTCCAAGACCCTAAAGCTCTCTCAAGCTTCATCAGAGCAAAGATAAAAATCCAGTCATTTCAGCTGTCAGACTTGTGTTCTAAGCCCAACCACATTACCCCCATAGCCACAGACCCTAGCCTCCTAATATCCCACACTCTCCCACACCCTAGAACAGAACTAAGCACCCATATTAGTACCATTGGTGTGGTTGGGAGGTTACAGTGAACACCCACTGGGCATCACAGCAACCCCACCTATCCTGGGATCCCCCACACCCACAGACACTGTTTCATCCTGAGCTTGGGGCCCTGAGGGGGCAAGGAGGTGACTGGGATTAGATTCTGACTCCTGGAAGCAAAGTGGAGAAGGTATGGGAAGGGAGCAAGGCTCAGGCCCACATCTCTGCTTGAGTCAGTGAGAAAGGGATTCAGGCATCCTGAGCTCCCAGTTTGATAGGTGCTGCCCCCTCCCCTTAGACACATGGGAGTTATATCCCAGAAAAGATTGCTTTTCCCTTCCTCCCCTCAACCAAACCTGTCCCCACTTCCTAATCACATCTCTTCTACCAGTAGCCTCAGAACTGGTTATTTGTGGGAGGAGTGGGGTTGGGGACAGGGGATAATGCTCCTTTTTACCCCAAATCCCAAGAACTTCCTTTCTTGGAGATGGACAAAACCTAGAGGATGTAAATTGAGGCCTTTGCCCCATTCTATAGAGTAGAGAAACTGAGGCCTGAGAGAGCTCAGCTTAATGATGATGCCAGGAAATTTAGGGAAACCGGGCCTGGAAGTAAAATGGAGAAGTCTTTTGGAGTCAGAAGGGGAATGAGTTTGAAGTTCTATCTTGGTCCCATACCTCTCCCTTACCCCAAATTCTGAAATGAACTTGGAGGCTGTGGAATCAGGCCTCCCCCAATACCCTGCAAGAGGCCTAGGGGCCCAGGGCCTAGCCTAGCTCTAAGGGAAGTCAGGGCCCCCTCCGAGCCTCCCGCCCTTGCCCCTAACAATGCCGCCTCCCCCTTCACTCCCCTCCCCTCCCCCAACCCTCTCTTTTATTCTGCCAGTTACTTGGCAGCCACAGTGCAGTCAGAGCTTCCCCCTTCCCCCTCGGCCTCTGCTGCCCCAGCCACCCGCACACTTCGTGGCAGCTGGATCGATGGGGGATTGGAGGAGGGTAGAGATCTGAATGGGAGGTGGGATGCGTGTGAGGTAAGGATCTAGATCTAGATTGGGAGGAGGTGCTCTCCAGGCTTTCCAGAGGGAACTTAGTGGGGAAAGCTGGGTTCTCATCTAAGTCCCGAAGACTGACAACTCGGGGTCGGGGGAGAGAGGAGGGAAGGGACCCTTCTCGGCCAGGGTAGGTAGACAGGACGATTCCTTTCGCCACACTACTCCTTGAGGTATGGGAACCCATCCCTGCCGAAGACGACGATGTGGAGAAGGGGCTCTGTGTCTCCTCAGAGGGCAGAGCCACAAGTTGGAAGAAGCGACTTGTCCCCACTTCCACTCTCACCCCCACCGCTCTACACACAAACCCTGGAGAAGGGGAAGCGGAGGCTGGGCTGAGGAGGCATGTGACGGGGCAAGATTGAGGAAGGGGGGGGTCAGGGGAGCACAGAAGCCAGGACAGAGTTGTAGCTGGGAGGCGCGACGTGGGGGATGAACAGTGGTCCCGGGTGCAGAGAGGTGGGGGTGGGGGATACCCAGCAAAGTCCAGGATCCATTTCCAGGGTGGCGAGCTAAGAATATTTGGGGATAGCCGGGACGGCGGGTCGGGGGAGAGTCTCTGGGAATACCAGGCCCTAAATCGGGGGAGAGGCTGGTTCCTGGGCGGGCACATCCCGAAGGCTGCAGTGGCTAGAGCAAGGCAAAGCCGCGGCGGCGGCGGCAGCGGGAGGGGGGAGGGGGGGCAGCTGTCAGAAGATGCCACTGTCCTGGAGCCGCGGCCGCAAGCTTTTATTTTTAAAACTCCCCACTCCCCAGCAGTTCCTGGCCGAGATGGGGGCGGAAGGAGGGGGGACGGCTCCACGCCTACGGTGGGCGCCCCCCCACCCCCTTCCCAGGCCTCTGAGCTGCGCAGCCCACCCAAGGCCTGCCTCCCCGCTTCAGTCCACTGCCCCAGCCCCAACCCCTTGGCAAATCTGGCGGGTACCTTGTGGGGCGCCGGGGTCCGGCTCCTGGTGCTGGCCCTTGTCCATGGCTACTGAGCGGCGGGGTGGGGTCTGCTCCTCTGCGGAACGCCTTGAGATCTCAGCCGCGGAGGCGGCGCCGGTCTGAGCTCGGTGCTTCCCCCACCCCCGTGGCTTCTGGGGGGATCGGACGGCTCATCCCGCCTTGGCTTCCTTTCTTCCTCCTCCTCCTCCTTTTCCTCCTCCTCCTCCTCCTCCTCCTCCTCCTCTTCCTTTTCTAGAGCTCAGGGGGATGGGGTTCACCCGCACCTCCAAATGCAAGCAATCAGGACCTGGGGGCCCCGTGCAGCCGGCGAGGCCGAGATCCGCGGGCGCCGGGCTCGCGGGGCGGGGCGGTGGGGGTGGGGGCTGCGACGGCCTCGACAGCTGCCCAGTGCCGGCCCGGCCCCGGCCACGGCCCCAGAGCTATTGTACAGATTCCCGGCTCCGGCCCTGGTCTCTCGGCTGGCCTATACCAAATGTGCCACCGAGGGAGGGCCGGCCCCCCACCTTGCGACCCTGCGCAGGTGGGTAGAAGGTGTCACCCTCTACTGTTCAGCCTCTAGCAGGGGAGAAAATGTTAAAGGCGCGGGGACCCCTCTTTACCAGAGAAAAGGAGATCGGCAAAAAGACTTAGGGAGGGGCCTTTTGGGCTGTCTCTCCCCCGCGAATGTCATTTGGTATCGTCCCGCAGAGTGTAGAGACTATGTAGGGAGAGTTGAGAGAGAAGCTGGTGACTCACCACCCCCGGGAAGGGGGGGAGCATGTGGGCCCTCAATCCACCCCCCCAAGTACTCCAGCAGACGTGTGAGGTTTGAGGGCCTGGGGTTATAGGACACCACTCCCAGCTCTGAAAAAAAAATCAAATCTCAAGCGAATATGTCCCGTCCCCCCTCCCCCCCCGCCGCCGGTCCCAAGCCCAATTAGCTATTGGGGGAGGGGGATACCAGGAGCTCTCCTCCCCCGAGTTGCTGCTTCTCTGCCTGTTGCAGGCTCCGAGCTAGGCTCCAGCAGGGCCCAGAGGCTCAGCCTCCTTAGCCTGAAACCATTTGCACACACCGATCCCTCAACCCTAAATTACTTCAATACTCCAAGGGGTGCCGAGTAAACTCAGGCAGATGCCCTGACCCTCTCCCTTTCCCCCTCCTCCTTCAGTAATTATAACTCTGAAACTTGTAGGCCTATTCAGGGCCTCATCTGTCTCTACCGCCAATGGTTTCCCCCCTCCCCCTTCTGACCCTGCTGTCTCTGCCTTCCCCTCCATCAGCATCCCCACCCCCTTTTCCCCAGGCCCACTGAGGAAGCTGGGGCCAGGGACAGGAGCCAAGTCCATCGTCCAAACATCAGACCGAGGACAGGAGCTTGCAGAAAGGTGGATCGATGGGGCTGCAGGGGCCTGGTGAGAGATGGAAGCAAGAGAGTGAGGGAATAAGGGAGAGCAGGGTTTGAGTGGAAGGGAAGATAAGACCAGATCCTGACCACTCCTGGCTTTGCTCTTTGTCCTGACCTCAAGAGTTTGAAGTTGCTGGCTCTTCCATTGTCCAGGGATTAGCCCATGGTCCAGATGTAAGGGCCTCTCTCTCTGGGGATCAAGTATGCCCCTGAGTGCTACTCCCAGAGCTCTGAGCAGACCCAACTTCCCTGAAGGTCAGTTCCTGGAGGGAGTAGGGGAGCTGGGCCACCCCCATACATCAAGGCAATGAGGTCCATGCCTTTGGTAACTTGGAAGGAGGGGACCCTCTCTTTTGGGTTCCTTGGAGGTGAGGAAGGGAGTAAAGAGAGAGCGTCAGTGACCTAGAAGACAGGCTAAGGGAAAATAGCCCCAAGTTGAGCTGGGATAGTAAATTCATGGGGTGAGGGAGAATGTCAGAAACCTAGAGGCATCTTAGAAACTGTAACAGTCCATTTGTAGATGAGGAAATTGAGACAGAGAGGGGAAGTGATTTGCCCAAAGTGATAGGGCAAGTCCGTGAGAGAGTCAGGACTGGAACTCCATTCTTCTGACTCTCAGTCAAGTCCAGGACACTCTTCCTTGTTTCACAGAGTATCTCCTAAATATAGTTATGCCAAGAGTTGATAAAACAAAGATCTACACAAAACCTGGTCCTGGAATTTATGAACCTTACAATCTAGCAGAAAGAAAATCAAACACATGGAGAAAAATATAACTACCCCCCTCCCCCATCTGGAGGCTTTGTCTTCTCTATATGCCCACAGCCTTCATTGACTGTTCCATTGGCCAGAGTGGTCAGGGAAGACTTCCCAAAAGAGATAGCATCTGAGCTAGGCCTTAAAGGACTACAATAAAAATGGATTACATTTCCTTAGACCTTTATACTTTACAAAGTGAATGCCTTAAAGCAATTGCCTGTGCGATTTGGAGGGAAAATATTATTACTCTATTTTACAAAGGAGGAAACAAGTATGAAATCAACAAGCATTTATTAATCACTTACCAAGAAATGACTGGCATTGTGATAGGTGCTAGGGCTGGAAGAATGAAACAGCTCCTGGATTCAAGGAAGTTACATTCTATTGAGTACGCATAAGTAAGTAGATTAAAAACAACAAAGTAAGTACAAGTAATTTCAGTAGAGGCACTAGCTGCTGAGGGGAAGCAGGTAACACTTCGTGCATTTGAGATGATATTTCCTTTCGTATACTCTATTTCTGCCAAGCTAACCTACCAGCTTCTCCCTAACATAGTGCTTTGCACATTGTAAGCACTTAACAAATTCTTTTTTCATTCACTCATTCATTCACGGACTCAAGATATTGTCTCAAGATGTCTTTGCTGGGGCTGCTAGGTGGTTCAGTGGATAGAGCACTGGCCTTGGAGTCAGAAGGACTCCAAGTTCAAATTTGACCTCATATACTTACTAGCTGTGTGATCCTGGGTAAGTCGCTTAACCCAGATTGCCTCCAAAGAAAGATATCTTTGAACAGACTGTTGGTAATGCCTGGAATGCACCCTTTATTCACCTTCAACTCTAAATCAGTCCCTCTTTCCATCAAAGCTCAGCTCATGACCCCTCAGCTTTTACTTTTCTCTCCCTCCTGAAATTACTTTGTATTTACTTACCTGTCTTCATGCTGCAGTACATACCATCCCCACTCCATTTAATAGAAGCTCCTCAAGAGCAAAAACTGATTCCTTTTTTGCATTTTTAGCCCTAGCACCTGGCTCAGGGCCTAGCACACAGTAGGTACTTAATGAATGATTGTTGGATTTAATTGACTATTAAAGTGAGTAGGAAGTGTTAGAGCTGTTACCAAAACCCAGGGCCCTTTCCCACAGTGTCTCATTATTTACAACAACATTATTTAGGTAACATTTCTACAGTTAGAGATTAGGGAAAGAAACATTTTTTGGCAGAAAGAGAGCATCCCTGTCAGAACATAAACAAAGGTCCAGAGATGGGAAAGGCCAGGATGGGAGGAGGGGACCATTTGGGGAATTTTAGTAATCCCATAGGAATTAGCATGGGAAATAGTGGTTGGAAAGGTGTGTTGGGGTCTTTGAAGGGCTTTGAATGCCAGGTTTAACATCCTGGGACTTTGCCCTATAGGTTGGAGGGGAGCCATTGAATGGTTTGGAGCATCAAGTGATGGATGTGCAACGATCAACATGCTGTTTTGTTTAAAAAGGACTCAAAAATCAGGTATTTAATTGTGCTGTGCCAGACCTGGTCTCCACCCTTGGAAAAATCACAGTCTAAAGCAACTATCCATGTACAGGATCTTTAGAGAGAAGAAAAGATACATTAAGCCAAGACCAAGGGAGGCAGTGTTGTCTAATGCAAAGAACCCTGGCCTGTAAGTCAGGAGAACCCAGTTGTAATGCCACCTCTGCTACTAACTTGCTATGTGACCTTGGACAAGTTCCTTCTCCTCTCTGGGTCAGTTTTTCTTTTCTTTTCTTTTTTTTGGAGGCAGTCAAGGTGAAGTAACTTGCCCAGGGTCACACAGCTAGTAAGTTTCTGAGGCTGGATTTGAACTCAGGTCCTCCTGAGCCTTGTGCTAGGGCCGGTGCTATCTACTGTGTCACCTAGCTGCTCCAGTCTCTGTTTTTCCATCTGCGTATTTTTAAAGGTTAATCTTTGTACTTTTATATTAATATTTTAATAGGAATCAATTTGTTCATGAATCAGGTAACAAAAGTAGAAATCCAGTAGAGACAACTTGCAAGTTGAACCAGGGCCATCTTTAATAGTACTGAAACTCATTTTAACAGATAGTGCTGCCTTTGGCAGTCCACTGTCTCTCGCTGTTTATTGGTTGGGGTGGAAGAGATGATGTCTCAAAATTCTTTCCCAGCTCTGATGTTCTAGGGCTCTAAAAAGAATATTTTAAGGGATGGCATGGGGATTAAGATGAGGGAATTACTGAGGATGCTCTATCAGAGAGAAGGCCAGGCACTTCTATGTTAAGACAAATCAACAGAAAGTTGCTAACTCTCCAGGGCTTTGCATGTAGTAGACTATAGGAGCTAAGCAAAGGTATGGAGGAATGGAATCAAAATGATCCATATGGAAAGGCTCCCAGGAATAAGTGGTGAGATTTGGGAGCTTTGTGATGGGCCAGTTTATTGGGATGGTGAAGAAAGTGACTCTAGGAAGTATTAGAGCCTGGGTATAAGTCAAGGTAACATCTAGGAGAACAAGTGAAGGAGGCCTTTGAGTTAATCTCCTTTCCATTGAAATCCCTATTGCCTACAAAATTTTGCTTAAATTGAGTCTGATTTCTGATTCTGCCAAGAAAAGAAAAAGGACTGTTCTCTCAGGATCTGGGAGAGTGCCTTTGTGGGGATATCTCTACCTGGTCTGGTAGGGAAGCTGAGTCACAGAGTGAAGGGATGGGCAACAGAACCTCTGGCTCTGTGCTCATAAGAGTCCCTTCCCTTTAGAATTCTGGCCAGGTGAAGGGAGTGGAAGGCAGATCTGCTGCCCTGACTCCCAACCCTAAGGGAAGCAGGGATAAGTGAACCATGACTTCCTCTAACCATGTGATTTCCTGGGTGAGAAGGGGGAGTGGGCAAAACCTGACACAAGAAGGGGAGGCTATAGTCCCTCTTCTAACCTCCCCAGTGCCAGATCTCTTTGCCTCATCCCTAAGACAGAGACATGAGTATCAAAAATACATAGATTGCTAGATAAAGTACATAGATAGGTAGAATGAGATGGGTGGAGGCTTCTGGGGAGCAGAGAAGTAATAGGGCAGAGGTTTTGGGAGTGAGGACCACCCTGAGAGAATGAGCAAGATAGAAACACAAAGACAGAACAGAAGCCCAGTCATATGGTATGCAGAGAGGAGGAGAGTCAGGAAATGGGGAAAGGGGAAGGCCATGGCAAGTTTATAGAATTTTAAGCAGGAAAAGGGGCCCCGAATTCTCAAATTTAGAGGGGCAAACTGAGACCAGAGAGATTAAATGATTTAGCCAGGGTCACACAGATTGGTTATCGTTCTTGTTCTCGAAGAGGACCAAAATTACATCAGTATTGCTAGAGTCAAGTTTCAGTGTGTTTGACTGTGGCTGATCAGACCAATACGAGCTCAGAATGTTCTACTACAGGTCGGGCACAAATAGTCCCTGTGAACATTTGGGGTGGATTCTCTAAATTTGCACATCTTGCATTTCTTTTGAGACAGTAAGTGGCTGAACCAGGAGTTCAATCCAGAGTTTTTCTCTACCTTGATGCCAGACTAACCTCCCAATGGTTGAATTAGGATTGCTGCTCCAGATTCTTCAGGGGGTACTGAAAACTAATATGTTACTTAGAGCTCAGTGGGGACTTGAGGAGACTCAGATTCCTCAACGCTAGTGAGGTCATGGTTTTTCTCCTCAATCCCACCTCAAAGTCTCTTTAGAATATAAGCTTCTTGAGGGCAGGGACTCTGTGGCATCTACCTGTATGGTATCCCCAGGGCCCAGTACACAATAGGCCCATGATCAATGTTTGTTATTGAAGGAGAATAGCTAATATTTATAGAGCCCTTTATGTTTCCTGTTTACAAAGTTTAAATGAATGATTTCATTTGACTCTCACAACAACCCTGTAAGATAAGTAGTGTAATTCTTACTAGCCTGATTTTATAGATAATGAAACTAACACAGAGATTAAGTGACTTGCCCAAGTACTGGGCTATCAACTGACAGCTCAGATTCATTCTTTGATTCCAAATGACCTTTGAGATTCCTTCCAGCTCTAAATATGTAATCCAGGACTTTTCCTCACCTTTCATCTGAAAATTTTTAAATTAATTTTTATTTCAATGTATTTATTTTTAACCTAACAAAATATTTTTATGCCTTTCTATTGTTTTTAACATCATTAATATTTCCAATTGACTCTACTCACTCTGTAAAAAAAAAAAAAGAAAGAAAAGAAAAAGTCAAACAAAACAAATGAACATATTGGCCGCATCTGAAAACGTATGCCTCTTTCTGAACCTCTAATCTACCACCTCAGAGGAAAGACCAACCAATGATTCCCTCCAGCCTTCCATTCCCTATTAGGTGGCTGGGGGTGGTGGATGAGGAAGGAGAGGTATGTCCTCATTTGGCACCTTGAATGATTTAAGTGTATCTCCTGCTGAGGGAAGGGTGTCTGCATGAGTACAGAACAGGTCATTACCCACCGGGGAAACCCCGGGGTGCGGAACTACCTTGAGGTGGAGGGAGCAGCAAGGAGGGCAGGGGTAATGAAGGAGGAAAGGGAGGGTGAGTCCCAACTATTGGGATCCCTTCTAACAAGGTTCTTCCCTTTCTCCCTATCCTCCCCTCTGAGTCACCATAGACGCCCAACTCAAGTCGGGACTCCTGGGTCCCTGGGAACAGCAGCGGTGAGGCAGGTGTCTCTAGGGGGGACGCTCCCCACCAATCACCGTCCCTCCCAGTGACGTCGACACCCGCCCCGAGAGAGGGGGGGTGCTTTGTGTCAGCGCGCTGGCATCTCCCGGCACACCCAGCCCCAAAGAGCTGGCCCTTGTGAGCCTGGGGATCCGGGATCGGGATCGAGCTGCACGTTTGGGACAAAGAGGAAGTGCGCAGTAGGCACCCCTGGAGTCCTTGCTCTAAGAGGGAGGAGGAGGAGGAATGAAGTGGGCGAAGTCTTAAGTTTCTGGCTGACCTGAGGTCTCCGTAGAGGAACAAGCTTCCCTCTGCTTTTTTCCCAAACCTGAGCCCGAGAAAATGAGCAGTCTTGGGGGTGGGGGTGGGGGAGTCAAGAAGAAGGAGAGCAGGATAGAAATCCATGCTAAGCCTTAAAGCTCCATATAAAGATGAGTTACTAGCATCATTAGTTTTATTAATAATAATATGAATAATATACAGACAAAATCACCGAGAATCAGAGAAAGATTAAGACTGCAAGGCAGAGATTGAGGAGGACCCTAGATTCCGAGAACACACACATGTGGACAGAAATACACGGTTCTCTCCCCCAATATCCCTCTTTCGTCCCCTCCCTCGCCTACCTCCCAAGTGCCAGATTCTGGGCCCAACGGGCGGGGCTGAAGTCGCTAGGGGTGGGAGCCTGGACCATGGCTGTGACTCAAGTTTCTGTGGGGAAGAGTGGAGCAGCCGGCAGGGAGGGGCTGAGTCTGACAGACACCCAGTCAGACGGATGGATACTTTCACCTCAGCTGTCCTCTCTCCTTTCCACCCCGCCCCTGTCCCTCCTAGGGGCTGTGGGAGGAAGATCTCTTCCTTAGATGGGCTTTTCAAGACCTCCACACCTAGAATCCAGGACAGAGAAAAGGTTTCAGGGCTGAGGGTTCAGGTACTTGGGGCTGGAGGCACAAAGACTCAAGGTCTTTGGGACTTAGAATTGCCCTGGAGACCAAGGGTTGGGGATAAGAAGTGGTACCCAAAGTAAGTTTCAGGCGATCAAGGATTCATTGGCTCAGGGCTAGGGGCTTAGGAGGACCCAAGGGCTCAGGGCTCAGAGGCTCAAGGTTATCAATGATTTCTGGGCTTAGAGGGTCAATCAATCAATCCACAAGCATTTATTAAATGCCTATTATGTGTTAGGCATTGTGTTAGGTTACAAAGACAAAAATAAAAGGGTTTCTGCCCTTAAAGAGATCTTCCTTCCTTTCTTCATCTTTCATTTTTTCTTTCTTTTTCTTCCTTCCTTCCTTCTTTCCTTTCTTTTCTTTCCTCCTTCCTTTCCTTCTTTCTCTCTTTCGCTTTTTAAAGTTTACTTTCTATAGATACAAAAATAAGTGTAAGGTAATCTGAGGGATGGGCAGGAATAACTTCTCAAGGGTTGAGGGCAAACAAGAGCTTAGATGGTTGTTTAGAGTTCAGAGGTTAATGGCTCAAGAGTACTCAAGAACCAGGATTTTAAGGCTTCAGGGACTCACTGGTGCTCAGGGAACTCAGAAATCAGGGCACCCTGGGGTGCTTAAGGCTAAGAGGTTCAAGGGCCCAGAGGATCAGTACATCCAACAACTCGGGGCACTGATGCCTCACCTACTACCCGAAAAAGTCCATGACGCATTTCTCCCTCCCTCCGAATTTCCTCCCCAGAGATCTCTGCAATCTAGAAACAGCTTAGATGTTGTGATGAAAAGAGCACTAAATCCTGGCTGTCTCACTAATTACCTGTGTGGTCTTTAGCAAATTACTTCCCTTCTCTGTACCTCAGTTTCCCTATAACTCTTCAAGAAGGAGTTAATCTGGATGTCATCTTAGAAGGTCCCTTCCAACTTTGAGATTGGGTGATCCTAAAAGTTGTCTCCTTCCATAACTGCAGACACAGAAAGGAGAGGAATCATTCATTGCTCCACTGAGGCTACTGGGGCTAGACTTGGACTCAGGAAGACTAGGATGTTAGCTGTGTGAGTGGAGAGAAGATATATTGCCAGAGAGATTGAGGAGGTAGAAAGAAGAAAATTTGGTTACTGATAGGATAGGCAAAATGAAGAACTGCGGATAACACCAAGGTTGGGAAATTGAGGGAATAGGATGGTGGCCCCTTTGACAGGAAGGGGGGGGTAAGTTTGGGCAGAAAAGATGAGTTCAGTCTTGGACACATTGAATTTGAGATGCATATAGGACATTCATTTTGAAATATCCAATAGGCAGTTAGTTGATCTGAGTTCAAATCCTACCTCAGATATTGCTATCTATATGACCATGGGCATGCCACTTAGCCTCTCTAAGCCAGTTTCCTTATCTGAAAAATGGGGATAATAGTAGTATCTACCTTGTTGTGTTGATTAAATGAAATAAGATGTAAAATGCTTTATAAACCTTCGAAATTATTATTACAGGCAACCTAGAATATCCCCACAACAATGGTAAGCATAACCCACGTATGTACCTTCCCTGATGCCCAGATCCTTCTTCCTTTCACCTATAACTCCTGTCTTTGGAGACAAGATTTGAGACCCCCTCCCCCCTGATGGGGGGGTGATAGGCAGTGGCTTCAGGTATTGACCCCTTCTCTGAAGAGTTACCTGACACCCTAACCCTTACCATTCCTGCCCTTCTTAGGCACCATGGATTCTTCAGAGCCTAGGGAAATACTGAAGGACAGAGAGAACCTGTCTGTAACCTGTCCTGGCTTCCTGGCTTGGCTTATTTCCAGAAGTGGTCTGTCTCTTTCACTGGCCTGGTTCTCTGGTTCTGACTCTGACTTCTTGTCCCTCTCTCAGCTCTGTCTGGGTCTTGGTATTGTCCTGGTCCCTATCCTGGCCCTGTCTTTGTCCTAGTTCCCTGTCCCTACCCCTTTCCCTGGTCTGGTGCTCTGGCCTTAGACTTGTCCTGGCTCCTTTTTCCCTGGTCTGTCCTGGCTACTCTGTCAGGTTGTTATGGTGATGGCCCAGGGCTGGAATGCAGCTGGCCGGGCTTCCAGGGCTGGGAGGCTGAGGGAGGAGCAGAGAGACAGGGTGGAACAGGGACCGACAACACTCTGCTCCCAGGATAGCCTGGAAAAGAAGTCCTTTTCTCCCTTCCTCCCCCACTTCTTCTCTCCCTCCATCTCTCCTTTCTTTCCTTTCCTCCCTCCCTCACTTTTTCCTTCTTTCCTTCTCTCCGTTCATCCCTCTGTCCCTCCCTTCCTCCCTCCCTTCTTCCCTCCTTTCTTCCTCACTCTCTCCCTCCCTCTCTTCCTTCTTTCCTTCCTTCCTTCCTTCCTCCCTCCCTTCCTTTCTTCTCTCCCTTTATCCCTGTCCCTTCCTTCTTCCCTTCCTCCCTCTCTTCTTCCCTCCTTTCTTCCTCCCTCCCTCCTTTCCTTCTTTCCTTCCTTCCTTCCCTCTTTCCTTACTTCCTCCTTCCCTTATTCCCTCTTTCATTACTTCCTTATTCCTTCCCTCCCTCTCTCCCTCCATCCCTTCCTTCCTTCTCTCCCTTCATCCCTCTGTCCCTCCCTTCCTCTCTCCCTTCTTCCCTCCTTTCTTCCTCACTCTCTCCCTCCCTCCCTCCCTTCCTTCCTCCTTCCCCTCCTTCCTTGTCTCCCTTCATTCCTCCCTTCCTTCCTTCTTCCCTCCCTCCCTCTCTCCCTCTCTCCCTTCCTTCCTTCCTTCCTTCCTTCCTTCCTTCCTTCCTTCCTTCCTTCCTTCCTTCCTTCCTTCCTTCCTTCCTTCCTTCCTTCCTTCCTTCCATCTTTCCTTTTCTTCTCTTTCCTTCCTTCTTTCTCTTCTGGGAGAAGTTCCAGGGTTAAGGATGACAGGTTACAAAGCTCATCTCCATCTGGGCCCGGAAAGGAGACAGAAGGGTTGTGGCCAGTGACAGCTGGACTTCCCCTTCACGGAGTTGTGGGGCTTCTGAAGGGGTGGAGCTGGCCTCTGTTTGCTCTGCCCCCTGGTGTACTCTTAAAAGAAGGCAGCTTTTGGTTGAGCTCTGAAGCTTTCTCTATGGGGAGGCATTCAGCCCCTGCTCAGCTTTACTCTTGTAAAGGGTCTCAGACAGGGAAGCAGGGGATTGGAATGGAGCTTAGACAATGAACCCGAAATTGTCACTAGTGAATTGAGTACCCCTACAGTCTTGGAAGTTAGGAGGAATTTCTCTGGGATTCTGGGTCCTAAAGGAAGAACTGAGTCTTCTTGTGAGGTGACCTCAGTCTCCTTCCCCTCCTTCATGTTTGTACAACGTCCTCAGAGACCTCCTATGCTCATCCTCCTGGATCTCATTGCAGCATTTGACACTGATGACTACTATCTCCTGGATTCTTTGTCTCTCTGTCTCTCTTCCCAACATTGTCCTCTCCCGGGTCTCCCCTATCCTGTCTCTTTCTTGCTTTTCAGTCTCTTTAATGGTTTCATCATCTATATCATACCCCCTAACCATAGGGGTACCCAAGAATCTGCCCTGAGCCCTCCTCTGTCATCCCTTTATAACATCTCACTTGGTGAGAAGCTCCCATGAGTTTAGTGATCATATCTATGCATTTCCAGATCTATATATCTAGCCCTAGTCTGTCATCTGAGTTCCATTAGTGCATTAGCAATTAACTTCCTATTAGACATTTTAAACTTAATGTCCTATATGCATCTCAAACTTAATATGTTTAAAACTGAACTCATCTTTTCTGCTCAAACCCAGCCCTCTTCCAAACTTTCCTCTTTCTTTCAAGGGGCCACTATCCTTCTATTTCCTCAATTTCCCAACCTTGGTGTCATCCTTGATTCCTCACTCTGTATATGCAATCAGTTGCCAAATTTTCTTGTTTCTACCTCCCCAGTATCTCTGGAATATGTCTCCCCTACACTCACACAGCTACTACCATACTTCAGATCCTCATCACCTCTCATCTGGCCTATTGCAATAGCTTCCTAATTGGTCTTCCCACCTCAACCATTCTGTTGATGTCCTATTGCTTCTAGGATCTAATATAAATTCCTCTAATTACCTTTTTTAATTATTTTATTTTGATTTATCAACAATCATTTCCATATGCTTTTGAGTTTAAAAATTTTCTCCCCCTTCCTCTCTACCACTCTCCCCAAGAAGGTGCACAATCTGATATAGGCTGTACATTCCTATTAAACATATTTTCACATTAGTGATGTTGTAAGAATTAGAACCACTAGGAGAACCACAAGAAAGAGGAAACAAAACTCAACAGAAGGAAAAGAAATAGCAAGTAGTATGCTTCGATCTGCATTCAAACTCCATAGTTCTTTTTTTGGATGTGGATAGCATTTTCCATCACAAGGCCTTTGGAGATGTCTTAGATCCTTGTATTGCTGGGAAGTGTTAAGTTTATCAATATTAGTCATCACACAACATGGCTGTTATTGTGTACAACATTCTCCTGGTTCTGCTCACTTCACTTAGCATCAGACCATACAAGTCTTTCCAGGTTTTTCTGAAGTCAGCCTGTTCATCATTTCTTATAGCACAATAGTATTCCATTACATTCATATACCACAACTTGTTCAGCCATTTCCCAATTGATGGGCATCCTCTCAATTTCCAGTTCTTTGCCACCACAAAAAGAGCTGCTATAAATATTTTTGTATATGTGGGTCCTTTTCCCATTTGTATGATCTCTTTGGGATATAGCCCTAGAAAGTGCTATCTAACTACCTTTTAAAAGCCATCACAATGTGGCCTATTCCTACCTTTCCAACTTTATTAAACATCACTTCCATTCCTGAACTCTAATGTCTAGTCAAACTGGCTTTCACAAACAACACTACATCTCTGTGCCTTTGCACTGGGCTACCCCCATTCCTAGAATGCCCTTTGAACTCCACTCCATCTCTTGTAATCTCTGGCTTCTTTCAAGGCTCATCTCAAGTGCCTCTTTCTTATAATTAAAAAAAAGTATTATTTATTTATTTTTAACATTTAAAATTTTTTTTTGAGTTCTGAGTTGTCTTCCTCCCACCCATTGTGAAGACAAAAAATGTGATATTAATTATACATGTGAAATCATGCAAAACATATTTTCACATTGTCCATGTTGCCAAAAAAAAATAAAAGCAAGAAAAATAAAGTGAAAAAATTATGCTTCAAACTACATTCAGATTCCATCAGTTCTTCGTCTGGAGATGGACAGCAGTTTTCATCATACGTCCTTCAGAATTGTCTCAGATCATTGTATTGCTGAAAATAGCTAAGTCATTCAGAGTTGATCATCATCAATATTGCTATTACTGTGTACGCTGTTCTGGTTCTGCTCATTTCACTCTGCATCAGTCCATGTAAGTCCTTCCAGGGTTTTCTGAAGTCCGCCTGCTCATCATTTCTTATAGCACAATAGTATTCCATCACAATCATATACCACAACTTGTTCAGCCATTCCCCAGGTGATGGGCATCCCCTCAGTTTCTTTAATTTGCCACCACAAAAAGGCCTGCTATAACATTTTTGTACATGTGGTGACCATAATTTTTTACAAGCTATAGGTATACTTTTTGTTTTTACTATACAATCTTTCCTCTAGAAGGTACCCTTTTGTAACAAAGATATGTTGTTGGTGTTGTTTGTTGTTTGTTGTTGTCATTCAGTCATTTCAGTCGTGTCCGACTCTTTGCCAGACCCCATTTGGGGTTTTCTTCACAAAGATATTGGAGTGGTTTGCCGTTTTATAGATGAAGAACTGAGGCAAACAGGGTTAAGTGACTTGTCCAGGGTCACACAGCTAGTAAGTGTCTGAGTTCAGATTTGAATTCAGGTCCTCTCAACTGCAGGCCTGGTGGTCTATTCACTGTGTCACCTGGCTGCCCTAACAAAGATAAACCCCCTTACAGAAAATACTTCCTTATAACAAAGAAAAAGAGCGAAGTAAAACCAACATAAATGGTGAATGTATTTGAGATCAGATTCAACATTCTATACCCTTAGTTCTCCAGTTTTCTACTGGCAGCAGAGAAGTGCGTTTCATCATTTATTCTCTAGAACTAAGATTAATCAATGTATTGAATCTCAGTTCAACCACCTTTCACGTTGTTTTTATTTTAACTATTGCATATATTGTTCTTTCTGTATACTAAATTCATGTAAATCTTCCCATATTTCTCTGAATTTTTTGTATTACATTTCTTGTAGGATAATAATTACATTATGTGCATATACCACAATCTGTTCAATTACTCCCCATTTGATATAATCTACTTTGTTTCTAGTTTTTACTAACACAAAAAGTACTCTTATGAATATTTGGGTATGAAAGAGACCCTTCTTTCTATTTTTTACCTTTTCATCATACATGACCAGTAATGAGGTCTCTGATATGAACAGTTGAATGACTATTCTTACATAAATTAAAATTGTTTTTCAGAATAGACTAGTTCACAGCTCTACCACAGTATCTGTGCCACCACCAGAGTCTGTGCCTGTCTTTCCACCATTCCATCAATATCAACTATTTCAATATTTTAATAATAAATTTTTATAGACATCTTTTGTTTTTATATCAATTAGATTTCCCAATGTATGTCTGTCTTCCTGGAGAACGATCCTTTGTAACAAAGAATAACAAAAAAGGGGGAAAAAAGAGTTAGATAGGGACAGCTGGGTGGCACAATGGATAGAGCACCAGCCTTGGAGTCAGGAGGACCTGAGTTTAAATCTGACCACAGACACTTCCTAGCTGTGTGACCCTGGGCAAGTCACTTAACCTCAATTTCCTTAAAAAAAAAAAAGGAGTTAGATGAGACTAAGCAACACATTGAAAAAGCCTAGTGTATCTATAGCGTTTCACATTCATAATCCCCTATCTCTTCAAAGAAAGAAGGAAGGCACTTTCTCATATCTCTTCTTTAGAGCTAGGTTTGGTCATTATAATTTCACAGAATTCAGTTTCAGTTATTTTGCTGTTATTCTTATTTCTATGTATGTTGTTATAGCCATTGTGCGTATTGCTTTCCTGGTTCTGCTTTACTTCACTTTACAGCAGTTCATCAGTCTTTCAATGATTCTCTATATTCATCATTTTTATTTTTTCTTACAACACAAAAATAATTTATTACATTGATCTACCATAACATTTATCTCCCAACTCTGTTTTTTTAGTTATTTGATCAACTGATGTATATTTACTTTGTTTCTAGTTTTTGCTAACACATGTAACCTGACTCTCAACCAAGCAGTACTATATGCTGCCTGTAGAAAGTGATTCTTATGCTCTCAGAAACACCTGGAAAGACTTGCACGGGCTGATGTAAAGTAAAATGTACTGTGTACAAAGTAACAGCAATATTGTAAGATGATCAGCTGTGAATGAGTTAGCTATTCTCAGCAATACAATGATCCAAGACAACTCTGAAGGACTTATGATGAAAAATGCTATCCATTCCCAGAGAAAGAACCGATGGTGTCAGAATACAGATTGAAGCATTTTTTAAAATTTATTTTTCTTGAGGTTTTTTTTGTCTATGTTTTCTTTCACAACATGACTGTTATGAATTTGTTTTGCATGACTACACATGTGTAACCTATATCAAACTGCTTGCCTTTTCAATGGGGAGGGGGAGAAGGAAGGGAGAGAATTTGGAACTCAAAGTTTAAAAATGAGCGTTAAAAATTGTTTTTACATGTAACTGGGGAATTTTTTTTAAATAAAAAAATTTTTTTAAATTTTGTTAATTTATTTTGATTTATCAACAATCACTTCCATATGCTTTTGAGCTTAAAATTTTTCTCCCCTTCCTCCCCACCACCCTCCCCAAGACGGCACACAATCTCATATAAGCTATATATTTACATTCCTATTAAACATATTTTCACATTAGTGAAGTTGTAAGTAAAAATTAAAAACAATAGGAGGAACCATTAGAAAGAGTAAACAAAACTCAACAGAAGAGAAAAAAAATGGTAGCGATTCTGCTTCCATAGTTCTTTCTTTGGATGTGGATAGCATTTTCCATCACAAGGCCTCAGGGGATGTCTTAGATCCTTGTATTGCTGAGAAGGGTTAAGTTTATCAATATTAGTCATCGCACAACATGGCTGTTATTATGTACAATGTTCTCTTGGTTCTGCTCACTTCACTTAGCATCAGACCATACAAGTCTTTCCAGGTTTTTCTGAAGTCAACCTGTTCATCATTTCTTATAGCACAATAGTATTCCATTGCATTCATATACCACAACTTGTCCAGCCATTCCCCAATCGATGGCCATTCCCTCAATTTCCAATTCTTTGCTGCCACAAAAAGAGCTGCTATGAATATTTTTGTACATGTGGGTCCTTTTCCCATTTGTATGATCTCTTTGGGTTACAGCCCTAGGAGTGCTATTGCTGGGTCAAAGGGTAAAATAAAAAAACCTTTAAAAAATTTTAAAAAGTGATTCCTAATTGGTGGGGAGAATGAAGACATCATCTTGTATGACTGTGTGAGGGGTGGAGCTGGTGCTACATCTTTGAGAGGAGAGATATTCTTTATTCTCACTTTAAGAGAGGACGTGCAGAGTTCTAGACTCTCATTTTGATTGACTTCTGGAAGGAAAGAGAAGAAAGACTTGGAAGTGTCAAGCATGTGAAGGAAGCCAACTCCTCAACAGGTCCCTAATTTTTTCTTTGCCTTCATAGAGACTTTGGGGAATTTCCTCTTGGGTGAGACTGGAGAATTTTCACGAGCTATGGTGAATTGAGATATCTCACTACCTGTGGGAAAGTTCATTCAATCTGCCTATTTTTAACATAATCTAATCCATATAACTTCTCTGATTTCTGTTTTCTATTTGCTTTTTACACTCCATCTCTTAGCTCTGAGCATTTTCTCTGGCTGTCCCTTATGCCTGGAATGCTCTCCTTCCTCCACTCTGCTACTAATCTCCCGTGCTTCCTTTAAGTCCCAACTAAAATCCTATCTTTTACTGAACATCTCCAAACCATCTTAATTCTAGTACTTTCTTTCTGTTAATTATTTACTATTTATCCTGTATACAGCTTGCTTCATACAGATTTGATTACATGTTGTCTCCCCTATTAAATTGTAAGTTCATTCAGAGCAGGGGCTGTTTTTTGCCTCTTTTTGTATCTCCAGCACTTAGCACAGTGCCTGGCACATGACAAGCACTTAATAAATGTTTATTTATTGATTGGTGATTAATTGATTGGACAAATGGACAAATATACTATTCACTATTTGTGATGGTCTCTTGTGCAAAATATGTCAGATGAGGGCCCTTTTAAGAAAGTGGCCAGGGAAGTTACCCACTTTTTTGTTTTTGAACCTAAAAAATCAGGACCAACAATATTTAGTAGCGATAGATAGATATAATTCTAGTCTGGTACCCACTCTCTTGGGTCAGCTAGGTGGTGCAGTGGTTAGAATGCCTAGCCTGAAGTCAGGAAGACTCATCTTCCTAAATTCAAATCTGGCCTCAGATTAGCTGTGTGACCCTGGGCAAGTCATTCAACCTTGCTACCTTAGTTCCTCATGTGGAAAATGAGCTGGAGAAGGAAATGGCAAACCACTCTAGTATCTTTGCCAAGAAAACCCCAAATGGGGTCATGAAGAGTCAGACATAACTGAACAACATCTGCCCTCTCAGAGGAAAATACAATGGTTAGTGTTGTGGCCATTTTTCCTGCTCCTTTCCAGGCAGGAATCAAAATCTAATTTGGAGAGGAAGAGGCAAGAGATATCTATCAATATCTCCTAAATCTCAGGTGGATATACATATCTTACATGGGCAACAACACACACCTTACATATAAAAAGTGCTGCTATAAATATTTTGGCATGTAAAGGACCCTTCTATATTTTACTTCCTTGAGGTATATGCCTGATTATGGGATTTTTGAATTAAAAGATATGAACAATTTAATTACTTTTCCTACATAAGTGAAAATTATTTTCCAGAATGGTTAGACTAATTCACAGCTCTACCATTAGTGTATCAGCATAACTACCTTCCAAAATCACCAGTCTTGACTATTTCAGTCTTTAATTGACTTTTCAAGTTTGATGGGTATGAGATAAAATCTGAGAGCTATGTTAATTTGCATTGTTCTTATTATTAATGTTTTGTGAATTTTTTCATACAGTTGTTGATAGTTTGAATTTCTTATCGAGAACTAAATTTTCATGTCTTTTGACTCTTATCCGGTAGAAGCAATATCCTAACCTCCCTATCCACCCACCTCTGGGGTCCAACCTCATGCAAGTTAGGCTAACTTCTCTTTAAAAGGTCCTGACACCTTCTTTGAATCATGTTTGGCTCAGGGGACTAATGGGTCAGATTACTGATGTTACTCCCTTATCACCCATGTATAAAGCAACCATGAGAACTTCCTAGGTGCTCAGAGGCTTGATTGGTGAATCATGATGGAGAGCACCAGCGAGGGAGCTTTACTCAGCTGAATCAACTCCAGGTATTCTCAATTTCTATTCTTGTTGAATATTCTTCTCATGCTATGCCTAAGTAAATCTCTTTTTGTTAACTGTTGAATGATGTGTGAGTGTCTCACTTATTTCTGATATCAAACCTAAACCAAGGGTCTGGCCTGAGTCAGGCTCAACTCAGAACAATTTAGCCATTCTAGAATGTCTTAATCGTGTATTTGTGCTGATGTTCTAGATATCTTTATTGTTGTTGTTGTTATTGTTGTTCAGTCATTTTTCAGTCATGACTGACTCTTCATGACCTCATTTGGGGTTTTCTTGGCAAAGATACTGGAGTGGTTTGCCATTTCCTTCTCCAGTTCATTTTGCAGATGAGGAAACTGAGGCAAGCAGGGTTAAGTGACTTGCCCAGGGTGACACAACTATTAAATGTCTGAAGCCAGATTTGCTTTCACAAAGATGAGTCCTTCTGACTCCAGGCCTGACACTCTATCTATCCTCTGTGCCTCCTAGCTATCCCCTATATAGATGGAGATATATCTATATATCTTAGATATCCTTTATCAGAAGTATAAGGTATAAATATTTTCTCCCTATCTGATAGTTTTTCTTCAAATTCTAGTTGCATTTATTCTGCTCATGCAAAAGTTTTAAAATTCATATATTGTACAGAGAACAATTATGAATAAACCCTATGTTCCCAAAATGCTTGGTGCTGAGAGCCTCAATCTTCAGAGAAAAATCTCTTTGAACTGCTTCTCCCAGAGCCTATATGTAGACTCCATACCATGATGACATCACTCCATGAGACCTATCATTGAGGAATTGAGTAGACATACTTCCAGTGCACATAGTTTAAAATGGGAGGTGGGAAATCGCCAGGGTCACCTGTCAGGGTTGCATAGGGAACGGCTCAGATACAGCCTAGGGTAGACAAGAGAGAGACAAAGAAATAGCAGTCACCTCTAGACTGTGGTGAGGGCACAGATGTCAAACAGAGGTAACATGGGGAGTGAAACACTGTAATCAAAGGAGAAACAGACAAATACAGTGAACACCTTCCTCTCAGGTTCTCAAAAGGTTATAGTGCTCTTAGGACTACTACTGCATCGATGGAAAAGAAAGTAACACCATAGAGCTTGCTTTGCAGGCTAGCCTAAACCCTTTCTGTGAATGAACTGTTGTATGGCTTTCTTCCTGTATTAGGGAGACAGGACAATTATTTGGAATCTGACTAGTATTCCTGGGAAACAATTGGGGGTAGCAGCCAATTAGGTATGAGTGTTGAATATGCTTTTGTTACTTAATTCAATTTACCTTAACATTTACTATGCATTTGGCTTTAATTAAATGTCTTTGCTTTGAATTAATTTGTCACGTGATTTGGTCTGACATGAAGATGCATCAGTTAGGGCTTAGAGCCATAAAGTCAACAAATCAATAAGCACTTATTAAGTGCTTACTGTATACCAAGTGCCTGATATATTCTCTTCAGTCAAGGAGTTTACAATTTAATGTGGGAAATATCATGTAAATAATTGTACATGTAAATTAACAAAATGTAAATAATAATACAAGACATATGCAGGATAACTTGGAGATTATCTCAAAGGGAAGACACCAGCATGAAGAGTGACTGGGAAAAGCTTTTATAGAAGGTGGGATTTTACTAGGGTTGAAGGAAGCTAGGGAAGACAGGAGGTGTAGATGAGGAGGGACAGAGAATAGACAGCCTAGCCAAAGGCATAGAGTCAAGAGATTGGAGTATCTTGTGGGAGGAATAGCAAGGGGCTAGTGTCACTGAATCAAAGAGTTTGGGGAGAGGAGTAAGGTGTAAGAAGACTAGAGATGTAGGAAGGGGACAGATTATAGTTACTTACAAATCAAAGAGGATTTTATATTTGATCCTGGAGGTAATAGGTGAGCCACTGGAGTTTATTGAATAGGAAAGTGACACAGTCAGATCTGCACTTTAGAAAGATCACTTTGGCAGATAAATGGAGAATGGACTGGAGTGGGGAGAGATCTGAAGCAGGGAGACCAACCAGAAAACCACTGCAATAGTCCAGGAGTGAGGTGATAAAGGTCTGCACTTAAAGGTAATAAAGGGTGGCAGTAGAGTCAGAGGAGAGAAGGAGGTATATAGATACGTTGGGAAGGTAGAATTAATAAGACTTGTCAACAGATTAGATATGGGGAGGGGGGTGAGAGAAAGTGAGGAGTAGAGGATTACACCTAGGTGGGATCCTCGGTAACTGAGAGGATGATGGTACCCTTCACAGTAATAGGGAAATTAGGAATACAGAGGGTTTGAGGAAAATACATAATTTGTTCAGTTTGGAACATGTTGAGTTCAAGATATCTCTAGAACATCCACTTGGAGATATCTAAAAAGCAATTGGAGATGTGAGACTGGAGGTCAGGGGACAAGTTAGGACTGGATGACCAGATCTGAGAATCATATGCATTTTTAAATGATAATTGAATCCATGGGACCTGATGAGATCACCAAGTGAAATAATACAGAGGGAGAAGAGAAAAAGACCTAGGACAGAGCCCTGGGAGTCCCACCTGGTTAGTGGGTTTGACATGTGTGAAAATCCAGCAGAAGAGAATGAGAAACAGTCAGACAGGTAAGAGGAGAACCAAGAGAGAATACCACAAACTTGGGTGTAGGTGTGTAGAGGAGGATCAGTAGGGGGTTCAAGGCTATATTTGTGTAGGCTCACCTAGGAGTCAATTTTATACTTAGTAACAATATTGGGGCTAAGTTTCAACTGCCTTCCTATTACACTGAAAATATTTTCCTTTTGTTGAACTCTTGTCATACAATAATTGAGTGGAGGACAAAGCCAAGATAATAGAGTAAGAGTCAACACTTTTGCCTTAGTTTCTAAGCATACCTCCTCCCCAACAACTTAGAAAATGTGCCAGACAGAATTCTGAATGAGAAAGCCAAGACAAAGTCACAGTGAGTCATTTTTCTGGCCCAGGGCAGTTGAGGAAGCTAGACAGAGAGGTCTGTGGACACTGGGGGAGAGGCTGGCCAGGAGGAGGTTGCAGCAGTGGTGGCAATGGCAGGGAGCATTCCAGCACCCAGGGTGCAGTAAGGAGCTGAGAATAAACAACAGGTCAGGAAGCAGAGGGGCAGAAAGAGAAAACAGGGGCCCCATAAACTGGGAGCAGGAATGGGTGCCATCTGGTGGCTTTGTCACCCATTATGCAGTTCTGGGTCACAGATCCAGAGCAGAGAGGAGTTCAGACAAGTATTGAGCGCAAGACAAATTCCAGAAACTTTAGCTGTGTTGCTGTGATCCTAGGGACAGAGCAACAACTCAGTTTCAACTTTTAGGCCAGCATGTAATACTGCAGTGGAATAACCAGGGCAACCAATATTAGAGAAAACAGTTCAGTTGCTCTGAACCTGCAGAACTTCCCATTAGGTTGAGTGACAGAGTCCACAAGCAGTATATTGAAACTCAACTATACACAAGCCAACAGACCTGACTTGGCAGAGTTTAGACCAGGAAGACAGTGAACAGACCTTTCTTCAGATCACACCACTTTGAAAGCACTGAAAACAATGCAGGCCCCAAATTGAGCTGTGAAAGCAGCAGAAGAGAAGGCAATATAGCCAAAGGGCTATAAAACTGTGTGTAACCTTTGACCAAGCAATATCCTAAAGAGATCAAATAAAAAGAAAAAGGGCCCCAAATATACAAAAACATTTATAGCAGCTCTTTTTATAGTAGCAAAGAATTGGAAATTGAGGGGATTCCCATCAATTGGGGAATGACTGAACAAGTTATAGTACATGAATGTGATGGAATCATATTGTGCTGTAAGAAATGATGATGGGGATGCTTTGAGAAAAACCAGAAAAGAACTATATAAACTGAGACAAAGTGAAGTGAGCATTTTGGGAGAACAATCTACACAGTAACAGTAATATTGTAAGGAAAAAAAACTGTGAAGGACTTAGTAAGTCTGATCAACACAATAATCTACCACAATTCCCAGGGACTCATAATAAAAAATGCTGTTCACCTTCAGACTGAACACTGATGGACTCAGATACAAATGGAATTGTATCTTTCCCCTTTATCTTTTTTTTTGGGGGGGGTTCTTATTGTTTTTGAACATGGCTAATGTGAAAATATATTTTGTATGAATGTATATGTATAATGGGTATCCTATTTCTTGCCTTCTCAAGGGGTAGGAGAATGAAGGGGTGGAGGGAGAGAATGTGAAAATTAAAATTAAGTTAAAATAGAAAAAAAGTAAAAAGCTAGATACACTCTAGGAATAAGTTTATAGAAATAGCTCTTAGGATCATTTCTATCAGGGTTCAATAACAACAGCAGCAGCAGCAGCAGCAGAAGGAGAAGAAGAAGAAGAAGAAGAAGAAGAAGAAGAAGAAGAAGAAGAAGAAGAAGAAGAAGAAGAAGAAGAAGAAATCCAGGCCAGATATCCCTTCTCCCTAGAAGTGAACAGAGCCCAACACTAACATAAAGTCCAAAGTCAAGAAGTAGGCTGTAAAAACAAGGGGAAAAAAAGAGCTGATCATAAAGAGGTATTATGGTGGCAAGAAAGCTCAAGACTGAAAAACAAGACAATGACTTGAAAATATCTACAAGCAAAATCTCAAAGAAAAGTGCAGATTGTACAAAAGTCTACAAGAATTCCTAGAAGAGTTAAAGGAGTTAAAAAATCATACCAAATGAGAACTATGGAAAAAAGAAAGGAAATAAGAGTTAACAGCCTGGAAAAGAAGTTTAAAACCTTATTGAAGAAAATAACTCTTGGAAATTAGAATTGGTCAAACAGAAGCTAATGACACCATAAAACACCAAAAAACAATAATAATAAAAAAATCAAAAGACTGAAAAAATAGAAGAAAATGTAAAATATTGAAAAAAAATACAACTGACCCAGAAAGTAGATCAAGGAGAGATAATTTAAGAATTAAATAATTGGGGCAGCTAGATGGTGCAGTAGATAGAACACCAGCTCTGGAGTCAGGAGGACCTGAGTTCAAATCTGGCCTCAAACACTTCCTAGCTGTGTGACTCTGGGCAAGTCACTTAACCCCAATTGCCTCACCACAAAAAAAAAAGCTGCTATAAATATTTTGGGTGCAGCTAGGTGGCGTAGTGGATAGAGCTCTGGCCCTGGAGTCAGGAGGACCTGAGTTCAAATCCCGCCTCAGACACTTGACACTTAAGTAGCTGTGTGACCCTGGGCAAGTCACTTAACCCCATTGCCTAGTCCCATCCCCCTTAAAAAAAGAATCAAATAATTGAATGTGAGGCTAGCCTCATGACGACCATGGGCAGCCTGTTCCCTGTATGAGAAACAAAGTTACACAGCATTTTACCCTGGAAAATACCTCTTTCCCTGTATATGGTTGCAGGATCATGAGGCTAAATCCAAGGGTTGGAAAGGTGATTAACTTCTTTCACCAATGTTTAGCTCCAAAATGCTTTCCAACTGGATATTTATGTGGGGAATGTTACCTCTGTGCCACCAAAAAGTGAAAGCAAAACCCAACACATACTTCGAATATATTTCAATAAGGTTTATTGAGGGATATATTCTAGCTAGCTGGATCTCAGATGATTGTCGAGTACGAGGATAAAGAAAACTTCCAGGATCTTCTCGGATGCTTCCAGATCAAAAGCATGTTCTTCCAAGTGTGTAGAATTCCTGTTTCTGGGGACTGGGGGGGAGGAGGGGGGAGGAGTTGGCCAGCATTCCTGCTAGCTCCATGGTAGCCAAGCAGATAGGTGAAGTCCTGACATCCATTCAAGACAAATCCCACATGTGACATGGCACCAGCCATCTTAGCTAGCCTGAGAGTGGATTGTAGCCCCACACATCTCTAGTCACTCAACCCACCCCCAGACTTCCCCCATACTGTACTGTCATCCCGCTCATCTTCCATCCATCTGCTAAAGAATCTAGAATCGTCCTACTCTGTCCCCAGAGGTGGTTCTACATCGAGACAGGAGTTCCCCAGAGAGGGGGAGTACTTGTTCTTCTGTCTGCAAGATGAGTAATAAACAATAGCCACCTTCATTAAGCCTTTCTAGCATTATTTGTTAAATTTCCTCATTGGATAGATAGACTTGCTGCCTTTTTCTTTCAGACACTAGCCTCATGACGACCATGGGCAGCCTGTTCCGTGTATGACAAACAAAATTACACAGCATTTTACCCTGGAAAATACCTCTTTCCCTGTATCCTTCTCACCCTGAATCCCCCGCCTTCAATTGGTGAGCTCCTCTTGGAACCTCCATTCTGAGGAAGCTCTCAGACCATGCTTATCCCTCTATTCCTCTTTTGGTTCCACTCTTCACTCTCCAGACTTCTCCTCTGTACCTCAGCAGCCTTATCACTCTGGCAGATCTCTCTGCCCTATAGCCCCCTCCACTGATTGGTTAATTCCTTCCAGAACCTCCATTTTGAGGAAATGCCTAGACCAGGTATATTTACTCCTTCATTCTTCTCTTGACTCTGTTCCTGAGTCTCTGGACTTAGCTTCTCCTCTCCCTCAACTTAAGCCCTACTTTTCAGGTCCTTTTATGATTGTCTTCCCCCATCAGAATGTGAGCTTCTTGAGAGCCAGGACTGTTTCTGTTTGCTTGTATTTGTATTGCCAGTGCTTATCACAGTACCTACCACATGGTAAATGATTAGTAAATGATTGTTGACTTTTTTAAAACAAGCATTTATTAAGTGCCAGGTCCTATGCTAAGCACTTTACAATATTATCTCATTTGAACCTCAAAACAACCCTGGGAGGCAGATGCTGTTCTCACCTTTTACAGATGAAGAAATTGAGGCAGATATAGGTTAAGTGATTTGCCCAGGGTCACATGGCTAGTAAACATCTGAGGTTATATTTGAATTGAGGTCTTCTTGACTCCAAGTCCAGGGCTCTATACATTGAGCCAACTAGCTGCCTCTAACTTGCTTTTTTGGAATGCATTAATTTGTCTTTTGGGCAACTAAATCTCCGAACATATTCAAGACCTTTAGTGGCCTCAGAGGCAGGTGGCTTATTTGGAAGAAATCTGTGATAGGCAAGTTCTGATAATTGACTTAAAGGTGACCTAAAGGTTCACAGTCAATGACCTTGGGTGATGGCAATTATCTTGGACAGTCTGCCCAATTCAAAATTTACCTTTATCTCAAAGTGTGTGTGTGTGGGTATGTATGTGTGAAAGAGGAGGGATCCTTTGAAAAAAATCACAAAGAAAGAAAATCCCTGTCAAAACTGAGCATGCAAACTGAGGTTGTACAAGGCTGTGCTTCAAAACAAAACTAGTAACTATCCGAGGGCCAGCAAAAAATGTTGCAATAAACTAGATTTAATACAAATGTGTGGTTTGGGGGTTTTTGTTGTTGTTGTTTTTTGTTTGTTTTTTTCAGAAAATAGTCCTCGATAGCTCCAAAGTTTCATGAGGGAAAATGCTATCCACATCCAAAGAAAGAACTATGGACTTTAAAAGCAGATCGAAGCATACTATTTGCTCTTTTTTTTCCTTCCGTTTTGTTTTATTTCCTCTTTCTTGTGGTTCCTTCTATTGGTTCTGATTCTTCCTTACAACATGACTAATGTGAAAATATGTTTAATAGGAGTGCATGTGTACAGCCTATATCAGATTGCACACTGTCTTGGGGTGGAAGGTGGGGAGGGAGGGGAAAATTTAAAACTCAAAAGCTTATGGAAACGGTTGTTGATAAATCAAAATAAATACAAAAGGAAAAGTCTTCTAAAATTAAAGCTGTCTAGGTATATATGTATATATGAAAAATGCTCTAAATCACTATTGCTTAGAGAAATGCAAATCAAAACAACTCTGAGGTACCACATTACACCTATCAGATTGACTAACATGACAAAACAGGAAAATGATAAATGTTGGAGAAGATGTGTGAAAATTGGAGCACTAATGCATTATTGGTGGAGTTGTGAAATGATCCAACCATTCTGGAGAGCAATTTGGAACTATGCCCAAATGGCTATAAAACTATGCATACCCTTTGACCCAGCAATACCACTTCTAGGTCTATATCTGAAAGAGATCATAAAAATGGGAAAAGGACCCACATGTACAAAAATATTTATAGCAGCTCTTTTTGTGGTTTTCCAAGACTTGGAAATTGAGGGAATGACCATCAATTGGGGAATGGCTGAACAAGTTGTGGTATGTGAATGTAATGGAACACTATTGTGCTATAAGAAATGATGAATGGTTAATAGGAATGTATTTGAAGAGCGCATGTCAGATTGCACACTGTCTTGGGGAGGGAAGTGGAGAAAGAGGGAGAGAAAATTTAAAACTCAAAAGCTTATGGAGGTGAATGTTGAAAACAAAAAATAAATTAATTAATTAAACATTTTTTAAAATGGGAGATTTCACTTGCAGTTTCAGGGTATGATAAGTAATAATAAAATAATGGTTTGATTCATCATTTGGTCTCACTTTTTAAAAATTTAGTATGTTTTTCCCCAATTACACATAAAAACATTTTTTAACCTTCATTTTTTAAAGTTTTGAGTTCCAAATTCTCTTCCTCCCTCCCTTCCCCCCTCATTGAGAAGGCAAGCAATTTGATATAGGTTATACATGTGCAGTGATGCAAAATATATTTCCATATTAGTCATGTTGTGAAAGAAAACACAGACCAAAACAAAAACAATAACACCCCCAATAAAGAAAGTTTAAAAAAAAGGTATGGGGGCAGCTAGGTGGCACAGTGGATAGAGCACCGGCCCTGAAGTCAGGAGGACCTGAGTTCAAATCCGACCTCAGACGCAACACTTGACACTTATTAGCTGTGTGACCTTGGGCAAATCACTTAACCCCAATTGCCTAAAAAGCCAAAAAAAAAAGTATGCTTCAATCTGCATTGATACTCTATCATTTCTTTCTCTGGGAATGGATAGCATTTTTCATCATAAATCTTTCAGAACTGTCTCAGATCACCATATTGCTGAGAATAGCTAAGTCATTTACAATTGATCATTGCCATTACTATATACAATGTTCTCCTGGTTCTGCTCATTTCACTTTGCATCAGTTCATGTAAGTCTTCCCAGGTTTTTCTGAGAACATCCTCTTTGTCATTTCATATAACACAATATCATTCCATCGGGGGCAGCTAGGTGGTGCAGTGGATAGAGCACTGGCCCTGGATTCAGGAGGACCTGAGTTCAAATCCAGCCTCAGGCACATAACACTTACTAGCTGTGTGACCCTGGGCAAGTCACTTAATCCCATTGCCTAACCAAAAAAAAATAGCATTCCAGCATAATCACATACTACAACTTGTTCAGCCGTTCCCCAATTGATAGATTTCCCTTCAACTTCCAATTCTTTGCCGCCACAAGAAAATCTGCTATAAATATTTTTGCATATATAGGTCCTTTTATTTTTAAAAATCTCTTTGGGATACAATTGGTCTCACTTTTACCGCTAGAAATTTTTATATCCATAGCACTTCAAACTATGAGGTGAGACACAGCAGTCAAAATGAATTATTGCTTAGTGAAAAGGCCACCTAAGACAGAGCCCCAGTTTCTTCATCTTTAAAATGGGGATAACAAAAGCACTTGATTCATAGAGTTGTTGTGAGTATCAAATGACATTAGGTATGTCAAATGTTTTACAAAGCTGAAAGCAATGCAGAAATGAAAGTTGATAAGTTTATTATCAAGAACTATAGACTTCAGGGGATATATGTTGATTGTGATGATAATGATGACATTATAACAGCAGTGAACAACTTGGAGAGGGAGATGTATAGTACTGGTCAAGACAGAGAGGAATGAAGAGAAAAGTAGAAATGTATTTTGCAAACTGCCTGAAATAGTGGGACATTCCACTATCACCAGAGGTAATTAAAATAAAATTCTATTTTATTTTATTTTCAGATCTACATTCTCTCCCTTTCACTTCCCCTTTCCCTTCCCCCCCCTTTGAGATGGTAAGAAAAGAAAACCCATTATGAACTTGTAGAATCAGACAAAACAAATCCCTGCATTGCCCACCCCCTCTTTCTCCATGTATATACACACACAGAGATAGATATATGTGTACATCTCAATCTGCATTCTGAGTCCATCAGTTCTTTATCTGGAGATGGGTAGCATGTTTCACCATGAGTCTTCTGGAATTATGATTGGTCATTGTGTTGATCAGAGTTGTTTGTATTTACAATATTGTTATTGTATAAATTGTTCTCCTGGTTCTGCTTACTTTGTGCTGTACCAGTTCATACAAGGTTTCTCTGAAACTATACCCTTCATCATTTTTTACTGCACAATAGTATTTTATTACCTTCATATACCATAACTTGTTCAGTCACTCTTCAATTGATAGGCACCAGATTTTCTGTTACATTGGAAAAAGCTGCCCCAGGGGCAGCTAGGTGGCACAGTAGATAGAGCACTGACCCTGGAGTCAGGAGGACCTGAGTTCAAAAGTGGCCTCAGACACATAACACTCACTAGATGTGTGACCCTGGGCAAGACACTTAACCCCAATTGCCTCATATTAAAAAAACAAACAAAAAACAAAAAAAAAGAAAGGAGAAACCTGTCCCAGAGTGTAGCAGTCAAAGCAAAGAGCACTTCTTGAAGAACAGATGGATGATGGCAGACAGACTCAAATGACTAGGGAGTTAGTATGTGATAAAAGCATAGAATGGTGCCTTGCAGTAGAAGCAACATCTACTAGGGTCCCTGCCATGTAGGCTGGCCTATTTTCCCCCTCAAAGCAGGAAAACTGTGCCTAAGACTTGATTGCTCTAGGAGACCAGGGCTCTAGCTTGAATCAGCTTCCCCCTCACCCAGAGCATAAAAGGGCCAAGCCACAATGAGGCAATACTCTTCAGATTTGACAGATTTCCCATTCCCAACACATGCTTCTGGTCCAAGATGCATTTTTGATGAGAAGTGTTTCTATGTGAAAACAAGGGGGCCTTCCTCTTACTGAAAGCATTGAACCAGTGCTTTCCATGCTATTACATTTAAAGACATTTTATCTTATTTATTAACAGCACAAAAATCTTTCTGCTCTCACTAAAACACCATTACTATTAATATTTTGTACTGAAAGAAAAATGATTGAATATATTACATTTTTTTAAAATCTTGGTTTAATACCTTATAATATAGTGATCTCTAAGTCTGGGTCTGTTTAGTTTCTCCTTATACTTGGCCTTAATGATTATCATAACAGAGATACCTCCCAAAGCTATGCAGATCTAAATATTCCCATGCTATTGTCAAATAAACCTCTTTTTGTTAAGCAATGGTTGGTTTCATTTGATTCCAATAGTGAACCTTAACTAAGGGACCAGTTTGAGTCAGACCTGGCCCAGAGTATATCTATCTGCTGTATGGAACAGCAAAGACAGCTTTTGATTGCTTATAATTGATGGGACTGGTCAAGAAATTAGAAGTATAGCCAGTGGACAGAAAAAGAAAAGCCAGAATTCAATCCAACAAGCATTTAATAAGCATGTACTATATCCAAGGCACTGAGAATACAAAGACAAAAATAACACAGGCTCTGCCCACAAGGAGCTTACATTCTACTGAGGGGGTTTAACCCATACACAGAAATTTTAAAAATGGAAAGTAATTTCTGGTAGAAGAGCATTCATGACAGGCCTCATCAGGAAAGGCCTCTTGTGGGAGGTGGTACATGAGCTGAGCCAGGGATAGCAAGGGGCAGAAGTTAAAAGGAAGAAAGTTCCAATGACGGAAGATAACCTGTAGAGGGACACTGAGGTTGAAGATGAAATAGCAAGCTCCCACAACAGTGGGCTGGCCAGTTTGGCTGGAACTTGGGGTTCCTGATGGGGACTACGGGGAATAAACCTGGAAAGAAAGGCTGGAGAAGTTTAAATGTCAAACAGAGAAATTTGTAATCTATCCTATAGGCAATAAGGAGCTCCTGAAGCCTCTTAAGCAGGGGAGTGATATCATTAGATCTGTGGCTTAGGAATACCAATATGTGTGCTATAAGAAATGATGAACGGTTGACCAGAAAAACCTAGAAAGACTTGTATGGCCTGATGCTGAGTGAAGTGGGCAGAACCAGGAGAATGTTGTACACAGTAACAGTCACACTGTGTGATGAATAACGTTGATAGACTTAACCTTCTCAGCAATACAAGGATCTAAGACATCTCCAAAGGCCTCATGATGGAAAATGCTATCCATATCCAAAGAAAGAATTATGGAGTTTGAATGCAGATTGAAGCATACTATTTGCTATTTTTTTTCTTCTGTTGTGTTTTGTTTCCTCTTTCTTATGGTTCCTCCTATTGGTTCTAATTCTTACAACATCATTAATGTGAAAATATGTTTAATAGGAAGGTATATGTATAGCCTATATCAGATTGCACACTGTCTTAGGGAGGCAGGGAAGGGGAGAAAAATTTAAAACTCAAAAGCTTATGGAAATGATTGTTGATAAATCAAAATAAATTAAACACTAAAAAAAAAAAGAAAATTACCACTGTAATGTTTAAGTTATATTAATACGAACCTAGATGTATGAAAAAACAAAAAAGGAATACCAATATGGCAGCTCTCTGGGAGATGGTTTGGAGAGGGGAAAGGATGGAAACAGGGAGGGCAATTAGGACACCATTGCAATAGTTTAGAGGAGATGTGATAAGATTTTAAACTAGGGCAGTGCCTGATGTGGTTTGGAGGGTTCAGGGACCCTCCCAAGCACTGAAGTACATGACAGGGTCATCTGGAATGAATTCATGAACTCAAGCATTCTTTAAGTCTAGTTGGCAAAGTTTTAGTATTACGCTATTCAGCAGGCAAAAGTTCTTAAGGAACTTGCAACCTTGGAGGGATATAGTTAAAGTTTATATAGGAAAAACTACAGTAAAACATGTGCCAAGTATGCTAATTAGGTGATTCCAGGCAGGATTAGGGACTAGTTAAGGAGTGGTCAGTCCTTAAAGGAACAAGCAGCAGACATTTTACCCAGAGTTCACCAAGAAAAGCCCAAGGAGGGGTAGGGGGTGCCCAGAGGGAGGTGTGGTTTTTAGGTCTGCTATATCACTAAGCAATCAGGGCCCACTGAGGATTGTCCAGTGTTCTATTAATCAATGTCTTGTTTGACAAGATAGATGTAGGGAATGTACATGTGTCTTAAGTCTAGGATACATATAATGAGGAGTCCAGGATGTGTATAATGAGGTAGGGAGTTGGTATAGATAGTCCAGTGGATACCAAATATCTTTATGAGGCGGTACAAAGGTAGTTCAAACTAATAATTCTTACAGGTACAATCTGTGACTGCACCAGGGAGAAAGATGAGTGTTTTGCTGGGGTCCACTCATGATAATTGCTAGGCATAGTGTCCTTGGGCTGGGGAGAAACTGCCAGAGTAGCGTTTTTGAGGCTAAAAGGAAATTTGGTCTTGGAACTGGGGTCTGAGTACAAGCACCCAAGCACCCCATCAGTACCCATGTGAGTGGAGAGAAGAGGACAGACATCAGAGATGTTATGTAGGTAGAACTGACAAGATTTAGCAACTGATGTATTTGGGCAGGTGCAGGAACGTGCGGATAGACAGTAAAGAGTTGAGAATAACTCTGAGGGCAGCAAGGTGGATAGAGCACTGGCCAGGATAGAGCAGGAGTTCAAATCTGGCCTCAGACACTTAATTGCCTTGTGACTGCAGGCAAGGCACTTAACCCTGATTGTCTGTCCACCACCAAAAAGAAAAAGAAAGAAAATGACTGAATTTTTGAACCCAGGTGACTATAAAGATGGTGACGGCCTTAACAGAAATAAAGCAGTCAGAAGGAAGTATAGATTCAGGGGGAAATATAATGAGCTCCCCTTCGAGCAATTTGAGTGGGAGATGCCTATGGGACAACCAGCTGATATCCAGCAAGCTTTGCAAACTGGAACTTTGGAGAGAGATAAAAGCTAAATATGTAGGTTTGAGAGTCATCTGCATATAACAACGACAACTGAACCCAGGCGGCTCTTTAGGTCACTTAGAGTATCACTTAACCCCCAGGGCCTGCTACTGTCCAGTCATGAATCCATTTTAGGGATGAAGGCTCAGGCACTGCAAATCTATTTTCACCCAAGCAGTTAAGCATTCACCCAACACCCAAGGGCACTTTGGGGAAAACATCAAGCCCTCTGCGGTTCTTAGGGAGTTGAGTCTTCGTGTCATCTGCTCCCACGAGGATCTGACAAGCACCTGCCATCTGCCATTCTACTCATAGCCTCCCAAAGGGTGAAAGGCAAGTCATTTAGGGAACTTGGGAACTGAAACTAGCACCTAATACTTTTCCTTTCCCCTTGTGTTCTGATACTGGCAGAAACCTCTGATCATGCTCTCTAACTGCTACTCAGTGTAGTTAGGTTATTGGTTGGGCTGTCTAGGACATCAATCAATCCTTGCTGCCTGTTTTTAGATAGCAGAGGACTGCAATTAAATCAAGAGCAGATCCAAGTGTGGAGGGAGACTCCCACACCTGTCATTGTCTCCTTCACTTTTGAGCCACCATGCTGTGAATATCTTTTTAACTGCTTCCTACAATTTTTCTACCCTCTTCCTCTTTGGTGCTTTTTGTATCAGCCAAAGCTTGGTTGACATGTTTACATTTAGAAGATTTATGGGTGGGACTGCCCATTATAGCTGCCAGGCACAGCTATAATCCTCTATATGTCTTCCCCTCAAAAAAAGATTCACACTACCTGCAAATCACATTGAGCACACTAGAACATCTGTGATCACACATCATAAGCATCATGGTTCAACACAGAATAGTCACAGGCAGTCATTCTAAGTACATAGCACAATGCTCACACTATTACCTAAACATAACATTCACAATAGAAGTGCAGGCAGGTAATATTGACTTGCAGTTAACATAATATAGAATACAACTTCAAAAACACATACATGACATATATGAAACTAAAGAAATGAATCTCACGCAAGACCTAGATGCAACATAGTATTTGACATACAATATCAAATATATATACATAAAAATTTATATACATCAATGCAGCAACATAGTATTTGATAAACTCAAAGATACCTACTACTGGGATAAGGATTCCCAATCTGGTAAAAACTTTTGGAATTACCAGAAAGCAGTCTGACAAAAATTAAGTTTATGCCAACATTTCATATTGTAATAAGTTCCAAATGAAAACGTGACATCAAAGTTCACTTTTTAAAAAAAAAAAAGGGAAGGATAAGCGATACCTTTTAGAACTGTGACTAGAGAGAGAATTATTAATGTGACAGAAGTGGTTAGGAGACAAACTAAACACTTTTGATTACATAAAATTGAAAAGCCAGCTGGATGGGGGAGGGTAGACTCAAGCACTAACAAATTCACGTTGTATAGAGGAAAGCATGCACTTTACTCACAGAAAATGATGAAAATGTAAAGAGCTAATAAATAAAGGTAGGGCCCATAAATAGATACAGAAAACACCTAATACACTACAGCTCTTCTCTGAGGGGAACTGGACATGGACGTGCCAGAGCGGTAACACATATTCTAAATTCCTAGCCTATAATGTCCTACACAGTCCCTCTGAGATATATAGTATCACTCTGTGATTTGGACTCCTTCCAGAAAGAAATGCACTTGGGACTGCTGGACAACTCCTTTCCCATCGTTGCACCTCCAATGGCCAAATAGCTCACAGTTACAGGAGCCGGGAGGGCATAGGTATTCTATTCCCTCATCTCATGACTCTGTCTTTTATTTCTCCTCCCTCTGAAAGGGGTTAAGGGTGCAATCTTCTTCTTCCAAAATACATAATGCTCAGGAATTTCCAGGGGGTGAAGTGGATAGATTGCCAACCCCTAGAGTCAGGAGGACGAGTTCAAATCTGGCCTCATACACTTACAAGCTGTGTGACCCTAGGAAAGTCATTTAACCCAGTTTGCCTCAGTTCCCTGTCTATAAAATGAGCTGGAGAAGGAAATGGCAAACTACTTGAGTATCTTTGCCAAGAAAACCCCAAATGGGGTCACAGAGAGTCAGATACAACTGAATTGACTTAACAACAGAATAGAAAAAAGCCTGATGAATTGGGATTCAGAGGACCCAGGTATCAATTCTGCTTTACCATTTTTACCTTTGTGACCTTGGCCAAGTCATTCTCTCAGCTTGTTTCTTTTTCTCTTTAAAATAAAACTAAAAATTTAAATTTCTGAACTTAACTGCCACCCACAAAATGAGCATTCCACATACACATCAGAACACAAAAAGAGAATTGGATATGAAACTGGGGCTCTCTGTTTCATATTGCCTGCTTTGATGTGTGCGTGTGTGTGTGTGTGTGTGTGTGTGTGTGTGTGTGTGTCTTTCAAGTGTCTTTCAATTTTTCCTTACAACACTGTCTTTGCATAAATTATTCTTCTAGTCCTATTCACTTCATTCTTCACCAGTCCATAGTACCCAAGATTCTCTCAAACCACCTCTTTTGTATTTCTTATGGCATAATAATATTCCATTACATTAATGTACCACAAGTTGTTTAGCCATTCTCCAGCAGATCCTAGTTCCTTTCTTCCCCCTCCCCCCTTTAAATCCCATTTAAACCCGGATATTTGTTTTGCTCTTGACTACTCCCTCCCCTGTGTCATCCTCCCTCTTAACAGCCCCCTTATCCCATTTCCACTTGTTTCCCTGTGAAGTTTGATTAATTCTGTAGCAAATTCTTTACACGCTGCTTATGTTTTCAACCCTCCTTCATCCATTTCACATAAGAGTGAGGTTCATCTGATGTCTACTCTCACCAGCCCTTCCTTCATATGTAAATGCTCTTCTTCTCATTCAACCTAATTATGAGTTCCACTCTTTCCTTTCTACATTAGTGTATTCCTTTTACCTTCTTTTCTCTTTCCCTTCTTAAAACCCTCAGAACAGAACCAATCAAGCACTCCAACTTCTATTTTTCTTTTTTAAAATTTATTTTATTGTCAATTTATGGAACAAAACAAGCATTCTCCATAACTAGTACAATAAAAAAATGATTGTACATGAAACTGCAAATCTACCACGTACAACTTGCTATTCCCTCTAAATATTATCATTTTCAGTATTATCACATTAGCAAAGTTATCATGTAAATTTCTTTTTTTTTCTTGTTTAACTCCCTCAATACTCTTTGAATAAGGTGCTGAAGGGACACTTGTTTCTCCTTCCTTTATTAAGTGTAGCAACACTTTTAGGTTTCCCTGGACTCTTGTGTTTGTATTTCAAAGTTCTTACTCAGCTCTGATTTTTTTTTTCCATCAGAAATGCTTGGAAGAAATCTATTCCATTTATTAAAAATCCATTTCCCCCCTAGGCTTTGCAGCCTATTTATTCTGTGCTATACACCAATATTGTTTTCTTTTTGGAATATTGTATTCCAGGGTCCCCTATCTTCTTTGTATCATTTATTATCATCATCATCATCAACTAGCATTTATTAAGCACTTTAGGCCAGGCACTGTGCTAATTTCTAGGAATACAAAGAAAAGCATAAACATTGTCCCTGCCTTCAAGGAGCTCCCATTCTAACGGAGAGAAAACATTCAAACAACTATGTACATACAAGATGTAAATGGCATAAATGGGAGGTACTCTCAGAGAGAATGTGCTAGAGGGGAGATAAAGGAAGGGGACTGGAAAAAGCTTTTTGCAGATTGTGATCATTGAGCTTGAAGTCTTGAAGGAAGCCAGAAGTAAGAGATGAGGAGGGAGAGAATCTAGGCCTGTGCAAAGACAGAGTCAGGAGAAGAAGTGACAGCAAAGAGGCCAGGGTCTTTGGATGATAGAGTATGCAGAGGGGAGGAGGGTGTAAGAAAAGGTAGTGATGGGTCAGGTTGTGAATGGATTTAAAATGAAAACAGAGGATTTTACATTTGATCTGGAGTTTTGAGTTGGAGGTGGGGGTTGGAGTGACATGCTTGGAAGATCACGTTGGCAACTGAGAGGAAAAGGGACTGGAGTGGGAAGAAGACCAATTGGGGAAACCAACCAGAAGGCTATTGCAATGGTCCCAGACATGAAGTAATAAGGGCCTGTACCAGGATGGCAGATTTCTGAGTAGAAAAGAGGGCACATGGGAGAGATATCTTGAAGATGTGAAGGGCAGAATTTGGCAACAGATTGGATCTGTGGGATAAGTGCGTGTCAATATTCTGTAGGGAGAGGTACTTTCAAAAGTCCTAGGCAAAGGCTTACCACCTTGTAAATTCAACAAATCAATTGAGCAGATTCTGTCATTAACCCCATATACACATGTAACGGAGTACAAAACCTGACGAAAACTGATCCTACAAAAAGCACGACTGTTCCATGGCCATACAAGTGTTATCTGATAATTTTGGACCCTTGGCAAAGAGGGAACTCTGGACCCTGTTTGAAATAGATTCCACAGGGGCAGCTAGGTGGTGCAGTGGATAAAGCACCGGTCCTGGATTCAGGAGGACCTGAGTTCAAATATGACCTCAGACACATAACACTTACTGGCTGTGTGACCCTGGGCAAGTCACTTAACCCCATTGACTAGGCCCCCCCCACCAAAAAAAATAATGAAATAGATTCCACTAGTCCAAAATGCTAGCCTACATATTTAGCATGTGTGAAGCCTGTGTTTGCTGTGTTCAAAGGAAAATGCTATCAACTTGTACCTGGAGTAAATGAGAATGAGCTAAATGTTGGAACTAGCATACATTTTGTCAACTTAACTCCAGTAGGACTGAGGAAGAAGATAATCAGCATCCAGGTAGTAACCCATCACTTCATTCAGTGGCACAGGCATATCTAACCAAGAGCCAAGAAGCTTCTACAGCTGCCGAAGTGTTGTGGGAGGTATATTTCTCTGGGTTTAACTTCCTTGCCAGGATCCATTCTGACCAGGGTCAAGATTTTGAGAGCAAGCTACTCAAGAAGTTGTTAGCTTTGGCAGGAATCAAAAAGTCTAGGAATATCCCTTACTATATTCAAAGAAATCTGCAATCAGAACAGTTTAGTCAAAGGCTACTGAACAAGCTGTGTGGTGGGATGGGGAAAGAGGGCCTGAAATCTAACCAAAAGGCTCACTGGAGTTGGTATATGATATTTCTAGTGTAGCCATATAATGTCACCAGCAAGAATGATGTCACAGATTTTTACCCCTTCTTTGCTGATGTTTGGGCTGGTACTATGATTGTCTAATGATTGATGCATGAGCATTTCTTAAGGTAAAAACATAGATCCTGGGAAAATCATTTAACTTTTCAATGCCCCAGGGAACTCTCTAAGACCAAAAGTTGCAGAGACATTGCTGAGCTACCATGGTAAAGGAAGTTTCTCACTGGGGATTCTCTACACTACATGGAGGAAGAAGAGAAGAAGAGGAGGAAGAAAAGGAGAAAAAGAGGAGGAGGAGGAGGAGGAAGAAGAGAAGAAAAAGAAAGAGGAGGAGGAGAAGAAGGAGAAGATGATGATGATGATGATGATGATGATGATGATGATGATGACGGCATGGAGACTCACTGCCAGTATGTCTCTCAGCTGAGAGACAGGCTAAAGAAGGTCTAACCTGACTATGGCCTCAGCCCAGAAAAGCTCAAAATGAAATGATTGACAGCATGATGATGATTCATTGTTAAGAACTCCCTTAGGAGAAAAAATCCTAAGAAATTTTGGCATCCAGGGAAAACACAAGATAGTGCACCAAAGGAGAGCCACTCATACCAGAGTTGAATGACTAGGCCAGGGATGGGGAGCCTGCAGCCTTGATGCTACTTATGGCCCTCTAGGTCCTTGGGTGCAGCCTTTTGACTGAGTCCAAGTTTTACAGAACAAATCCTTTTATTAAGAGGATCTGTTCTGTGAAGTTTGGATTCAGTCAAAGGGCCACACTTGAGGACCTAGAGGGCCACACCTGATTCCCTACCCCTGGACTAGGCAGTCTAGCAGTCTACAAACTGGCCCCAGAGAATCATCAGGATCCTACAAAAACTACAACACAATCACGTGCTGCTCATAGATGAGTTAGTCAGATTCCTTAGTGAACAGAAAGATAAAAGCGATAGAAAGCCAAATACGCATCCCTGACAAAGGCCTGTCTATTAGTTGGAAGTGGAGTATTGGAGCCAGACAATAGCTTCTGTGGAGAGAATTTGGACTAAGATTCTGATAAAGAGGGCAGCTAGGTGGCGCAGTAGATAGATCACAGGCCCTGGAGTCAGGAGGACCTGAGTTCAAATGCGGCCTCAGGCCAAACACTTGACACTTACTAGCTGTGTGACCCTGGGCAAGTCACTTAACCCCAACTGCCAAAAAAAAAAAGATTCTGATAAAGAGAAACTTGTAGATTAGTACCCTATCAAGGGTCACAGAAGCCTTCTAAGATCACTTGATATGAAGATGGACTTCTATTTGGACAATATGGGAGGTATGAATCCAGAGATTTCTACTTTTTTTTTTTTTGCCAGCCAAAGCATTTGTGGATATACTCAAGGAAACAGAGACCATCTATTCATTGGGGGGGCTGGAGGCAGCAATCGCTAGGCTGAACATCCATAAGCTCAGAAATAGAACTTCAGGCCAACAGGCCTAATGATATTGGTATACAAGTTTTGGGCCATCCAGGAGCTCAGGATGGAGACTGCAAACCAGTGATGTAGAACTGATAGCAGGTCACCATAGATGTGTGCTATGGGCAAGGATATGAGCTACAAAGCCAAACTAGTTTAGAAAGTAGAGCAGCAGATGAAGTAAGTGACTTCCTCTCCATTTTTTTTTTATTAATTTATTTTGATTTATCAACAATTACTTCCATATGCTTTTGAGTTTAAAATTTTCCTCCCCCTTCCTCCCCACCACCCTCCCCAAGATGGCACACAATCTGATATAGGCTATATATATATATATATATATATATATATATATACATTCTTGTTAAATATATTTTCAGATCAGTGATGTTGTAAGTAAAAATTAGAAGCAATAGGAGGAACCACCAGAAAGAGGCAATAAAACTCAACAGAAGAGAAAAAAAATAGCAAGTAGTATGCTTCAATCTGCATTCAAATTTCATAGTTCTTTCTTTGGATGTGGATAGCATTTTCTATCCCAAGGCCTTTGGAGATGTCTTAGATCCTTGTATTACTGGGAAGGGTTAAGTTTATCAATATTAGTCATCACACATCATGGCTGTTACTGTGTATAACATTCTCTTGGTTCTGCTCACTTCACTCAGCATCAGATCATACAAGTCTTTCCAGGTTTTTCTGAAGTCAGCCTGTTCATCATTTCTATTCCATTACATTCATATACCACAACTTGCTCAGCCATTCCCCAATTGATGGACATCCTCTCAATCCCCTCCAATTCTTGAGAAAAACCAATGGTAATCGTGACAAATACTTCACCTTGAAAAACAACACTCTCTAGTGGCTGTGCTGAGAAGCCTGCGCTCTTTAGATTGCTGCTGAACTGAGATAGAAAGGAAAGGAAAGAAGTAATTAGAGCCTGCTATACTCACCAATCTAACGTCTTCCCATGAATAAATTGAAATAAACCTCTTCTGCTGTGTTAGAGAGACAGATGGGTTAACTGGGAGCTGACGAGAACACAAGATGACATTTGAGGGTGGTAACCATTCAAATTCTTTGCTAAATAATTCAATTTCTTATTTATGTTGAATTTTGCTTGAATTCTTTTCCTTTGAATTCATGTGTTATCTGCTTGGTCTGTTGCAGAAGTATTTTGACAGAAGTTTGGAGCTGTGGATTTGGATAGATGACTACCTCAAAAGTTCTATGAACCTGGCTGTAACTAAAAATAGGCCACATGGAGGAATGGCCCAGAATATATAATCAAAATAATGTATCTTTTGTGACCTTCTCTAGCCCTTGTTTGGCTCCCCTAATCTTAGATCTGAAAGATGTCTACTTAATTTCACTCTTGATTCTTTTATGATGTGAGCTTTTTATATTTAGGCTGCATAATCAATTTATTATTAGTATGTGGTATAAAATGATTGTCTAATCATATTTTCTGCCAAGCTGCTTTCCAGTTTTCCATGTAGCCCTTGTGTGTTCACTTTCTTCTGGGTCTTGCTTAGACAGTCTGTTCCACTGATCCACTTTTCTCTTGTTGAACCAATGAGATATTGATTTGATGACAACTGCTTCACAATACAGCTTGACATCAGATAATGCTGAGCCTCCTTTTGTATCTCCCCTCCCCCCAGTTCTTCCTCCTTGGGACGCTGAACCGGTTAGAATGTGGCTTTATGTTGCAGCAGCATGGCTAGCGCTAAAAATGAAATTTCTGAGGGCTGTGAGACACTAGAAAAGGGAGAGAGTTTGTATATCCCAAAGACACCCCCGTTTTCTTCACCTGGAGAAGGGGAGGTCAGACCGAGAGCAGTGAGTTGGGAGGTATGACCTTTGGGGCTGCGTAGTGAGAGCATGGAAGGGCACCAGCTTCTCTCGCAAGTGGAGGGCACCACCCAGCGGTCAGAACTCTGAGCCGCAGGCTGTCGGTTAGGCCGAACCTCGGACACCTCAGCCTCTCGTGGGGTACACCGGGAATTGTAGTTTTACGGCGCCCGGGAAGAGGTGCTGCCGAAAGATCCTACGGGAATTGTAGTTCGCAGCCCCCGGAAGAGGGTCGGGAAGAGAGGGCGGTTTCCTTTTCTCTTCAAAGCAGGACCACGACTCCCGTGGTGCCATGCAGCGGGCTGCGCCTGCGCAGTGGGTCGGGGGGTCTGTCAGTCTCTGAGGCCCAGGCTGTGCTGCCGCTGGTGGGCCGGAGCGGGGCTGGGGAGTTCGGGGGGATAGGGGGTAGGGGCACCGGGGAATAAGTGAGCGGGCCTGAGGCGGGGGCGGCTGGCGCCATGTCGAGGCAAGCGAACCGAGGCACTGAGAGCAAGAAAATGGTAACTGGGAGCGGGGCTTGGGACCAGTGCCGGGAGGGGGTGGGGGGCTAGAGGGGGAACTGGGGGGGGGACTAAAAGCAGGAGGGGAAAGGAGAGGGACGGACGAGAGGGGTGCTGAGGGGGAGGGGAGTGGGCGGAGGACCGGGGTGTCGGGGGTGGGGGAATAGGATGCTGAAGGTAAAGGGGCTCTGGAGGTAGGAGTTCGGAGGGGGAGGGGCATGAAAGGAGGGGGGGAGAGGGGCTGAGGGGTAGAAGCGGGGAGGGAGGGGAAGTGATGCTAACACCTGTATGTTATCTCCCCTCCCTAAAACCAAAGCTCGAGGATAGGGGAGCATTGTGCTTGGAACCGTAAAGGCTTGTTGATTGACTGGAGCACTGAGGTGGGGGTGCTGACAAGAGGGTGGCTTTGGAATCAGGTGTAAGGAGGGGTGAAGGGGGGGCAAGAGAGCTGGGACATTGAGGAGGGTGGGGACGCTAAGGGGGAGGGGTGAAGAAACTGGATTGGGGGCTGAGGAAGGGGAGATGAGGGCCAGCTAGGGGAGGGTCATTGAGATGTACACTGTAGGAGAGAGTACTTAACTGGGACTGCCAGCTGGGTCAGGGGCTTCCCAGGAAAGAGTTCAAAGCTCAGGGTGGGAGGATCCTGTTGGTTAAGGGAATGGGAAAGCGGTGGGGGTGGGGGGCCTTCTGAAGGTATGCCCTTGGCAAGGCAAGCAAGGAATGTAGACATTAGGGAAGATTCTGCTTCCAAGATTGGGACTTGGGGGTGCTTGTAATGAGAACTGGGAGGAGAAGGAGGGTAGGCCTATGTGGAGACTCAGGGTAAGGTCTGAAATGGGAACAACAGGGTTAGATGGCTGTCCCTACCTGACATGAGGGAAGATGTGTATGGAGACTGAAGGGTAGGCTTACAGAGGGAGAGAACTTTAGAAGAAAGTCTATTATGGGGCTGGCTGAGGGAGGCTAAAGGGGAACTGATATGACACAGGCTAAGGGCAGGTCTGTAATTGGAGCTTTGTTATTGTTCAGTCGTGTCCAACTTGTCATGACCCCAATTGAAGTTTTCCTGGTAAAGATAATAGAGTGGTTTGCCATTTCCTTCTCTAGCTCATTTGACAAATGAGGAAACTGAGGCAAAAAGGGTTAAGCAACTTGCCCAGTGTCACATAACCAATAAGTATCTGAGGCCAGATTTGAACTCAGGTCCTCCTGACTGTAGGCCTGGTACTCCACCTGCTGTACCATCTAGCTGCCCCATAATTGGAGCTCCGGTGCAGATCAGAGACTACAAGGAGGGTCTCTAATGTGGCTGGGGGAGGGGGTTTCTTTTATGAGTTTGAGAACAGGGGTTTTGAAGGAGCTGATATGTATGGAAAGGCAAGGGTCTTTATGAGGACCAGAACCGTATGTCAGGGCCAAGGGGCCTTCCATGTCATTCTTTATTTTCTTGTGGCATATACACTTCTTCCTTTCACTTCTACCCCAGCACTGGTCACACTCCTTGCTTTTATTTTCCTTGTATGTAAAACCAAGTGCCTTGCAGTCAGGGATCTCCATGCCATGACAGGATTGTTTCACTCAGCTCACTGGGGAGATAGTATACCATTACCCAACACCTATATTTTACATCATGAGTAGAAAGAGACCCAGGACCTAAGAGGTCAGAAATCCTTATCATGGCAACATCTTCCTTTAAAACTTACTCAAGTCACCTCTCCTGGCTTCAGATTCCTCATTTGTATAATAAAAGCGGGGTTGGACAAGATGGTGTCTTCCAGCTCTACATGTATGTTCGCACTATCTTCCTTAAGAAAAAAAAATGAACTCTTGTCAATGTCAACCTCAAAAGTCTTGTGGCCTGATTTTATTGGGAAAAAAACACCAAGATTTCTTTTGGAATTCAGTGGCAAGGAGTGGGAATATAAATGAGCAGTTGGCTTTCTTTTCCTGGAGACAGGAACATTTTAGAGGTGACAGCTACGGGAGAGAGCGAGTTCGTCTAAGTCCGGTTCTCCACTGATCAGCGCTGGATTGTTTGCTGCTGCCTGGTTTTCAGTCACTTCCCCTTCCATCCTTCATTGCTTGGGAAAAATAATTCATACCTACAAGCACTTGCTATATAGAGTCAGCTGTCTAAATATTAGTGTGGGCTTAGATATTTAGATTGATGAGATCTTTGGTATTATGTCAGCAAAAGCCCTTACTGCTTTTTAATGGTACTTATTTCAATTTTTATCAGTTCTTTTGTAGAACTGGGAAGCTAAGTTATCCTCTTAAAGGGGGTTCTTTTTTTTATTCTATGCATTTGAAAGACAAAAGCAATTCACTTGCTATTTCTGTCTAGGACTACTCCCTAGTCCTTACTGAAAAACCAGCCAGTGACCTTAATCACGGCCATCTCCATTCTTTACTGTTAGTAACCTGAGTTTATAATTTCCATTCCTTAGAGATCAGAGGTGTTGGCCTTTGAAAAATAGCTGGGTGAACAAGAGAGTGGGATACCTGGAAAGAGAACCTCTTTATTTACCAACTTTCCCTGCAAACAGGGAATCTGTAATCATCTGTAAAATGGGGATAATAATATTTGACTTATCTCACAGATTGGCTATGAGAATTGAATGCCGGCCAGTGCCGGATTGATTTGTTCTTACATTAGAATGATGGTTCCATTGCTGACTCCAGAGGGCAATTAATCATTCATATCAAGCTCTTTAAGTTTAGGGGTAGAAACCCAGTTTTAGTTGGGAGAAGTTAACTGACAAACAGTAGATTTTCAATGCTCCTTCTGAGAGCCTAATTTATGCTGCCCAAAAGCCCTCAGAAAGTAGCATATTTACATTTTACAGTGTGAAAAGTTGGGTTCTTAAGTGAACACCTAGAAATGAGGGTGGGGAATAGAGTCAAAAGTTAGGGGCCTCCATCTTTGATTTGGGAGAATCTGACTCTATGATATTGGACAAGATTTTGTTATCTCTTGGTACCTGTTCTTGGCAGGGAATTGGGGGCAGCAGCACGAATAAAATGCTTGTTGCCCTCATGTGAAAAGTGTAAATGGTTATGATTTGCAGATTACTTGGCATCACTGTGGACTGGGGCTTCTGATATTAAGGGTAAATATCCTGACTTCGGGTTGTTAATAATGGATAGAAAGCTCTCATGACTTAATGCAGTGAGGCCAGATCTCTAGACTGGTAATTGTTGGATGTACTCCATCCATTCATGCCCAAGGCTTGCAAATGCCAGGTCTTTGATTTTACTAAAAAAAAAAAATTCCTTCCTTAATACCTGTCCTTACTTGTCATGTTTGGTAAATTGTCTCCTGGAGATGCCCTGGTTAGAATTTTTCAATTGAGTTAAAGGAACTTTTTGATTCTTAGCATGACTGTCTCAGGCTTTCACAGCTGGTTTTAATGTTTTGGGTGTATTATTATTGTTATTTTTATACTATAAAGAGATTGTGATTAGTAACAATAAAGTTGTAGGAGACAGCCTAGTGAAATAGATCACTGGACCCAGGAATTCTGGGATCTAGGTTATAATCCTGACTTTACTACTAAAAAGCTCTATAAGCTTGAGCAGGTTACATCCCTTTTCTAGGCCTTAGTTTCCTCATTTCTAAACTTTGATACTTTGGACTTGTGATTTCATTATTATAGATGTTTCCTCCACTAATGCAGATCCTAATTCTTTCATGCCTTCTCATCCCATACAATTATTCTTTGTATTTCCTCATAAATTATACCTAGAAGATCTACTCAATGGGCTGAATGCTTTCCTCTTGTTCTTTTAATATCTTGGAAGCACCAGTATACCACATGGACTGTCTCTCTGTGCTTTGTTCTTGCTCCATGACCTGCTTACTTTCTTTTTAATTCCCATATGGGTCCTCAGCAATGCCTTTCATGGCACTTCTTACATACAACTCCCCAGTGATAACATTTTTGCAGCCTACTTGCACCCATCTTGCATCTTTCCATTGCCTTTTAGTTATTTGTAATTTTGATTCTGCCAAGACCATAGTATTCCTTGATTCACAAGCATATAACATCACTGGGAGAATATTGTTGTTAAAGAAACAGGCTTTTTGTAAGAATGAGCAAGTAGTTTGCATTTTCCCCAGTGAGATCTACAATATCTCTTCCTGTTCACCTATGAGTTCAGCGCCTGTCCAAGATATACGTATTTAGACTAATTTTATAGACTGACAGCCAGCTGCATGTCATAATGTGAGAAATAGTATTAATCCACTTTTGTTTTCCCAGTATGCATGGTTAGACCAGCCTCTTTCATTTTGTTGTGTATTTTGCTGAAACATCATATTGGAGGACTTTCATGGAGGTCACCTGTAAAGTTGGGGTACCTACTTAACTGGTCTCATAGGAGTATTATGAGAATCAACTGGTATAACAGTAGAAAGCTTTCTGGGAAAAAGAAAGTATCACCATTATTACTGGGAAAGGAGTGGCGCTGACATGTAGTGAAGTGAGAGACAAGGGATAGCTGCTGTGGTGCATTACTTCCACTGAGATACTAACAGTCTCAGAGGAAAGCCCCCTAGATAAACCTTTGGAGACTGAGCAGACATGGACCTGAATAACATAAAATGAGACTGTATGGAGGGCATGTATCAGTGAAGGGGGTTCCCACACCTGTGAAATCAGTGGTTCTTCAAAGTAATAGTTGTTATTTAGTTAGCAATTTAAATATTGAAAAGTGTTTTATATACACTCTGTTGATCTGCCTAACAGCCCTGTGAGATTCTACCAATATGATTAAAACTATTTTATAGAGGAGGAAATTATGGTCTGAAGAAATTGTTCCTTGTCTATGGTAACACAGCTAGTGTCAGGAACAAGATTCAAACCCAGGTCTTCTTTGCTCCTAATTCAAGCCCAGCACCATATTGTGGACGTATATAAAGTATTAAACACAGTCAACCCACAGTGTATCTCTTATTCTAAAGTGTAACTTTATTAATGGGAGATGGGACAAAGCAACTGAAGTGCTCATTTTAGCCTAAGACCTTCAGCTTCGTCCTCAGTGTCTCAGTCCCAAAGAGCCTTAACCTCAGTATGACAGTTCTTTAGATGCCTTAATTTACTTCACTCACCTACTCATCCTATTTAGATGGGAGCATATTGGGTTGGCCTCTGTTTTCGGCCCTGTTTCTTTGTGACCTAATTGTACAAATTGTGGTCTTGCCCATATGTGTCTGTCTTTCTTATTTAATGCTGATATTGTCTTTTTTCCCTTCTTTCCACCTGCCTGCTGCTTTCATTCTGTAGTATTGGTATTTGCCATTCCCTTTACCTTCAGCATCTCTGCGTCTCATGGTAGGTGATAGGTTTCTTCATCTATCTGAGAAAAGAGTTGCTGTGATTGTCTGACAGCTGTTGTTGAAAGGCATTCAGGGCAACATTTTGAGCTGGATCAAAAATGTTTTCAGATGTTGCAGCCCTCCCCTCCATTGCTTCCCCATCCTGTTTCCTAACTGCACAGCGTACAGCATCACAACACCCAGCAAACCCAGTGCATGACAGTCATTTCCACCTAGGAAACATTGGAGCTGTATGTAGAGAGGGAACCTTGTTTTTCCTGATACTGTTTTTCAGGGTGAAGGCTATAATCTGTTGTTATAGAGGGTGCAGGTAGCCCTGGCCTGGTTTCCTTCCCTCCTGACTAGCAGTGCCTTTTCTGTCCAAGGGCTGGGAGCTATTATAAAGAGACTGCAGAGGCCACAGTCTAGTTATTTGGACCGGCATTCCCTGGGGACTCTGAAGAAACCATTCAAATTACATGCTGATGAGCAGAGGATAACTGGTAAATGTTGAACGTTCAGCTATCTTCCAATGATGACTTGAATTCACAGTCCAGGTACACCAGGGGGAGCCATGGTTCATCTCCTGAGCTAGGGTCTCATAGTCTAGGTCTGAGCTGTGGGCTCTGTACCAGGGGATGGCAGCCTCTGCTATGTGGAATCTTGCCTTGGCCAGTAGTTAGCATGAGTTGTTGGCACTTGACTGCTAGACAGGAGCTCATGGGCAAAGCACCCTCCTCGACCCTTTCCCTAAATGAGCCCAGCACCAATTCTGTTGGGTTAGTCCTGGGCAGGGTGCTGGGTGTCCAGGCTCACTGCAGCTTTGCTGGAATTGACTTTTTCTCCCAGCAGACAGGTGACTTTCTTCTGAAGCCTGAAAGTAGCACCAGTGTCTTTTACCCCATTTACACGATCCTTCCTTTTTCTTGTGTTTGGTACTGACTGCCTTTTGAATCTCATTTAGAGTTCTGAGCTTTTTACCCTGACCTATGGAGCTCTGGTCACCCAGCTTTGCAAGGACTATGAAAACGATGAAGATGTGAACAAACAACTGGACAAAATGTGAGTGACTCGTGCCTGAGGCAAGAACTTTTATTCCTTGGGAAGGTGGGGTGTGGGGAGGGGGGGCACCCTGTGTTCTGGGCCCTCATTGTCCTTCTGCAACTTGGCAAAGGCTTCCTTCGAAGCTGTTCTCGTTCAATACCCGCTGTTTGGTCACACTTTCACTAGATTTACTGTGGAGCTTTGGAATCCTTTGCTTTCACCCCTAAGCTGTAACAACCTCATATTCTTGCGGTCACCCTGTGATTTGTTGTTGTCTGATCACCTTTCCAGGGGCTACAATATTGGTGTCCGATTGATTGAAGATTTCCTGGCTCGGTCAAACGTTGGCAGATGCCATGACTTTCGGGAAACAGCAGATGTTATTGCCAAGGTCATCTCCCAAGGGCCCCCAGGCATCCCCTCCTTCATTCTTTCAGAAGGGACTCTGGTTATACTGGAAAGCTAATTAATAGCCATTATAGTTGCAGAACACTTTGTGTCTCGCTTCCAAAACCTCTCAGAGCTGGCTAAGACGTGGCTGAATTGGGAGGGAAGGGAGTGGGCATAGGAGACACCCCTGTGAATTCTCAAATCCACTTAAATCAAAATCAGCTTTTCCTCAGTGTGGCAAAAATGTGAAATGTTCTGTTGGCAATCCTTTTGAGGTCAGTTATGGAAGGGGGTTCTTTCTGTTCTAGCATGGAAACCATTCCTCCTTATCACATACTTCTGTCAGGCTCAAATGGTTGTGAGAGAGCCATCCTGCTTGCAGCGTAGAACCAACATTATATGTCCACTTAACTGATGAGGAGGTGGGGAAGCGACCTCCTATACAGAGAAAATGATGTGTCAGAGAAACACTCTGTGCTAGGAAGAAATGCACAGCATGACCTAAGGTCCCCTTTGTCAGGAGAGGGGGCAGAGGTGGAGAAGCTGCCCCTTGGGCCTTAGGTAGCTATGACTGTTTTCTCTGAATGTTCTTCGTGCGTTTCAGGTGCTTACAATGCTAGCCAACAGTGAGTGGTGCTTTCCCCTGGGGGCTTCAGCCTACAGTGTTCTACCCCAGAGGACATAGACTTGGATGGGCAGAAATGCTCTTCCATTAATTATGTCTGGAGGGCAAACCGTCAGCCCCAAACATCATTCCCCTGCCTCTCATTCCCTGGTATTGCCCGTGTAGTCAACTTACTAGGAAGGTGCTGTGGGAAGGGGGAGAAAGGAGGCTCCCTGCCCCACCTTTACCCCTGCTACTCCGTGTCCCTCTAACAGGTAGCTTTTAAAATGTACCTGGGCATCACCCCGGGCATCACCAACTGGAGCCCCGCCGGCGACGAATTTTCCTTGATCTTGGAAAGCAACCCTCTGGTGGACTTCGTGGAGCTTCCTGATAACCACTCCTCCCTCATTTATTCCAACCTCTTGTGTGGGGTATTGAGGGGAGCCCTGGAGATGGTGAGCACGACTCTTTCCTTCTAGGAATGGGGCTGCGGTAGGCTGACCCGCCCAGGAGTTTTCTGCTCAGTGTGGGGCCTCCTTCCTCGACTGTACGTGAGGTCAGACAGCTTCCCCTAAGCCTTGCCAGGGTCCCTGCCCTAGCTCTGGTTGACTTGATGAGGTGTTTCTCATTATGCATATGAGGGGAGGGGGGCCCTTGCTTTCCTGGGTCTCTCTATCTATAAATAAATGATTTGGGGCAAGAAGGGAATGGGGAGGGAAATAAAGAGGAAAGGGCATAAGCATTTCTGTGGTGCCCACTATGTGCTTTTTACAAATATTATCTTACCTGATTCTCACAACGACCCTTTGAGGTAGATTTTATTATTACCCCACTTATGGTGGAGAAGACTGAGGCAGACAGAGGTGAAGTGACTTGCCCAGGATTACATAGCTAGTGAGTGACTGAGGCTGGATTTGAACTCAGGCCTTCCTGACTCCAGGCCCGGCTCTCTGTTCTCTGCACCACCAGCTGCCTTGGACAGGCCGTAAAAAGCTGTGCTCAGGCCCCAACTGGATGCAAGTCACTACCTAGAGCTGTTAGTGGTGACCCTTCATGGAGGCCACTAGAGCTAAAGAGAGTCATCACTGTCATTGAATAATTGGTAACATTTTCTTAAAGCCCTTTAAGAGTTAACAAAGTGTACTACATAAACTCTTTGGGGGAGATTAGGAGCAGTCTTGAGTCTTTAAGGGAGGGAGAAGATGGCTAAGGAAGGGTTAGTCTGAGAAAAGTGGCCTGGCTTCCTAGTAATAAATGAGAGGTCAAAGGATAGAAACACAGTTCTCAAAAATAGAATTGCAGACCTTCAAGAACTGTATGAATCACTAATAATCCAAAATACAAATTCAAACAATTCTAAAGTTTCACTTCACACCCAGCAAATTGGCAAAGATGCCATAAGGTGGAAATAGTCGGTGTTGGAGTGACCACAGGAAGACAGGCACACCAACGTGAAATTGGTGAAACTGCACATTGGTCTAAATGTTCTGGAAGCAATTTGGAATCATGCAAGGGAAGTCATCCCCCTCTTCATCCCCTTGACCCTGAGATCGCCACTGCCGGGCATGTGCCTTAAGGACAGGAACATCAGATGAGGCCCATAGAAATCAAAGCATTCCTGAGCAGCCCCTTTTACGGTTGCAGACAACTGTAAAGAAAGTGAGTGAGTACTCGTGACCTGGGAGATGACTGAACAAATTGTAGCATCTGAATATAGAGGAATATTATTGCACCACAAGTTAGGATTAATAGGAGGTGTTTAAAGAAACACGGGGAGACTTGTACGGACTGATGGGAAGGACACTGAGCAGGACGAAGGAAAACAGTTTGATGAGATGACTGTTAGTGTAAGTGAGAAGAGCGTTAAATGAGATGGGAAAGCTCTGTTTCTGTAATAGCCAGCCCTGGTCTCTCCACCACAGGAGACCCTCCTCCCTCCTTCCCTCGGAGAGGTGAAGGGCTCATCGAGGCTCTGATCGCTTCGGTGGCTGGGGTAGCTGCTGTAGCTAGACAATGTTTTTGGTTACAAGGGGCATCTCCCTGGGAGGGGTGGGACTGAAGAGGGTGCATATCCAGAATTTACTGATTAAAAAGAAGAAATACCAACAAAACTTAACATTTTAAAAATGCTCCAGTTATGACGAGGGCCATTGGTAAGTAGAGATGGACTGGCCTGTTAGAATTCCATTCTGTGAAGCGGTAAGCAGGCAGCTGACTCTGCCCACAGCCCCGTTCTTCCTCTCTGCCCAGGTCCAGATGGCTGTGGATGTGAAGTTTGTTCAGGACACGCTGAAAGGAGATGGGGTGACAGAAATCAGGATGCGGTTCATCAAGCGGATTGAGGACAATCTCCCAGCGGGAGAAGAATAACCGTTCCGAGGGCAGTGGAGATGACCAGCTAGGGCACTTGCTCATTCTCAACCCTTCCCTGGGGTTGTAAAGTCAAAGTGCCCCCACCTTAGAGAACTCAGTGACTCTTTAAGATGTTATATATTCTTCTAATCTCGTTTCCATTTTCCATGCTAATAAAAAACAGACTTGTGTGATATAGTCCACTTATCCCACAGGTGTGTGCTACTGATCTCACTCTGCACAGTGGGTATTGTCTCATGCTCCAGGGAGAAAGTCCTTCTCTCTCCTCTTCCCCTGACTGGTAGGATGGAAACTGCTTCACTTCTTGGATTAGAAGGAGCTCCAGCTAACTTTACATTCCTGATTGAATTTTCCAAAGCAAAACCTTCTTTGACCTGATTGATTGGGAGAAAAGCCTGGAGTGTCTGTCCGTTCCTATAACTTCTGTGCCCTCATGAGAGTCATCAGCAAACTGGGTGGGCGGGCACCTGGAAAGGGAGGAGGCTCTCAATCCTTGGTGACGAGCAGTAATGTTGGCCAGGAGAGACAGAGCCAGCAGTGCAGGAAACGATGACTTCTGGGAGCACACCCAGGTATTTGTCTTCTGTTCCACTCGGCTGTTTGGAGGCAATGAGCCCTCTTTTCACAGAGGGTCCATCTTTTTATATCTACACATATACACACTCTTCAATAAAGACACATTCGTAAGTGAAATCCCAGACACGTCCATTTCCTAATGTACTCTGCTCAGCTCCACCCAACTAGCCTGTGGATTCTGTTGCTGGGGCGAAGGGGCCAGTCTGACACACTTAGCAGGCAAGGGCCAGTACTGGTCTCCAGAGCCTGACCTTGCCTTTGGTGCTCTCTCTTTCCTCAAGAGAGCAGAGAGTTCTGGGGACCCTGGCAGCCAACCATAAAATATTCAGTAATGTGTGTTCCAGGCTCGAGGGGGCCTCTGGTGTCTGAAAAATCCACAGGGGAACCCAAGTTCTTGGGATTTTTGAAGTGATAATTCATATTTCTGTAGCACCATAATCCTGTAAGGTTGATTGTGTACGTATTATTTATCCATGTTTTATAGATGAGGAAACGGGTTCAGAGAAAAAATGGCTTGCCCACAGACAAACAACTAGTAACAGCTGTTCAAATCCTAGTCTCAACTCCAAGCCAGATTTCCTAAATGCTGATAGGAGAGCCAGTGAAAATACTGGGATAGAAAGCTGCAGGCTCCCCGCCTCGCCCTCCCCCCATCCCTGCCATATTGGTGGGTTTGAGATGCTATTTTCATTTGATTCTGGGAATGGTCAGCCGTGGAAGACAGAATAGCCCTGGAGGGCTGCGAGTGGTGAATTTGGGGAGAGGTTGATATTGCTTATCCCCTCCTCCAGTGCCTTACAAAGTACCGAGTAAGTTCTGTGGGGAAAGAAGGGGGCAAGAATGTGTGAAATGTCCACTGTTTGTCAGTTGTGGTGGCAATAAAGAGCTTGTGACATGAAGCCCAGGGCCGTGAATCAAAATTCAATCCCACATTTGGGGTTAGAGGCAAGTAGGATCCCACTTCTCTTTGAGGCTCAAGTCTCTCCTGACTCGAAGGCAGCAGAGTGGCGTCACTTCATCCGAGAACGCCTCCTGTTGCTGTTCAGTTCGAGAGTTGCATTGCCCAGCTCGTCCACCCCTTGGAAAGAAAAAGAAGCAGGCTGGGTGGAGTAAGCAGCAGAAGTGGGCCGGGCTGGGTGGAGGAAGGTAGCTCATCTTTCTCACACTTACGCTGCTGTTAGCTACTCCCCTGGAACCAGTGAGACCCCCCTGGAGGGGAGAGTGAGCAGGGTGACCACTCCTCCCAAAGGCTCCTCTTATCTGCATGGAGCAGGTAGCTCTGGCTTCCTGTGCCACAGGAGGGTGACGGCAGGTTGGCACCCACTCATGCTGAGTATTTCCCAATATTCTGGGTCATATCAGTCCACAGCGAATGTTCAGGGAAAGGAACATAGGTCTGCCTGTCTGCTGTATGCGGGAAGGCCTGGGGGCCTCTGAAAGCCCTTGTGGCCAGACATCTCAAAGTAACAAAGGTGTTGGGTTTGTTGTTGTTTTAATAACTTCTGTCCCAGTTTTCTTCTGCAAAGACATGGAAATGGATAGTGCCAGAGAGCTGGCCTCTGAAGACCTCTCCCTCCAATTGTACAGCAAAAATCTAAATTTCCTTTCTGTCTCTCAGAGGCTAGAGATGTTCATTACTGCAGGCAGAAGTCAATTGTTGAAGGAAGCCACAGACAACTATTGGGGGAAGGGGATGTTGGGGAGTAGGACAGGTAAGGGGTGACAACTTTGATGATTTAGTAATCATAGAGACATTGGACTTTGGACCTAGAAGGGACTTGGAGATCAATTTCCTCATTTCATAGATGAGGAAACTGAGGCCGGAGAGGGAAGGGATTGGCCCACGGTCCCACAGGTTGAACAGATCTAGATTCAGAATCCAGGTCCTCTGATTCCCAGTCTTGTGGTTTCTGGAAATAAGCCGTAGCAGACATCAGCCTTGCCTCTCCCCCCTTCCCGCTCCACACACATTCAAATAACAGGGACCTCTCCCTTCTGCTCCCCCAACACCAACCCACTTTCCAAGTGGGCTGTTTATACAATGTCAGATCTGGGGATATTTCCTTTCCCCCTCAGCCAGGCAGCTTTATGGCTGGTGGAGTCATGGAAACAAAGCTTCATTTATAAGGTTCCCCCCCAGTCACTGGTAACCGGGCCTTCTGCACCTAGGGCTAGCGTCCCCTAACCAATCCACTCACAGGCAAAGAGTAAAAACCCATGGGAGTTGGCTTCCTGGTGCCCACAGAGTAATACAGGCGGGGGCTGCAGTAGGGGCCCCCATATGGAGAGTGGGAGGGAAGTGGATCAGCCTCCCCAGGGCCCCTGTTTTATAGCCTCTAACCCTCCCCACATGGCACAGAGCTTCAAAACTCTGCCAACATGTCCTGCCACAGCTGGGGCCCTGGTTGGGGTTGGGGCAGTTTCTTTACTCTTTAGAAATTTTCTCTACTTTTCCAATGCTTCCCCCACTAATTTCTTTGGGACTTGACCTAATTTCCCTTGGATCATTTGTGGGCAATGTGAGTAGAGGCAGTATGTCCCAGTGGATAGAGAGCTCTTCTCAGTCAGGTAAATGCACATTCAAGTCCCCCATCTGACGCACACTAGCAGAAAGACCCTGGGCACTTGGCCTTTCTGTCCCTCCAAGAACTCTAGGGCTTGATGCAGAACAGTTGCTAATATGCATGGATAGAGGGAGTTTCCTCACTAGAAGTATCTGACACCAATAAATCACAGGTACAAACAGTTCCCCCCTCTCCCCATCCTCCAAATAGAGGCAGGCTGGTAGAATTCCTCAGCTCCTGAGGTGCCAGGGAAGTCTGCAGGAAACTAGAACTGCTGGCCCTTTGATTAGGGGTGGGAGGAGGTAGAATAGCAGTAAGCTGACCACCCCGCCCCCCCAGCCCCACCTGGCCAGCCTGCTAGAGCCTTCATCCACCAGGTATCCTAGCTCACTGGCTGCCATCGAGCCACTGGAAACCGGGTGGGCTAATAGCCAGGATCTCTGCATACTTGGCTGCTCTGGTCTGGACTTAGAAATGAGGCGGGTGAGAAAAATTCACCAAGCCAAGCGAAGTCAGGCCCAGGCTGGGGCTGACTCCCTCCTCGGTTTGGCTGGAGCTAAGCTGGTAGCTCTGGGCAGCCCAGGAGCAGAGTCCTGGTGCCTGAGGTCTCCTAAAGTAGTGGAACAAACAGAGTCCTGGACTTGGAAGAGGCCAGGAAGAGCTGGCCTTAAACCTACCTCGTTTACTGGCTGTGTGACCTTCGGCAAGTCCCTTAACCGATCTGAGTACATGAGTTTCCTTATCAGTAAAAGGAGAAGGTAGGACTCAGTGATCTCTAAAGCCCCTCCCAGCTCTAAATATATTCCCTACCCCCACCCCCCAGGAAAGGCTGCCTCCAACAGAGAAGCCTTACCTTCTTCAAGCCTCCCTCCATGTTTGGAGACCATCCATCCACACACATTGCTATCTGCCTTATGGTGCCCTAAACCCACCTTCAGAATAGCCCAGTGCTGGGTCCCTCCTAGCTCAGCCTTCTGACCAGAGCAAACCCATGTCCAGGCTGGTTCTGAGAAACAGCAGGGACAGTGAGACCCTGGAGCCTAGCAAGCAGGAATGTCCGAAAGGGTGAATAGTCATCTTACAAGTTAGTTCCACATTTGTAGAGGTGTCCAGTCAGAGGCTGGGAGAACACCCATCAGGATGTCACAGAGGGTTCCCTTTTGTGGTGCTGTAGGGTATAGATTATAGCCATTCTCTGTGGCCCCTTCCAGCAGGAGAATCTGGAGTTTCTGTGACTCTGCTGTGGTCATCCTTCTCCTCCAGAGGAAGCGGCCTGCCTAAGAGGGCCTCACCAGGCCCCTGGTCATTGAGCCTGAGGTTAGACTTCCTAACACAGGTCAGCTGGTTTCAGGGAGGGTGAAAAAATGAAGTGTGAAAAACCCAGGGTGTAAGACAGCAAGAAATCAAACGGGAGGGACCCTGATTATTGGCAGCACCAGGGTAATAAGACTAGAGGATAGAGCAAAGGGACCCCAAGACTTGGAGTCAAGAAAACCTGAGTTCAAATCCTGCCTCAGACACTTAATAACTCTGACGTTGGGCAAGTTATTTAATGGACGTGTGTCTCAGTTTCCCCATCTGTAAAATGTGGATAATAATAGCAGCTACCTCACGGGGATGTTGTGAGGATCAAACAATTGACCTATGTAAAGTGTTCTGCAAACAAACCTCCGAGAGTGATATAAATACCAGCTATTACAATCATGATCATTATTATTACTGTCAGAACTTCCCACCAGCATGAGCTTTAATATTTCCTTTCCCAGGGCTATATGAGAACAAGATGGACCACCTCTGGCCAGAGCAAAGATTTCTAGAGGGGTCTGGCTATGAATCTCATCATAGGGATGTTGGGGAAAGATTGGGGAAAGAGACTTGAAACTGGTGAGGCAGCATGGTTGAGTGAAAAGAGCACTTGATTTGGGGGGGGCCTCAACCCCCACCTCTGCTACTTACTAGCTATGTGACCTTGGGCCTCAGTTTCTTTCCCTGTAAAATGAGGAAGTTGGATCTTCTTGCTCTACTCTCGGTGATCCTGAGATCTCCCTGCCCATACCTACCCTGAGTTCTGACCTGTACCAGGCTGTCTGTCCCTCCATCCTTCCCCAGTCTGGCATTCAGGCCTAGGATTGCTCCCCTCCCATCCTCAGGAATGAGCAAGCTGCAGAGCTGGGGTCAAAGGAGTGAGTCCAGCCACCCCTTCCCCGCCCTCCCCCCCCACCAGCCCAAGCAGAAATTGAATTAAGCAAAATTAAAATTGTCTTCTAACAAGTAGCTCATTGTAGATGGGGGGAGTGGTTGTGGTAGTTGTGGGGCAGGAGGAGGGGGAGGAGGCCTGGCCCAGAGAAAAAGTCCTCCCCAGCCTCCTAAACATTCCCATGTGCTGTTTATAGGAAACAAATGGGGCGGGCAGGCCCAAGGCCTGCTCGGCTCGGTCCAGCCCAGCTCTGCTTAGCTCTAGGCAGGCGGGGGGCAGCCAAGCGGGCAGCGGGCGGCCACTGGCAGGAAAGGAGGATGGAAGGGTTTCCAATGCTTGAGGTTATTGGCTACCCTGGGCTTTGATGTTCCGCCAGTCCGGACCCCAGGCCGGGATGCATACCATGGAGGCGGCTGCCCAGGAGGGGAGAGGCAGCTTGCGGGGGGAAAGCTGCAGTTGCATTCCGAGAGGGCAATTTAACCTGGCAGGAGGAGAGAGGAAACTTTCGTGGCTTGGGCTCGAGGCTCAGCTCTGGGGGGGATTGCGGTATGATTGGGGGGAGCGGACTGGGGCCAGCCCAGCCAGAGCAGGGGATGGGACCAGGGGATGGGAGGGTGCTGAGAGTGGAGACCAAGAGAGAGAACAGGCCACAGGGCAGACAGGCCTGGAGACACAGATGTGGGCAGGCAGCTCCTCCTCCTGCCTGTCTGCTCCAGCCCTTCTGGAAGGCCCTCTCTACCTTCCCTCCTTTATCTTGGTGAAATGAATCTTCTTTGCCTGCCTCCTCCAGGCAGCCTTTTCTGATGATGCCCAAAGCAGCTGACAAGACCGTTTCCCCAACTCACTTCTCAGAAAGAGGAAAATTTCCCCATTCTCTCAGCAGGCTCTTCCTCCTCCCATTGTCCAACCCTCAACAGAAATGGCCCAGTCACTCATCACAGAGAGGTACCAGGCCTCAGAGGTACCTCACAGAGAGCGGGACCTTAGATGTCACCTAGTTCAACTGGATGGGGAAATGGAAGTCCAGAGAAGTTTAGCAGGAGGTATATGGACATATTTGGAGAGGGACCAGCGAGCAGAAAGGGGCCATGGAATCATTATCCAGAACCTGTTGGTCTTCCCAATGGACCTCCCAGTTGGGCTTCCTAAAGGAGCTCCCCACCCTGATTAGCTTTGAGGGTGATGAGGGCAAGACATGGTAGCCCCTACCTCAATGGAGATGTTGAAAGGAAGCAGTGGGCAGCCAGAGCAGAGAAACACATCAAGGAGAGGAATGGGCAAAGAGATAGAGGGGAAGTAAAAAGGATGGAGACAGGGGAGACAGAAAAGATGGAGATAACAAAGGAGGTTTTTAAAGTTCTTTTCAAATTCTATTTAATAGAATCTACAAACAAGGTGATACAGAAATCAAAGGAAAAGAGCCCAGAAAAATGGATCGGGTATGAACAAGACAAGATAACCTTTCAAGGTTCCTAATGGGTTCTGGACAGAGGGAGTCCATATTGAGAGACCCTTCTGTCCCCTCTGAGTGTCCTGGAAAGAGACCCTGGAAAGCGTGCCATGGAAAAAGATACACCACCTGTTAGAGCTTTTTAGAGGTCCCTAGAAGAGAATGAACAAAAGGGATCTCCGGAAGAACCCTGGGGAGGGTGCCCAAAGAACTGCCCCAAACTGAGATCCCATTTGAAAGGCACCTTCAAATGAGCTCATCCCAACCTCTAGGCTTCCCAGGGCCAGGCCACCCTCTATGAGATGATCTCATTTCCCCCGCTTTCTCTTCCTTCCTTTGGAGCTGCCCCCAGATCGGCCTGGCCTGGCCTGGCCCATGAATCTCCCATCTCCCAGCCGGGCCTCACTCTCACCCCTCCATCTAGGTCTCTGGGTGGTCTGAACACATGTGTTCAAGTTTAAACGGTGATTGAAGCAAAATTGTTTTTTAAAAAAATCAGAAATATTTAGGGCAACCTTGATCCTTGTTGCATAGCTGGCATTTTTGAGGATGGGGCCATGAGCTGAGGGTGGTTTGGGCAGAATAGGGCACATGAGAAAGACAGAGAGTGGAGGTTTCCAGGACAAGGGATGGAGGCACCTGGTGATGCAAGACTTCGGAGAAAGATTGGAGATGAAGGTGATTCTCCCCGTCCAGTGTTAGCAACCCCTTCCTCCCTCCCCTGAGCATTTATTGGGACACTCCCTCCTCCTATAGAAAACTAGAAAGAGCTGAAAGTAGATATCATGAAGAATCTACCAGAAATCATAAAAGCCCATGGAATATTCTTCCCAAATAATCACAAAATGTTAGGGCTGGAAAGGACCATAAAGAACATCTGGTCCAATTAGATGGGTAAACTGAGGCTAAAAAGGTCCAGTGAAAATGTGTCCAAGGTCACACAGGTAAGTGGGAGACACAGGAGCTGAACCCAGATCTTCTAATTCTAAGACCTTGGAGTACCAATGTGCTCTATCAGGAGGCTGAGGGTTGGACAAGATGACTTGAGGTTTCCAGTCCTTTCAGAGGTGTTCCAAACCCAGTCCATAATCACATGGGCCTTTCCTGGTATAGAGATACCCTCCTCCTATTACAGGCTTGGTCTTTCTATCCAATGAGACACAAGTATAATAGGGGCTCCAGGGACTGGGGGAGGGAGGAGCAGAGACAGGGTGTCTCCCAGGAGGGACAGGGCCAAGAAGTCACCCTTTCCCACCCAAGCCATACATCAATCTTTATTTGCACACCCATGCCACACATCTGTGCAAACAGCTTCCCTCCTCTGGCCTATGCCACTGTGCCCCCCAACCTCGTGGGATAGTGAGAGCCAGGCCAGGCCAACAGAGTGAGATGGGAACCTTCCCAGCTCATCCTGGGACCCATTTGCTGATGGACAACTTTTAGCTCGGGTGTGGGCAGTGTGGAGGCCAGAAAAGAGAAGTCAGGGAGATAAGAAATGAGGACATTGCTGAGTATGAGCCTCAATTTTTGTGGGGATTTAGACAAACAGGTAAAACAGACAGAGAAATGCTGAGAAAAATACAGAGACAGGAAACTAGGAGCTTGTGAATTCCATGAGGGCAGGGGTTAGGGAAGAACATCATATGATTATGGGCCTTAAAGCTGAAAAGGACCTAAGAGAGCCTAGTTTCCTTCATCTCCCTTCCTCTCTTCTGCCCTCCTCTTCCCCACCTGCCTGCCAAGCACAGGATATCACACATGAGAGCTGCTCAATAAAGGGACTTGGAAAAGAGACAGAGACAAATAGGGGTAGAGGCAGAGAAAGAGGTATAGACAAAGAGATGGACTGAGATAGATAGGTGGAGATAATGACAAGCAGAGATAGGCAGAACCAGACACAGGCAGAGCTGGGGACAAGAGACACAAGCAGAGACAGAAAGAAAGATAGAGGCAGAAAAAAGTGGAGAGAAATGGAGACCGAAGTAGAGATAGACTGAAGTAGAGATATAGACATAGAGAGAGGTAGAAGAAGACTGAGGTAGAGACAGACAGAGGGGCAGAGACAGGTTAGAACAGATGGAGTTAAAGAGACAGCAGAGAGACAGAGATAAAAGGGGCTGGGAGGCAGCTTAAGCCCAGGGCTTTCTCAGAGCTGGTTAGGAGTGGTTAAGATCTGACACTTTCATGGTGTCCTTGTGATTCCATAGACCAGGAGTGGTGTCAGTAACCCCTGGACTAAGGAAGGAGACTGGTGACACCATTTCCTGCCCTAGGGTTTACTGAGTAAACAGCTGAGGAGCTGGGAATGCCCATTCCGGCCCTGGGTCACAGTGTTCAGCAGCTGTCCCAACACCCTGGGGTCATCATGGCTATGGGCTGGGTCACAAGCCCTGCTTTGGTGCCTGGAAGCACTTGGGAGGCACACATGCTCTTCAGAGGCCAAGAGCCACTGGCATGTTACCAAAGTGAGCTCGGTAAGGGGAGGAACTATCTTGTACAAGCTCTGGGAGAAGGAAGAGGCCAAGGGGGAAGCAAGGAGGTGCCTACATAACTGCCCTTTGTACCCTGAAGAGAATAGGACACAGGGCCTAAAGTCTGGAGGCTTGAATTGCCCCATCCCCAAGAATGGGGCCATTAGGCCATCCCTCTGCATACACCTCCAGGGGAAGTCCTCTGTCCATTCCCTACCCACTCAGCCCCCATAGCTGCATTCAGGGGGCTGGGAGCATGAACTGACAAAGGAGTACAAGCCCCTCTGTGGTAGGTCCCCGGATAGAAGAGGACTAGGGCTGGGTAGGGGCCAGACTGCCTGGAATGTGGGGCCTAGATGGGAGCATCAATACCCACATTGTTACCACCACCACCCCCACTGCTGCCCTCCAGGATTTCCCAACTCACATTCCTGGCATGGGGCCCCCTAGCAAGAAGCATTCCCCTAGGTCTGGGGGCTGTCTATCCCTAGGACTGAGAGTCCAAAGAAACCCAGGAATAGGGGTGAAGATTCCCTCTCACCTATTCTGGGATGCCTTCCTCAAGGCTAGCCAGCCAGACCTCCAGAATTTCAGGGGCTCTCTCTTACCCCTCTCTCTGCCCTGGGACCAGCCCTAGGGCTAGATCCCATGCTCTCTTAGCCCTACATCATATACTAGAAAGAAATGCTGAAGGAAGTGAGGTTTGTGCCAGGGACTGACTACTAATAGGTCAATTTATCCATCCCCCTGTCTTTGCCTTGAGCACAACCAAACTGGTATGGCTCTCAATTTTAAAGATGCACCTCCCACCTTGGGTAATTCACCTTCCCCTGACCACCCTGTTCCTGGATCTAACAGTTCTTACAACCATTAATTACTTTCTAATGTCTTGCCCCGGTCTCTCCTTTTGCGGTTGAAGTCCCTAACATCTGGAGAAGCACTGGCCACACCTATCAGCATGACCCTTGGACCCTCATTAAATGACCTCACAACTAAGTCATCAGGCTCTGCTCATGACTCTCCCTTGCCCACCCCTTCTTCTGCTTCGTGGGCTTGGATACTGCCCATTAAGGCTGACTCACCCACCACGTGGTCTCTGGCAAAGTCTCTCCTTTCTAAGCCTTAGTTTCCCCCTCTGTACAATGAGATTAGACTAGACAATTTCTAATGAACACTCTAACTGTATGTAACATTTTAAAGTCAATCCACACTCACTAGCTGTGTGACCCTGGGCAAGTCACAATCTGGGTTAAATTCAGGTTGCCTCCAAAAAGATTTTTTTAAAAAGTCAATCCATTTCCATTTTTCAACAAACATTTATTAAGTTCTTATTATATGTGACAAGAGGAAGTTTAGTATAGTGATGAGGGGGCTGGCCTTATAGTCAGGAATTAACCAAACAATCAAAGAATAAGCACTTTTCAGGCACCTACTATGTGCTGAGAACACAGAGACAAAAAAAAAAATGAAACCACTCCAGCTCTCAAGGAGCTCAGATGCTATGGGGGAAGATATTATGTACAAATATAAGTATATCCAGAATGAATACATGCAGAATAAATGCAAGGCAGTTGTGGAGTTCAGGAGAGTAGAACCAGGGTTCTTAATCTTGTATGGGGGGAAAAAAAACCCTTTCTTTTTACTAACCTCTAACTGAAATTGAGCATTCCCTTCCATTATGAATGTAGGCAACAGACTACAGTTGCATTACATATGAGACAATATTTGTAAAGGATTGACACATAATAGGATCTTAATCTTAATAAATGCTTCTTGCCTTGCCCCTCCCATATGTGGTAACTGTAACTTTGTCACAAATAGAAATCAGAGATATCTTCATATCACATTACAGTTGTTAAAGAGATTTCTGAAATATTTCTTATGCTCATCACCACTTCAAAATTACTGTAGCTAATTGAATCTGCCATGAGCCCTCATATGCTAACAATTTTCCGGTCTACAGACTGAATTTCTTTTAAGTTTCACTGGTACATTTTGTTTTTACCTTATATAAACTCAGATTACTCCTATTTCATGAGAGATCTCTTGTAACAAGGTAAAATTAATAATATGGTGATCTCATCTGGAATTACATGTAATATTCCACATCTGTAGCCTCCTTCCTCCTCTGTTAAAAAAAAATGAACAAAAATTGATTTTCCCTCCTTCCATCTACATTGGAAAGAAAAAAACAAACACATTTCTTGTAATAAATTTGCATAGTCAAGCAAAATAAATTCCTTCAATGGCCTTATACAAAAATATCAATATCTTATTGCGCACACAAAATCTATCATCTCTCTGGAATGAATAATATGTTTTAGCATTACTGCTCTGAAATTATAGTCATTGCATTGATCAGCGTTCTTACAACTTTCAAAATTATCTGTTTTTATAGGGTTGTTACATAAATTGTTTGCTTTCATTCCTCATCAGTTTATAAAAGGCATCAAAATTGTTCATTTTTATAATGTTGATGTCATGGTGTAAATTATTATCCTGGTTCTGCTCACTTCACTGCATCACTTCATTCAAGCCTTCCCTTCTCTTTTTGAAGCCATCTTTCCCCTCATTTCTTACAGTACAATAGTAATTCATCACATTCATATACCACAACCTAGTTATTCTCTGCTTCAGGGGATGTCACTGATGGACATCCCCTTAGTTTCCAGGTTTTTTTTTCTTGCCACCACAAAGTTTCTTTGTCCATCTTTCCTTGAGACATAGACCTAGCGATGGTATAGGTGGGTCAAAGGGCACACATTATTCACTGACTTTTTGTATATAATTCCAAATTGCTTTCCGGAAAAGTTGTTCCCATTCACAGGTCCACCAACAGTGCATCAGTGGGTTTGTTTTCCCAGTCCTTCTATCATTTTCCTTTTTTTGTAATATTTGGTGTGAAGTAGAATCTGAGAATTGATTTCATTTGTATTTCTTGGATTAGCAGTCCTTTGGGGCATTTTTTAACATGGCTAGAGATTATCCTGGTTTCTTCCCTTGAGAACTCTCTGTTCATATCCTTAGACCATTAATCAAGTGAAAAGAGCTTTTTCTTATACATTTGAATCAATTCTTTCTGTATCTTGGAAAGTGGACCTTTTTCAGAGAAACTTGCTATAAAGATCAGACTGTGGTTCAATATCATTGGTTTCCTTTGGAATCCTATGTATTTTATTTTATCCACTTAAAACATCATTCTAGGGGCAGCTAGGTGGTGCAGTGGATAGAGCACTGGCCCTGAAGTCAGGAGGACCTGAGTTCAAATCCGGCCTCAGACCAAACACTTGACACTTACTAGCTGTGTGACCTTGGGCAACTCACTTAACCCCAATTGCCCCCCAAAAACCCAAAAACCCAAAACCCAACAGCAATAACAACAACAAAAAACATCATTCTGATGAAAGGGTCCACAGGTATCAGCAGACTGCTAAAGGGTCTGGGACACGAAAAGGTTAAGAAGCCTTGAGTAGGAGGCTTCAGTGAGGGAGAGATGAGGGAGAGAGCGCTGAAGGAATGAGGTACAGCTAAGGCAAAAGCCAGGACGGAAGAGTGTGAGAAGGAAAGAAATTGTGGCTGGAAATGTAGGGGGGTAGGGGGTCAGGTTCCCTGGGGCTTTAAAGCTAAACTGAGATTTCTATTGTGTTCTAGAGGGAATAGGAAGCCACTGGAATTTCTTGAATAGGGGAATGACCTGGTCCTATCTGCATGTAAGGAAAATCACTTTGGTATCTGGGTGGAGGCTATAGGCAGGTAGGGGTATAGGGTGTGTTCAGGGAAGCCCAGTACCTCTGGTGTGAGGGCTGCTGAGCCCTTTTCAGGGCTGTTCATCCACCTTTGGTGTCCACCTGAGCCGTCTAACCTGCTGCTCCAAGAAGCTGCATCGTGTGCAGGGGCCACAACCTGGGAAACCATTTTGGCAGACGGGCTAAACCAAGTTGAGGGTAACCAAGGGGTCCTGAACCCACTGGCGAGTTAAGTGGTGGGGAGGTGTCTCCCCAAAGCATGTGAAGACTTCCCCTGGTGGAATGGGCGGATGAGAACAATTTGTTCCAACGCTCATGAAGGCAGCTGAAGCAGTCTCTGCGCAGCGCGCAGAGCTTTGTTAGGCAGCGAGGGTGCCAAGGTCATCCACTGCCTCTTGAGGCATCGCTAGTCATTTTGACTCTGTCCTGCCACTGGACTGTGAAGATTCTGGAAGAGAGTGAGGCTGACGACTTCGTGCAACTCTGCCTCATTGGAATCCAATTTACCTACATCACCCATTTACCATAGGCAGGTGTCAAATGACTTGAGGCAAGATTCCCAATTAGGAGGCTATTGCAGTGGTCCAGGCAAGAGACAATGAGGGTTTGAATTCAAGGGGCGGCAGTGTGAGTAGTGAGGAGACCTAATTGAGAGCTGCTGAGCAGGTAGGAAAGCAAGATTTGTCAATTGATGGGTTATGTGGGGTGAGGGAGAGTGAGGAGTTCAGCATAATGCCCAAGCTACAAGGCGGGCCAAATAAAGGATGGGAAACAGGGACATTTGGCAGAGGGAGTGGTTTGGGGGTGGGATGGGGCCCTAGCAGCAGTTGGGGTAGGGGGTCAGAGGCAGACAATTCCTCTTCTCCCAGGTGAGGGGATCTGGACTCATACCCTCCTCAGTCTTACAGCTGGAAAAACAGTTTATCCTCCCTCTTCCCAAACAACCCTCATCCCCAAGTGCTATTCCCCCGACAGACTGTCTGGTCAGTGCCAGGCCTGGCTTCCTCCAGGATCTGAGCTGTTATTTCAGTGGATTCTCCTAGCCCAGGCTCTGGCAAGACTGGAAGATGGAGGCAGGGGAAGGTTCTGTCAGGTAGGGGAGGGAGGGGAGGATGAGAAGAGAGGAAAAATGAGGGCAGGTTACAAATCTTTGTTGGTCTGCTTTGTCCCTGAAAATCTGGAGAAAAGACAAGTAGAAGAATACGCCTTGCCCCAATTCCCCTCCCTCCCTGAGGCCTGGTCCTCTCATTCCCACTGGATCCCCAGGTTGGCCGCCACTCTTGCTCACTGGAGTCAGGCTAGGGGACAACATCTGTGTTCCACTCTGCTCCTCCCCATTCCTTATCCATCTAGGAGCCAGGAAAAGGCAACGAAGAGAGCCTTTCTTTCCTAGAACTAGGAATTCTAAGGGACTTGGGTACCTGGAGGAAGTAGCTAGGGTAAGGCTGGGCTGATGCTGGACAGGTAAGGTCAACTGCCAGATTGAGTTCCACTCCACTCTCTTAGCCCTGACTATGTGGGAAGCCAGAGTGAAGGGATAGTGTCCTGAAGAGCATCTCCTATCAGAGAGAATCTGGGGTGAGGATGAGAATGGTGAGTGGTGAGAATGAGGTTTGGGGTTGACTCCCAAGGAAAGGTCTGATTTCCCTGACCCTGGGAATCCCAGAGTCTGGGCTAGGCCTGGTTACTAAGCTTTTCATTGATCTCTCATCCCCCTCACAGACTCCTCATCCTCCTCAGTGAGGGCCACTGAGCCCTCAACCCCTTCATTGAATCCCTGTCCCTCTCACTGAGTCCCTCATCCTTGATACCGAGCCTCCAACCCCTCCACCGGGCCTCCATTCCCGATCACTGAGCCACCCCACCTCTGTCATTGAGCCCTCACACCCTCACCAAATCTTCATCCTCTTCATTAAGCTCCCATTCCATCACTGAGCCCTAGATAGAAGAAACCCCATTTAGAGGCAGAGCGTGTGTACGTGAGGGAGAACAAGAGAAAATGAGAATGCAAGGGAGACTGATGGGGGTGGAGTAGGGGAGAAAGATGAGGAGACAGAGCCCAGATTGAAGGAAGGAGTTTAAAGGAGAAACTGTGTGTAATTTGGCCAGCAGACAGCAAAGTGGGAGGGCCAGCCAGGCTAGGGTGGAGGGAAAAGGGGAGGTGCTGACAAGGGGTGGGGGTGCTTGGGGACCCAGCTGGATTAAGGAGGCCCTGGGCTGGGAGATCAAATCACACTTGCCAAGGTGGGAGGTTTAGGGGTTTAGAGCCATGATCTGTACCAACCCCAGCCTAGAAAGGAAGGACTGCTGAGCAGGACAGAGGTAGGGATGAGCTAGGATGAGGAAATCAATCAGCCCATTCTTCAGATCAGGAGATGGAGGTTTGTACCAGGTCTCTATCTTTGAGCTTTTATTTGAGAGCTTGTAAAGTCAAGGAGGGAGCGGCCAGACAGAAGTGGGGGTGGGAGTAAGAAAACATTTCTGCTGTGGATTCTGGCCCCATGCCTGGCTGAGGTCTCTGGGGGCATATCTGCGCCCCCGCACCCCCAGTAGCTGAGCACTTCAGGAGTGGTGCCGAAGGCCTCCCCAGCTCTGCCCCCTGGCCCCACGGAGCTCACAAGTGGTTTTGGCCCAGAAAGAAGCCAGGGGGAGGGGGTCTGTGCTAAGAATAGGGCCCCAGTTTCTGAGCCAGCCCATCACTGAGAGATCCAAGACAGTCACTTCCCCCCTTCCAGTCTTGAGCCTATACTGAGCTTAGCCTGGCCAGTCCGGCTGGAGCTTCACCCTGGCTCTCAGCTTAATAGCCCATAAATAACTGGCCAGGCCTCTTCCCATCAACATTTATTAGGACCATAAACCAGGTGCTCTCCAGCCTCCACTGGGGGATAGGGGGGTTCCCTCATTCCTCTTCATGCTCTTAGGGTACCCTGGCTCAGCCAAGTCCAAGCTCTCCTCCTCTATCTCCAGGTAGGGGCTCCAGGAGCCAGAGCACAGAGAGAGAATTTACAATCCTTCAGTCTCATTAAAGAGATTTCTAGCCAGACAGCTAGGCCTGAGATGCCACCTACTCCATGAAGCCTTCATGGGTTGGTCAGAAGCAAATTGACCTTTTCTTCTTAATTCATCCAGTCTAGGTCTGGAATTCTCTCCCCCTCCCATGCCCATCCACTCTCTCACATCTCAGCCCTTTGCTTTCCTTTTTTCCTCTGTTGCTCAAATGTACCAAACCCCAAGCTCTCCAGGATGGAACCATTCCACAGATCATTCAAAAAACAGAAAGAGAAGTGGCCACCTGTGGGAAGCAAGCACTGGGTGCCCAGCGCTCTTTAATAAATGTCCACTGGATGAATAAATGAAGGTGTTCTGGCCGCAGGACTGAGTATTTTCCTCCCTCCCCCCATGAACACCCTGCACCTCCCCACTAATACCTGGATTCACTCCTCTCCCTCCCCCTTCCTCTTCAAAGCTTCCTCGACTTTCAAAGACTACTTCACATGGCCATACCCCATAGGAATCCTACTTGGGCAACTCCAGTCTTCCCAGCTTTGTCAGCACCATAGAATGTCAGAGCTGGAAGGAAACTTAGTGATCATACCATCCAACCCTGTCTTCTTACAAGGTGAGACACTGAGGCTGACAGATGGGAAAGTACTTGCTTAAGGCCATACAGTTCAACCCTGCACTGACTTCTCTCCCCCTTCCCCAGCATCCTGTCAGAAGTATTGCCCTTTCAGATACTAGCCTTGAGTTATTCTCATCAAAATCTGCCATTGCTCCTCCCTGAGTCCTGCAAAAAGCTAGAGAAAATCATGAAACTGTGCTAACTGGCCTGCTAGAAATTTTGTTACGTCTCAACTGGGACCTCACTTCTTCTAGGCAATCCTTTTACACCCCCCTAATCAGCCAACTTTTTCATCTCTCCTCAAACTTCCCATGACTCTCCTACCCCCCACCCTCTCAGCTAGGAACCTTACCTCATATTTCACAGAAAAAAAAAATAAGGCCTTTCCCAAAAGCTCCCTCTCTCTCCTCCTCTCATATCAATCAGATGCCTTCCCCTCCCATCTCCTCTTTCATTCATTCCACATGAAGAGATGATCTTTCTCCTTGCCAAGGCAAACCCCTTCATATGCACAAGCGGTCCCATTCCATCCTGTCTCCTCCAAAAGATTGCCCCCTCTCTAGTCCACATTCAATACTTCAAATACTCTATCTCTTGGCTGCTTCCTCACATCCTACAACATGCTCATATCCTCCCACATCCTCAAAAACCCTCACTTGATCTGACCATGCCTACTACCTACCATTCTCTATCTCTCCTCCTTTCATGGCTACACTCCTTGAGAAGACTGTCTGCAAAGATGCTTTTGCTTCCTTTTCTCTCACTCTTTTCTTAATTCTCTGTAATTTGGCATCATTCAACTGAAATTGCTCTCTCTAAAGTTACTTACGATCTCTGAATTGCCAAATCTAACGGTCTTTCCTCAAGCCTCATTCTTCTTGTCCTCTCTGCAGCCTATGTAACCCTCATCTTCTTAATACTCTCTTCTCTCTAGGTTTTCATTAGGATATCTCCTTGCTGGGTCTTCATCTATTTCATACCCAGTAACCAGGAGTGTCCCGCTAGGGTCTATTCTGGGTGATCTTATCTTCTCCCTCTATAGTATTTTACTTGGTGATCTTATTAGCTCCCATAGATTCAATCATCATCTCTATTTAGATTATTCTCAGATCTATTTGTCCAGGCCTAACCCCTCTCCTGATTCCCAGCTTCTTGTCTCCAGCTGCCAAACGGACATCTTGAACTGGATGTCCTGCAGACATTCTAAATTCAACTTGTCCAAAACTGAACTCATCTTTTCCCCCTTAAACCTTCCTCTCTTCCTCTCTTCCCTATTGCTGTTGAAGGCATCACTATACCATCATCCTAGCTTACCACTTAGCTGTCATGCTGACTCCTCACTCTTTCTCACCCATCCCCTCTCCCCCATATCCAATCTGTTGCCGTCTTGTTGATTTTTATCTCTGTAACATCTCTTGAGCATGTCCCCTCCTCTCTTCTGGTACTGCCAACATTCTGGTGCAGGCCTTCATCACCTCACACTTGGACCATTGCTCTCAATCCCATCCCCCTGATTCTTCTCCATCAGATTGCATCCTCAATTATTTCCCTCCTCCCAAAAAAACCCCCAACAATGTCAGCCTTTCCTCATCAGCCTGTTCCTTTCCTGCTGCCTCCAAACATACCCAAGTCTTCTTATCCTAAAAACAAAACCAAACAAAACCAAACAAAAAAACCCTTCACTAGACTTTACTATCCTCTTAAGCTATGGTTCTTGATCTCTTCTTTTTCTCAGCCAAATGTCTTGAAAAAGCTGTTGGCATTCTTCTCCTCTACCTCAGTCCTTTGCAACCCAGATTCTGACCTCATCATTCAGCTGAATGTAGACTCTCTACAACAGATGCCTCCACTTCCTTTTCTCTCACTCTTTTCTTCACTCTCTCATCATTCAACTGAAACTTCTCTTTCTAAAGGTCCTAACGGTCCCTGAATTGCCCAATCTGATGCTCTTTTCTTGGTCCTCATCATCTCAGCCTATCTACTACATTTGACACTGCTGCCCTCTCTTCCTCTCTCTTCTCTGGGTATTTCTGACACTATTCTCTCCTGGTTGGCTTCCAGCCAATCTGACTGCTCAGTCTCAGTCTCCTTTGCTGGCTCCTCTGTCCATATCATGCCCTCTAACTGTAAGGGTTCTGTCCTGGGTCCTTTTTTCTTCTTTCTTTCTTTTTCTTTTTTCACTGCAGTATTCTTGACTTGTCTTCTCTCTAGTTCCATTTCCCTGAAGTCCCAAGAGAGGAGCTAGATGGCACAGTAGATAGGGCACTGGGCCTGGAGTCAGGAAGACTCACCTTTCTGAGTTCAAATCTGACCTCAGGCACTTATTAGCTTTTCTGGGCAAGTCACTTAACCCTGTTTGCCTCAGTTTCCTCATCTGTAAAGTGAGCCAGAGAAGAAAATGGCAGACCACTCCAGTATCTTTGCTAAGAAAACCCCAAATGGGATCATGAAGAGTCTATAGGACTGAAACAACTGAACAACACCCAAGTCCCAAAGGGGAAGAAAAGGGAAAAGGAAAGGGGAAATAGTAGGAAAGAAGTAGGATCATATATTTAGAGCTAGAAGAGACCCTAGAAGCCATCTAGTCCAAGTCCCTCAACTTACAGATGAGGAAACTGAGGCACAGAGATCTTGGACCTGGGATTCAAGTCACAAAAATAGTAAATGAAAGTGGAAAAGTGGAAAAGGAAGGCTAACAGGGAGAAAACAGTATGGGGCCCCTATGTGAGGGCCATGGGGTACCTGTGTTGGAGGTGGAGAGGCAGGGGTAGGATGCAGACATTCCAGAGGACACACACACACACACACACACACACACACACACACACACACACAATGTATGTGTATATCCACAGGCATACACAGACGCATATATTTACCCTTCCTACAAAGACAGGAGCACAGGACACACAGACTCACTGACCGGAGTGGACTAATTAGGACACCCTCCCCTCACTTCAGCTCCAAAGCCAAGATTCCAGATCTTATCCATACCCCCAAAGGGAGAGGGCAGCCTTATCCTAGACCAGGATGTCTGGATTTTTCTCCTTTGGTGGATGGGAAGATCTCTTTAAGAAGGAAGCCCTGGGGTGTGGTGTGGGGGTGTGTGTGAGAGTATGGGATGGGGGTGGGGGTGGGAAATGTTCACTTCTGACTTCCTGGATTCGAGGGGAGAGGAACCAAGAGAGTGGTTCGCAGGAGACTATCTCCCTATATTTGACATTCACAAAACCACAAAATGTTTGGACTCCAGAGACGGGGAGTGGCAAAAGAGGCTGTGCCCAGGAACTTTTAAACTCTGGTTTCTTCCACCAACAGAGGGGATAAAAGCCTATGCTTTTCCTATTGTTTTGGCATTTGCTTTTGACAGCAAAGATCTGTCCTATTTCCAGTACACCACACTGCTTTTGCCTGGATTCTCTTCCTCATTCTAATTAATGATTTGGGAACTAAGATCCTTGGTCTGGAGATACTCACTGACAGCCCTGAACCCCAGAGCATGGAAAGTAATGGGCTTCCTAAGCCTCTGACCACTCTGGAGGCTTCTCAGTGGACCCAAGGCCTCAAGTCCTTCCTGTCAGAAGCAACCAAACACTGGTGAGAGCATGTGGGGACCTAGGTTAGTGTTATCCAGTTCTTCAAGGCCACACCAACAAGGGATCAGCCATTAGAATTCCATATGCCAATTACGTTTTAACTGTTCCTCATGGATTTATTCTCCTCCTTAGGTTGGGGGGCAAAGTCAGCAGAAACCCATTTTCTAACCTTGAGGCCTGAGAGGATAGTTACCAATGTATGTGTTAGGGGAGAGGTTATGCAAATGGTGAGTGGGGGTGGGGAACAGAGGAGTCATTTTTATAAAGATTGGTTGATTGAGTATCAGGGCACATGTGAATATAGATGCAAGAAAGGGTAGCTGCTGGGTAGCCAGCCTCATTGATTAACCTCATTGGCCTTGAGGGAAGGAAAGACCTGGAATCAAAATTCACTTCAGACAGCAATTTGATGTGTGACCTTTGGCAGGTCATAGGACTTTAGGCCCCTGATCTAGGGCTGGCAGGGACCTCATCGGACACATAATCCAAACCTATTATTTTAAAGACAAGGAAACTGAAGCTCAAATTAAGTGACTTGTCTAAGGTCACACAAGCAGTATGATGTAATATTTGAACCCAGGTCTTTGGACTCTGGAGCCAAAGTTCTTTCTACCTTGCCTCACGACCCCTCTGAGTCTTAGTTCCCTCTCTGTAAATTGGAGATCATAATAGCACTTCCCCTGAAGAGTTATAAGGATCAGATGAAATATATGGAAAGCACTTGGTGAGCCTAAAAGCCTTCTCTAAACAAGAGCTATTGTTATATGGGTGACCACAGTAGAGGCAGCTAAGTGGTGCAGTGGATAGAGTGCTGGGCCTGCAATCAGGAAAGTTTTCGTTCAAATATGGCCTCAGACACTAGTTGTATCTAGCTGTGTGACCCTGGGCAAGTCATTTAATATTTGTTTGCCTTGGTTTCTTCAACTGTAAAGTAGGCTGGCACCTATCTCCAAGAGTTGTTGTTGGGATCAAATAATATTTGGAAAGTGCTTAGCATGGTGCCTGGCACATAGTAGGTGCTTGTTGCTCAGTCCCTTTTTAGTTATGTCCAACCCTTCATGACCCCATTTGGGATTTTCTTGGCAAAGATACTGGAATGGGTTGTCATTTTTCCAACTCATTTGACTGATGAGGAAACTGAGGCAAACAGGGTTAAGTGACTTGCCCAGGGTCACACAGCTAGTAATTTGACTGTGGCCAAATTTAAACTCAGAAAGATGAGTCTTCCTGACTCCAGGTCCAGATAGGTGTTTCTTTACTTCCTCCACAATTATGAAGCTGTGAATGTATCCAACTGGACATGAGTGGGCATCAATGAAAGTGACTGTAGTTACTGTTTGGAAGTGTCTATGTATGAGGCACTTACAGTGCGTCCTATGAGTGTGGATATGTGCAGACTGGATTCCATACAGATGGATGAAAGGGAAGGATAAGGGGAAACGGGGAGGAGAGAAGGGAACAAGCATTTATGAGGTGCCCACCATGTGCTAGGCATTGTGCTAAATGCTTGCAGATATTATCTCATAGACCAAGACTAGATGGAGGGTGTGGGAAAACGTGAGATGTCACTTTTGCATGAGGACAGCCCACTTCTCCAGGACCACAGGACTTCAGCCAGATTAGGGAGAGGGATTAGAAGGGAATTAATTTCAGAGACTTGGTTCTTGTAATCTTTTATGAATTCTACAAGCCCTTTGGCCTCAAGATTACCTGAGTATATGGAAAAGTATCAGATAATCCTGGGAGTGGAAGCAGACAGTAGAGAAAAGCCCTCTGGTTAATTCCCAGGTAAGGAGAAAGAGGCAAGACCTATAAACCAAAATGTCCAAAGCTTGGGCTGGGGAGGAAAAGGGGAAAAGAAAACTCAGAATGGACGGCAGAGGGAGGTGCCCAGAGGTGAGCTGCTCTAAGCTCCCAATATGTGTCCTGCTGCTCTATTTCATATGTCTGAGAGCCTGACCTTAGACTAGGTGAAATAGTCTTTTAGTCCTTTCTGGTAGGTCTCCAGTGATTGGTTTGAAGGGTGGGGCAAACTGAGGGCATCCTCCTATAGCCAAGGTGAGGCAGAGAGAATCTGGAAACACCCTTTGTCTTGGGAACCCCTGACTCTTGGAGGAGGGGCTTGGGCTTTAATACTAACTGGGTGCAGGGAAGTGAGCCTGACTAGAAGCCCAGATGGAGAAGAGAAGTTCTGGAGCTATGTGGTCCAAGAATCTTTAGGTGACAACCTCTTCCAAGGAACCTTTGGCTTTAGTCAAAGAAATAACAGAACCATTCTCTCCAGGCAGGATTCCCCCACCACCAAATGAACCCCAATCCCAAGCTCTGGGCACTGAATACAGGACAAATTAGTCTCAGGCAAAGGAAAATGGTTTTTCCATTGGGGGAATAGAAACCAGAGACAGTGTAAGACTCGAATAAAGTCAGAGTTAGAGACCAGATAGACTGAGCGACAGAGACGAACTCAGAGATCTAGGAAATTAAAAAAAAAAAAGTCGACAGCTGCCGCCGCAGCCCCCTCTCCTGGCCCTCACCCGAAGCTCCAGCCCCTCTTCCCCTCCCTCTCCCCATCTTGAGCTCCTGTTCCCTCCCTCCTCCTCCTCCTCCTCTCCCCCTCCTTTCCTCCGTCCCTCCCTCCCCTTGTCCCGTCTAGCCTTCACCTCCCGCAGCAGGAGCCGTCTGCTCCTCTCGGGCTTGGGAGCTGCCCGCACTGCCCTGCTCTGCCCGACCTTGCCCTGCCCCTGCCCTGCCCTGCCCTGTTCGGCCCTGCCCTGCCAGGCCCTGACCCGGGTCCGCTCCGCTTCTCTCTGCTCCCCGGTACCCGTAGCCCTCGCCTTTCTGCCGGGCCAGCCCGGCTCAGATTCCGTGGGCTCGTCTCGTCTTGGCTCTGTCGGACATCCCGGATTCCGATCGCAAGTCTGCCTGAGGGGCTGAGGCGCGGACCGAGGGAGGGAAAGAAGCCGGGCTGCTGCGGGCCTCGGGCCGGGCTCCGCTGGGGCCCCGGGAGGCCCCATGGGAGCGTGAGGAGCCCCGGCCCCGGCCCGACGGACGGACTGACGGAGTGACAGCCCAGGTAAGCACCCACCCGGGCTGCCCTAGGGCTGGAAGGGCGTGGCTCAAGGGTCAAAAGGCATGGTCCGAGCCGGGCACAGGGAGGCTGCCACGCCTGACAGGGACGCTGGGTGCGGAGTGTCTGCTTCGTTCCAACTGAGCGCCAGACAGCTCGGATGCCAGGGTCCCTGGCGCAAGGGGTGTTTTCGGATGGGTCACGGACGGGTCCTTCATTGTAGGGTTGTCCCTTTCCAACTGAATGCCAGGCAGTTTAGATGTCTGTGTCCCTGGCCATCCAAGGGCGGTGGGAGGGAGAGATAGTGGGTCTCAGCTCCCGGGTCACAAGTGTTTTTTTTCCCGAATAAGGAGCCCAGTATAGGCTGGGCCGGGGGACGTTGGGGGTGACCGATGTGTAAGTGTTTGTGTGTGTATGTGATGGGGGAAGTTTCGAGACTCTGGAGATTCCCCACGTCAGCCTGAGCGCCCTGCAGCGCTGGCCTCCAGCACTCCCCGCCTTCAGCACATTTCTCCCGGCTTCAGACCAAGCCTAGCCGACGGCTCCGGGCTTCGGAGAGTAAGTGGCTGGAAACTCTGCTGGGGAGAGGGAGGCAAGGAGAGGGGCGCCTGGAGCGAGGCCAGGGAGAGGAGAGAGCTGGGCCTGGGGACAGGGAGCTGGGGAACAGGGCGAGCGGCACGAGGAGTGGGGGCCAGGGAGAAGGGGAGCTGGGACTGAGGCCAACGGCATGAGGAGCGAGGCCAAGGGAGAGGGGGATCTGGGCTTGGGGACAGAGAGACCTGTGAGGTCAGGAAGTAGAGCTAGGGAAGGGGTTGCTGGGCCTGGGACCAGACGGTGGAGGGGTCAGGAAAGGGGGATGGATACAAGTGAGGAGCTGTGAGTGGGGAACCTGAAAGTTAGGTATCTTAAGAATTGGAGGCCAGGAACAGGGGTCTGGGCAAGAGTTGGAGATTAGGGTGCAGGATGAGGGGGGAGAGGTAAACAGGTGAATGCAGGAGGCCCTCTCCCAAATGTAGCCCTCACCTCACCACTTAGGGCCAAACCAATGGTGAGCATGAGAAAGGGGGCCTCCCCTTCTCCCATCTCAGCTGGAAAAGGAAGATTAGGGATCTGGAGTAGGGCTGTAACTAGCCTAGAGTACTTTGCTGGCTCCCCTGCCTTCAGGGATCCAGACTAAGGGTGTAAGCATCTGCCACTGAGAATCACTCAAGTGACCAGGACTCCTGAATTCTGCCTGTTTCTAGAGGCCCTGAGGGTGGTAGTTTACATGAAATGACCTGGGCTGGGGACATAGTGAGTGAAAGGAGGATTGGCTGGGCAGCAAGACCACAGGGCAGCCTCTCCTAAAACTCATGCCCCAGGTATAGGCCGGGACATCCTCTTCTCATTTTCTTGTATGGGTCTCAGCCTCAGTCTCTTTTGGTCTGCACTGCTTTCCACTATTTCTCTTTCCCTGTTTCTTTCTCTCTTCCTGTTCATCTCTAGCTCTCTTCTGCCTCTGTCTCTGTTGTTCTGTGCTCCCCCCTTTCAGTCTGGGGCTCTCCAGCTGTTTTCCTGGTTTCAACCCACCACAGCTGGGTGACTGTGGGCTCTGTGGAATGTTGGGTTGCCTCCCCTTCCTCTCTAGTCTGGTGGTGAGACCCAGGACTAAGGACAGAAGGAAGGTGGAGACTCAGGATAGACAGAATGGAGGACCAAAAGTTATACGGAGAGCAAAGAGCTGGGCTAGGGAACCAGTATGGCTTAGCGTTAGCTAGACTTAGCTAGACCTGCAGGGAGCCCCAGAATCTATATGCTTGTCTGAGGCCTACTATGATGAATGAGTCTGGGGAGAGGGGGAGGGCATAGACCCCTCTGAGGTCATTCATCCAACTCCTCGATGCCAAACTGAACTTTACCCAAACCAACCAGATATTCAGAGGAAAAAAAGGAAGGGTCTTCCGGTGATCTTGTTTCTTGTACCAGGTTGGACCGTATGGGGGAGGGTACATGTGTGTGAGTGAATGTGAGTGTGTAAGGAGAATTCCTTCCTCTAAGTTCTTCCAGGGGGCTTGGCAAAAGGAAGAATGGGCAGGGAGCTCTCAGAAAAGAGCTGGGGTCTATGTGCTGAAGGAAGCAGGAGAATGACTGGGGTGACTTCAGGGAGTCCGTGCCAGAAGGGCAATATCAGGGCAGTGAATATGGTTTGGAGATGGAATCCTGCAGGGAAAGAAAAATAGGCTCAGACATTCACCCAGAATCTCCCACAGACACACTGACAGTGACCGTCCAGGAAAACACACACACACACACACACACACACACACACACACACACACACTCTTTCGTACAGCAGAGACATTCACACGTGCAGACACACACAGATCCTAACACCCAGACATACACACTGAGAGCCTCCGGCTCCTATTTCAGTCCATCCACAGCAGTGAAAATGAGTGTTTCCTCTCTTTGGCTCAGAGGAGAGGGAAGGGGGAAAAAAATGAAATGAATGTGTCTGTGAGGAAGGGGGAGGGGAAAGATCCCTAAATTGGTTTGTCAGCTTGAGGTCTAATTACTGCCAATCCTCCAGTCGTCCCTGCCTTTCTCCTTCTGTCTTGGGAGCTAGATCCAGTGAGGCAAATGCCTCAGGCCTCCTCCCAGCTTTTCTCTGGCAATCCTCCCAGGCCCTTTTGACATTCAACTCCTAAAGCCAGTTCAGAGTTGCTCCTCCAGCTGGCTGGGGCACATGCCCAGAGGAAAGAGTCTTTAGTGCTTCCAGGCAAAGGCTCCATCACTCTTGGGAGATTGTCTGCTCCTAGCTCTGGTCACCAGGAGAGGCTGGGGGGGGGGGGAAGGGGGTAGCAGCTTGTGTGTAGATTATCCCAATCTTTGAGGTCTCTGTGATGCTTCCAAGGATAGGGCTTACTGAGGCTCCTGACTGGTAGATCAGGTATGTGGGGGAAGGAGTAGTTCTGGAGATGATAGACAATAGAGAATCAGCACAGTGATGATAAGATGCGTGTGTGTATACATGAAGGACCTAACAGTAGCCATGTGCCACGTTTATGTGAATCAGGTATATGGCAGCAATGTGAGTGAGTAGGCACATTGGTTTATGGTTGACTCAGCAGGCATGGGAGACCATGTCTGGGTGGGTACAGGTATATGTGAAGGAGGTTGTTCTGTGTGTGTGTGTCTGTGTGTGTCTGTGTGTGTGTGCATGCAAATGATTGTGAGTATGAATGTGTGTGTGGTTATCTAAGCATGCACTTATGCATTTACCTTTCCTATGGGATTTACACATTTTAAAAAGAGAAGACCAGAATGGTTCAGCCATTTGTGAATTTCCTGGGGCTTGTTCCCAATCAGTCTTGATGCCACTGCTCATTGCTGGGGGTCAAGGTGACCAAGAGGGATGGAGAGAAGGACTGCGTAGAGAGCCAGAGAGAGAACCAGAGAGACAAGGGATCAGAGGGGTAGAGGAACACAGAGACAGGAAAAAAGAACTAATAGTTCAATACAAATTGACCTGAATTCTTACAAATTTTCAGCATTTGCTGGACATTGCTATAATAAGACATTTATTTGAAAGCTGAACACTATTGATATCTTCCCCTCGTGTGTGTGTGTGTGTGTGTGTGTGTGTGTGCGCGCACACGCACACGTGTGCGTGCATAACAGAGAGTTGGGGGTAGTATAATGGAGACAGTGGGAAAGAGAAGTAGACAAGAGGAGTCAGAGAAAACTTAAAAGAGAAATAGGAATAGAGAGAAGGAAAGAGCTCCAGGGAATGAGAATAGAACTGAGGTACAGGGACACAGGAAGAGGAAACCAGAGGGACAGAGAAACAGGGAGAGCCAAATATAAAATGGGACCTAGGGACAGGAAGCCAAGGGATAGAAAAACAGAGACAAAGGGAGGGACGTGGGAAACATGGTGACTTACACATAGTAGGTACTTAACAAATACTTGTTAAACTGGAGACAGAACAAAACAGACTGGAACAGAAGGGTAGAGGTTCAGAGAAATTGGAAAAGAGAATGGAGGAGATACAGATGCGGACAAGGACCGAGGCACAAGTCAGAGAGAGGGACAGAGAGGCAATGGGGAAAAGGGATGGGGGACAGAGAGATAGAAGGACAAAAAGAGTGTGTGTGTGTATGTGTGTGTGTGCATGTGTGTGTGTGTGTGTGTGTGTGTGTGTGTGTGTGTGTGTGTGTGTGAGAGAGAGAGAGAGAGAGAGAGAGAGAGAGAGAGAACCTCTGGGGATAGGTAGTGCTTCCTGAATCTCCTCTGGGCTCCCCTATTCTCAGAGGGATGAAAAGCCTCTACCACTACCACTCACTGTCTCCTTTACTCAGCTCCCTTTGTCCCTGATCACTGTGGGGGTGGAATGGGGTGGGGATAAGAGATATTGCTTCCCCCAAGAAGAACTTGAACAATTTTCTGTTCTCTTCTAGAGCAGAGATATTGGACAGAAGAGCAGGAGAGTCCAGAACAACAGAGTATCACAGATTTAGAGTTAGAACAGACTTTTCAACTCAATTCAATTCACCTCAACAAACTTATTAAGCTCCTCATATATGCATGTCTCCCTAATGGGGTTAAAAAAAAGTGAAAACAAAATTATATATATATATCTCCAGTCTCTGTCTTCAAGGTGCTCATAATATAGCAGGAAGATATGACACAAACACAAATGAGTGTACTGAAAGTCAGAATATGATAATCGCAAAGGTCCAGAGAGCTGGAGAGGGCTTGCTATAGTAATCAGAGCTATCACAAAGTGAATTGTGCTGTGTCTGGGGGTAGTGAGCTTCCCACCACTGGAAGTGTTCAGGTGGAGGCTGTTGGACCCCTTCTCGTAGATATTGTAAATTCAATTACATGTTGAACTGTGTGGATGCTGAGGTCCCTTCCAACTCTAAAGAAAAGATAACTTCTATCTGGGAAACTATGGCAGGTTCTATGGAGAAGGTGTACTGTTCCATAAAGGAAGGGAATATATTACCAGGTGAACATAGGGAGTTAGCATTTTGCAAGTTTTGGAATCCAGCACATGCAAAGGCATAGAACACTGGCTATGATCTGGGAACAGCTATTAGTCCAGATTGGTCACAGTATGAAGTACTTAAGGCCAGGCAAGAAGGGGTTATTATGAAATAAAGTACAAGAAGTATATTGGTGCCATACTGTAAATGGGTTTGAATGCCAGGATCATGAGTGTCTGTTTTATCCTGTTGGCAATGGGAAGTCACTGACGTTTTTTGAGTGGGAGAATAACATGGTTAGACTTATAGTAATTAGGAAGTTTACTTTGGCATCTGTGTTCACTTATTCACTCATTTATTCACTCAGTATTTGGAGAATGGATTAGAGAAAAGAGAAGCTGGAGGCAGAGAGACCAGTTAGGAGGCCATTTCATATAAGGGCTTGAACTCCTGCAGTGTCTTTGTGAGCAGAGAGGAGGGAGCAGATACACAGGATATCTAGGACTATATACCTAGAACGTCTCATTTACCTGGACCAGATTCCAATGTATATAATCAGTAACAGCGGAATTCAAAGAGGGTAGAGAAATAATGTACCCAGGTAGTAATGATGTGAGAGGTAATAATGCATGCTGGTAGTAACCACATACTACTTAAGCTTCCTGAGGCAGAGACTGATTCATTTCTGGCTTTGTATACCTCAAAAGGGATCACGTCTTATTAGACAGAAAGCCAGCTTTAGAGTCAGAAAGAGTTGGGTTTGAATCCTGCCTTTGATACATATGGACTATGTGACTCAGAGTAAGTGACTTAACCTCTTAGTGACCCCCTGGCAACTCTGCCAGTTGCATTGCAGGTGCTTTGTAGAGGAAACTTCTTTACCAAGGGTTCTCTACAAGTTCCGATCCCAATCCTTTCCTCCCCTCCAAAAGACAATTTAACTCGATAGGTAGACAGCATGGCAGAATGGATAGAGGGCCAACCTGGTGGTCAGGCAGACCTGGGTTCAAGTCTGGCCTCTATGTAACCCTGAGAACATCCTTTAACCTTTCAACAACCTTTCAGGCGGCCCTTGAAGACTATAAAATATGACAGCTGTCCAACTACATTTGTTGTTCATTTTAGTCGTGTCCCACTCTTTGTGACCCCATTTAGGATTTTCTTGGCACAAATGCTGGAGTGGTTTGCCATTTTTTTTACTAGCTCATTTGATAGATGAGGAAAGTGAGGCAAACAGGGTGAAATGACTTACCAAAGGTCACACTGTTAGTGTCTGAGGCCAGATTTGAATTCAGGTCTTCCTGATTCTAGGCCCAGCCCTTTACCTACTGTGCCACCAACTGCCCATCTACATTAGAAGAGGGAATTTTCTCACAGGGAACTTCCCTACGCTGATGAAATCACACATTGGAAGTAGGAGAGAGGTGTAGGATAATAAGACTGTTATAGGTCTAGAGGAGCAGCAATGTATCTATATAGTAATAAGCTATGGTTGTAATAATTGTATACAATGTAATAATGTAGTTAATAGTAACTATATAGAGAGAGTAACAATGTGGCTATATAGAACATAGTGTGTAGCATATAGGGTACAGATAGTGGCTATATAGAGTAACAATCTATCTAGAGAATACCAATTTGAGGGGAGACCTAGATACAGTAACTACCTTATACCTGAGGGGGCTAACTGTGATTTGAGAGTAGCAATGTGTTTGCTGTAACAATGTAGCCCAGCTCTTACTTATGGGGGGTGATGATGCAGTAATAATGGAAGGGAGAACAGGTAGTGCCTATGCTATAATGAATGGTTGAGTCTAATTGTATGGTGGTTGTGATTAAACTGTGGCTCCTTTACTGACACAAGGAGTGGAATGAAAGACATGGAGGCCCCATAGAGCTGAAAAGGGATGTGGGTGGGCCATGGAGTAAGATCAAAGCATAACAGGCTTGCAGCCTAAGTACTTCAGGGGTACCCACAGAATATGGGAAAGGCTCCAGGGAAGGCCTTGGGCCCATTGGTCAGATCCTATGTGGTGAACTGCATAGATAGACAAGAATCCCCTAGGACTGAGGAGAATGGGATGGGTTGTATTTGATGGGGGAAGTACTTGTAGCCTTGAGATCATGGTTCTACTAACATGCACATGGTACACATCCCCATCTATATGTCTGCTCTGCGACCCTGGGCAAGTCACTTAACCTTTTATGTCTCAGTTTTCTCATCTGTAAAATGAGAAACTTGGATTAGATGGTCACTAAGGTGCCTTCCAGATCTAAATGTATGATTCTATGACAGAAAATGTTCTGTTAAGTATCCAATGAGCAGCTAGCTGCCATCTCTGGACCTTATTCCAATGCTCCCTCCCTACTTCCTTCCTTCCTAGCTCTTTCTCTCAGTCCCTCAAGATTACCTTATCTCTAGCTCTGCAAATGACTGGTATGTGTGTGCGTTCATGTGCTTGTATTATACGTGTGTGTATGTATGTATTCTAATATATGTGTATGTATATGTCTATATACACACACACACCACCACCACCACCACCACCACCACCACCCTTGTTTCTGCTCTCAGGTCCACAGCTTCTTGCCCTAACCAATAGTTGGCTCACTTGATAAGGTCATTTGATGGGGGCCCATCGCCAGAAGGGAAAGGAAATCTGAGCAGAGGAAGGAGAGAAGGGAGTTATGATGGTGAGGAAGAGATGATGGTAAGGAGAAGGAGGAGGACAAGATCATAGGGTTGCCAGTCTAGAGCTGGGTTCGGAGGGCCCTTAGAGGTCATCTGATCCAATGATGCTGAAAGGTGGAAGTCACTCCTGAGGAAACAGTGAGGGGAAGGAATGATCCCAAAGACCCCGGTGAGGCAGATAGAATCAAGAAGTCCTTGCCCTCTTCTCAGCTGTTCTCCATATTTCCCATGCATACCCCCTACTACCTACTAGACTCATCCCCTTCTCCGATGGAGGCATTATAATCCAATGATTTGGAGTCAGAGGACCCGGGTTCAGATCCCACCTCTGCCACTTACTGCCTATGGGAAATTGACTTACTCTCTCTGGGCCTCAGTTTCCTCATCTGTAAAATCAGAGTTTGGACAAAAATGGCCTCTAAGGCCCTTTCAGCTCTAAATCAATGATGCCTGTGTTCCTTCTTCTAGTGATTAGAGCTCAGGACTACATGTCCATATGGAATGTAGGGAGACATAAGGGAACATGACAGCAGTCTCCAAGTATCCTGCTGTCATGTGGAAGAGGGAGTAAGCTTTTTCTATGCCACCCAGAACAGAACAGAGATAGACCAAAGGGGAACTGTGCCAGGGCAGTATATTTTAGTTCAATGTAAGGGGAAAACTTTTTGAGAATTCCTGCTAACATGCAAGGAGTTGCTTTAGGAGAGTAATGAGCCTCCCAATGCTGTAGATCTGCAGTAGGAGGCTAAAGAACCATTTGTCCTGTAGATTATCGAAAGGATTCAGCCTCAGGTAGGAGCTGGACTAGGTTTGAGTGAGTTCCTTTCCAGACTAACAAAAAAGTTCAGAGTTAGAAGGAACCTCACAGGCTCTCTAGTTCAACCCACATCTGGCCAAGAATCCCTTCGACATCTCTTAAGATTATAAGATTCTAGGAGGAAGGAGGGGCTGAGGTCTCAAATACCTCAACTCTGAGGGAGCTCTGATACTTGGGTGATGATCCAGGACTGGACTTTAGGAAAAGGAGTCAAAGTCAGGTGGAAGGAGGCTGGGGGCTCTTTTTCTTGGAAGGGGAGAGAGGATATGACAGTAAAAATGGAAAAAGATCCCAGTGTATCTGGGAATGTTTGAATAATAATAATAATAATATTTATATAATGCTCAGGTTCTAATATTATATCAGTTTAACAAAGGAGTAAACTGAGGTTCACATGGGGTTAAATAACTTGTCCAGGGTCACCCAGACAATAAATATCAGAGACAAGATTTGAACTCAGATCTTTCTGACCCATGTCCAGCACTCTATCCATTCAACTGAAGCAGGGTAGGGCAGGGATGGGGTGGTGGAAGGATTGTGTTTAGTCTAATCCCAAGGAGATGGGAGAGATGACCTTTTTAGGTCAGTCCTACGACCCATTTACAGCAGCAGCAGCAGCCCTGGGGTCAGAGCTGCTGGTGTGAGGCAGTTGAGATTTGGGAAAGGGGGGGGCACTTTTGTCATCTCACACAAAGAATCACTAAGTCCTAACTAACCACCCAACCTCAGACCAGAGATCTCCAAGGGAAGAAACATAGGCAGAGAAGAAAATCAGTATTTCTTTCCTTTCAGGGAACATGCTGAGGTGAAATAGCTTACAGCTTCCTGAGAGAACTCCCAAGCTGGTAGAGACAGCCCCTACCCTGGTCTGGATGAGGTCATTCACTGACCTCTTTCTGATAAGGCCCTTTGTCCCTCTGGGTGACACTGTATGGAGACTGCTCAGCTCCTTCGGCAGAGGGTCCTGCCCAATGAAGACATGGAGGTCCCTTCCTTCTAGAAAGATTTCCAGGGAAGATTTTTTAGCCTCCGTCAGTCTCCCTGCCATTCTTCCTCTTGCCTCCCTGGCCATTCTAGCAGCTCCTCATTTCTTCAAGCCATCCAGCCTCCATCCCTCCCCCTAAGGTGTCTGAGCAGGTGAGGCTGGCCCTGGCTGAGGGGAGGGCTTCCTCACCAGCTCATGGATTTGCATTGGCTTGAGTGGAGGGGAGGCCCCAGGCTAAACAGCCTCGCGTGGGCACTTGGACCACGGCCAGTTCAGGAGACTTGGGCTCATGTAAAACATTCTTTTCATATTTCCTGGAGCACAGCAAATCCATGCGACTTACTGCGGGAATTCAGCGGGAATGTCCCCAAGTGGCCTCCTGAGCCTGAGTTGGGGGTAGAGAGGGGAGGGAGCTGAGAAGGGGAGGTAGAATAGCGGCAAGGATGGAGCCCCGAAATCAGAGGGGGAAATGAAATCTCAGCACCATCTCCTCTCCTTCCCTTATCACACTCCCAAATTCCCAATGCTCCATCAGGGAGTGGGGACTTCTGTACAGATGAGCTTATGAGAAGAAGTGATCCTGGAAAAGGGAGTATGAGGAGGGGAAAAATGAGTTTGGGGGACAGTGTTAACTAGAAGGAAAGGAAACATGTAGAATATAAGCTGCTTGAGGTCAGGGACCATGTTGAACCTCAAGTTTGTGTTTCAGCTGAGGAACTCAGTAGCCTGTATGCAGTACGTGCTTAATACATGTTGATTCACTGAGGATCTAGGTTCAAGTTCCATTTATTACTACCTGTATGAACTTAGGCAAGTCACTTCCCTGGGCTTCAGTTTCCTCCTTTATAAAATGTGGGCTGGCCTCTGAGATCCCTTCCAGACTTAGACTCAAACGATCTGGCTTGCCTTGCAAGGGTTACAGATCAGTGTCTAAGGCAGAATTTGATCCCAGAGCTTTCCTGACCTTAAGGCCAGTGCTCTCTAACCACTCCACTTTGCTGGCTACCTGACAGTTATTCATCCTCATATCCTCAAACGCATTGGTGGATTGTTCAGAGGGAGCTTATGGGGAGGGGAAACCCAGAGGTGCTTTAGGGAACAGACAGAATTTGGCCACAAGAAGACTTCGGTTCAATTGGGACTTGTGTGATGACCAGGAGACAATGGGTATGGTCCCCTCCTGATCCAGGGGTGGACTAAGGATGAAGGAAAGAAGAAACTTCTCCTGCCCCTCCCTGCCCCTGCTCCTCCCCCAGCCCAGGTTAGAGGAACCAAGCTGAGAACAATGCCCCCCATTGTGGCCAGCCTGCTGCTAAGGAGGTGCCTGCAGCCTGCTCAGCATGGGGGAGGGTGCTAGTGAGGTAGCTCAAGCAGCAACCTGGGTCTCCTGAGAGAAAATGGGAGTCTCACTGGGACTCTTATAGTCTAGAACAGGAAATGCTAGTGCAGGAAATGCTTGTGGTATTGGGACTGAAGCAACTACTGAGATCTGGAATAGGGACTCAGAGATGGGAAGGGGACAAGAGCCCCTGCTGCTCCTCAATTCTGCTGCAGCCCAGCCCCATTCTATCTAGACCAGGGTGAGCCAGGTTCTAGTCTAGGAGGTCACTCAGCTCCCCACCTCCCATTGACTCTGACCACCTGCTCAAGAGCAGCAGTGATTATGTTCACTGGGACTGGAAGGGAGAGGCTAAGCCCTCCCCTCCCCACCACAGCCTCTGGAACCCCTTTCTACTGCCCAAAAAGGGGCCACATGCTAAGAACATTCAAACAGAGGGCAAGTCAGATGAACACATACAGATACAGTCTGACAGTAATGACGATTTTGCCAAATCTGTGATTTTATCTGGGAGTGAGCTCCCAGGGAAGAATTCCATCTATCAGTTTGGGTCAGCCCTAGCTTTGCCACTTCTAGTCTTAGAGAGGTCCTGGGGCCCAAAGAGGTTAAGTGATGTATACAGGCTTCCACAGCTAGCTGTGGATGGGGTAGACTTGAATTCACCTGACTTCTACAAGGCCAGCTCTCTAGCTGCCTCTGCTCAAAGACATTCACAAACTTTGAGGCACGGGCAAAACACCTGCACACAGATGCACACACTCAGGTAACACAACCCAGCCACAAGGCCATGTAAGGCCCACAACAACAATAAGAGCTTGTATGTAGGATTCAAATTCAATGTTTCCTAACTCCAAATCCAAAACTACCCACAGCACCACTTAGCTGCCTGGAATCATAATAATAGCCAGCCTTTGCATAGCACTTAAAGACTTGTAAAGAGTTTTACAGATGTTATCCTGTTTACATATGTCACTGTTGTTGTTCAGTTGTTTTCAGTCATGTCTGACTCTTTGTGATGCCACTTGAGGTTTTCTTGGCAAAGATATCATAGTGGTTTGCCCTTTCCTTCTCCAGCTCATTTTATAGAGGAAGAAACTGAGGCAAATGGGGTTGTGACTTGCCTAGGGTTACACAGCTAGTAATGTCTGAGGCCAGATTTTTTTTTTTGGCTAGACAATGGGGTTAAGTGACTTGCCCAGGGTCACACAGCTAGTAAGTGTTATGTGTCTGAGGTCGGATTTGAACTCAGGTCCTCCTGAATCCAGGGCAGGTGCTCTATTTACTGCGCCACCTAGCTGCCCCAGAGGCCAGATTTGAACCCAGAAAGATGAGTCTTCCCAATTCCAGGTCCATTGTGCCATGCAGTTACCTTGTGGATTAAGTGCTACTTCCCTCCACACACACACACACACACACACACACACACATACTCCCCATTTCATATATGTGGAAACCCATCTGTGAGAGAAATTAAGTGACTTACCCAGAGCTACTCAGCTGCTGGTGCTCCTGTAAATTGTTGCCCCCAAGACTCCCTCACCCCAGACCGTGGATGGGCACTCCCTGGACTCCTTGTCTCCGTGGCTTCCACTGGAAAGATGTTTCATCTGAAATTCTGGGATAATCTGAGTCAGGGAAGGATTGGGAGAACGGTTAGACTTGACTGGCTCCATGTAAGTTCATAATTCCCTCCTTAGTTTCTTGGTCCACTCTGAGTTGGGTTGCCAGTCTTCCTGGTTCCTGTAATAGAAGATGATACCAGAGTCAGAAGGGCCCTTGGACTTCAGGAAGAGCTCACTGGAGACTGTTAACAGAATTTTCCCTGAGCCAGTCTCTAACCTGAGAATGACAAAACAGCAGACCAGGACAAAGTGCCAATGATCAGGTAGCCATTTAATTAATTGGTTTCATTATGAAGAACAGATTTGCAAATCAGGAATTCTTCTGATCAGAATTCCACCTTGCTGAAGTGAAGACAGATTATATACATAAATCACACATGGGAAGGGATGGGGGAATATGGATTACAAGCAATTGTTCCCAGGGCTGGAGCATCAAGCTCACAAAGGGGAGACAATACAACAATCCTGGAGTCCTATGGGAGCAATACTGCTCAAGTCCTTGGGGGTCATTACTTAGTGGGTCACTGCACCAGAGTTCTGTGAGGGAAACTGGTTCTACAGTCTTTGATTCGAATCATTTCAGGTATGCAGGCAGAAGGATGCCAGAGATTGTGAGCCTTGTCAAGGTCTGATGGATCAGTTCAAGCTGTGTTGTGAGTCTGACTCACAAGCTGGAAAAGGCAGCTCTTGAGAAAACAAAATTATTGGTATATTCATTATACACATAATATCAAATTATATGAAAATTATACGTTCCTTTCTCAAGACACAGGCCTCTGAGAACCACCATCCTCAATATTCTCAGGCTTCCTGTATTCTCCTCATGCCCCAAAGAGAGGAAAGTCTGCCATTAATGCCCACCTGGGCTTGCCTCCTGCTTGGGATTTAGGCTGGGAGGAGAGGGGCAGCATTCTTTAGTAGAACCAGAATTCTCAGTAAAAGTTCTGAGACAGAATTCTGTGGGCTGTGCTGTCCCTCCTCCCTTCCTTTCTCTTTTGCTTCCACCTCTCCTCTGTCCTTCAACTTAGCCCTGTGATTGCTCCAGCAAAAGTATTTGGCAACAGCCTAAGGTGCTGGGGCTAAAGGGGACTGGGAAGGTTGGTAAGGGATAGGAAATGGAGTGGAGTCAATTGAATTCCATTCACCAAACAGTAACAAACGCTGAGTAGAATCAGAAAGACTTGGGTTTAAATCCTGTCTCTGACACTAACTCTGTGACCAAGTCATTTAACCTTTCTGAGCCTCAGTTTCTTCATCTGCAGAATGCTGATAATAATATCTATTTTATTGGGATGCAGTAAGGTCCAAATGAGATAAGCATTCTGCAAACTTTGGCTATTTAAATTTCAGATGCTGCTTTTTTATTTTTTAACTGGACTTACAATTTCATTAGTGTAGGGAGTACCCAGTGGGTAAAAATCTCTTTTCTGAAGCTGATCCGTATCTGCCTTGAGACACTGGGAGGATTCTGAGAGGGGCAGGACTTACCCTAGGTCTTTCTGATTCTGAGGCTCTATCCACTCTTCCACTGTGCCCCACCACACGTTAGTCTTTGTCATCATCATCATCATCATCATCATCATCATCACTAAATTATTATTGTGTGAATGGCACTGTGCTTGTTCTTGGTACTAGGAGAAATACGAAGTTTGGTAAGCCATCATCCCTGCCCTCATGGAGTTGACAATCCAGTAGGGGAAACCCAGGTAATTTTGACGTACAGTATTGCCTGATAGGGGAATTAGAAAGTTTCAAAGGAAAGTATTGTGTGAGGTCCAAGAAGTGGCATCTGAACTGGGCTTTCAGAGAACGGATAAAATGACAATAGTCCAGCAGAATGAAGACTGTAAGGGCAGGGAACTGTTTCCTTTCAGTCTTTTATAGTCCAGGATTCAGTGGCTTCTTAATAAATGTAAGTGGATTTGAATTGAAAGGAGTGGGAAGGGCATTCCTGGCTTAGGGAACAGAAAGCATGGGGGGAGGGGAGGTGTTGGCTGCACCATAGTCTTCAGGGAGGGGAGAGGAAGGGAAGGGTGGAAGGTGGAGTAGAAGAAAGATTCTGGGGACGGGTGGGGAGCAGCCCCAAGGTTCCGGAACAAACCCACAGAGCTGTGGGCCCAGGCTGTTGAGGGTTTCTGGCAGCCAAGTGACTAGGGGAATGGAACCGTCAGAGTTTCCATGTGAACAGATGGAGGACTGGGGAGAGAGTGGCAAAGTCCTGGCTGAGACTCCCTGCAGGGGAAGATGACCCACCCACCCCCTCCAAAGTCTTGGATTCAATCTGGGATTTTTTGAGGGGTCCGAGTGGGAGGAAAAGACTTTTCTTCTGGAGAGAAGGGTCATAGATCTCTGAAGTAACCTTAAAACTGTTGGGAATGAAGGACAAAGTGATCTCTCTCCACCTGAGTTTCCAGGAGCTCCCAGAACTTCCAGGCTATTCCTACTGAACCCCACTGCTTGGGATGGCGAAGGAAGGAGGCTGCTGGGGAAAGGGGGAAGTATGCCCTCCTTTGGGGTGTCGGAACTGAAAAGCAGAAGCTCCCTTTCGCCTCCCTCCCCCTAATCCATCTGTCCTCACTTTCTGCCTTCCTCTGTCCTCAGGGCCCAGGACTGGCGACATCTCTGCGAAGAGTGCCCCAATTTAAAGGTATGTACGTGCTGGTCTTGCCTCGTTTCTCCCTGGTCACTCCCCTCTATCCTGTCCTCCCTGCTGTGTAACCATACTCCCTCCTGCTGCAAGGAAAACTGCGCCGCGTGCTTCGTTTCCCGGTGATCACTCGGCGCTCTGCGGGCTGACGGGCTGGCGAGCCGCAGGACCCAGGCGCTGGCTCGGCGCTCCGCGGCGCCCCCGCCCCCGCCCCCTCACTGTAGACGGCGGTTTGAATGGAAACCCAGCTCGGAAGCAGCTTTTTCTCATTTGTAAACTATTTCCCAACCGCCCCCTTGGCAGCGGGTCTGTTCGATTCGGCTCGGCTCCGCTCGGCTCGGCTGTGCCTGGGGCCGGCCGGCCTCCCTCCAGGCTCCAGGATCCAGGCTTCCAGCTCCCCAGGTCCGGGGTCTGGGGTCCCAAGCCGATTGCAGACCACCGCCAGAATCCGGATTCCAAGGCTCCAGACCCCTCAGTTCCCGGGTTGCTTTTGTTTGTTTGTTTTTGTTTTGGGTTTTTGGGGGGGAGGGGAGGGAAGGAGCTATAAGTGCAGAAAATTGCTCCCCCAAGCCCACTGGCCCACCCCGGAGACTCTGAGCCTCAATCTCAGAAACCAGAGCCCTCCCAGCCTGCGCAGAGGCTCCTGTCTCCAGGGCAGGTTGGGAAGTCGCGGGGTTCCTGGGCAGGCAGAAAGGCTTGGGCTCTCCCTCCCCAAGGAGCATTTGGCAGGTGGTTTCTCCCCACCTCCGGCCCTAGACTGCCCCCTTCCGGCCGGCTCAGTACAAGCGGTCGTTTTCTGCATCTTCGGCACACCCTGGTACTAGAGGCCACTTCTCCCTCTCCTAGCTCCTGCTTGGCTGCTGCTGCTTTTTTTTTTCTTTTTGGCTGAGAGGATGCTCTCCCAAAATCATGAATAAATATCTTTGCCTTTGGAGAGCTTAGCCCAGAGATTGAGAACTGAGAAAGAGAGATCTACAGATTTTCCCCTTTTCTCTTTCCTTTGCAAGGGTGGATACTTTAAAAGGCCTGACTGCATCTATATACCTCCTGCTGTTAGGAGTCTGTGCAGATACATAGTTGCCCGAGAATTTCTCTCCGTTGTTGCTTTCTTGTCCAGATACACTGCTTGTTACATTCTACTCTAGGCTGGAAGTCTGGGAACTATTAGATGGTCTCAGAGGGAGGGGAGAGCCTAAGAACTGGGGGGGGGGGGGAGCGTGTCTCAAAGTGGAGAGATGGAGCTGGAGATAAGGAAGAGCTAGAAGGAAAGAATCTTCTTGAAGTCTCTCCAGAGTTAGTAGTAGGAGCATTCTTCTCCAAGGGGCAGATTGCTGAAAAATAATAATTTTATTCACATATCCTCTGTACAAGGGCCCTGGAGGGGCCCACTTCTTAACTATAGGTGGGATGTGCTAAACTTCCAGGTTTGGTTCAGCCAGAGGCCTCAAGCCATTTTTCAGGGCCCAGTTGAAAAAAGGTACAAAGTCCCACTGACCTCAACTCTCCAACCATGGCTAGGGTAGAGTGGACAATGCCATCAGGCTAGAGAAGAGGAGAAGGCTCCCTCATTTCTTGGTTGGAGAGGTAAGATTTATGAAACAATCAGGGACCCTTCTGGGGCCTCAACATGTGTGCTAAATGTTCTGGGAATTCAAGAAAAGAGGGATTAGGATGAGTCTAAGCATTCAAGGAAGGCCTTTCAGAGGAGGCAGCATTTGGGCTTTGCCATGTCTTGAAAGCACAAATGATGAAATGCTTGGGCTGGGAGGAACCTTAGGTATTTACCTCCCATATCCTTCTTGCCTCTGGGCTGGACCTTTCTGGAATGAATAACAGTAATAATAACAATAATCCCCTATATTTGTACAGAGCTTTACACAGTAAAAAAGCTTACAAAGTACTTTCCCAACCTAAGCCTGGGGCTAGGCTAGGTAGGCAGGGGCTTAGGGTGAAACTGGGAGGAAGTAGCAGGAAGAGGCACTTTTTAATAAGACTTTTTGATGAATTCAAATATTTTTAATACCAGCTAATCCTAGGCTCCATGGCTTGTAGCATTTTAATGACAGTGGCTAGAATGTTGGATTTAAGGTCAGGAAGACCTGTAATTCAAATTCCATGCCAGATAGTGGGTAGTTATGGTGCCCTAGGAAAAATGTTTAACGTCTTCAGAGCCTCATCTTCCTCCTCTGTGAAATGTGAATAATAATAGCATCTACCTCCCAAGGTTGATATGAGGCTCAAATGAAATAATGGATGAAAAATACTTTGCAAATCCTAAAGCTTTATATAAGCAGAAAGGATTATTTCCATATTAAAGAAATGGAACCACTTGTGACTTAAGAGAAAGACATAGGAGGGTGCTTGAAGCACATAGGGGTTGAGTGTTTTGGCCAGGGCAATTCATCTAATAATAGGTACTACAAGTGGTATTTGGTTCTTGAACTTGAAAACTTCAAGTCTTACACTATAGTCCACCATTACACGTTGCTTGTAGGTTTTGCAATAGGTTTGTCTAACTTCATTTTTTTTTGAGGCAATTAGGGTTAAGTGACTTGCCCAAAGTCGTATAACTAATAAGTGTCTAAGGCTAGATTTGAACTTAGGTCCTCCTGACTCCGCAGCCAGCGCTCTATCCACTGTACCACCTAGCTGCCCTCATACATTTGTCTAACTTCAGAACTAAAAGGGATCTTCAACTTATTGAGTCTGCTATTTTTGTGTTATTTTCTAACATGTTAATTGGCATTTAAAAATTTTTTGTGTCATCTTCATTTTGAAATATATCCCTCTACCTTCCCTTCCAGTTGAACCATCAACAAAGAAGGAAAAGAGGAGGGAAAACAGTTCAGCAAAGCAAACCAACAAAATAGTAGCTAAGTCTGGCATGTTACACATGCTGTTCCACACCTATAGTCCCCCACCTCTGCAAAGGAAGGAACATTCTCATCTCTTCTTTTTTCTTCCCTTTTTGGCTGGGCAATGGGGTTAAATGACTTGACCAGGGTCACACAACTAATAAGTGTCAAGTGTCTGAAGTCACATTTGAACTCAGGTCCTCCTGACCCCAGGGTCAGAGCTCTAACCATTCAATCTGCCCTTAATCTCTCTTCTTTGAGGCCATACTTAGTTCTTATAATTTCACAGCATTCAACTTTGATTATTTTGTTGTTAATGAGTGGTCTATTAATGTATTGCTTTCTAGGCTCTACTTCCCTTGGCTTCACTTTATGTAAGCTTTTCCATGCTTCTCTTCATTTTCAATTGTTTCTTACAGCTCAGTAAAATTCCATTTTATATATATGTACCAAAACATTTTTGTAGCCATTTCCCTATAGACAGGCATCTACTTTGTAGTTTTTTGCTACTACAAAAAATAAAAATATGCTGCTAAAAATATTTTGGTGTATATGGGACCTTTCTGACTTTGACCTCCATGGAGACATGATTTACTGCAGGAATGACCATTTTAGTTACTTTTTAGCATAATTCCAAATTGCTTTCCAGAATGGTTGAACTGATTCAAAATTCCACTAATTTAATGTGCCCATCTTTTATAACCCCTGCTAACACTATTTCCCAACTTTTGTCTTCTTTGCCAACTTGCTAGGTATGAGGTGAAATCTTAAAGTTGTTTTGACTTCTGTTTCTTCTATCTTGTTATTAGTTACTTGAATTGTCTTTCACATGGTGCTTAATCATTTGTAATTTTTTTGGGAGAATTGTTCATATTCTTTGATCACTTTTCTGTTGGGATTTTGGTCATATATTTGTGTTAGTTCTCCCATATATCTTATAAGAGATATTTGATGCAACTATTTTTTTCCAGGCTACCACTTCTAGTAATCTCATCTTAATGTGAAAGCAACTGAAGCCTAGAGATGGGGAAGTGAGGTTGAGCCGAGAGACAAAGCTTGGACTCAAACCCAGGTCTTCTGACTCCAGGTCTTACCCTATTTCTATTATACCAAGCTTTCTCCCATTATTATATAAGAAGTCAAATTGTAGCAGTAGGGGGTGGGCTTTGTAGAACCTCCAGGGGACATTCACCCACAGAGTCACAATTTTCAAACTTTGTCTAGAATGCAAAATGCCTTGTTCCCACTCTCACACTTTCACATACACTCTCTCATTTGACCCTCAAAGAAATACTCCTCTCCATACAGCATGCATTATTATTCCCATTTTATACATGGAAAAAGTATAGCTCAAAAAGGAAGAAAGTGACTTGCCCAAGGCTAGGAAATCAATGTGTCTGGGACTAACACCTAGGTCTCCTGTCTCTTAGGCTGGGGCTAAGACCATGAACTAGCAACTGAAAGGGATGGAACAAGAGAGTTTGAGATTGATCAGAGGGGAGAATTTCCTAGTCTTTGAAAAGAGACTTAATAAGAGACAGCTACAGCAAGATATTGTGGCAAGTGAGGGAGGGAGGTGGTAGAATCTTTAATCTGGGAGCAGTCCTACTTGGGAGGCAGAAGGATGGATCAGATGACTTCAGGAAAGCCCTGCTAGTCAGAGGAATCTCCTTTGAAACTCAGACTTGACTGCACTGGGGAGAAGACACGGGGTTCTGGGGTGGTCAGGTTGCAGACCAATGCAGAACCTGCAGAGGCTGCAGGTTCCCCACCCCTGCCTTACAGGGTGGAAGAAAGGAGGTCTAGTAAGAACGTAGTATCAGTCATAGGGTGGGGGTATGGGGGGTGGAGCCATCCCTTCTAGGAATCCAGAGCCTATTTTTTCTTGCAGATAGGAAGAGTTTTACATAGGAACCCAGGCTCCCAGGCTTTGGGGATAAGGACTTGAAGAACTGAAAGAGATTTCAGAGGCCACCTAGTCTAACCCCTCACCCCTCCACACCATCGCTGACAGAGAATCAGTCAACCTTTCCTTGAATATCTTCAGTAACAGGGAGCTCACTACTCCACATCCTTGGTGGGACAGTTCTGATTGATAGGAATTTGTTTTGTTTTTAGTGTTTTTCCACAATAATGATAGTGGCTAACATTTATATAGCCCTTGTTACATCCTAGAATAAATCAAAGCCATACATAGAGGAATAAAGCATCTTTAATTGAGATAACAGGGTAGCAAACCTGCCACTCTGGACAATGTCCAGTGGATTTCCAACCAAAGAGACCCATAAAAAGGTTTTTATAGTTTTAGGAAGAGACAGTATGAGGTAGCAAGCCTGGTCGTGAGACCCCAGTGGCCCTTGGCAATCTGGGCAAGGAAAGCCTCTTCATTCTGGCTGTTTTGCCCTTCTTGCCATGAATCCCAATGGAAATAGGCAAGGACACTAGAAGCTGAGATCCAGCTTGAGCCAGGCCCTACCACAAGGCAAAATCCCTGGGTGAGGGTGGGGGGGGTGACCTAGGGTGTGGTTCAGCTCAACCTAATCAAGAGAAATATCTTAAAAGTAGGAATGTAAGGACATTACTGAAATTCTGATATTACCAGGATCATTTAAGGGAGTGGCAGTCCATATTACATTTGGCATTAACATTTTCTGTCCTTACAGTAACAATTAACAATTCTGTCACCCTTTATGGTTTGCAAAGCATGTTATGCATATTATCTCATTTGATACCTACAATATCCCTGTGAGATAGGTGCTATTATTATTCCCATTTTAAAGATAAGCAAAGGAAGCCTGAGAGAAGTTAAGTGACTTGTAAACTAGTAACTTTCTAAGGCAGGATTTGCATTCAGGTCTTCCTGACTACTGCCTGACTCCCAACACCCTTTCTACTACACTGAGCAGCCTCACATTTATTTCTTACCCCTTTCCTGCTTCCTTAACCAGTGAGCTATCCCCTGTAAGAAATAAAAATAAAAATAAAAGATTTTTTAAAAGTTTAAAAAAATTTTAAAAAAACAACCCAACTGATCCATCATCGATGCCTGCCAACATAGGAAATATTTCATACAGGCAATCCCTCACCTCCTCAATGAAAAGAGAGAAGGGTATTTTCTCATCTCTTTTCTGGGTTAACCTTGATCATTATAATTATACATCATTCAGTGTAAGTTTTTTGGTAGTCATTGTGTATATTGGGGTTTTTTGGTTTTGTTTAAATTTACCCTGTATCAATTCATATATATCTTCCTGTGTTTCTCTGAATTTCTATTTGTTATTTCTTATGGCTCACTAATATTGCGTTTTATTCAGGTGCCACACTTGCTTTAGCCGTTGACCTACAGTCATTCTCTTTGTTTCTAATTCTTTGACACTGCAAATAGTGCTGCTGTGAATATTTTTGTTTATATGAGACCTTTCAGTGTTTGACTTCCTTGGGATATGTGCCTAGCAGTAGGAGCTCACTCCTCCACATGCTTGGGTTGGACAGTTCTGATTGATGAGAGGCAGTAGTCACTTTTTTTGAGGGGAGGAGGTATAATTCCTAATTGTTTTGCAGAATCACCAGGCCAATTCAAGCTCCTTCAACAGTGTGTAATGTTTGCTTTCCCACAGCCCCTCCAACATTGACTATTGTCATCTTTGCCAATTTGTTGGTTATAAGGTAAAAACTGAATGGTTTTTTTCCATTTCTTTTACTAGCAGTTTAGAGCAGTCAGTCAAATGATTGTTAATGTATTCAATTCTTTTAAAGAACTATTTATTAATATCTTTTGACCACTTATGCATTGGAGAATATTTCTTGGTCTTTATATATTGGTGTCAATTCCCTATATATCTTGGATACCAGACTTTACATAATATAAAAATTTTTTACCAGTCAACATTTTTCCTTCTTATTTTATCTATACAGATTTTGTTCATGTGACAGTTTGTTTTAGAAAATAAAACCAAATAACTGACATTGCTTAGTTTAACTTTTGTGATCTTCTCAGTTAAAACTCTTCTTCTAGTTGTAATTGCAAAAGGTACCCTCATCTACTTTATTAGATTTTTTTTTACTATGTGACCTTTTACATTTAAGTTGAATATCATTTTGGAATCTGTGTGGTGTAAGATGTTTGTATGAACCTATTTTTTTGCCAAGCTACTTTCCATTTTTTTCCGGTAGTTCCTGACAAATAGGCAGTCCTTCCCTAAGAAATGCATCATTAGTACATTCTTCCTTATATAAAAATGAAATTAGCCTCTTTAACACTGCACCCCACTCCTCTCTAGTGTTCCTCGTTATGTCCTCTGGAGTCAAACAGGAAGGACCTCTTCCACATGGCAGACCTTCATATACTTGAAGTCAACAATTGTGTCTCCTCTAAAGCTTCTCTTTCTGAGTCAAATATTCTCATTTCCTTCCATTTTTCCTCATAGGGCATAGTTGTTTTAAATTCCCTCACCATCTTGGACATGCTCCAACTTGTTAATGTTCCTCCTAAATTGTGACCCCAGAGACGCCCACAATCCCATATCAGATGTGCTCTGCACAGGGCAGAGGAAGCAGGACTATCATCTCCCTTGCTTGGATATCAAATTTTTCTTTCTGCGGAAGTGGGAGCCAAGGACCAGGCTGCCCAGTCTGTGGATACATGGGTCCTACTTCTGATTTCACCAACCCCCTTCCTGGCCTCACATACCTACCTTGTTAGCTCCCCCCAACTGAAAGGGTAGCAATCAGAGGGTTAGGTGTGGAAACTCAGTTCCCCTCCCCATCTCTAACTGAACCTAAGGGAGGTGATTAGTCCAGCTGCCCAAGAGACAGACAGATACAGAACTAGACATAGATCAACTGTGGCAGAGATAGAGAGAGACAAGCAATGGGGGCTGGAAGTATGAAGGTGGGGGGCAGTAACAGAACACAGCAGCAAGAATCCCCACAGAAATATCTTCATAACAGGAAATGTCTCATAAAATACCTGTGGTTTGGCCAGGCCCTGGGGCTGACCGAGTTATGCACCTCGAAGGCAGCCGGGCTCCCCACACTCTTTTGGGTCGGGAGATCTGGGGCCATGATGGGGAGGAGGGAAAAGGGGGAGGTATGGAGTGCAGCTGGGAGTACTTCAGTGGAGGCCCTTGGTTTTGTGTGTGTGTGTTGGGGGGGTTTCTGGGAGCAGAGACTATGGGCCACAATGATGTGGGAATGCTGAACGGTGAGCAAAGAAGAAAGCTTTCTTTGGAAGAATCTAGGACCCCAAGTACTGTATACCCTCCACCTCCACCACCCCCACCCCCCATCTTGGATCAGATCAGGAAATTAGAAATGCCTGCCTGGAAGATATTGAGTGAGATATCAAGATGAATTTTCTGACGTGAGAAGCATGGCACTCAATTGAGCAGGTGACCAAGGGAGGCTGGGGTAAGGGAGAGTGAGAGGCATGACCTGTTTGTCCTTTCCAGCTGTGTTGGGTTCTCCTTGTGATACCCTGGCCTAGGTGAAGCCTAACCAATTCCTTCTCTAAGCTAGACCTCATGGGAAAAGGTTGTGAGGCTCAAGAAGTTGGGACAGAGAGACAGAACCTGGGAGGTTTCTAGCATTTCCATTTTAAGGTGAGGATTGATTCCCCTTATGTTATCCTGAAGGAAAATGTGGAGAGGAAGACTATGGGGACTTCAGCAGGGCCCCAGAAATCTGGCAAGGCTAGTGCTTGCAGCACTAAACTCTGAAGGAGGTAGATGAGAATACATGTCAGAAGGAGTAAATTCTAAGAGCCTGGCATCCTCAGAGAGGGCACGAGTCTGGTGGCCTTTTTTCTAGCTGATCCTATGACCATCGCTACTTCTGGACACTCCCTTACTATCCTGGGCCCTGAAAAAAAAAAGAATAAAGGTGAGGCAGAGGTGAGGGAGAGACTGGACGTTGGGCTCCCTCTTGCTGACTCATTATATATTGGACAAGGTTCATGGTATAGCAGCTAAAGCCCAGGATTTAACATCAGAAGGCCTGAGTTTCAACTCCATTTCTAACAGTTACTACTTATTTGGGCTAGGGCAGTTTTCTTCTCCTCTCTGAGATGAGTGTAAGCATTGGGCTTCCAGGTTTCCAAAGTCCCTCTAGGTTCTGAGCCTGGATTTAATCCTCCAACCTTATTGGTCAGGAGGGTGTCTGCAGAGGAAAGACCTCTACCCAACCCTTTCCCATCTACTCCACTTGCCCTATCCCGTGAGCAGTTAAAAAATCAGAAGACAAATGGACATGTAAATGTCATAAAAATCAGTATTTCCTCCACCCTTCAGTAAGCCAGTCAATCACTAAACATTTACTAAATGCCTACAATGTGCCAGGCGCTGTGCTAAGTGCTAGGGATACAAAGGAAAACAAAAGACAGCCCAGCCCTAGAGGCATTCACAATCTACGGGAATCCCTCAGGAAGAACAGGGGTGAACTCCACCATCTTGGCCTGCTATCTGGCCCCTCCATGGGCAGGAAAGCTGGGAGGGCCCCGGCCCAAGACAATTCTGGCTGTTTTCTGGCTCCAGCCAGGCTTTTACTGCAGAATCGCTGACTTGGATGAAACTCTATTTCACAGGGCTTTGGTGAAAGGGGGAAAAAAATCTCCTTTAAGGGTTTACAGCTGTCACAATACAGAGTGGACTCCTCCCAAACCCCCTGAATCAGCACTTCCTGTATTTGTCTTACCTGGTTCAACCCACAGTCATGGCCCAGGCCCCAACCCCTCCTCTCACTACCTCCACAATTCTCTCAGCCATCCCCACCACGACATCCCCCCCTCCAACCCACCCCTTGTCCAATTCCCCAGTCTTCCCTTCCAAAACCTCCCATTTCTGTTCCTTTACTAATTGACCCTGTGACCTAGGGTAAGTCTTTTCCCCTCCCTGGGGTTCAGTTTTCTCTTAAAAATTAAGGGCCCTAGATAAGACAGTTTCTAAGGTCCCTCCCAGTTCTAATATTCCATTATTCTCTGATTCCTCTCCTCTACAATTTTCTCTCTAAATCCAGCCCTACTAAAAGTGACAATACAGTGTTTCAGACAGGCACGTGGGTTGCATTGGTATAAGAAGCTCCCAGGGATAAAACTAGGTCTGGGAATGAAGATAAACACCTGCTCACCAACTTAGAGTGCCTGGGGTACTGAGAGGTTAAGGGGCTTGCTGAAGGTCATAAAACCTTGTGTAAGAGACAAGACTTGAACCAAAGTCTTACTGACTCCAGATCCTCTCTCTATAATAACATCAGCTGATAGTACTAGAGCCCTCTGATATTTGCAAAGAGCTTTATGTGTATTATTTCATGTAAGCCTCAAAACATGTTGATGCAAGTGTTGCTATCATTGTTATCATCATTGTCATCCACAAAATAAGTATTAAGCACCTCCTATGTGCCAGGTACTGTGCTAAGTGCTAGGGCTATGATGAAAGGCAATATTATCTCCACTTTACAGAAGAGAAAATGAAGGCTGAGATATCTTGAGTGACTTGACTATAATCACACACCTAATGTCAGGGACAAGATTTGAAATCAGGTCTCTGTTCGTACTCTCCCTTAAGAGGGACCATACTGATCCCCAGTAATAATGACTGCTAACTATGCTGTAAGAGTGATAGTATTGCCCCCTTCTCTAGTTGACCCAAGATTCACTGAGTTTCTGAGCTGAAAGATCTAGCCTCACCCAGCTCTTCTACAAAAGTGCTAAACGTGGTCATCCAGCCTCCAAAGGAAGACTCCCCAGAAGGAAGGATCACACTCTTTCTTGAAGACACCTTTGACTCTTGGAGAGAGCTCCAAAGATGAAGAAACTTTGTCTAGGAAAGCCTAAATCTGCCCCGCCCATTGCTGTCCCCTGGGACCAAGGAGAACAAATTCCACATGACAGCTCTTCAAATTCTTGACAGCAACCATGAAGTTTCCTGTCTTCTTTTTTCCAGGCTAAACATCCCCAGTACCTTAAAAAAATTGTCGTTGACAGCTTTTGTTTGGATCCCTCACCTGCTTTCCCAATGTATCTCTCCTCCCCCAGGAATAGGGAGTGGACTTTTCCTTGGTATTGGGAGTGCCCAGGTGAGGAAACTCCTTTTGCCAATGGAGATTGACGCCATTTCTACAGCATCCAGTATTGGAAAATTGCCTGGAGCACTGAGAAGCTTGCTCTGAATCATACAGCCAGTATGTATCAGAGGCAGGGCTTGTGAACTCTTGTCTTTCTGGCTTCTAGGAGGGCAGAAAGAAAGGAGAAAAAACAGTCAGCAAAATTAAGCAACATATTAAAAAACAAAACAAAACCCTGACCTATGTACTGTTCCACACCAGTCTGCTACCTTTGCAAAGAAGTAGGAGAAGGGGGCCTCTTATTTCCCTTCTTTGGGGACAAGCTTAGTTTTTATAATTTAACAGCATTTGGTTTCAATCATTTTGTTGTTTGTTCATCCAGTTTACATTCTTGTAGATATTGTGTATATTGTTTCCCTGGTTCTGCTTGCTTCACTCTACATCAGTTCTTGTAAATCTTCTCCTGCTTCTCTATAATTCATTATAGTCATTTCTTTACAACCCAATAATATTATATTACATTCATAGACCATAATCAGTGTTACTTCTTGTGAGAAGTACTGCTATAAATATTTTAGTGTATTTGGGGCCTTTCTTTTAGTCACATTACTTTGGGGTATGTTCCTAGCAGTGGGATCTCTAGGCCAAAGAGTATGGGCATTTTAAACACTTTCTGAACAGAATTCCAAATTGCTCTTCAAAATGGTTGGACCAATTTACAGCTCCACCAATAATGCATTAGTGCATCACTTCTCAAAACATGGTCCTCTGACACTTTGGGATTCCTGAGACTCTTTCAGGTGGTCCATTAAGTCAAAACTATTTTTGTCATAATACTAATATATTATTTGCTTATTAAAATATTTCCCTTCTTTGCCAGCTACATATCTTCGTGAGGCTGGATTTTTTTCATATACTTCAATCAAAACAATATATCATAACAGATTGAATGTAGAAGCAGATAGGAGAATCCACCTGTCTTCTGTCAAGCCAGACATTAAAGAGATTTGCAAAAATATGTAAAACAATGCCACTCTTCTCACTAAAGTTTTTGGCTTGGAAAGTAAAATTATTTTTCATTAAAAATGTAATTTATGCTCATATTAATGGGTTTATTATTGTTATTTTAAATTGAATTAATAAATACTTTAAAATTTGTTTTATTTTCAAATACAGTAAATATTGATAGCTACAACCAAATAAACAAAAGCTGTTTGGGGTCCTCAGTTAAGGAGTCCTGAGATCAAAAATTTGATAACCACTGCACTAGTGTATCCATCTTTCCATCACCCCTCCAACATTGACTATGCCCATCTTTACCATTTTTCTGTGTGTGAGGTGAATGATCTTAGCCCTATTCCTTTTGTCAATCTTCAAGCATATACTCCGGTCTTATCATTCTGGTTACTGTCTTTGGATATGCTCCAGGTTTTCCAGGTTTTCCCCAAAATATGATGGCCAGAAATAAATGCAATGCCTCAGATATGGGTTGACCAGGGCAAAGTATAGTAAGATCATCACCTCCATTACCCTCAGCTTTCTCCCTCAGACCCCCACCCCCAGGGCTGGGGACCTCTTGACTAAAGCAGATGTTCCTGGGGGCCAAATCTCCCTCAGTGGGATAGAACTGACTCTATTAGTGACTCTGTCAAACTACAGTCTAGCCAGGGGACCTTTCAATTTTTTGGCTCCCTTAGCACACTGTTGACTCATGTTGCATTTATAATATACAACACCCCCCCTCCAGCTTTTCCCACAAACCATTGTCTAACCTCCCCCACTTATTTTTGGGGAGTTAATTTTTGGAAATTGAGAATAGGACTTTATAATTATTCCTAGCAAATCTCATTTTTTTAAAAAATGGTTCATTGTTCTAACCTGAGATTTCTGAGGGACTCCAGACTTCTGTCATCTAATGTGTCAACTATCCCTCCAAGCTTGTTGTCATCTGGGTAATTTGATAAGCGTGCCAACTCTACTTTCATTAAAATTGTTGATAAAAATGTTGAACTGCATAGCAACCAGAACAGATTCCAGGGGGGCACTCTGTTAGACTGCCCTTCAAGTTGACATTGACTTGTTGCCAATTCACCTAACTATATTATCTATCATCTAGCCCAGGTCTCTGTCTTACAAACAGGAGAATATTTGTCACATGCTTTGCTGAAAGTTAGGCAAACATTTATGGGCCAAATTTCCCTAATATGGTCTTATACCTCTGTGGCAAAGTGAACTGAGAACTGGACTTAAACTCAAGAAGATCTGACTTCAAATCTAGTCTCAGATTCTTAGCTGTGTGATCTTGGACTAGTCATTTAACCTCTGTCTGCCTCAGTTTCCTTATCTGTAAAATGAAGATTATGAGTGCCTACCTCCCAGGGCTGTTGTGAGTATAAAATGAAATACTATTTGTAAAGCAGTGTTATGTAAATGCAAGTTAATAGTATTACTATTACTAGTTGTGTAACCCTGGATGAATAACTTAACCTCTTTCAGTATCAGTTTCCTCATCTGTAAAATGGGGAAAATAATAACACCTACCTCCCATGTTTGTTGTAAGGATCAAATGAGAAGACAAGTTAAAGTTTTGCAATCCTTAAGGCACTCTATAAATTCTAGGTGTTATGAAGGCTTTTCTGATTCTCTTTTTTAAAAAGGCTTTTGTGATTCCCCCTTTTCATCCCTTTAAATATGTGTTCTAGGGGCAGCTAGGTGGCCCAGTGGATAGAGCACTGGTCCTGGAGTCAGGAGGACCTGAGTTCAATATCCAGCCTCAGACACTTAATACTTACTAGCTGTGTGACCTTGGGCAAGTCACTTAACTCCATTGTCTAGCCGGGGGAAAAAAAATATGTGTTCTAGAATTCTTCCAGGTAGCAAAGTCAAGCTCAGTTTGCAGAATATGGCCTCTTTTTGGAAAATGGAAACTTTTCCCTCTCTCTACTCTTGCTACTACTCTCCCTTTAAGAGCCTCCCCACCCTCGCTCACAGTATAGTGATCATGTTGACTTCCCTCCAATAGTGACCCTTCTATCAATTTCCAGCAGCGATCCTGATAGTGCCCGAATAGTTGCCCTGCTGATCCAATGATAACTGCTGATCCCTCAACAGTGACCCTGCTAATCTACCGATAATGATCCTGCTGACATCCAACCCCCTCTCCCTCCCCACGCCGCTTCCCAAAGGACCCCCTAGAGCCTCATCTCCCTGTAAAGGCTCCTGGCGCCTGTGACCATGTTGAACTTCTGCTGTCCCTCCCAGCAGAGCAAATCGCCTTTAGAACCAGAGCTTGAACCGGAGCCAGGGCCCAAACGGAGCGGGAGCCGCCATGCCGCCGGGGCTCTCGCCCCCTTCTCTGCTGCTGCTGCTGTGGCTGCTGGTGACCGGGCTGTGGGCCGCGGCTGGAGGAGGGGCCGGTGGGGGAGGCTACGCGCAAGTAAAGTACGTGCAGCCCATGGTGAAAGGACCAGCCGGACCCCCTTTCCGGGAGGGCAAGGGCCAATACCTGGGTAAGCACCACCTCTGGCCAGCCTGCCCAGTCACTGGGCCCTCCCCTCCCTGAGCCCCGCCCATCCTTTTTCCTGCCCCATCCCTCCGTTAGCCCCTTCCCTCCCTCTTCTCTCTGCCTCGCCTCGCCTCTCTCTCCCCTCCTGCGCTCCTCCTTTCCCTCCTTCTCTTTTCCTTCCTCCCCTGCTTTACTTCTTCTAAACCCTGAGGGTCTTCCCCTCCCAGACTGATTTTTTTGTTTTGGACTAGGTAAAAGAGGCCATTCTCTGCCTTATTTCTTAATCACTGAAGGAGGCATTGCCTCAGTCAAACTGAGACCTGGGAAGCTTAAAAAGGCCAAGGTCTCCTACTGCATCCAGAGCCATCTCCAGTCATCTTGATCGATATCTGGCCACTGAACGCAGATGGCTCTAGAGGAGGGATTGAGGCTGGTGACTTTGCATAGCACTCCCTCGCTTCAATCCAATTCACTTGCAAGTCATGGCACCATCTTCCTGATGGCATAGTCCTCTTTGAGAAGGAGGGGTAAACAACAACAATCGCCGAACACCTCCATCTGCAAATATTCTGCTGCCCTGTTTCTTTTCTCTTTCTGTTCTCCTTCCTCTTCATTCTCTGCCCTGTCCCTACTCAGGATGGAATAAGGGGCACATTCAGGGGTTAGGGGGACTTCAGTTTAACCAATCAAAAGAGATGGACAGCTCCTATTCACTAGTTCTCTTGGCCTCTGTCAGTACCTCTATTGTGTCTGTGGAATGCTTTGTCTCTGTCACTGCCTTTCTGGGTTACCATCCTTCCTATCTGTGACTGTTTCATTCTAGTGGCAAAGGGGGCAGAGACTCTGACATCATCTGGGGGCTTTCTTATCTTACCCCTTTCCCTAGTACAGATACCAATGGGAGAAGACCTTCTATAATCTGGGCACACCCCTCTCCCCATACACCTGCAGCCCTTGGGTTCCACTCCTCTAGGTGAGTGGGCTCTGAATGGGCAGCCTTGAGTGACTGGGTCAGTTCCCTCCTACTGAATGAGCTCCAGCCCCCAGGAACATCTGCTTTAGTCAGAGAGCCCCAGTCAGGGGTCCGAGGGAGAAAGTCAGCAAAGACACTGTTTCAAGTTACAGGTGTGCAGCTGCTCCCCGCCCCCCCCAATCCCTGATGGGGGAACCACAGAACAAGAGCAGGTCCTACTGCCTCTTCAGTGGTCCCATTGGACCCCAGTCTCCCACAGGATAATGTGCCTTCTCCATACCCATCACAGCTTCTGGAGGTTTCCCTCACTCCTTGAGTCTTTTCTCTCCCCAACTTCTGCCCTCAAAGCCTCGAGGTTCTTTATTTTAGGCTGAGTAGGAAGGAAAGAAGTGCTGGGAGCAACCTCATTCCCAAAGCCTTTGACCATGGACACCCTGTCTATTTCTTTCCTCAGAACTGCCACCACCAATGCTGCCAATGGACCTAAAAGGGGAACCTGGACCACCTGGAAAGCCTGGCCCCCGGGGCCCTCCAGGACCTCCTGGTTACCCAGGAAAGCCAGGTACAGGCAAGCCAGGTCTTCATGGTCAGCCAGGCCCCGCTGGCCCCCCAGGCTTCTCTAGGATGGGTAAGCCAGGTATCCCAGGTGTCCCAGGCAAAGTGGGCAGCAAGGGTGAGCCAGGTCCCAAGGGTGAACCAGGCCTTCGGGGGGACCAGGGCCTTCGAGGACTGCCAGGGCCCCCTGGACTTCCAGGCCCATCAGGCATTGCTGTCACTGGCAAACCAGGCCCTCAGGGTGCTCTGGGTCCACAAGGCTTTAGGGGGGAACCAGGGCCCAGAGGAGAGCCAGGACCTCGGGGGGAAAGAGGCCTTAAGGGTGATAATGGGGTGGGCACACCAGGTCAGCCGGGTGTCCCAGGTAATGGAGGTCCCCCTGGCCCTCCAGGACCTCCAGGTCCCATGGGCTTGGGCAAACCTGGCCTGGATGGGCTTCCAGGTGCCCCAGGAGACAAAGGAGCCACTGGGGCCCCTGGGGGACCAGGACAAACTGGGGAACCAGGGGCCCTGGGCCCAAGGGGTCCCCCGGGACTAGATGGCATTGGGGTACCTGGGGCAATAGGTGTGCCTGGGCCCCAGGGGCCTGTAGGTGCCAAGGGGGAACCTGGGATCAGGGGCCTTCCTGGCCTGCCAGGCCCTACAGGCTACGGGAAACCAGGGATCCCAGGCCTCAAAGGGGAAAGGGGCCCAGCAGGAGTCCCAGGAGGGCTGGGTGACACAGGTGAGCCAGGAGAGGATGGTGAGCCAGGTGAACCAGGACCTCAGGGCCTTATGGGCCCTCCTGGCCTTCCTGGGTCCATGGGACTACCAGGGAGACATGGGCTACCTGGGGCCAAAGGGGAGGCAGGGCCAAGTGGGCCTCCAGGGGTGCCCGGCATCCGAGGAGACCAGGGGCCAAGTGGCATTGTAGGAAAACCTGGGGTTGTTGGAGAGAGGGGTTTACCTGGGGCACAGGGACCTCCGGGGCCAAGTGGGCCCAAGGGAGAACCAGGTATCATTGGGCTTCCTGGGGGACCAGGTGCAGCAGGAGGGCTGGGACAGAAAGGGGAGATAGGCCTTCCAGGCCAGCCTGGCCTGAGGGGACCCTCAGGGATTCCTGGGCTTCAGGGCCCATCAGGGCCCATCGGGCCCCAGGGTCTTCCAGGCCTGAAAGGGGAGCCAGGCCTCCAAGGTCCCCCTGGGGAAGGAAGGGTAGGTGAGCCAGGCTTAGCTGGACCTACAGGCCCCCCCGGCATCCCTGGCAACCCAGGACTTAATGGCCCCCCGGGGCCTCCAGGGCCCCCTGGTCCACCTGGGCCCCCAGGGGGCTTAGACGAGATGGGCATTGCGGGCCTGCACTTGCCTAATGGTGGGGTTGAGGGAGCAGTGCTAGGCAATGGCAGAGGGGCCAAACCCCAGTCTGGGCTTGGGGAGCTGTCCATCGGCGTTGCCCCAGCCTTCACTGCTGTGCTCACCTCACCTTTCCCGGCTTCGGGGATGCCAGTCAAGTTTGACCGGACGCTGTACAATGGCCACAGTGGTTACAACCCTGCCACCGGCATCTTCACTTGCCCCATTGGCGGTGTCTATTACTTTGCTTACCACGTGCATGTCAAGGGCACCAGTGTGTGGGTGGCTCTCTATAAGAACAATGTCCCCGCCACCTACACTTATGATGAGTACAAGAAAGGCTACCTGGATCAGGCATCAGGAGGGGCAGTGCTAGAGCTTCGTACTAATGACCAGGTCTGGGTGCAGATGCCCTCAGACCAAGCCAACGGCCTCTACTCCACCGAGTACATCCACTCGTCCTTCTCTGGCTTCCTGCTCTGCCCCACATAACAGGCCAGGGACCCATGGCCGACAACTCCCCCTCCCACACCCATCTTTAGTAGTAGTATTATTTTTTAATTAAAAGCAAAGGACCTGATGGTTAGAGAGAAGACTGGGAGATGGCAGTGGCTACAGGAGATCTGCTTTCTTCTTCCGATTGCTTCTGAAAGAGACTGATCCCCAAGGAGGCTTTGCAAAGGTGGGACCACCTCCCTTTCCCCCATTCCTTCTAGGACTGGGGCTGAAGATGGTGCTGAATTGAAGGAGACGGCCACTGCACAGCCTCAAGAGATGATAAGTCTTAACTCACACTCAGGGCAGTGGCTCGTGGCCTTAATTGGAATTGCTCCATTCCTATCTCAAGCACTAGGGGACTCATGGGCCTTCTATGCACGTGCCTTGGGGCAGAGACTCACTGACCATTCTTGGAAATCTGCCTCTCTCCATCTCTGGGGTTCTCTTCTGGGTGAAAAAGTGGGGGCCTCTTACACTCAGACTGCACTGAGAATACAAAGAAGCTTCCCATCCCAATTGCCCCCCAGCTCCAAAGTCTGGGGCTTCTGGCTCCAAGACAAGTTTTATTTTGGGAGAGAGAGGAAGACAAGCCCCTAGTCAATCTTTTGCCAAAGATGCTACGATGGCCTGTGTAGGGTCCCCTTAGGACAAAGTGCAATGGACTTATTGCCCATACTGGTCACCAACTCCCCTTAAGTAGTCCAACTAGATGGGTGAACAGGGATGAAGCTTGAAGTTGGCTCTGGCCATCTTACATGGGGTTAATACTACACTTGTCCTTGCCTTCCCTAATCTCCCACAGCCCAAGCTCCTACTGGAGGAAGGGGAGGGGAAATGTGGAGACTCCAGAATCAAGAAAAATCCACTCCCAAAGGGGCTCTTAAAGGGACAGGAAGACAGAGCACCCAGATGGGAAGAGAGTGAGAGAGACACCTCCAAAGGCACTGGGTGGATGAGGTGCAATGTGTTCACCTGCCTCCATCAGGCCCCAATAAAGAGGACTTCTGTGTAAGGCTAAGGCACTGCAGCTCCTGCTCCCATAGTCCTCAGGTGAGGTCAGGGGAGCTACCAGTCTGTGGCAGATTGACTTGGAGTCTAAGTATTTATTGTTTCTTCACTCCCACCTCACTTTCCTGAACAAGAGCCATGAAGCAAGGGTCAGGGGCCCTCTCCCATTTCATTTTGATGTTCTATGTGATCTTAGGGTCTAGAAAGATAAAGAGCAGGAAGACTGGATGGTAACAGATGTTAGTCTTGGTGGCCACATCTGGAAAGAGGACAGAGGGCAGTCAGGTTGTCTTCTTCCCGACTTCTGATTTCAAGTGGGTGCTCACCAAAGGGGCAGGAGAGGAGCTTTGGATGGTTCTCCCTCCTGGCTGGTAGCTGCAGTATATTCTCTCATCACCAGTTCCTGTCTTAGCTCTGGGGGTGGGGAAGGGAAGGAGACATAACAGGGGACAGACAGCAAGACCAGTGGCCACTCCACCCCACTGTGAAGAGAGAAGGGGTTTCCCTTCAAATTAACAACTAACTAAATGCCCAGCAGCCCTATAAGCTAGGGTTGACCCCTAAAACTGAGGGTTCTATGCCTGACCAACTCAACCACTTTACTTAGATTACGTGTGAACCTTGGAATCATCTCTGAAATTGCTGGTGCTAGCCGCTCCAGAGCACAGCGTCTATTGTAACAAAACTACTGCCAGCTCCTGCTTGTTTTCCAAGCTTTGGCTCGCTTGGGGTCTTTGCTAACCTTTGTGCATCATGATATCCCTCTCCCCACCTCCTCTCTCCATGATCTAGGCCATCTGAATCCCCATCTCCTGGTGGCAGGGACAAACAAAAGGCAGTCCAACTCACTCGCTGGTATAAGGGTTGGGGAAGAAGCTGGGTGCAGAAGCTTGGGAAAAGGAAGGTCTGAGGGCCTTGTAGGATTTCCCACTCTTCTCGGGCTTATCTATCTGCAGGAAGCACCAAAGCTGGGTGTCACTTGTCCCTTTCCTTTCCTGTGCCAAAGCCACCACTCCTTTGCGCTGAAATGGCCAGGCAGGCACTGATCTGCCCCAAATGTGGAGTCAGGGGCAGAAGGAAGCCACCAAGCCAGGACTGCCCCCCACCACATGCTCCTGGCCACTTGGCAAGGACTCCCAGCCAGCAGGACCTTGGATTGGTCACTTTCAGGTGCCTCCTTAAGGGCTGAATCTGATCAAGTCTGTCAATTTTTAAACTATGAAAACTGCATTACCCCTATGCATTTGTATATTCTAATTCTTACTGTTTTTTTAAAAAATGTTTAAAATATTTGCCTCTAGTATCCTCATTTCTAACCTGATATATAGAGGGTTGTAGTTTTGTACATATCTATTCCATGCACTGTGTCAGAGCAAATTCGGTTTAAAAAAAAAAAACAAAACCAACGCACTTGTGATAAACAAATGGGTTTCTCTTTAGAATTAAAACTACAGTACTTGACTGTATTGACACATCAATAAAATCTATTAAAACACAGCGTTGAGCTGTCCTCTTGTACTAAACACAAGCTCATGAAGGCACTGGCTAGGCCCAGGCTTTTAGCTCAGTTCTCTTGCCTCTTGCCTTTTCTTGTCTCCCTGAAGCTCTAAGCAAACTTGTCTGCAGCCCACATGGGTATACAGCCCCTACTCTAGGCTCAAGGACTGTCATTAGGTTCCAAGGTGGTAGGGGCTCACACATACACACAACCAATCTATTCTTAGGGCAACTGTGGGCAAGCCCAGAAAGGCATCTGCTGGCCTGCCGATGGCTAATCTGGGGCAGACACCAAGCCTCTCCAGAGCATTCCACAGAGCTCTCTAGCAGTGGAGCGTGACAGCTGGCTCAGTGTCCCTAACACAAGTTATTTCAACATCTGATGCGAATCATGAATGAAATCACTAATCCTCATTCCCAAGGGAAGGCAGAGCTATAGTCAGGCACCAGTTCTCAAGTGTGGAGGATGGGGTTCGAGGTGAGCCAGCTGTCTGGGACTAACCTCCCTCATGATGAGGACATAGTGAACTCCCCATTATTGGAAGTTTTTAAACTGAGCCCTAGGGACCATCTGTGTGAGACGATTTGGTCTTCAGGCAGGGGTTTGGACCAGATGCCTTATGAGGTTCCCTATGAAAGCATGTGTTTGACAGCCTTGGCCTGGGGTAACCAGGGGTACTAACTTCCTCAAGGAGAGCTCTCTATTCTTTGGGCCAGGCAGATTTGGGGACAGCCTTTCTTGGGACATTCTTTCTTGCCTGCCCTTGGACCCTTTAGTCTCTAAGGGGGCCCAATTGAGCCTAGAAATAGCTGTCATTGACAATCCCCCCCACCCAACACATTTTGTTCTCAGTGAGGGACAAATTGCTCCCCAGACTAGAACTCCCCACGGTAGGCAGGAGGCTCAGACCTCACATTCCCACAGCTCTGAGGGGGCAGGAGAGATTCCAGCAAGGCAGCAGCATCCCAGAGAGGCTGCCTGAGGCACTCTTCCCTATCCAGGAATGAGACTCTGTGTAAACTTCCAAGTGCATCCATCCCTGCTTTGGGGCAAACCAACTACTTCCTCTTGGAAGCCAGCTAGGGCAAGTAAACAGGACCCTTGCATGGCGAAACATTCCATCAGATAGACTGCAGAACAGCACTTTTGACAAAACAGATGTAACAGGGTTCTTGCTGCTCCACATGGAACTATACTGTGGCCATCAGTCACACAGATAATGATCTTGCCTGGCCCTGACTCTCATCAGGGGCCATTTTCCTTTCCACTGCAGCTGCCCCAAAGCAGGCTTCCGTCCTTGATCTGGTGAGCCTGAGGGCCCAAGTCTGGCTCCTGCTGGGCAGGAGAAACTTCTTGGACCCATACTTGTCCCCCACTCCCTCACCCTTCTTATATCCAAGGCTAAGTAGCTTTCAAATCGTTGGGGAAAACATTCTTGTGGTAGAGAGTTGGCCCAATCATCTGAGCCCCGCTGTGACACCCTACAAGAAAAGCTCTCAGAATGGCCACTACTCTGACCTTCCCCCAGATCCCACAGGCTGTCTCAGGTTCTTTCAGAGGAACCTGCCTCCCTGTCTCCTTGGGTTCCTAGCTCTTCCCCCCAACACCATTCCTACTAGTGCACACTACCAGGATGGAACAAAGAAGTCCCACAGGCAAAAGAGACAAAGTATCCAGAGCTTAGAAGGCAGCAGCAGGGTCTGCCGGTAACTTTATTGGGAGGCTGCATGATTTCCAGTGGAAGCTGTAGTGGGTGCTCAGCCCAACAGAGCTGATGTCCAGTGGGACCTCAACCAAGAGGTCCCCCAAACTAACAGCTTCAAGACTCTCAAAGTCCCCAGGCCAGTGGGCCAGGCTTGGTCAGTCCAGGAAAGCAAACCTCCTGAGACCACGTCTACCTCCCCAACCCATGGTTTCAATTATCTTTTGTTCCTGCCAAGAGTCAGAAATATCTCCCTTCAGTTCAAATCTGTTCCTGTTTTAGTCATGTAGGTCTCCTGACTCAAACCCCAGAATCAAGCTCTGGGGATTTAGGGGGTCACAGATGTGGTCAAATAATGGGCCCAGCCAGCAGAGGGCCATACCTATACCACTCACCACCAATGAAACAAAGGGCCCCTCTTCCCATGCCCCAGCTCCCAATCACCACACACGGCCCCAGGCTGCAGGAGGGGCGGGGCAGTAAAGCATAGGAGGCCCTGAGGTCTGCCGCTTTTGGCGAGGGGCTGCTGCCTGAATGTGCACTGGCAACAACACTCACAGGTCCTTACTGAAGAGCTGATGCAGGCTTCGGGCCAGCACATCGGTCTCTTCATAACCCTCACAGCTCTGCTGCCAGCTCTCTGGAACCTGCTCCAACCCATAGTAGGCCCCAGCAATGGCCCCAGCCATGGTGGCAATGGTGTCGGTGTCCCCCCCCAATGAGATGGAGTAGATGAGCGTCCGCTGGAGGCCGTTGAAGGTGGCTGGGATTGCTGGGTCAGGAGCCATGCAGCGCAGGAAGCAGTAGATGGCGGTGGGGACTGATTCAAAAGCTGCGATGCCATTCCCTGTTGAGGACACAAGGTGGAAGCAGTCTGAGACCACCCCAGGACAGAGATTTCTCTCTTTCAGGGGCAGGACCAGCTCACCTGATTGGGGAGGTTCTTAAGCCTAGTAAGCTGGCCCGAGGGAGAGAAACAGATGAGGCCAATTGAGTAGTCAAGACATTCAATTCGGTTAAAGTATTCTTGTGTTTTACGGCAGGTAAGTTAAACTGGCGCACCATTTCTGGGCACTGGTGAGATGGCACTTTTTTGCTTTGAAAGCTGAAACGAGGGTAAAGGAACCTAAGCCCCCACCCCAGCTTCTTCACTTCAGCCTCCACAAGAGCCAAGTTCCTCCCCTGGGAGAAGAACTCAGTGGCAGAGATGTACGTCCTCATCTCTGCCCTGGACCCAGGGCTGGCAAGGACAAGTCAGGGTAGGGAATTATATCGTCTTCTCCTTTCTGGCCCCTGAAGGGTGGAAGCAGGCCTATCCATCTGGGGGTGGGGGTGCGGGTGGGAGTGGGAAGAAAGAAAAGTACAGCCTGCAGCCAACCCACCGAGTTCAGACAAGACTTCCTCCTTGGTCATGAAGCCCTGCTCCAAGAACTCTGAGATCTTCTTCAGTTTGTTCGAGTATGGATGGTCCCCCATGCCCAGCCTGGGAATCAAAGAGAGGCCAGAGAGGTCACAGCTGATGGGCACAGAGGCCAGATTTGGGAGAATGGAGTAGGTCTTAGGTCTCAGAATGCTGAGTAGCATACAGGGGAAGGGGACAGTGAGGTGTGTGGGGGAGGGAGGGGCGTGTGTAGGGGAGGCAGACAGTGTAAAATCTGGTTTAGCATGCATCTGTTCCCTGAGATCCAAGGAGTCCTAACAGGGCACCTCTTCTTCTGAAAACGTATGGATTTCTTTCAACTTTTACTCAGTGCTTTCCATGAAAAAAGGAAAAAGGAAAAGAATCAGATCCTAGTCCATTGCTAGCACTGGCCTAGTTCATGCCCAGACCTTCATGGCTCAGCCCACACTCAGCCGATAGTGTTCAAGTGTCTATCCCTACTTACTCCCTTGCTTCCGACAGAGACCGGTCATCACTCTCCACCTCCTCCATATGGTCCAGGAGCTGCTGGAGAAACTGCTCCCGAGACGATTCCCCTTGTAGGGCCAGGTGCACGGCCAAAGCCTGCAGGATGGCACCATTGAAGCCCAGCGAGGAGGCATGGGTCAGCTGGGCTGAGAGCCGGGCAAACTGGGAAAGGATGGAGAGAGAACAATTGTCGTCAGAGATGTGCCAGGGAACAGGATAGAGGCAGAATGGAATGATATCATTAGGGCCATGCCAGGGAGAAGAGGAAAGAGAAGGAAGAACCACCCCAGCGGTCAGCTTAGCTCATACACCTTCTGAACGTCTTGGGCATGACTGTAGGCCAAGGAGATGCCAGCTACCCTCATGGCGCCCCCGTTGCCGTAGGAACCCTTTCCATTGAACTGAGCCCGAGCTGGCTCAAAGACATCTATGCATTTGGGGTTCAGCAGCTTTTTGAACACAGTAATCACTGCAGCACCATAGCCTCGATCTGGATCTTTCTTGTACTCCTGAGCGAACCTGGAGAGGGAAAGGCAAGAACCCTGGCTAGGCCTCAAGAGATCCCAAAGTCAAAAAAAAAGGAAATAGCCCCGGGAGAGGGAAGGGGATGAGCAGAAGCTGTCTAGGGATAAGCAGCAAGGGTCATTGTCTTAGTCTTTCTGGGCAGGAGGCTCAGAAACCTTAGACAACCATTAGCTACATCAGGGAATTGCCTTGTTCACCCACCCCCCCTCACCTCTTGGCCATGTCCACCTCATCGAAGGCCTCCTTGGCCAGCAGGGACTGCACCAGGGCTCTGGTCATAGCAGTGTCATCTGTGTAGTACAGGACCTCTGCAGGGAGAGGGCCGAGGTAGGGTGGAGTTGGGGGGAGGCTGAGGCTTGCAGTCAAGGGACAGTCTCAGCCCTCTCCAACTCAATAGGGCTAAAAGTAGATCATCTTTTTCCCCAAACAATTCTGTATTTCTGTCATTCTCCCAATTTAGAACCTGAGAGTCCTTTTTTGATTCTTTTCTCTCCTTGGCCCTCCACTTCTAGGCATTCACCAAGTCTTGGCAAATCTTGACTTCAAACTCCACCCCCCCAATTTTCCATGAATCCTGCCAATACTCTGGTCGAGGCATTCACCTGAAGTCCAAACCATTTCACCTTTCTTAACCTCTAGGATTTTGTTTCTCTAAGCCAACCTCCATTGTCTCTCCAAAATTACCTTACTAAAACACTTCTCTGCACATATCAGCCCCTAGCCTCCAAACTTTCCATGACTCGCCAGTGCCTACAGGATATAATTTATCCTGGCATTGAAGGCCCTCCACAATCTAGCCCATACCTATCTCTCCAACCTTCTCTGTCACCATTTCCTAGCATGAGCCCCTTCACTCAAGTCAATGGGATCTGACTTTACCAAAGCAGATGTGCTTTTCCCTCCTTGATTTTACTTGTACCTTTTCCCCTCTAATTCCTGGTCATCCCTTTAGACCCAATCAAATCCTAAGTCTTCCACAAGACATTCTCTGACCCCAGTGATGTCCTTCCTCTAAACTTCAGCAGTCTTAATTGCCTACACTCCTCATTATGCTACACAGCACATGTCCTGGCATTGTTATTATCTTGCCCTGCATGGCCTGTCAGGGACCTTCTTACAGCATCTTGAATTTCCAGTGCCTGCTGATACAGATGAAGAGGGGATAGGTAAAAAGCAGGAAAAGGAGAGGGAAGCTACTTAGGACACAGATCACAAAAAAATCAGATCTAGAAGGAAGCTTAAAAACTACCTAATGTAATCCTCTTATTTTTATAGTAGGAGAAACTAAGGCAAAGAAAAGGGAAGGTCAAGGGGGTTTCCCTAGGACTTCCTTGCCTTGGCCCTCCACTCTATTTGACAATTTAACATTTTCATTAACGACATGGTTAAAGGCACAGAAGACATACTTTTTACATCTTCACATGACACAAATATGGGAGAGAGAGAACACACTGGATAATAAAGTCAGGATCCAAAAAGATTTTTAACAGGCTATACACTGGGCAGAATCAAATGAGATGAAATTTAATGGTGGATTCAGAAAATTAACCTTTCAGCTGTAAGATAGTAGACGCAAAGCTAGACATCAATTCATCTAGGAAAGAGCTAGGGCAGGGGTGGGGAACCTGAGGCCTTGAGGCTACAAGTGGCTTTCTAGGTCCTGGGGTGCAGCCTTTTGACTGAATCCAAGTTTTACAGAACAAATCCTTTTATTAAGGGGATTTGTTCTGTGAAGTTTGGATTCAGTCAAAGGGTCACACTTGAGGACCTAGAGGGCCACATGTGGCCCCCAGTTCCCATTCTAGGGGTATCAGTAGACTCTAATTTCAGTGCGAGGCAACAGTGTGACACCAAGAAAGCGAATGTAAACCTAAACTCTATTAAGACAGTTACAGTTTCCAGGAATAAGTGGGTGATAGGCACAGGATTACAATTTCAGCGTTAGAAGGAACCTTTGAGGTCATCTAGCCCACCTGGATTGCTGGGCTTGGTTTAGGATATGTTTTAGTGATGAGGTGGAATGGGTCTAAATCAGAGCAACCTCCATGGTCTCCAGTTCAAGCATATGAGAATCGGCCGAAGGAAATGGTAATTTTTAGAATGGAGAAGCGACTTGGAGGATGCATGGTAACTCTCTTCAAGCTGAGGAAAGGCTGCCATGGGAAGGACTGGTCCCTGTTAAAAGGGCTGTGAGTAGTGGGGGAAGGTTACAAGGAGGCAGATTTCGGACGGATAGCAGTCAGAGAGATCCAAAAGGGGCAGAGGGCTGCCTTGGGACAGAGCGAGCTCCACTGCACTGAAGGTCTTCAAGCCAAGGCGGGTTTCGGGCCTGACTCCTGGGAAGCGGGGTCTCCAGGGCCTCTGAAGTGCCTTTCCAGCTCCCAACAAAACCTAGACTTTCTGATGTCTAGTGGAGGGCTGAAGCAGCTTAAGGGGCAACCGAAAGGAGAGCAGGTTCCGCACAGAACGGGGAGGGGAGGGCAGAGGAGGGAAGGTAAGGGAAGGGAAAGCAAGGCAAGGCCAGGCCACGACAGGCCTGGCCAGGCCCGGCCCACGAGCTCCTGGACTGACCCTCCAAGCCGGTTCTCTTTATGCCTGTCTAGGCCCCGCCCCCCGGCGCACGCGCCCCTTGCCTCTCCCCCACCGGTGTGCGCGCGCTCCTCCCACCTGTGCGCGCACTTCCCGTAGTTCCAGGCTCGGGCTCCAGGCTGCCCACGTGACTCAGCAGTGACGCCATGGTAACGTTTTCGTACGCCTCGTAGATTGCCCCCAAACAATCCCCGAGGAGCGCCCCAGCCAGGCAGCCCCGGAACCGCGATAGGGAACGCGCCGCCCCGGCCGCCGCGCCGCTCGCCATCGCCGCCATCGCAGCCGCCATCAACCGCCACAGTCTATCGCCACTTCCGGGGGCGCCGGCACGCCCACCTCCCTTCACGCCCCCCGCCCCTTCCCCGCCCTGCAGAAAAGCGTCAGGTCGAGCTACCCGGGAAGCCGCGGCCTCGCGCAGATCCCGCCCCTGCCCTGCTAGACCTTGCCTCTGCCCTGCAAGGCCCCACTCCCCATACTGGGCCCCCCTCCTTTGCCCCAAGCAGGCCCCGCTTCTGCCCTGCAAGGTCCCACCCCCATACGGGGCATAGGCCCCCCCTCCTTTGCCCCTCCCCTTCCTCCACTCCGACCCCCACTCTCCCTCGCGAGGCGCCGCCCCCTGCAAGGCTCCGCCTCTCCCGGGCGTTTGCTCCCACCCGTTCTCTTTTCACTGGCTGTTATCACGACACATCGAACTTCTCTGGACCTTTAAAACGGACGGGCTGGGAGAGACCTTTTTGGTCTGGCTCGGCTGCAAGCACTCCGTGCTTTGTAGCCTCAAAGCCGCCTGGGACCCGGACGGCTCGGGTCACTCGCCCAGGCTGACGCAGCCAGGCGGCAGCTTCGGAAGAGCCCGAGACACTTGTCGATCCACTGGGGAAGGGCTAAGACCGTCACAGAACACGAGGTGATGTTTCTAAAGCGCTCTGCAGACCTTAAAGCGCTTTATAAATGCTAGTTATTTGATGGAGCTGTGTACAAACGAAGAAGTTGATGAATACAGAGAAGCATGCAGAGGACTTAGGCGAAGTGGCGCAGAATGAAGTCAGGGAGCCAGGAAAACCATCAGTACAGTGGCCACAACAAGAAGGAACCTTGTCATGGTTAAGACTTGAACCAAGGTATACTAGCGTAGTCGATAAGTGCCTTGGACTTGGAATGAGGACAGGAGATGGAATTCTGCCTCAGGCACTTAGCACCTAACCCTGGGCAAGGCTTTTCACCCTGAGCTTCAGTTTCCTTGTCTGTAAAATGGGGATAATAGCTCCAATCTCATGAGTTTCCTATGAGGATCAAATGAAATAACTCACCTACATTTATTAACAGTTACATAATTATGAACTGTTATTAAAGCCAGCCCTCTACCCGTTATGGCATGTGGCTGCCTCCTAGCAAGAACCTTAGGGGTATCCAATCTAGGTATCCCACCCCACCCTCTTTATTTTACAGATTGAAGAAACTGAAGCTTAGAGCAAGGGGTCTTTCCAAGTAAGTAGCAGAAGAGAATTCAAATCCCAGCCCAGTGTGGTGTAAAGCATCCAGGATTTGGAGTCAAACTGCTCTGAGTTGTAATCCTAGCTTTTCCTCTTAGTGGGATTCGGGGAAGGGAGCTTCAAAGGGCAGAAGTAACTTCTTGCAGCCTTAACCAAAGAGAATTGGTCTAGAATAGGGGTTCTTAACCTGTGGTTAAGACGGATTTCAGGAAGTTCATGAGCTTGGATGGGGGGGAAAATGACATCTTTATTTTCACTAACTTCTAACTAAAATTTGGTGTTCTCTTCAGTTTTATAAGATTTTCAGAAGAGGTCCTTAGGTTTCTATAGACCATGGCCAAAAGGGTCAATCACACAAAAAAGGTCTGAATTAGAGGCCAACTAAAGCTCCTCCTAACTGTGACATTCTATGATTCTTCAAGTCTGTTTCTTTGTCCAACTAAGCTCCCTTAACTACTGATTTTCCCTGATGGGTTCAGAATTTCCTGAGGATGGGGACAAAGCTTTAAACATCTCCATTTCTGCTTACAACCCCACTTGACCTAGGACACTGCAAGCATAGTTTTAATACTTCAGAGATCTGTGGTTTCCATGTTATATTTACCTGCACAGATCTCAATCTTACCTCTATACCTTTAGAAGGTGGTTTCTTGGGGGCGACTAGGTGGCATAGTGGATAGAGCACCGGCCCTGAAGTCAGGAGAACCTGAGTTCAAATCCGGCCTCAGACCAAATACTTGACACTTACTAGCTGTGTGACCCTGGGCAAGTCACTTAGCCCCAATTGCCTTAAAAAAAAAAAGGAAAAAAGGTGGTTTCTTAAGTTATGTTTAAAAAACTCATCCATTCATGGCCAAATTGTAGAATTTCAGCAGCGGAAGAGTCCTTAGAAATTAGTCACTTAATCTCTTTGGACCTCATCCGTAAAATAAGGAGGTTGAACTGGATGACTTGGAAGGGCATTTCCAGCTCTAGCTCTTATAATTTGGTTCAATTCCCAGATTTTGCACCTAAGGAAATGGAAGCCCAGAAAGGGAGAAAGGCTTGCCCAAGGCAAGCATTTGGTGATGAGCCTTTTCCACATTTCGTCTAGGCTGGACCTTGGTCCTTGTATGATATCCATACAATAGTAACAATAGGCCTATACTCAGACTCTTTCCAGCTTAGTAGGACCTTTCAGTCGTGCACAGGCAGCTGTCATTGGAGTACTCTGTACACAGTAGGTGCCTTATAAGTGTTGAATTTGAATAAACGTTTGCTTATTTCCCAAATGATGGTTTCCTGAAGTCATGAATCTCTCCTGAGTGAAACTTAAGAAGAGAAATTTCTCTTGGGCCCCTTCAGACCTGGTAGGCCTCTCCCTGGTCAATGTTATAGATAGAACATTTCAGGAAAGCACTTGACAAGAGTTTTATGCTGTCCTTTGGGCCTTCAGACAGGCTGTTCCCAGAGTGTAAAATGCAGCCCTAGCCTCTTCCTCTTGCATTCCTTAGCTTCAAGGTTCTATTCAGGTACCACCACCTCCCATACACAGATATGCCTGATCCCACCAAGAATAAGTAGTTCACTGAGTTTCAAACTGGAAGTGAAGGCACTTGCAGGGAAAAGGGGGAGGGAGCTGTTATTCAAGAGAGACATTGCCATACAGAGAGGGCAACAAAGGCACTAGAACAGATGCCTATGGGGAAGAACATAAGCGGGTGCTCCCACCATTCCCAGCTCCATGGGTAGATTGGTGTACTGATCAGGTGTGCAGTAAGAGGCATCCAAGGCCCCTCAAACATCTAGAGTTTTTGACAGTTTGTATCACCTGTGAGGCAAGGTGGTGGGCTAGTCCAGACCACTGAAATCAGGATATTCTCAGAATTGCCTAATAAGGAATGAAAAATGAAGGGCAAAGACTCAGGAAATAATTCTACCTCTACCACAGCAAGCAAGCATCAGGGGAAAGGCATAATGCTGGTATCTGGATGGATTAAGACAGCCTACATGCATCCCTGGGGACTGGGGCCATATAAGTTGAAACTTGTTTTCATCAGCTCACAGAATTAGACATCTTACCAATTAGGAAACTGAGGCCCAGAGAGGGTTAGTAATTTGCTCAAGGTCACACAGTATATAGTAAGTAGTAGAGTTGGGATTCAAACCCAGGCCCTCTGACTCCAAATCTCGTCTTCTTTCCATTATACCATGCTGCTTCCACATCCGGGGCTTCTTGGAGGCAGCAATTAAATTTCTTTGGAAGCCCAGAAACACAACCCATAATATCTGTTAATGGACCTCTTCTGAGGCAAGTCTCTGAGCCAGAAGCATTCTAAATACCTAAGAGAAATTAGAGATCTCCCAACTCAAGTCACTTCATCTTTATTAACACACATCATACTAATGTCTCGCTCCTTGTGGGCAGACCTCTTTCCCTTTTTATCTTTCTGCAGTGCTGAATATGATGCCTGGCAATTCCATGCAGCTTTCACTAAGCTACTACTACCATGTGCAAGATAAATGACTGTGACAAAGATCTGGCCAGGTGACACAGTCAAGGGAAATAAGCCTCCAAAGAGAGATTGCTTATGGTGGCAAAGTGATAGTCTGGGAGTGACAGTGAAGAGCAGAAAAGTATGCCCATGCCTCCCTTTAGCCCAGTCTGTTGGGGGAGCACTGGGGAAGGAGTATCTAGTACCAGAGAGGGGAGCCACAGATGCAGTGTCTTCCAGAGGAAGCTAGGTTTCCATGAGTGCCACGAGATGGGAAAAGTGTCCGATGAAGAAGTCTTCCATCCAGTAGGCATTTTATAAACATTTGTAGAATTGAACACGATGAGAGACGTGGGCTCAATAATAGGATGCTGAGGTAGACTGGGGACTGGTTGAAAGACCAGATCAAATTAGCAGTCATCAATGGCTTGATGTCTTCTTGGGGGTGGGGGAGACTCTAGTGGAGTACCCTGACAATCTGTCCTTAGGCCTAGGCTGCTTAATATTTGTATAGTGATTTGGATAAAGCCATCTAAAGCAGTCTTATTAAGTCTAGAGAGGACAGTGTTGGGAGAGATAGCAAGCTGGTGAATGACAGCATCAGGATCCAAAAATATCTGGAGAGGCTAGAACGATGAGCCAGAGCAATTAAGAGGAAAACGAATGGAGATAAAGTTCTGTACTTGGTTTAAAAATAGAACAAGTACAGGATAGGGGAGATGTGGCTTGTGTGAATAAGATCTGGGGATTTTAGGGTACTACAAGCTACCCTACACTATATTATGTGTCTAGAATGAGGGATGTGATAGCTTCGCTGTTCTCTACCTTGATCAGACTACATTTGAACCACCATTTGCCATTCTGGGCACTGCATGTTAGAAAAGACATTGATGTCCAGAAGACAAAGATGAAGACAGTGAGAATGCTGGAGTCTGCTATTATATAGGATCTGAGGGTGTTTAGCCTGGAGTTAAAAAGACTTCTGAGGGAGGTGATCAATCATTACCCTCGAGTATTGGAAAGGCCATCATATGGAAGTAGGGTTAGCCTTGGTCTGCTTGGCCCCAGTGAGCAGAATTAGGAGAAATGAACTGAAACTAGAGAGGCAAGTTTAGATTTGATGTAAGGAAGAGCTTCCTCCACATTGCAGCTGTCCCAAAGTGAACTAGCCCTTCTTACGAGGTTGTACATTTCCCCTTGCTGAAACTGTTCAAGCAGAGGGTCTAAGACAGGGGTAGGAAACCTGCGGCCTCGAGGCTACATGTGGCACTTTAGGTCTTCCAATTCAGCCCTTTGACTGAATCCAAACTTCACTGAAGTGGCCAAATGTGGCCTCAAGGCCACAGGTTCTGCACTCCTGGTCTAGGATGTCAGTGATGTTGCAGTAGAAGGTCAGGTTAGACTAGATCACTCTTAGATCCCTCCCAACTCTGAAATGCTGTCATTCTGAGACTACTACTTACTCTTGACTCTAGGCAAGGCCTTTCCCCAAGCCCCCACAAAAGTCAAGCCACCATGATTATTGATAATGCCATCATCATTACACCTGGGGCTTTATTGGACTTAGACTCTCTCATTCCCGGCCACGTTCCCGTTTCCCGTGTAGCCACTACACCAGCTCTAGCTGCCGATTCTTGAGGGGGGGCAGAGTGCGGTTGGTGGTTCGGTTAAAGGTATCTACCTCCGGCACAAACTTCTCAGCTGGTACCGTCAGCTTGCGTCGGGTGTCCAAACACTTGTTGTCCAGCAGCAAAGAGTTGGACTTGCAGGCGATGTCAGCCTGGATCCGGGCCAGATGCTTGTAAAGGGCATCTAGGGCATCCCTGGGGGTGTTGAGGAACACTTAGGGCCAGGCTGCTTCTGCCCTCTCTCCTTGTGCCCCAGGCAAAGTCCCACAAAAAGAGGGAGGGGAAAGGGGCCTCAACTTCAGCATGGCTATTATTACGATGCACTTAGCCACAGCAAAGACAGAAAGCAAAGACAGAAAGTGGTCAAGGCCCCATGAGTCCTAGCCCCGGACCCAGGACTCTTCTAGTCTAGCTCTGGCATTAGCTCATTGTATGTCTGGGAAAGTCCCTTACCTTCCCTGGACCTCATTTTCCTGACCTGTAAAATGAGGGCATTAGACAACGATCCTTGGGGATGCCCTCATACTCCCAAATATTACCCTACTCTTTGCCCAGGAAATGTTCTTTGTATTCTTCCACCTCTGTGCTTTTGCTCATCTGGCCACTTGTACCAGGAACATCCTTTCCCCTTCCTGTTTCAAACCCTCCCCCCCTCTTTTAAAGCCTAATTCACATGCCATCTCCTCCAGGAAGCCTTTCTTGATCCCCAGGCTCCATAAGAACATTTCCCCTAGGACTTCACATAGCATTCTGTCTGTACTTCCTCCCATGCACTGATCATTTCATATCATGTATCTGTGGTTCACTTTGTATGTCTTTGGAGCTCCAGAAGGGAAAGGTGTCTTGTCTAATCATTTTATCTCCCTCAGCTCCAAGTATACAGTTCTTTGCATGAGCACAATAGGTACTTCATGTTGGTTGAATGAACAACTCCTATGACCTGGGGGCCTGTTTATCTGTGGTCAGGATCCATGTCAGCCAATGGGGTGGCTTACGGGGCCCCAGGACTCTCCAGTTCACTAGGCCCCAAACCTACTGTGACTGGGCCAGTTTCTGCTTCAGGGTGGCTATGGTAGCTTCCAGCTGGTGCACTTCATCAGTGAGCCCATATTGTACCTGGTGAAGAAGGGATGGGGATCAGGGGAATTGACCTCCTGCAGACCTCCCACAGAGCTTAGCCCTGTATGTTTGTGTTCATCTCTCTGGAGCTGAGAGGGAAGGATCCTGAGGTTGTTCTGAGATCCAGCTCTGTTACTGTTTGTCCCTGCCTAGGTTACTTCCCCTCCTTGTAGATCTCCATTTCTTCAGGACCTCTGTGCCACTGGCTTCGGGATCTAGCTGGGGAACTCCGTTATCCCTGGGTAGGCACAGACATATGCAAACGCATGCACACACCTGGTCCCTGCACATCTCCATACTGGGTCTGTATGTTCGGGTTTCTAGCCGGGTGTGCGCTAGCTTCAGATTCTTCATCTTTACTCGTAGATCTTCCTCTAGCCGTCGGATGTCCTCCTCCAACTCTGCAATTTCTTCCAAGGTCTTAGGGAAGAGGCCAGAGGGTGGGGGGACAGGCTTTCCTGCCTACTCTGCTCTGCTGACTGACAACCCCCTCAACATTGATTTGACTCCTTGCCCACCATCTCCCCATGCCTACCCTTGTTCCTCACCCCCAGCTCCCCCAGGGGACCCTGGAGGCCACTGGACTCCTTACATTTTTCTCCTGCCACTTGAGCTCATTCAGGGCCCTCTCTAGTTCTCGAACCCTCTTTCTGAAGGCAAACTCAGTGGCCACACGCTGGGCTTCCAATTCATTGTTGGTCTGGGGTTAAGGATCAGGGGATAAAGGAGGTGAGAACAGGGCCAGGGAGATAATGAAGTGTGAATGGGGTATGGGAATATGACAGGGATCAGGGGAGAAGTTGATATCCTGCTAAAGAGATGGTCCATCAAGGGGGAAGGGAAGATGGGCATATGTATGTCTCTGATAGACAGATGAGTTTATTTATGTTTGGAAAGGATGGTGACTAGCTCCCTGAGCAGGGAGGGAAATGGGTTTTGGGGAGCCTGGGTGGTTGGGCTCACCTCAGCAATGGTAAGGGCTGTAGCTTCACGCAGATCTGCAGAAGCCTTCCTCTCAGCCTCTGCTCGGTCCTTGTTGTAGTGACTGTACTCATCCCACTGCTGTATCGTGCAAGAGCTGGGGCAGCCAGAAGAGCACAGGCCAGCCCCACAAGGGTTAGGCATGGGCCCCAAAGGAGTCAGACACAGGCCACACATGCATTGAACAAGGATCAGATGTGAATCCTATAAGGGCTATCTGGTGGAGAGGATGGGTGAATGAGTAGTTGGTCAGGCCCCATGGGTAGGGAGGGTCCACACACCAAGGAGGAAGACAGAGAAGACAAGGGAAGAAGGAGTCTCAGGACCAAAGGCCCAGACTTACCCATTGGGAATGTGGGTAGGGTTGACCTTCAGGGAGATGTTGGGAGAGTGAACATTGAGTGAGAGGCAGACACGGTCAATCTCAAGTGCTTCCATCTTGCCTCGATGGTCAGAGTTCAGTTGCTGCCTTGCCTCTTGAAGAAGACTAGGGAGGGCAAGGACATAAGGGTTCAGGTGTCTTCCATAGTTACTAACCAGCCTAGAAAAGCCCTTCCCTGGACAGATGGATATAGTGTTCAGGCCCAGGCTAGGGCCTGGTTAGGACAGGGCTCCCTCAGGTGGAAGCTGAGTGAGGAAGAGTCTCTTCCCTGGCCTTTACCTCTCATTCATTGTAGGGTAATGAGATACCCAGATATCCTAATACCAGCTTCAAAGCCCTGAGCTTTCTATCTGCCTAGACATCACATCTGCCAAAGAATAGTGTGGACAGCACAAAGACCTCCAACTTTGGATCTAAGAGGTCTGGGTTCTAGACCTGGTTCTACCATTGCCTTGATACAATGACTTGAGTGAGGCGTTCTCCTCTTTGGGCATCAGTTTTCCTACTTCTAAAGATGAGGCGGGGGTGGGAGGGAAGAATTGTACTGGATCTTTAAGATTTCTTCTAGCTCTGGCATTCTACTAATCTATAACCTCCCTCATTGTCCAGAGGAGGAAACCAAAGTCCAGAAAGAGAGAGTGATTTGGAGTCACAACTAGAACCCAGGTCTCCTGACTCCCAGCCCTGGCTTTTTCTGCAGCATTAGTCTGCCTGGTATTAGAGGTGCCAACACTACAGTGGGTAATTTTGATTCTGTGACCTTGAGATTAAGATTCTCATGCTCTGACTGAATGCCAGTTTTCATGGCATTTTCTCTTCTGTTATCTTACTTTATCCTCACAGCAGCCCTGCAAAGTAGGTAAGTGTTGAGGTGCTTTATAGGTCAGGCTAGGAATTTGTTGTTCAGTTGTGTCCGACTCTCCATGATCCCATTTGGGGTTTTCTTGGCAAAGATACTGGAGTGGTTTGCCATTTCCTTCTTCAGCTCATTTGACAGATGATGAAACTGAGGCAAACAGGGTTAACTAACTTGCCCAGGGTCACACAGCTAGTAAATGTCTAAGGCCAGATTTGAACTCATGAAGAAGAGTCTTCCTTATTCCAAGCCCAGTGCTCTATCAACTGTGCCACCTAGCTGCTTAGGCTAGGAAAGGAAGGTGCCAAAGGTTGGGGATCAATCAGTAATGGGCCCAGAGTGAAAGGGTCTCTATGAAAATGTAGGTTCCAGAGAAAGCTTAGTTTGAGTGGGTGGAGGCAACAGTCTGAGAGGTAGTGGGTGAAAAGTAACGTGGGGGCAAACAAAACTTCATTTCAGTATTGCCCCCATGTACTGTATGCTTAGCTAGGTTGTCTGAAGAAAGAGTGGATCGAGACGAGAAAGTCCTGTACAGTTATATTCCAATTAGGCTATCTAGAATGAGATTTGGTAATGACAGAAATTGTCAGTTACAGAATATAGAATATCAGGGGGAGAGGAGAGATGGGGAGAAAATTTGGAACTCAAAATCTTATGGAAGTGAATGTTGAAAACTAAAAATAAATAAATTAATAAAAAATCATTATTAGATAACTTTACTAGTCTTAAAAATGTATTTTGAAGTCTAGAGATCCTTTTCCCTCTCTGTGACAACATTTTTTCATTAGTTCCCTTGAGATTCTAGACCTTTTGTTCCTCCAAGTGAATTGTATTATTATTTTGTCTAGCTCATTAAAATTAAATTTTGGCAGTTTGATTGGTGTATTTATAAGTTACTTTAAGAAGTAGAATGGTAATTTTAATCATATTGGCATGACCCCAGCAAGACAATGAATACCTTAACAACTATTTATTTTTTACATTTATAATGACAATTTTGTGATTTTATTTATATTTCTTGATTGTGCTTACAGTTTGACTTAGATATTTTATGCATATGATAGTTATTTTAAATTCATGTAATTAAAATAATAAATGGTATTTATATAGTTATTGGTAACATACCATAGTCTCCTTATGTCAACCACATGCCTTTCTTTATGTTGGCTTTAATTTTAGTTATTTTGAAATTATTGTACTACATGATTCATGGTGGCATTAGAATAGGTTTCTATGTTAGCAAATAGTTTGGAATCATTGAAAGTACCAAAATTCCCAAGAGGCAATCCTGTCTGATCGCTTACTCTTACAAGCTTGTGGTACCAGCTTATTATCTGTGGATTGACATAATGAATGAATGTAAACTGGACATTGCCCTAAGCACTGAGGATACAAATGAAAAACATATTCCTTGCCGTTAGAGAGCTTCTATTACAATGAGGGAGGGCAACACACACACACACACAAAAGAATATAGAATGTCAGGGGTGGAAGGGATCTTAGAGATCCTTCATTTATGTAGGAGGAAAATGGGATCCAGAAAAGGAAAGGAATTGCTCCAGGACACAGTCTATGATGGTCAGATAGTGTGATGCCATTGTCCAACCCTAAGTCGATTGACATCTATTTAACACTGGGATTTGAAGGGAATATAAAAAGGTGTCAAGGCTTGTTCTCATCTAGGGAAGTCTTTTAAGAAGGGGCAACAAGGCATCCTGGGTGATCCAATGTCCATATATGAATGTACAAAGTATAGACAACAAGCAACTAGAGATTCTAATACAAGGAACATGGATTTGACCTTGGAGGTGCTACTGAGACTTGGTGGGATAAGACCCATGGCTGGCATATGGCTCTGAAAGGATAGGGAAAAGGGACTGGGCAGAATAGAATTGTAAATGATTATATGTGAGGCGATCCAGGAAGTGAGGAGGGGGCACAGCTTGGGAAGCACGGTGGAGAGAATCTGGTGGAAGATGAATAAGACAACTGTCTTTAAGCATTTCAAGGGCTGATACAGAGGACAGATTGGCCCCAAGGGCAGAACTTGAAGCAGTGAATGGAAGTTGGAAAGTAAGCCTAATGGGAAGAAAAAATGATTGCTAATAGAACTATCCAAAAAGGAAATAGTGGACTATGCCAGGGCTGAAGGCGGTGGGCTCTCAGGGATTCATGGCCGGGGAGCCTTGTACTAGCTGGCCTCTGTGCTCTCTTCTGGCTCTGAAGGCCTGGGATTCTATGGGATCCTTTGGCAGAATCCAACAATAGCAGGTGGTATAGAGGTTAGGGTGTTGGACTTGGACTCAGGTGGAGCCAGGTTTGAGTCGTGCCTCTGAGACCAGCTGTGTGACCATAGAGCCTTTCTAAACCTCTAAACCTCATCTGTCGTGAATAAATTTTGCCTGTAGTTCCTGTGCTTTACAGAATCGTTAGAAGGTTCAGACGAGATTATAATGTAAGCAGGGTTCTTTGTGAACCTCAGATCAACAACTGTTATCACTGATTACTCCTCTCTCTCCTCCTGCCCCCAATATTCCTCCTTTTGGCATTGGAGACATTGCTCTAAACAACACCGCTTTCTACGTGTTTTCCTACCTGTTGTGCCAAGCCTTCTTAGTCTACTTTTCTAGGTCATCATCTCTTTCTTGCCACCACACCGCCATCCTGGCTAAGCCTGAGTCATCCCTCATGACTCTCTGTACTGGAACCTCTTCTCTTCTCAAACTACACATTACTTTATGGTCATCTTGTCCATACGTAAAGTTTGAATTCCATGACACAGATGATTCCCAAATCTCCCTATTTCCAGTCACAATATCTCCCTTTTACTCCAGAGTCCTGCATCTCCAGCTCCCTACCAAAGTATCTTTATGTGCATATCCTGCTGGGACCTCCAACTCAACATGTCCAAAAGTGAACTCAACAGCAACATCTCCCCCATGCCTCCAGACCTTTTCCTCATCTCGACTTCCCTGGTTTGGTTGATGGAACATAGATTCCTGGACCCAGAACTTTGGAATCATCTTTGACCCCCTGTTCTTCCTTACCCTTCCCTTGTACTACCCCTCCTCCATCTAATGAGTTACCAAATCTTGTCATTTCAGTCTCCACTCTATCTTTTGACCCATTTCTTCCACGCACCATTCTAGTTGAGGCCTTCATCACTTCTCACTTTGTCTAGCTTCCTAAACCGGTCTCCCTGCCTCCAGGTTCTTCCCTCACCAACCAATCCTTCATATAGTTGCCAAAATAATCTTCCTAAGGCACAGGTCCCATCATGTCACTCTCTTCTTTTTTTGGGGGGGGGCCTATTGGGGTTAAGTGACTTGCCCAGGGTCACATAGCTAGTAAGTGTCAAGTGTTTGGTCTGAGGCCGGATTTAAACTCAGGTCCTCCTGACTTCAGGGCTGGTGTTCTATCCATTGAGCTACCTAGCTGCCCCATGTTAGCCGGACTCTTGAGGAATCTGAGAGTCTGTGAGGTACTGGCCAGATTTGAAGAATCTGAGCAGGGGCAAGATTTGAAGAATCTAAGCCCACTCTCTTCTTTAAAAAACCTTCAGTGATCCTCTTTATTGGTTCTAGGAAAAAAATATACATTTCTTAGCATTGGAGGACCTCCACAATCTGGCTCCAAATCTACTTTTTTTAAACCTCATTTGCATTTGACTCATCATACATTCTGTGCTGCAGCTAAGCTGGAATTCTAGCTTTTCCCCAAACCTAGCATCTCATCTTCCACCTCTCTGAATTTGCCTAGGCTGCCCCCAGGCCTGAAATGCACCACTCTGCCTCACCTTCCAAAATCCCTATTATCTCCCTATAAGGCAAGCTGAGGCTCAGAGGCCCATCACCTCCAGGAAGCCTTCTCTATTATACACATATGCCCACCTACAAGTGTTCTGTCTTGCATCAGATTTTCTTAGAAAATGTTGCCTGGATCTCTCCTTTGACCTGGTCACACTTTGTTTTGTATCCCCTTCATTTGTAGATGGATTATCCACATACCACCCTGAATAAAATGTTAGCTCTTTGAAGGCAGAAACAGGTCATTTCTTCTCTTTGTATCCTTGGCATTTAATGCAGTGTCTTACACCTAGCAGTCACTTTGTGCTTGGAGGTGAACTGAATTCTGAGAGGGGAGATGACCATTATCACCACAGGGCTCCACATGTGGGAAAGACCAGTGTGTACCATCTACCTCCAAGTTCCTCTAGGAAGCAGGTCATAAATCACCCCCTATTTTTTCAGATAATTCCAGATCATTCATAATCCCTCCCAACCAGAAGCTTAATATTGCATATGTGTTCAATAAATACTCCAGGAATGAATGCCTCTAATTTATGATGTGTGGCCACAAGAACATTGACACTTTAATATACTCTGCGTATCAGTGGGCATTTTAGTAAGCATACTTGCACATGTATCTCATATGGGGCACGCATATGCAAGCATATCTAACATACCCTGGGCAGACATTGAGCATATGCACACCCATGTAAAAGACATGTATGTGTGTGTGTGTAAAAGCAGGAATGCACAGGCATAGCCAGGCTGACCCCCATGTTTGCTTATGAGCACAGGTACCGTTTTCCTTTCAGTCCTTACCAAAGCTGCTCAAAAACCTCTCTGATCTTCTGCTGCAGGGCCTCCTTGGCACAATCAATCACCTCCACTTCCTTGTGTAGCTCATCCTCTGCAAAATCCTTCACCACATCAATGTCCCGCCGGCTCTCCCGCAGCGTTAGGCACTCAATTGCCACATCCAGAGGGAGGTTCTTGGCCTGCAGGGCCCTCTCTGCTGCCTCCTTCATCTGGGGGTAAGGGACAGGGGGAGGGAAGTCCAAAAGGATTCTCCCAAGTTGGACTGCTGCCCTGTCAAACCTCTTGGCACTAGAGTGGGTGCCAGCTGAGGCCAGCAATACCTCCCTGCCCAAGAGGGATGCTGTCCCGTGATGCCCTGGTACCCAACTTTACACCCTGCCCTCAGCTCCCTTGCCTGTGTCATGGCATCAATCTCAGCATCTATGTCAGTCAGACATTTGTCTAGTATCTCCTTCCATCGGTCAACAGAATCTATGCGCTCTGATAGGCGGGTCTGGTTGTCATGTTCATCCCATATGGTCTGGAAGAGAGAAGAGTTATGTGAGAGGGAGCATGATATAGCAGAAAAAAGACTAGACTCTGACAAAAGCTGTGTGACATTGGGCAAAATACCTAAGCTCTCTGAGTCTGTTTCTGCATGAGTAAAATGTGGTTAATTGAGTAATTCACCTTGCAGTGTAGCTGTGGTAAGGTGCATGCTTTGGAAGGCTTGAAGCATCATTACAGCCGGGGAGTTGTTGGCAGTTAGGAATTTCAAGGACAAGGAATGAAGAGGGTGTATGTCTCTGCTCATTCTCCTTACCTGGTTGTTGGTCTCGTTGCGAAGGATGCGGCACTCTTGTCTGATCTGGTGTGAGGCATCCCTCTGCTGCTCAGCATTAGAGGAAAGCAAGTAGCTGTTAATGTGCCAGTCAGGGAGCCGGAAACGCTGGCCAGGCTTGATGCTCAGTATGGCCATGGTTCAAGGCTGGCAGGGGCACTCACACCCTGACCCTGGATGCTTCGAGCCCACTGAGACAAAAAAAAAAAAGTCGGCCTAGAGAAAACCATCTAACAGCTTCTCTTCCCTTCCCATTCCCCATTCCCTGCCATATATTTTACTCCCTGCCCACCTACCCTTTTCCCTTTCCAGAATGAACTTAAAAGGTATTTTTCTCTGGTAAGCTTGCTTCTCTTTTCACAGTGTATATGCACCTATATACAGAGAAAGAAAAAGGGGACAAATCCTCTTTTTTTCCAAGCCCCAGCTTGGAATATAATCAGCATGCCCCTAAGAAAGAGTCTGAACTAAAGTAAAGTTAGCTGATGGTGTTGAATACCCCTAGTTGAGCTGAGCTTAGCTGATAGGGGGAGCCACCATGTATTGGCAGAAGATGGCCTGGTGGACAAGAACATTAGGATCACCTCGTCCCACTTCCTCCCCTACCCCAAGTACGCCAGTCTCAATCAAACCAGTTTTCATTGTCTCAGTCAAGTCTCCTCTCTTCAAACCCTACAAAAAGCTCTGGGCTGCAGGCTATGTGGGAGACTAGGGAAGTGTGAGTAAGATGTAGCCCTGGGGATCTCAGTCTGGTTGAAAGCTCCTGAGAGGGGCCTCACTCAGCACCTCAGTCTTGGAGGGCTGCCCAGTCTTCCCTGCCTCCCAGGAGAGAATGGAAGGGCATGGTCAGGCTTGGTAGAATGAGGACAAAGTGGGAGCCCAGCTGGCTCTCTAGTGACAAGGGGAGATTCCCTGTGAGTGAGAGAGTGCCCCAGGTCTGAGTTTTCCACTCCCTAGCCCCTTTCCCCACTAGCTTCGCAGGGTTCTTACCTCTTCTTCTTCGTCCAAAACTATTCTCTTTGTCCACTTAAGCTACCCCGCAGGTGTTAAGCATGCCCCGCGAGTAGCTAGGCAACGGCTCTTCCCGAGAGCCAATGAGAGCCAACCCTCTCTTGTTTAACTAGGCAACGCAAGTGAGCAGAAAACACAAGGAGGAGGGAGCTGGGGATCTGGGGATCTAAGGGAGGGATTCTTTGGTGGGGCGGGGCCTAAGTGGTGAGTTATGACGTCAGCGCCAAAGTCTCTGATAGGGGAAGACATAGCCAGGATTCTGTCGGTTAAGATCACTGTTGGGAAATGGGAAAATAGCCTGTCCTGTCCACGAGTGACGGAATGCTGGTTGTATGGCCGGCTATAGGAAAGTCACAAGCCCTTTGGGTTTCAGTTTCCATATTTGTAAAATGCCTGGGATATCTAACTTCTCGGGACTGATGTGAGTATCAAATGAGATAATGTATGCAGAGCGATTTGTGACCAGGGTGAATGCAAGTATTAGTTTGCTTAAGATCAAGATAAATGTGAGAAAGGGGAAATAAAGGGTGAGAGAAAACTAAGAAAAAATGTGTGCGTGCGCGCGTGTGTGTGTGTGTGTGTGTGTGTACATATACATAGGCACATATATGCATGCACACATACATATACATGGAAGGAAACAAGCATTTATTAAGCACCATGATAAGCATTTTACAAATATTATCTCATTTGATCCTCACGACAATCCTGGGAGGTAGGTGCTAATATTATCCCCATTTTACAGATGAGGAAACCGAGGCAGACAAAGATTAAGTGACTTGTCCAGGGTCACAAAGCTAGTATATGAAGCTGAATTCAAGTCTTCCTGATTCCAGTCCCAGTGGTCTATTCATTGCACCTAGCTTCCTTATTATTGGCATGTGAACACAAACATACTTCAAATTAGCATTAATCTATTTCCAAGGTTGATGCTCAAAGGGATCTGCAGTCTCAGTCCTCTGGAGTTCCCTCCGGCAATGCAGATTTAAACCCCATCTGTGCTTTCCTGTCCTGTGAGTCTTAACCACATTATCCCACAAATTTTCCACAGGGGTCCACCCAAGTATTGGAAGCCTTACTTGCTTTCTCCTTATATCTTGAGTAGTTCATTGGAGGACTTGAGCTGTTGATCTTTTACCCCATGCCCTAGTCACACTTTATCAAGATTGATATAACAGGAGCTTAATGTGAAATAGATTTAAAAAATTAACTGAAAACTGCATTTTGAAAGGAGAATTGACCAATTAATGCACACCCAGAGGAGGACAACCAGGATCATGAGGGGACCTGAAACCTTATCATATATGAAAAAGGGCTGAAGGAACCTGGAATGTATTTGACCTGGAGAACAGAATTATTGGTTGAAGGAGAAGGGGGAATGTAGAACAGTTAGGATCACCATCTTCAAATTTGTAGAAGATACAAAGGGAATAAATTTGTTTACTATTGCTCCTGAGAGCATAACTAGACTTAATGGGTGGTTGTTGTAGGGATTTGGGCTCAATACTACAATCAAAGTAAACTCAGCAAGGGAATTGTCTGCTTCTTGAAGCCCTGAGCTTTTGATCACTGAGTATTCAAGTCAAGACTGATTTCTATTTCACACATATTACAGACGAGATTTTTGTACTAGTTGGGAAGCTGTGCTAAACAACCTCAGACCTTAAGAATTTTAGAGCTAGAAGGAACCTTAGAGTTCATTTAACCGTACTCCCATCATATCAGGGATGGGGAAAATGAAGCCAACAGAAGGGACTTGGGACGTGCCGTATTCAACACCAAGTGGCTGCAAGCAGTGTCAGTACCAAGTTTGCTGATTCCTACGCAGGAAAAACCTTCATTTGACTCTGCTAGTCAATTATTGTTACATCTCTTCTCTTTTTAACTGCTCAGCTTTCATAGAGTTGTTTGTGTTCAATGTCTCCCCTTCCTCTGCATCAGCTTGTCCTAGAGCTTTGCAGTCTTGTTGCTGAAGACTTCTTCCCTCTACTGTAACTATTATCTCCAGGGTTACCAATCTCCCTTCAAAATGTTTTATTGATTCAAAACACATTTAACACGGCTACCACGTCCTAATGATTCCCCTCATCCCATCTAAGAGAGTTCTTCCTGGTAACAGATAAGTATACCAATAAGGCAGGCAGGAGGATGCTTCATTACTGGATTACAGCACCCGCCCAAGCTCTGAAGTCTTGCGGTCTTGTTTTTCTTGACATCATTGAGGTCCTTGTGTAAAATGTTCTCCTTGGTTGGCTTACTTCACTGTACTAATTCATATGTCTTCCCATGGTTTTTTTAAATTCTTCATATCCATAATTTTTCTTTCCTTCAGTTAAAATTTCTTTTTCATTATTATGAACTTGAGAATGCATTAGAAACCATTAATGTCATCTGTGTACAGGATTTTTTTTTGTTTTCATTTTTGTCTATTTCTAATTTATCATGGTAGTTCCAACATTGCCCTGCTGGTTTATCCCCTTAGAAACTTCTTTTTCTCTTTTGTTTATTTTTTTTAACTATACATTCATGTTATTTGATTCCTTTTTTTTTTTTAATATCATCACTATTCCCTCCTACTCCTCTCCTAACTTCCTCACCAACCCCTCCCTGAAGGAAGGGAATGTCTTTTTACTTGTATTTATCTCTCCATTGCTTAACATGGGTACCTGACATTTAGTAAACACTAAGCATTTAATGTTTGCTACCTTTCTTTGATGATCTCAATCCATTTCATGCTCACTCATCATGAGGATCCCCCAATGATGCTAGGCTCCTTTCTCTTCTCTCTCTATAATATCTTGCTTGGTGATCTCAACAGCTCCCATAGTTTTGTTTTGTTTTGTTTTTTTGTTTTTTTTAGGCAATTGGGGTTAAGTGACTTGCCCAGGGTCACACAGCTAGTAAGTATCAAGTGTTTGGTCTGAGGCCGGATTTGAACTCAGGTACTCCTGACTTCAGGGCCAGGGCTCTGTCCTCTGCGCCACCTAGCTGACCCCAGCTCCCATAGTTTTGATGAACATCTCTGTGCAGATGATTTCCAAGTCTATATATCCAAGCTAAGTCTCTCTCCAGAGCCCTAATTCTGCATTACTAAGCATTCTAGACATCTTGAATCAAACCCAAAATGCCCAAAGTAGAACTCATTCTCTTTCTTCCCAAACCCTCCCCCTTTTCCCATCTTCCTGATTACTTTTGAAGTAATCCTCTCAGTCATTCAGGCTCATGTCATCCTCAACTCCTCACTTTTACTCACTTAATACTCCAATCTGATGCTAAATCTTGTCACCTTACCTTTAAAATATTTCTCATATACAATCCCTTCTCTTTATTCACACAACCACAACCCTAGTTCATGCCCTCATTATCTCTTTTTTAAATTATTTTTAATTTTTAACATCCTTTTTTAAAAATTTTAAGTTCCAGATTCTCTCCCTCCCACACCCATTGAGAAGGCAAACAATATATCTAGTATACATATTGAAATCACACAAAACACATTTCCATATTAGCCATATCACAAAAAAACAAAAAAAAATGAAAGTAAGAAAATCATACTTCAGTTTGCACTGAGTTCATTTCTGTCTCTGGAGGTAGATAGATAGCATCTTTTCGTCATGAGCCCTTAGAATTGTCCTGGATCACTGTATTAATCAGAGCAGCCAAGTCTTTCACAGTTGATCATCATTACAACATTGCTGTTACTGTGCCCAGTGATCTCCTGGTTCTTCTCACTTCACTTTGTTATCAGTTCATATAGGTCTTGCCAAGGTTATTTTTTTTTCTCCTGAAACTACTTCCTTGTCATTTTTTATAGGACAATAGTACTCCATCATAATCATATACCATAACTTGTTTAGCCATTCCCCAATTGATGGCAGCATCTTCTGAATTTCCAGTTCTTTGCTACCACAAAAAGAGCTGCTGTCACTATTTTTGTACCTATTTCTTTGATCTCTTTTGGTTACAGACCTGTAGTGGTATTGCTGAATCAAAGGGTATGCATAATTTTATAAGCCTTTGGGAATAGTTCCAGATTGTTCTTCAGAATGGCTGGACAAGTTCATTTCTCTACTAATAGTTCATTAATGTACCTGTTTTCCCTCCATCATTTGTCATTTCTGATAAGTGTGAGGTGGGTACCTCAGAGTTGTTTTAATTTACTTTTCTCTAATCAACAGTGATTTAGAGCATTTTTTTTCATATTACTATAGAGAGCTGAAATTTACCTGTTCATATTCTTGACCATTTGTCAACTGGGGAATTGCTTATTTTTATAAATCTGACTCAGTTCCCTATATATTTGAGAAATGAGGCCTTTGTCAGAGAAACTTATTGTAAAAATTTTTTATATTCTGTGATTGTCTATGGTACCTTTTAGCAAAATTTCCCTGATTATCTCTTTCAATTAGGTCTAATTTTTCTTTTGCACTCTCTGAGATCATGATTGCCACCCCTGCCCGCTTCACTTCAGCTGAAGCATAATAGACTCTATTCCAGTCCTTCATTTTCAGTCTTCTGACAAGTCAGGCTAGGGAGGGATGAAGATCTTTCCCTAGTTAATGGTCATCCTCTTTAATGCAGAAACTCTCTTTTCACTAGTCAGATTCTCAAGACTAGACAAATCTCTCTCAGGACAACTTTTTGATCACCTTTGAATGCTTCTCTTGACTCCTGTATTCTACTTAGCTCTGGTCTTTTCATTGGGGATGCCCATGGAAGTCCTTTATTTCATTAAGGAACCATTTTCCCCTATAGTATTACACTCAGTTTTGCTGGGTAGGTTTTTCTTGGTTGTAAGCTTAGACCTTTGAGTCTTCACTCCTTTAGAGTGGTGGCTAAATTTTGACTGTGGCACCTTGCTATTGGAATTCTTTCTGTCTGACTGCTTGCAGCATTTTTCTTTGATCTGGGAGTTGGGATTTTGTTTATAATATTCTTGGGAGTTTTCATTTGTGGGTTACTTTCAGAAGATGACCAGTGGATTCTTTCAATTTCTGTTTCACCTATTGGTTCTAAGAGATTTAGACAGTTTTAGTTTATGATTCATTGGAAACGTGTTGTCTAGGTCCTTTTTTTGTCATGGTTGTTTTCCAGGTCAGGTGTTTTTGTTTTTGTTTTTTTGCTATGAGATATCTGACATTTTCTTCTATTTTTTTCAGTCCTTTGACTTTAATATTTCATGTTGTTTCACAGAGACACTAACTTCTGGTAAATTCTAACTTTTCAATGTTATTTTCTTGAGTAAGGTTTGTACCAAGCTGTTAATTCTAATTCTTTCCATAGCTTTATAGTTCTCATTTCTTTTGCCATTTTTTCATATATTGCTTTCTTTGATTTTTAGCTCTTTTTAAATTCTTGCTTTAACTCTCCCAGGAATTCTGGTTGGACTTGTATTCAAGCTGCATTTCTTTTGAGACTTTGCTTATAGATATTTTCACATCATGTTCTTCTTCTGGTTTTGTGTTTTGAGCTTCCTTGTCATTATAACAGGTCCTCATGATAGGATTCTGTTTTTGTTTTCTCATTTTTCTAGCTTGCTTCTTGAGTTTGGATTTTATGTTAAGATTGGGTTCTGCATGCAAGGAAGCAAGGAAGCTCTGGGTTGAATTTCTGTCCTCTTGTGTTTCTGCTGCCTTTTTTTTTTTTTTTTGGTGAGGCAGTTGGGGTTAAGTGACTTGCCCAGGGTCACACAGCTAGTAAGTGTCAAGTGTTTGGTTTGAGGCCAGATTTGAACTCAGGTCCTCCTGACTTCAGGGCTGGTGCTTTATGCACTGTGCCACCTAGCTGCCCCCATTTTACTTTATTTGATTCCAGTAGATAATATTTTATTTTTTTTTCAATCACATGTAAAGACAATTTTAAACATTCATTTTATAATATAAAATTATGAGTTCCAAATTTTCGCTTTTTTGTCTTCAAGTCAATGTGTTTTGTTTCTTTTTTTTTTTGGCTAGGCAATGGGGTTAAGTGACTTGCCCAGGGTCACACAGCTAGTAAATGTTATGTGTCTGAGGCTGGACTTGAACTCAGGTCCTCCTGAGTCCAGGGCCAGTGCTCTATCCATTGTGCCACCTAGCTGCCCCAATGTGTTTTGTTTCTATGGAGGTTATGCTTTCTCCTACTGTTATATTACTTTTCGCTTCTCTTCATCCAGATTATCCTTCATGTCTGTGTATTTGCATTCCCAATCAGTTATTCACTCTTTTGTTTCTTTGGTAAGATTCATCACAGTAATTTATTGGCAGATTTTCTATTGTCCCAATTATTTCTGCTGTGTAGATCACAAATTCTGCATTCACAATTCTTATTTCTCTCTTTTTTATTAATTTATTTTGAGTTATCAACAATCACTTCCATAAGTTTCTGTGTTTTAAATTTTTCTCCCCCTCCCTCCCCACCTCCCTTCCCAAGAAGGCATGCAATCTGATATAGGCTATACATATACATTCCTATTAAACATATTTTCACATTAGTGATGTTGCAAATAAGAATTAGAACCAACAGGAGGAACCACCAGAAAGAGGAAACAAAACACAACAGAAGAAAAAAAATAACAAATAGTATGCTTCCATCTGCATTCAAACTCCATAGTTCTTTCTTTGGATGTGGATAGCATTTTCCATCATGAGGCCTTTGGAGATGTCTTAGATCATTGTATTGCTAAGAAGGGTTAAGTTTATCCATATTAATCATCGCACAATGTGGCTGTTATTGTGTACAGTGTTCTCCTGGTTCTGCTCACTTCACTCAGCATCAGACCATACAAGTCTTTCCAGGTTTTTCTTAAGTCAGCCTGTTTATCATTTCTTACAGCACAGTAGTATTCCGTTACATTCATATAGCACAGCTTGTTCAGCCATTCCCCAATTGATGGGCATCCTCTCAATTTCCAATTCTTTCTTTCTTTTTTTTCCCTTAGGCAATTGGGGTAAAATGACTTACCTGCCCAGGGTCACACAGCTAGTAAGTGTCAAGTGTTTGGTCTGAGGCCGGATTTGAACTCAGGTCCTCCTGACTTCAGGGCTGGTGCTCTATTCACTGCGCCAACTAGCTGCTCCTCAATTTCCAATTCTTTGCCACCACAAAAAGAGCTGCTATAAATATTTTTGTACATGTGGGTCCTTTCCCCATTTGTATGATCTCTTTTGGATACAGCCTTAGAAGTACTATTGCTGGGTCAAAGGGTATGCACATTTTTATAGCCTTCTGGGCATAGATCCAAATTGCTCTCCAAAGTGGTTGGATCATTTCACAACTCCACCAACAATGCATTAGTATTCCAGTTTTCCCACATCTTCACCAACAGTTATCATTTTCCTGTTTTGTCATGTTAACCAATCTGATAGGTGTGATGTGGTACCTCAAAGTTGTTTTGATTTGCATTTCTCTAATCGATAGTGATTTAGAGCATTTTTTCATATGACTATAGATGGCTTTAATTTCTTCATCTGAGAACTGCCTGTTCATATCCTTTGACCATTTATCAATTGGGGAATAACTTGTATTCTTAAAAATTTGACTTAATTCTCTATGTATTTTAGAAATGAGGCCCTTATCAGAGAGACTGGTTGTAAAAATTCTTTCCCAGTTTTCTACTTTCCTTCTAATCTTGGTTTCTTATTTCTCTTTTAAGCCATTTAGGAACATCTTGTTAGGGGAAGATTGTATATTTCCCTCTTCTCCCTCTCCCCCACATACACATCCTCTCCTCGTTCCCTCTGTTCCTCAGTTCTTTGCTTGAGCTTTTTTGTGGCATACAGCCTGAGCAAGCTTCTGCCTTTTGTCTTTCCCATGTTGGAGAGCTAGGTGGCAGAGTTGATAGGGTACTGGGATGTGGGTCAGGAAGACCTGAGTTCAAATGTGGCCTCAGATTCTTACAAGCTGTATAACCCTGGTCAAGTCACTTGGCCTCTGTTTACCTCAGTTTCCTCAATTGTAAGATGGGGATAATAACAGCACCCACCTTGCAAGGTTGTGAGGATCAAAATAGATAATATTTGTGAAGCACTGAGGGTAGTGCCCTTAGCGCAGTGGATAGAACACTGGGCTTGGAATCAGGAAGACTCATCTTCATGAATTCAAATCCAGCCACAGACACTTCCTAGCTGGGTGACCCTGGGCCAGTTAACTTAACCCTGTTTGCCTCGATTTCCTCATCTGTAAAATGAGCTGGAGAAAGAAATAGCCAATCACTCCAGCATCTTTGCCAAGAAAATCCCAAATGGAGTCACAATGAGTTGGACAAGACTGATACAACAAAACAAAAGCACATAGTAGGTTCTATATAAATGTTAGCTATTCTTCTTTTCTTTTGTGTGGTTTCTTTGCTGGGACCTGGCACCATTTATTAATAGATGTCTAGGATGTTTCACCTGATGTAGAAGGCCACATTCCTTTCTGTTATTAATGTCTTCCCTGTTGGTTTATCTGCTTTTGCTCAAGGTCTTTGATTTTTCATCCTCCTGAAATCTTTAATAATTTGTCTTTTTCTCCCTTATGTTCCCCAGTTGCTCACTTTCTGACTCCACCCCCTTTGATGGCAGTTTCTCTTGGGGCTGGACCTCAATGCTATCACAGCATCCTCCCTTGCTAGACAATTCATGTTTCACAGGCCTCATTCTCTGCCACAGATGACTTGGGAGAAGGGAGTATTGGCTCTACCTGGACATGGGGCTCTTTCTCTTAAGCTTAGCGGAATGCTTCTCCCTTCTCTCCCCCAGCCCCTTCATACACACACACATATCCTCTCCCAGTTCTCTCTCTTCTTCAGGTCTCTGCCTGATCTCTATTGTGGCATGTAACACTATTGCAGCCTGAGCAAAAGCTTCTGCTTTTTTATTTTCATAGCACTGGGAGGATGGCAGAGAGGTAGAGAGTGGAGTTTTCTTTCAAGCTCAAGGGCAGGATGGGTAGTGGGAGCATGTTAGGGGCTAGCAAGTAGCTTTCTCTGCTGTTTGTTCATTGAATTGTTACTTCATTTGGCTTCTTGGTGTCCTAGACTGTGGAAACAGATGGAATTGCTTTATCTCTTATGTATAATTCCTATTTTGGGGTGGTTTGATAGGTCAAGAGCATCAGAGAAAATGTCTTGCCCTCCATCTTGGTCATGTGACCCAAAGTCTTGAATTCAATGTATTTTGGCATCAAGCTGTCTTTTGAGTATGTGCGTGTGTATTAAATCCACCTTTATCTGTTTTAGGTAACAGTGAGGTCTCATGTCTGCTTCCTTCATGTTTATATAATTTTTTTCTTGTGAATCACATTTGTGTGAAATAGTAATTTCTCTCCCTTGTCCTCATTTCTTCTGCCAGGTGTTACTTTTTCCCTCCCTTTGCTTTCCATTCTGAAATCCAACAATACAAATCAAAACCACATCCAAGCCTTCTTTGTCTTATTTTACATTCTCTGTGACCCTTGAAGACATTATGGTTCAGAAGAACTTGTCTCTTTTCCCTCATTTGAATGTAAACTTGTTCATTATTTAGCCCCTTCCAATGGCTCAGAAAACATTCTAGGTTTCTTTAGACTCATGTGCTTGTATTTTAAAAGGTATACTCAGCTTTGATATTTTCATCAGGAATGTTTGAAAGTTCTTTATTATATTATAGGTCCACTTCCTCCCTGTAGGATTATATTCAGTTTTGTAGGGCAAGTTATTCTTGGTTGTAAGCCTTTATCTTATATTGGTTTTTTTAGAAAAATTATTTTCTTTCTAGAACTATATAAATGCTAGTTGTTGTTTTATAGCAGCTGCTAAATCTTGTGTGATTCTGACTATATTTCCTTAGTACTTGAACTCTTTTTGTCTGTTGGCAGTATTTTTTTTAACTTGGAAGTTTTGTATTTTAGCACTCTTCTTCCCAGGTGTTTTCCTTTTTGGAGTTTCTTTTAGGAGGTGATTGGTAGATTCTGTGATTCAGTCAGTCCACAAGCATTTATTAAGCACCCATTAAGCACCCAGGCCCTGTGTGAAGTAATTGGGGATGTAAAGGGGATTCTATGTTCACTTTGCCATTTGATTCTAATGAATTTGGAAAATTTTCTTTAATTATTTCTTGAAATATGGTATCCAGGCTTTTTTTTTTGTTTTTCTGGGAGTCTGATGGTTCTTAGATTATCTCTCTTTGACCAGGTCATTTGTTTTTGGTGGTAGGTACTTTACATTGTTGTCTATTTTTTTTTCCAACTTTTGACTTTGTTCTAAGTATAATAGTGACTAGCCTGGCCCCCACTACCTGTGAGGCCAATTAGTCAGCCAGTTAATAGACATTAAGCACCTACACTGTGCTAAGCACTGGAGATACAAAGAAAGGCAAAAGACAGTCCCTGCCCTCAAGGAGCTCTTAACATAATGGGGGAGACAACACATAAAAAGAAGCTGAAAAGGGGAGAGAAGGAAGGATACCTAATGGGGGAGGAACATGGTGAAGTCCTGCACTCAAATGGGAAATGATGAGGTGTCTGCCTTGGGTCCCTTTCTTAAAAAGGGATCTGAGAGGACCTCTCTGATACCCACCCTCCAACCTCTCAAGGGGCAGGGGGGTACTGAGGAGATGTGAGTTTCAGAGTTGATGTGATCTTGCAGAAAGATGAGTTTCTGGAGGTGATGAAGAAGTCCAGTAGAGCAGCCAGGTGGGAAGTGAAGACCAAGTTTGTTACTTTTTACCCCTTCCTCAGGAGTTAAACCTTTAAAGGGGTTGGCTCCACCTCTTTGGGTGTGTCCAGTCTCTCTGTTATTGGCTTTAACCCCTAATCATGGTATTCCTCCAATTTTAGGGGTCCCCTGTACCCCATTTCCATTTAACCACTTAACAACTGGATTATCTTTTGCAAAGGAATATTTACTTCAAAGGTATAGCAAGAACCAATGTGCAGACAATACCCCCCACCCCATCACCACCACCAAACAACAAGGGGCATAATTCTCCCAAATTCAATTCAATAAACATTTATCAAGTGCCTACAATGTGGTAGACACCTCAGTCTCTGGGGAGGGGAAGGAGATTAGGTTCCTAGCTTAGTCAAGTTCCTACATGGCATAGTTCCACAATGTTTCATGTCCTAGGCACTCTGGCTTCTCAAGAGTTTCCTTGATAGGCTAGCTGCAACATCTCACCTGGGATCCTTCCTCCAAGATCACCATGGCTTGAGTGTTGAGTGTCTGGGATTTCTACTGTCTATACCCAGAACTGAAAAGGACAAACCGAATACGACAAAATCACAGGTCTGATTCTTGGGGTCACAGGACTTAAAAATCCTTCTCCCACTGTTCAGTTCATGTGGCTTGTGCTGTGGGCAAACAGGACCCTCACCCTCTTAGGACACAGCCAGAAAAAGAGAACTAGATGGTCACAGACTAGTTATTACAAAGATGTGGCCCATACAGCCCATCTGTGTGGTAGGGCGGCACAGAATGTCTTCTTCCACAAGGTGATCCCTGGCCTCTCCCATATGGGTGCCTCTGTCTAGTATTAAAAAATAACCTCTTAGTGGTCTGGTCTGGTACCAAATCAATGGTTTTCAAATATTTTGTTCATGGCACGATACAAGTATTTTCTTTGAGGAATTAAGGCACACTATGTAAGAGTTGGAAACTCCTCATGTATTACAAATGCCTAAGTTCCGTATAACTGATGGTATACCCTTGGAGAACCATTAGTGTAAATTCAGGTGATGCAGCTCAGCCACAAGCTTTCTGATTAATTTTCCTTCACTTTTGTAGTGTTTTGTACAATAGTTGTACCAGGTTATCTAATAGATTTCTCTCAATAGGAATTACTGCCTCAAGTATAAAATGCAATCTCCTCAACCTGGCACTGAAGTCAAAGTCCCACTAACCTTCAAACTGCTCTAGCTGTTTCCTGAACTGGACTCTCCATGTCTCTGCATAGTTTGTCTTCTATTCAGGGAATGTACTTTCCCACCTCTTAAAATCTGTAAGCTTCTTTCAGGTGCTCCTTCCTCCACTTCTCTCCCCAACTCTTAGTGCTTTCTCCCTTAAATTACTTATCTGGGTACCTGGGACCATCATGTAAGTTGCCTGGGGACAAGAACTGTTTCATTTTTGTTTTTGTGCATATATGTTAGGGCACATAGTAAAGATAGATAATTAAGGTCTGTTGAATTGAACAAGGCCAGGGCAGCTAGGTAGCACGGTGGATAGAGCACTGGCCCTGAAGTCAGGAGGACCTGAGTTCAAATCCAGCCTCAGACCAAATACTTGACACTTATTAGCTGTGTGACCCTAGGCAAGTCACTTAATCCCAACTGCCTTAAAAAAAGAATTGAACAAGGCCTGGTTTATTTTTATTTTTCCTCCTTTATGTCTGAAATCCTCTAAATTCACATCTGTATTCTCTGCTTTCTGCTTCTTCATAAGCTTTTTTGTTCTAAAAGTCTGTCAGCAGGTAATCGGAGTGACACTAGATGTTCATAATTGTTGCCCACATGGAGTCTCTACATACTTTCAAATGAAACTGGTCTTTTTGTAATGATGACACAGAGTAAGGAGCAAAGCTTTTTTTTTTTATTGCAGTAGTGAAAGTTACACTTCAAACTGAAGCAAAGCAACACAAACCAAAAGATTAAAAAAACTGTAAAAATAGACACAATATAGAATCCTTCCAGTATATAGCACTGAGGCAGAGAGGGAAGAAAGGCTCTATCACAGATAATTTTGGTGACACTTTGGCTCAGAAAGAAATTAACATGACAAGTTCTTGCAAGTACTTCTTGTGACATTAAGAAACTAAAACAAAACCCACCTAAAATACCTTCCTCAAATTTCTTATTTGAAACGATGGGTTCATTGGAATACATCTTATCATCAAGATAATTTAAGGGAGAACACTGACTATCAAATTTAATTACCCTGAACACACTTTTTATTCTGTGCTCATATTCATTTTCAGGAGGTCAAAATAAGATAATCACATGTCACCTGGCGGTCTCAAGGAAAGTGATTATTCTCAAAGACATTGGTACAAAAGACACTGAATGCCCTGTAAGATGCAATCTATAAACCCCATGCTTTTAAACATTCATTAAAGCTAATTCAAGAACTCAACTGTTTCATCTTAACACTTGTTTCTGCCCCACTGCCATTTCTCTAATTGTAAACGAACTATTCCTGAAAAGTTCTAATTCCTCTTATAAAAATCTGGCTGTTCTGTTTGTTGGTTATCCAAGATCTCATCTGGTTACGTCCAGGCCTTATTCCACGTATACATTAACTAAAAAGACTTCAGTAAGAGAAGCATTTCAAAATCACGCAGTCTCTACAGTGAAGCTAACATGGACCACTTAATCATTTTTCAGAAGAGTCAACATACTCACACAAAAAAGAAAGAAACAAGAAAGACAGGCCTGTGGTAAGACACAAAGCAGTGATAACGGGGAAGACAGTTTCAGGGTCCCACCATTTTACCATGCGGAAAGCTGAAATTTGGTTACTGATAAAACGTTTTGGCAAGTGTAGTTAGTGTAAGAAAGGAGACTGAAGAGACTGATTCAGGCAGTAATTCAGTTTTCAAACATAACGATTACATACACACATCCTTCCCCAAACCCCCAATAGTAGTTTATACCAGCAACACAGATAGGCACACACGGTCAAGATGGTTGTAACATTAAAAGGCTTTGCAGACTAACCTGCTATCCCTTGGTGCAAGCTCCCTCTCCTGTCCCTATCCCACCTTTATACTTGCACCTGAGAAAGGCCCTCTTAAGAGGATACATTTCTACCATTGTGAGCAGCATTTGCCATTACTTGCCCAAAGTAGCAGTGAATGGGTCGGTAATGCTAATGGAGTGTGTGTGCAGATGATATAAATGTTCTCTTGGTCCAATGGAGTGGTTTGTTTATAATTTAATTCTAAAAAGCACTGAGCACATTTTCTCTCTATGGGTTTTTCTGATACAAAGTGTTATATTATACCTGTACTTTATTTGTATGCACACACATATACAAATTGCTGCTTTCCAAAGCCTATGATCTGGAGGAGTCTTTTAGTAGCAAGCTCACACAGCACAATAATACTTTTATGGGTCCATAACCGAATAAAGAAATATGTTAAACCTCTGTTACAATGAAAATCCTTTAAACAAATATTTGTTATATAGTAAAGATTATCAACAGAAATCATGTAAAGTTATTTTGTTGTCCCTCTTTAGGCATAATTTACCTTTAACTGTTCAGAAGTGGAAGTCTTAAGTACCCTAATATAACAAGGACAAATGCCACCTACTTCAGATTAGCATCTGTTGGGAAACCCCAACTGCTTGTACCAAAAGGAGCTCAGGGAGTGAGAGTGAGTGAGAGAGAGAGAGAGAGAGAGAGAGAAGAGAGAGAGAGAGAGAGAGAAGAGAGAGAGTGTGTGTGTGTGTGTGTGTGTGTGTGTGTGTGTGTAACGATACTTATACACCCCCCACATATATATTTATATAAATATATATATACACATATATAAAATATATTAGGTCAACTATTAAATGAATCTATACCCTGTGTACCCAAAATGTACTCTTAAAAAAATCTACACAGTTGTAACAAGAAATCTATTTCCTGCCCTGTTGCTATATGGCAAATTGACCAAGGGATGTAATCCTGCAATGGGGAGTACCGTTATCATCAAAAATTGAAGGAGTGTCCCCTACCCCTCATCCTCACCATATAGAAACTTCCTTCTCCAATAGCATCTACAGGTTCTGTGGACTTGAGGGGAAATGGAAAAGATGCCATCATTCTAGCACACATGTGCAGGTATCTGATCCCTTGGAGCTGCCAGAGGCATAGCCAGGCTCACATGGCAAAGCTACTCGGAGTGAAATAAGTACACTTTCCTCTTTAAAATAACGTTCCCCCACCTAAAAACAACAACAATAACAAAAACCAAACTCACCCCCAAGAGCAAAAAGGGACTGTTAAACCTCCAACCAGCAAGGGAATAACTGTACACAAAACTCAAATAGTCCCAAATGCCAAAATTTAGCACAAAAAAAAAATTACCTGAAGTTAAAAAGGCTGCTAATCTGATGGCTCCCCTGTGGAAACGAATTCAAAATACAACTTCAGTTACCATAGCACCACTAAAATGAGTTTAGTCTTTTTGAGTCATTTACCAAGAACAGTCACAAAGTAAAATTTAATCTTGTGCACGGAGGCTCTGAAAGAGGGGGATGGAGCAGGTCATGTTTGCAAATGAACACTGTTTCTCTGATACTGGTTTTGTGAAATGAGCCTATTAAAGACACTTTCACACAGAGGCAAACTGGAAAGGGATAATCTACATAGTACCACTATATTACTACTATCTTGGGTTGCAAACTTGTACATACATTATCTTATTCTCACAACATCTCTGTGAGGTAGGTAGGGGCAAATATTATTTACCACCATTTTACTTAAGGGGAAACGGAGGCACAGTGGTTAAGGAACTTGTAAGGACACATAGCAATGCAATGGCAGAGCTAGGACCCAGCACCAAGGCTAGGTCTTCCAACTCCTGGTGAAGTTGCTCTGTTCTGCTTTTTGAAGGCCAGGAACAGCCTACTGTTTTCTTTATTATAACTACTATTCTCAAGTCTCTGTATCTGAAAATACTTCCTTCTCACATTCAGCCCATGGCCTAGTTGACATAAAAATAAATGATATATAGTATTTACCTAGATTAAGAACAGATGTATTGGTGAAATAAAAGAATAAATTCATAGGTGGATTAAGAGGAAAGAATATTATGAGCATTTCATTTGACATTACAAAATATAGAAAACTTTGTTGTAGAATAAAAGTTGAAATTAAAGGAAATCCAGCTCAGTAAAACTGGAGGCAACCTTCATTGACTGTGAAGAATTGGGATTTCTTTTGTAGGAGACTGAATACCACTTCTTTGAAGAAATAGGAAGAAGTATTTTTATACCACCCTGCACATTCCAAATACAGTACACTATTTTCTATAATCAACATTACCACCCAATTGCTAGCAAACAAATCTTACAGTGACCATTTACAGCATTAATTATTCAATTCTAAATTTTTACTTAACCAGATAAGGATTTCTTTGCTCTCTACTTTTCATGAAAAGCAGCATTCTAATTGTCTACACTAGAACTGGAAATGGAACACGAAGGTAAGAATAGTTTCAGGTTCTGAAGAAGCATTATGTGATATAAAACAACTGAATGCATCACAGTTTAGAAGCCTGGAATCCAGGTTGGGTAAATCTAAAGAGTACACTTAATGAAGAGAAAAGGAAGAAACCAATAGCTTAGTAAATGAAAAGTGTAATTTAAGTGCCAAATGACTAACAGAGATTCATAGTTTCAGGTACAATCTTCTTTTCCTATTGTTCTTTGTATGTGAAAACACTCATTTTGCTGGTATTTATCAAAACAAAAATACTAAGTTATTTTTAAAAGATGTTAGATGATTCTGATCAACCAAGGTGTAATTCATGGTATTTTAATCATCTCTCAGGGAAAATTTACAGTGTGGGAATATTTGGATAGAGGAGCTCTGTGTGAACCTGGCCCCTATTATCAAGCTTAAAAAAAAAAGGCACATGGTACTTAAAAGGTTATCACTAAAAATAAAAGCTCATATAGCTTTTTCAAAGATATTTGTCATTAAGAACAGAATAATATGAATTCTCCAAACATTTGAGAACCTAGTTACACTTTACTTCCTGCAACTAACAACTCCTGACAGGCCCTACCAAACTGGAAAAGATTTGTGTAGAACCCTGGTGACAGCCCATGCCTGTTGCCTGAATCCCAGTCTAGCTAAATGCAGAGGCTCAGCATTAGAAGGTGAATTTTCAGTCACAGCAATTCATGAAAATGACCTATAATGTATAAGAATTGTGATCTTGTGTTATAGCTGAGGAAGTAACCAGACAGATACAATCATGGATGTCTGAAGTATCTCTACTGCCAAATATGTTTTCCCCCCTTCATTAAAACCTACTCGACAAAATTCAACATCTTTTCTATATCATTAAGAAAAGCCATTTTATCCACAGGAAAAATCTTCCCAGAGTACAAGAGCCTCGATTAGTGTTTTAGTTTTAGTCTATTAAACACAGAGTTTAAGACAAGAGTTGTTTGACTGCAAATGCCATGGCAATATATACTTATAAACAATTGGCATGATATACATTCTGTAAGCAAACTCCAAGATACTTCAGTTCAACCAGCAAGTAAAGCAACAATCCAGAATCCAAATTGAGTTTCCACTGCTATTCCCTCAGGTCTGTTCTGCATAGTCACTTAGTCTATATTCTCCTTACCTATGAAATTTCCCAAGTACTATTCAAACACCCAAGTGTGGCCCACTTTGAGTGGCCGAGAAACATCAAACAACTTCAAGGTCTCAGCCAAAGCAGAACAATACTAGGAGGGCCCTACTTTTTCTTCAGTGCTTTTCCTTAATTTCATTCACCCATTTATTTACAGAAGTCTCGGATGCCTCCACGAGCTCCATATAACAAAGGGATGCTAGACACATTTGCAGTGTTTTTGCAGAAACATTGTTCCCTTCTTTGGTTTTGAAAATATATCTTAAAAGGTAATAAAAGATATTCCACCCACCTAGTGGAGATGTATTGAAGGCCAAATTAATCACTCTTACTTGTCCTAAAGCAGCTCCATTTAAATGGCAAATTACATAACTACTTAGATATATATATATATATATATAGTAAACTGTTAGGAGAAAACCCTGCTCCCCCATCAAACTCCCAATATCTCTGTTTCCTTCTCTTAACAATGTTCATGGCAGCAAAGAGCTGCCATGGATCCATCTTTTCTCCACTTCAGTAATATATTTCAGCAGGCCTCAACTCACCAGTCCCTATGCTTTTGTACTGTATTAGACCTAGTGTCAAAGAACTTGGGTCCACGGATTTTAACCTAAGCCAAAAGGCAACATGAGCTATATGAGCCATGCTCATTCCTTTCAGAAGGGTGAGATTTTTCTATAGAAGCCATAAAAATTCTGGTCTATATTGGATCTACAAGAAACATGTAGGTCTACTTTAAACTGACTACAAAATATACACTACAAGAAAAAATATTCATATTACACAGAATTGGTAAAGGGCAAGAGGCAAGTGATTACACATTAAAGATAAACCAACTTTGACAAAGCCACATTAGTCAGGAGACATTAGGCGTCTGGGAAGGGTAAAAGATCCAAGAGTGTCTGCATTGAAGAGAAATATAATGGACAAATAAACCCTGGGGAATAATATACTTGGCAATGTTTTGCATTATTATATACATATGAAGCAACAATTCAGCCTTGTCAAATTCTTACTAGTCTTCCCTCTCATTAATTCAAATTAGTGAGGTATTACAACATAGCTCTCAACTAACCACTGAACTTTAAAAATTATGTGCTAACTTTGCCCACAGCCATCATGACTGTTGATTTCTCAAAACCTATGTTGAGACCACTTTCCTTTAACACCGACAACTCAGGGAACAAAACACAAAACAATTTGGAAGGCAAATCTTTGGTGGTGGTGGGGAATCACTATATAATGAATTCCAAAGATAAATATCTGCTACGTTAGATTACCTGTGTTGTTCCTGTTGACTGAATTTGTAAAATTCTTTCATAATTCTAAAAGAGATTTAATTATTTACTCTGCTGTGGACACTTTCAAATGAAATGAATTTGAGAAAGAAATGCCATGACCATTCTGGTAGGTAACTTTCCAGATTAAGTAAGTCTACGTTGTCAGTAACAAAGTTTGCTGTTTGAGGTGTAACTCCAAGTTTAAGAAATATTCCCAGTTCTGGTAGCTTACATTAAAAAGCTATTATATCAGAAATTTAGGTTTTCACTGTCTTTTAATGTCCAGGCTGGTATTAACAGAATTAAAAATGATGACAGAAAAAGAGTTTATATATATATATATATATACATATATATATATGTATGTAGATCAAATCCAAACTCTAAATGGAATGAATGAAATTAAGCAGTTTGGTTGATATCTTAATTACATTGCAACTAATTTCTTCTATTATGTATAATAAGAAAGGTTAACACAACTGAGTAAAGGAAGCTAAACCTGAAAATTTCTTTAGTCAAAATATTTTAAAAGTAACATCCTGGCTATTAAATAATAAGGTGCAGAGATACTGCCAATAAACTGAAATGCCACAGTAAAAAACTCATCTTTTAAAAAAAATAATACTCATAATTGCTATCAAGACCATTACAAAAATGGATATGTTTAATATGCCAAGGGATAGGAACTGGACCTGTGAGTTTACTAGGATAAAGAGGTCCCAGGTGAAGGAACTCCTACCAATGTAATTCAGCACCTTCTTGGCAATTTACAGTCTTTGTTATCTAGAGCAGAGCTGTCAAATCCAAGGCCAGCAAATGTCCCAAGGGAGACCAGAACCAGATTAAAATGTAATTAGGAAATGTTCAACAAAATAAATAAAAATGCAGTACCACATAATGTTAACTTTATGGTTTTCTAAGTGAATATATGGCTTGTAGGGATCCATTTCTATTTCAGTTTGACACCACAGATCTAGAGCACCAAGAGGTTGCTAGATCACTTGCCCAAGGTCACCCGGCCAATATGTATTAGAAGTGGGCTGGGGGGGGGAGGGGGCCCGCCACCTGCATGCAAGTGTGCATGTGCATGTGTGTGTATGCGTGGCACACCCACACTACCTTCCTCTTTTAGGAAGTTTTTCATGATAACAATGATGAGAGAAGGGCCAAACTGTGCATTAAGAAAGAAGACAAGGGCAGCTAGGTGGTGCAGTAGATAGAGCACCAGCCCTGAAGTCAGGAGGATTTGAGGTCAAATCTGGCCTCAGACACTGACTTACTGTGTGACCATGGGCAAGTCATTTAAACCCAAGTGACTCCAAAAAAAGAGAAAGAGAGAAGACAAGTCACCTGAATGGCCTCAGATGTATGGCAAGTAATTTTTCACCTTTGAGTATTTTCTTCTGTACTCAAGTCAATTACACTCTTGTAAAATTACAATCTTGCAATACGGTCTGGTAGTTTTATTGTTCTAAAAACCACCATGTCTGTGGCCTCCAATGACACCAAGAACTGTTAAGAGTTACTTCCACAAACTCTTTGGTGAGAATTTCTTTTTACTGGAGAGAACAAAAAACAAATGCACAAAACATATTTTCCTTGTTTTATCTTAGTCTTGAATAAGAGAAATAATGATTCTAGGGTAAAACACTTGGCATTTAAAAATAATTGTTCCAGGGCAGCTAGGTGGTGCACTGGCCCTGGAGTCAGGAGGACCTGAGTTCAAATGTGGCCCTCAGACAAATAACACTAGTTGTGTGACTCTGGGCAAGTCACTTAACCCCAACTGCCTCACCAAAAACAAAATAAAACAAAACAAAACCTGTTCCTGCAAGGTTTCTAACCACATAATTGTTGAGAATAAAAATCGACAGCACCATCTCCTGGAAAAGGCACATGCTGGACAGTCATGCTTTTTAAAAAAATGCTCTAATCTAGTTGCCTGCAAAATTGAGTTACCTCAGACAATACTCAAAAAGGAAGAGGACACATAGCTAGATATAGAATTTGATAGTCATTCTTGGAATAGATACTTCAAAACAGCATTTCTTTGGATAATCCTAAGCTTCACTGTGCCACATAATCAGTATTCTCTTGCCTTCATCCAATATTTAAATTTTTATTTTCAATATTTTAGATAGCCAAGCAAAAACTCGAGTTCTTAACTATAACCAGGCAAAGTTACAAATAGGATATCTGTACAAACTTGACCGCTACAGTCTCAGTATTACCAAAATTATACTTATTTATTTATTCTGTCAATTCAAAGTTTGAAACTACAGTTATATAACTTTTTAAAGTACCATTTTTGAGTATGAAAGCAAGTCATAATTTGTCCTAGGAGTCAACTTCGCCATTGGAAAAAGGCAAATGTCACCAATATAGTGACTGAACAAATATGTCCTTGATGATTTCAGAGAAAAACCCACTCATATTTCCTTTAATTCTACATTTGAAAGAATATATACACATATAATCTTTCTCATTTCTTTTCTGACTCCTGTAGGGTTATCAGAAGTGAGGAAGGTGTGTGTATGGTAAATACATATACACACCTTCATCACTTTTGGTAACACTGGAAGAGTCAGAAAACATAACATATTGGCATAAATACATAGAAACAAGTTCATAGAGGTGTAAGATCATAGGATACACTGAAATAAAAGACTTCACATCTTGAAACAAAATCTCTCCACTTGTTAAGTTTGAGAATTCTATGCCTAAGTAACTCACCAAACAAAACAAAACAAACCAAAACCCCAACAACCAAACCAAACCAAAACCCCACGAATGACAGAATATGAGAGTCATGTCTGTCAGATGATATCTAAAGGTTTATGATTCATACAAAAGGAAAACATGCCAGATTAATGACATCTGGCTACAGATGAAAAATCAGATTAACCCACTTTAAATGTGAAAGTTACTTTTATGTGTTATCAGTCCTCAAAATATCTCCAAACAGTATCAGAAAAGAATCAATAAATGTTTAAGATCAGCCTAGTGACACTCCGTAAAAATGCTACTACACAGAGCTGTTAGCTCAACACATTGGCAAATGTTACCACCCCCCTCCCCACCCTAGCCCTGACCAAACCCTATCCCAGATGAACAAAAACACAAATATTAAAATTCTAGCTGGTTTCTTTTGAAAGTTGGACCCAAAGGTCAAACTTCTTGAGTTACAATAATATAAAAATAATCACTCTTGGCAAGATCATGTGGTCTTCTGAAAAGAACTCCAGTTTCGCATTTCTTAGACAATGGTCCCTCATCCAGACCATTTATCTGGTATCCTAGCATACTATCATCCTGCCCCTCACCAAGGAAACCCTTTGACAGCCTTTCCTGTACCACTGCAGCTGGCCTTTCATTTTCCTGGATATTGTCTTATCTGTAGCTGAAGCTGAATTTTCTACAGTCAGTCAAGTATATTCCATTTGAGAATATAGAAATGAAGAGGAGGCAGAAGATACAATAGTATGTATGTATAGATAGCTAGGCAAACTAGGCCAGGTAATGAAAAGGCTGGAGATGTTAATTCCATAGAGATAGGGATGAGCTGTCTTCACATACCTGTCAAACAAAGTTGTCCATCCTTGCTAATAACATCATCCCTGGACTATTTCCTTAGAAAAGAAAAAGATTACTTACATTTTAATCAAGAACATTTATTTCAATAGAAGTATATACTAAAAAAAATATTCTGAATTTCGCCTTAAAGAAAAACAACAAAAGAAATCCAGGGTCTCCAATAAAAATGTTATCAACTACCACTGAAGATGAGCTGCCCTTTTTCCAAAAGGCAAAGATTAAAAACCCAAATGTTTTAAATAAAGGAAGATATGGATATTTAATATCAGCTAAAATGATAGCACCCATCATTAGACTTGATTTCCGTTCCACTGATTTTCTTTAGGAGGGAAAAAAGATAACCTGGTTTCAAACACCAAGTCTTGATTCTTGTTCACCTCCTCATTCTCTAGTGCAGTTAACCGTCTCTGTTTAAATAAATATAGCAGCTACAGTATCACAAATGTTTGGCCCAAAATGCCTGAAACTTAATATTGGAACGCAAAAATGTGCACTGACATATTTGCATTCAATTCCCAACTTCTCTTCACATGAAAACCAATTATTCCTGCTGGCAAGGCTAACGTTTGAAAAAAAAAATAAAAGGAAAAATTAAAGCAGCAAATTTAAAAGCACATAACAGAAAGTAAGGGCAGGAGGGGAGATGCAGTGTGTCAGGAACATTTCTTTTTAAAAATAATCAAAAAGGTTAAATATTCTGCACCAAGATGCAATAATAAATGCTTAACCCAGTTTCAAAAAAATTTGCCATTTGACCCAGCATCTTAAAACTCTAATGTTCACTGTAATGAAATTTCCAGTAATAATTTTTAGTATGTAAAATAGAAACTTTTCACTCAAACTAAGTCTTTGAACTAGCACTGTTATGAAGAATCAGAGCACCCTCAAAAGGAATTACTCAGAAAGTAAACGTTTATATTTTTTTTTAAAAAGTGCTTCCAATAGATATAAAACAAGGGCCTCCTTAAGCAGGTCTTCTGTAAGATGCTGAGAAATATCTTCCCTGTAAATGAGAGATGTTTATCATGCTTACTTAAGAACTTAGAGTTCTTCCCACTGGACTCATAAACAAAAGGAAATATACAGCAGCCACAGAGAGATCTGGCCCTTTATCATTTAGAGGTCTGTTGTGTTTCCTTCTCTTGCCCACCTACACAACCATGTCCAGTGCAAGTTTAATTATTAAAAATTCATGTCTTTGCAGTATACATTTTCCCCTCTGGGAAAACTGTGAGAAAATAGATGTATACAGCATATACACTGCAATATAAAGCTGTTGGTGACAAGTGTTGTGAATGGGACTACATACATTTCAATACAACATAGAAATGATGCACCAAATACAGTACTTTCTCAGTTTTCTGGCATAAAAAGAGGGACCAAAGAATTTATGCCTTTTGGAGCAAATGGGCTCAGATTTTAGGCTCAAAATACAGTAAATTGGCAATAAGTGGGTTATGTATAAGAAACAAACTAAAGAACTAAACCTACTGGTTTTCATGTGAAGAACAGGTGGGATTCTAAAGGGCTGGGATAACAGCAATGCCCATTACCAACTACCAGCAGTATCTATACTCTGAACCAGTGCAAACAAAACAGTTAAAAATGCTTCTTAAGAATTACAAAGTGCAAAGCTCCCCTGATTCCCTATTATTGAATGCTCAGTTCTGACAGCTTTATAGTCCTTTCTTCATTTTAAAGTGGAATGAAGGTATTAAGAGTTTTGTGAAATTTCACATCTCAGTGATTTAACTTAAATTATATCCCAGCCCTTAGCATGTATTTATAAAGTGAAATGAAAAATTTAAGTCACCAACACCCTAATTTTAAAAGGGAATTTGTAACAATGATTAAGCAAAAAAGTGCCTATGGTTTATTAGTTCACTAGGAAGTTTTCCTGATTCACTTCAGTGAAATGAAAATGGGCATCAGGAAATGTGATTCCTGAAAACTAAACCTAACTAACCCCAAACATTCAGTCATTTTGAAGGCATTTCAGTGTGTTCTGAAACTTGAACTGTGCACTGGCCTTTATTAAAAATCAAAGCTCTAGTTCATTCCTAATAGAGAAGCATACATCTCAATGCAGGTGGTTCCACTGCCCTTCCACCATCACTGTGAAGTTACCCAGAAAGTCCCCTGTGTGCCCACAGATGACAGCACTTTCTTTCTGAGATTAAGGCTTTTTTTTTGGTATTACTTTGCCCTTTTAAAAGTGTGGAGGTGCCGCTCTAGCCCAGTGAGTGGTACAAAGGCTGCTACAATACATCCAAGCAGACACAACTTTCCTTTAGAACAGCTTATTGCACTACAAGATAGCAAAACCAAGGCGTCAGTTCTTAAAATAAACATGATTACATTTCTGAAAAGGATGTGGCCAATGTGATCTACAATTTTTAAATTAAAGCATTATTATTCTAATAAATACCAAAGAAAGAAAGCTAAACTTCAAGACACATACATATGTTTATATATACACACACATAAACTATGTGTGTGTGTGTGTGTGTGTGTGTGTGTGTGTATACACACACACACACACACACATATATATACATATATATCTATATCTATATATGTATATATGAAAGTCACATTAAGGTAGGAAAGGCAGCAAGTAAATTAGCAAAAAATCCATCTTCCATCCTCATACTTCAGAGAGACCTCCAATTCTGGATTTATGATTACTTCAAATATGTACCCCCTTAGGAATACTTTCTGGGGTGGTCATCTGTATTCAATTTGTAAAATGCAAGAGGCTTCAAAATCCATATTGCTTAGCAGAGAAAAACAGTAAAAACTTCTAACAAGGTAAAACAACAGCTAAAAATAATTTAGGTTATTACTACTATTACTGCTTATGCGCACCTCTTGCAAATCGGCAAACACAAAACCCACATTTGCATATATATCCGCACATGTGTCAATATATAAGTATTTTCCCCTCATGAAAATGATTTCTAGAGCCAAGAATTCAGAGCTGTATTAAGACACAGAGACAGCAACTAGCTAAACTAATTGTGAGGGTGTGCAAAAATAAAAATCTAGTCAGCCAATGCTGCATATTCAAATGTACCAGAGAAAAGAATTTACAAATGTCACTGGTAGCATTAGAAAAAAAAGGGACTGAGGTTGATGAGGTGGAGAGAAGGAAAAAGAAAGAGGGACGTGATGAACAAGAGGGAAAGAGAATGCTCTCCAATGGAGTAGGGTATAAAAATATATACATAGCCATATATCTATTATCTATGCAGCTATATATATGTATACATACACACACACACACACACACACACACACACACATGCAAAGTATGCATGTGCATATTTAAAAATACACACATGGACACTTTTTACATGTATACACACTAACTTTTTGCACATTTCTTCTGAACAATCGTTTTGATTATTCCTGTGGGTGTATATCTGTTAAACCATAATTTCTTTTCTTTTTTGCAAAGATAGTTGTGCTGCCAAGCAACTTGAGGTAAAGGCATTAGAAGGGTTTAACTACAAGGAAAAAAAATGGATTGCGATACTTCCTATGGGAGACCGCACAAAAAGCAGTTGGCTGGTTTCATATTGCATAATAGTGCTGTGTTCCTCGATGAAGTAAACAATGTTCCGTGCGTCAATTTCAGGATCAGCCCCTGGCCCTCCACAGGACTGGCCTCCCTATGGCTGGAGGCATGCATGCCCATTCAACTGACCCCACTGGAAACATACATTGTATGTGAATTCATTTTCAGTTTTTTCCTCAGTGAGTATACTTGGACTCCTTTTTTTAAGCAAAGTACATTGTGCGTAAGGTGTCTTGGTGAATCTGTACAGCCTTGGCGAGAGCTTGTGGGTCTCTACCATTGCTCTGTCCTGAAACATGACTTCCTTCAGCACTGCAAGAGAAGTGAAAATCAATATGTAAACCCAAGGGATACTCTAGAGAAAGAAGACTCATAAACAGAGAATACCATTATTTTTCTGAGAATATATATGGATTATGGGTTCTCTAAGTAAGACCTTCAAATCCATTTATCTGAATCAGGTACAAAAGTTCTAGGCTCTATTCCCTCTTGTATAGTCAACCAGGAAGCTTTAAAAAATTTACTAGTTCACCACAACAGGAAACTGGGTGTGGAAAGGGAGAGGACAGGCTCAAAACTAAATTCAATAAACAATTATTAAGTGCCTAGTCTGTGACTGGCACAGTGCTAAACAGTCAAAAGAATGACTAACAATACCTGTGTCCTATTCCCTTTTACCTGTCATGTTCTTTGTCCACAAGATGATATCTGGCTCTGAATGCTACCAGGTGAGCATAATACGCTGGTGCAGGTATTGAAACAGATCTAGTACAACGCACATACGTATGGCAGAGTTGGTAAGTCAGCAGCTGAAGTTCATCCGCAGTAAAACAGTTATCATCCCATAAAACGTGATAGTGTGAGGGACGGCTGGTACCCTAGGCAAAAAGCAACAGCAATTCTCATGGAATAAAAAACTTTTGGAGCCACACACACACACACACACACACACACACACACACACACACACACTGCATAAGCTCAACTCCAGTTCTTTAAAAAAAAAAAAAGCTGTTTATTACATTACTAAAACCTGATTCTAGTTTCTTTTCTGGTCCAGTCACCAATCTTTCAAACCTCTTTTAAATTCATCTACTCCTTTGTGTTCCCATTCTTATTTTCCTAGCACCTGCGTTCTGCTCCAGCCTCTCTGCCTTCATTCTCTACCTCTCTCCAGGTCATCTTTTATGCTATACTTACTATCTTGTGTGATTGAGGGTGAGTCATTTACCTTGCTTGGGCCTATTTCCTTGTCTGTAAAATCAGAGGGAACCTAAAGTCCCTCTCGGTTCTAGATCTTTGATTTTATGAACAACTACTGCCAGGATAATTTTCCTTATGCACATATATGGCCATGTCATGCCTTTCAATTTAACAAACATATATGAAGCACCAACAGTGTATGAAGGCACCAAGGTTATGAAGACAAAAATGAAACAGGGCCTGCCCTAAAGAAGTTACATACACAAGTAAGTGAACACAAAGCATATATAAGAAGTAATTGTGGGACAAGAGTGTAGGAGCACTAACATCTCAGGGCCTCAGGAGGCAGCACTTCAGCTGAGCTTTGGAGGAGCTGAGGATTCTAAGAAACCAATGGGAGAAGGGAGCACATTCCAAGAACGGGAGATAGCTTCTGCAAAGGACAGAGATGGGCTGTTTGTAAGTGGAAAGGAAAGCAGGATAGTCTGGCAAGACTGTGGATCAGTTAGACATCTCTTAACCATTTACTGGCTGCTAGGTGGCATTGGATAGAAAACAAGGCCTGTGGTCAGGAAGACTCATCTTCCTGAGTTCAAATCTGGCCTTACACACTTACTAGCTGTATGACCCTGGGCAAATCACTTAACCCTGTTTGCCTCAGTTTCCTCATCTGTCAAATGATCTGGAGAAGAAAATGACAAACCACTTCAGTATCTTTGCCAAGAATACCCCAAATGGGGTCACGAAGAGTGAGACAGGACTGAATAACAATCCACATAGTATATGTGAGTTACTGCACTAGATGCTGGAAATACAAAGAACAAATAAAAACATCCTTTCTTGCAAAAAGCCTGGCACAGAACAGGCACTCAATAAACATCCACTGACTTAGTGTCAGAGGAGATTATTCATCATCCTTTGCATTATCTCTGGTACTTTTCTCCTGGAGGTGCCTTTGTTCCTTCTGTTCCCTGCTCTGTAAGCCTATGTTCCTACCCTATTTCCACCATTTCAAACTGCACCCATCTTTCAAGGCTGCACTCAACAAAGGCCACCTCTCCAGGTCTCTCCTCCATATTCCTAACATCTTTTCTTCCTGAACCATGCAAATCCTTTTGTATTACTCTTATTCTTCCAATTTTGCATTATAGTCACATGTAGTATGTTCTAGTTCTCTCTATTCATTATAAGCAGATGTGAGGGCAGGGATCATTCCTCAATTCCGTTAATATCACCTGTACTTTGCATATTGTAGACAGATTTTTAAAAAGCCTGTGGGAATGCATTCACCTGGAGTAAGATGTGAAATTATACTGAAGTATTACCTGAAAGAAAGAGATACTTGAAGTAATTTCACCTAAAGCCATAATGTAGTCTGAATAACTATATATTAAATGACCAACAAAATTTTACCTTTAAGAAGCTAACATTTAAAAAAAATGATTATTGATATTTACAAGTACATGTCAAAATGCAAAAGGCTTACCTGTATTCCAGCATGACTACAGAGGTAAAAATCAAACTCATAGGGGTGGGTAATATCTGTATCTACTGTTGTTCCAGCTGGGATGTTTCCACTTCTTCCAACCTATTTTTTTCCCATCAAAATGTAAATAAGACATAAATAACATGATTGTACATCAGACGGAAATAAATCCATGACACATGTCTGCTGCCTAGGCAGATCTGAGTTCTTCTGTCTAGGATTTGGGTCTCAGGTTTCTATAGCTACTTATCTCTGGTCCTCCCGCCAGTAAGGTGCCAGGGATCACTCCAGCCAGGATTCCTCCCTCTCAGGGTTCCTCTATGAAGCATTTAGCATGAAGCATTATTTTATTACTAATTCTGCTATTCTCCATCCCATATCTTTTTTTCTCATCACTGTATTAGATTTTAAGCACTTCAGAGTCAAAATTAGATAGATGCCATCCTTTAAACTCTAAGTGCCAGGGGTTGTGGATATTTGAGCCAACTGGCTAGGTGTCTTTTTTGCCATGTTTGTATCATAGAGATTAACATGAGCTAGCCACTGAAGCTCTTTCTTAAAAACACAAGCATAATTATTAATTTAAAATGATGGAGAGGCAGCTTGGCATTGTGAATCGAGGGATGGCTTTGGAGTCTGGAATATCTGGGTTCAAATCTAGCCCTTGACACAAATTGGCTATATGACTCTAGGACAGGGGTGGGGAACCTGCAGCCTCGAGGCCACACAGGATTTGTTCCGTGAAGGTTAGATTCAGTCAAAGGGCCGCACTTGAGGATGTAGAGGGCCACATGTGGTCTTGAGGCTGCAGGTTCCCCATCCCTGCTCTAGGAAATCACTTAACTGCTCAGTGCCCCAAGCAACTGTCTCAAACTAAGCTGCAGAGCAGCTGCCTTGGTAGCTGCACTGGCAGAAGGAATTCCCTTGCTGCTGGTTCACTACATTGATGAAATTACAGGGCTGGTGGAGGAGTAGGAAAAAGTAGTTAGAGTAAATAATATCATTTAGAGCAAAACCAAATGAAATATAAATATCTAGATATAGACTAAATGCTTTTGTGAATAAAATTCATTCCTTTTATGAGTTGTTGGTTAATTTAACTCTAACTTCATTTGTTTTGCTTTAAGGAGAAGCTTTTAGCCTTCTCTCATTTATGCTTCAGGTATTAACAGCTTTGTGGCTTCTAGACAGCTTGGTATCTAAAGTCCTTAAACTACTTATTTGCCACTTGTTAAAGGGTATTGATTTGCTGCCTTAGCAGTCTTCTTTCTAAGAGGATGACATTTGCCTTTTGTTCCCCACATCTTTCTTTGTTCCCAGTGGCTTAGTTTTCTAGCTCAGTAAACCTGCCCCTTCCTGCCATGCATACATGAGAATACCAACCTGAGCTCTGTGATGGTTTCTGTCTAATACAGCACAAGGCAACTCTTGCACCTGGGCAAATTCTCTTCCCTAATTATTTTAATTTTGAAGCTAGTTTTGATATAAAAGTTAATTTGCAGCAAATGGATTAATATTACACACGAACCAGTCTAGCGGGCTTTTAGTTTTCTTCTTTATAACCTGGCTTCTGCTAGAGAGTATAGCACACTATAGTTCTCTAAAGGCTAGGTCTTTTCTTCTGAATATTTGAACACTAACAGTTTGTAAACAGATATGCAATGTTTTCAAATTAACTTAAAAATAAAATGAATTTTTAATATTCATCCAGTCGTTAGAAACATTAGAAACTAAAAAGGGTTATTCACCTCTAACTGTCAACCCCTCTGAGCCTATTGCTTCTGTACCCACACTTTGTTCCACATACACAATCACCACTCCACAAAGGCAGAGAAGGTGATTTAAATGGAAAGGATCACCCCAAACATGTCATGAGTTGTGAAAACTATGCTGATGGTGTACAATGTGTGCCTGATTGATGACACTGTCCCAGATGCAAGATTACCCTTTCGGTTCTGTCAGCACAAAACAGCCGTGTGTGGTGGCGTTTCTGTACCACAATGTAGGTGATGCCAGGCTGGTAGTCCTTCTCTAAGCTGATGCAGGCTTCTCGAATTGCAAGCAGCTCATAATATAATACCTATATCAGAAAAAGTTTAGAAAGTCAATGGTACTTGTATATCTTTCATCAAAAAGAATGCTTTATACTAAAGGTTTCTTATTTCCTCCTCCCCTTTTTCAACTTAGTTTCTTATTCCATTTATTCACTATACCTCTTCAGACTCTGCCACCATGCTACTCTACCTTCTCCCTCTACCCCTGTGGCCTCTTTCCTCCCAGGACTTCCATTTTGAGGAAGGGTCTAGATTAGTCTCCCCACTCAGCACCCCCCCATTCCAGAATGCTCCCTTATGTATTCTTTTCTCCCCACAGTACGTAAGCTCCTTGAGGCTACTGACATTTATTTTCTCTCTCTCTCTCTCTCTCTCTCTCTCTCTCTCTCTCTCTCTCTCTTTTTGGCTTATATTTGTATTCCCAGTGCTTAGCACCATGCCTGTTACATAAATAATCACTTAAGTATTTCTTCACTGACTGCCAACTTTGTGCAGCACGGCTGAGTTAAAGGAAGACAAAAAGTTAAGAAACAATCCTTACCCTTATGAAGATTACTATCTAGTAGAGGGGTAAGACAAAAACATGTAGCTATATGTGGCATTTTATACTAAATGCATTAAAAAGGTACAAAACTGAGCATTGTGTGTGAGCTGAAAGACAGAATTGTTTCTGATGAAGTGCAGGGTGGCAGGATGATCAGGAAAGGCTTTAAGGAACAATGGCATCCCATCTGTCAAACTGTATGCTCCTCACAGCTATCAAAACCATATAAAATCTATCTACTGGTCATTCCAAAAATAAATGATACTGAAACATCAAAATTTAAAGCCACTTATGATCTCTCAACTCTACATTTTTTAGACAGCTAGAATTCATCACATAGGCACCATTTCTGGATTCATCCCTAGATCAATATCCTCTGGGCAGCTCACCTGCCGAAACTGGCCCTCAGAAACACCATCCCGATAAAAGATGATGCGAGTGGGCTTGAATCGAGTTGACTTATAGAACTGGATGAGAAGTTCCCTGACCATGGAGGCCAAATCCTGGATGATCTCCTGTCGGGGTCTTTGAACTCTTACTGTGGCACAGTATCTGCTTGGGTGGGCATCCATACTGCCTACAACCTACAAAAAAGATACATAAGAAAATGAAGAAATGACTACCAAAGTCATGTGGAATTACTACAAATTAATATCTTCCTTATACAAATTAGCATTAGATAATTTCTAATTAAGAGAATTAAGACCCAAACGTAACCTTACAAATTATAGCGCTGGAAGAGTGTATTCATTGTTTTACAAACCTCTGAGCAGCACAAGGTAACACAAAAAGCAATGGAGACTTAGAGCTGCAAGTGGGTTTTATCCTGGCTCCAACACTTATGCTTACAGACAAATCAAAACTTTTGAGACTCAAACTTTCTCATCTGAAAAATATGACTAATGTTACTACTCCAATAATGAGTATATCACAGGGTCATCCTGTGAAGGAAATGAAATACTGCATGTGAATGCACCTTGTAAACTGAAATGCAAAAGAAATATGAGCATTCTTTATTATACATAGCCTAGGATAGAACTTTGCATTTCCCCGGCCCATGCCACCAACGATGGACACTACTGACAGGCACCACTAGGAAGCCTACAGGATAAGTAAGGGAAGAATGAAGAAAGAAAAACTGAGAAACAGAGAAAGAAGAGGGGAAGAGAAAGGAAATGAGGAAAAAAAAAGATAGTTTGCCACTAATAACTGCCTCAAGGTCCATTAAAGAGTACTAGCTCCAGAAGCATCTTTCTGAAAGATTTTTTCTTTAAAATATAAATTTAATGATGTCAAAAATAAGGAATACAATGAAACACAAAACTACTAACTCCCAATGAAAAGGTTTAACAAAAGAATAATAACACTTTCATATAAAATCAGAATTTCAGAATTGGAAAAGAACCTCAAAGGCCATTTATCCAATCAGATGAATGGATATAGAACGAATAACATCTTTGCAAGTAGTCATCTAGCATTCACCTGAAGACCTTTAATAGGTGAAAACCTACCAAGGAAGCCAGCTTCACTTCTGGAAAGCTCTAATTCTGGGGAAGTTTTTTGTCACTTATTTTGCTCCTATGGACTCCTCCAATCACTTTTTATTCCATAAATTTATCAGATTGCTGCACTCCCTCCCCTAGTCATAGTAATTTTCCTGATTCTGTGTGATATGTCAGTCAAAACAATTTGAATATTTCTTTGCAAGGTAAAACTAAGTCTATATGATACATAGCAAAAAATCCAAGCATTTTGAAAAAAGCCATCTTTTTTCAAAACACTTCTTCAAAAGGAAATTTCGGATAAACGTTTTTCCCAGTTAGCAAAGGTCACTGATAAGCAGGATGATATATGGAATCATTTGAAGACTGCAGCTGTTATAACCTATTAATTGGAGAATACAATGAAAGGTTCACTAAGTTTGAGAATCATGACATCACACTCAAATGAGCATTTCAGCCTCACTAGTTTATATCACCAAGACACCTAAAGAACTACAGATGGACTATAGTCATATGAAAAAATGCTCTAAATCGTTATTGATTAGAGAAATGCAAATCAAAACAAGTCTGAGGTACCACATCACACCTATCAGATTGGCCAACATGACAAAAACAGGAAAATGATAAATGTTGGAGAGGATGTGGGAAAATTGGAACGCTAATACATTGTTGGTGGAGTTGTGAAATGATCCAACCATTTTGGAGAACAATTTGGAACTATGCCCAAAGGGCTACAAAAGTGTGCATACCCTTTGACCCAGCAATAGCACTTCTAGGGCTATATCCCAAAGAGATCAAACAAATGGGAAAAGGGCCCACATGTACAAAAATACACATAGCAGCTCTTTTTGTGGTGGCAAAGAATTGGAAATTGAGAGGATGCCCATCAATTGGGGAATGGCTGAGCAAGTTGTGGTATATATAGTAATGGAATACTATTGTGCTATAAGAAATGATGAACAGGCTGTCTTCAGAAAAACCTGGAGAGACTTACATGGTCTGATGCTGAGTGAAGTGAGCAGAACCAAGAGGACTTTGTACACAATAGCAGCCACGTTATGCAATGACTAAGAATGTTAAACTGAACCCTTCTCAGCATTACGAGGATCTCAGACATCTTCAGAGGCCTCGGGATGGAAAATGCTGTCCATATCCAAAGAAAGAACTATGGAAGTCAAATCGCTCTCACTTATTTTTACCTTCTGTTGAGTTTTGTTTCATCTTTCTGATGGTTCCTCCTATTGGTTTTAATTTTTACTTACAACTTCACTAATGTGAAAACATGTTTAATGGGTATGTAAATGTAAAGCCTATGTCAGATTGTGTGCCGTCTTGGGGAGGGTGGGGGGGAGAAAAAGGGAGAAAAATTTTCAACTCAAAAGCATATGGAAAAAAAAATTAAAAAAAAAATAAAGGAACCCATGCTCCATGCCAAAAAAAAAAAGAACTACAGATGGAACTGATTGAGCTCTCAGTAAATGACATTTTAAAGTCATTGTTTTATGCAACAAAAGATCCAATTGAAATATGGAAAAATGCAGTAAAATACCCACGCCTTTGGCAACATACTTGAAAAATGCTTTCTTGCTTTTCAGCCACTTATTGCTGTAAATCTAAATTCTCCTACCTAACCCAAATCAAGACGCTTTTAAGGTCACAAATGACTGATACCGATCAAGAGGATTAACTGAAACTGCAGACCTCCATGCTACAACCAAATATTCAAATATTCAATAAGAAGCAGACACAACAAAATCATTAAAAAGTTAGTTAACTTTAAAATTAACAAATTGTTTTCATTTTTTAAAATTACTAAGTATACAGTAGTTAGATTTTCACAAAATAATGTACATTTTTAAGTATATCTAATTGAAGTCCCTTGAATAAGGCCTCATTTGATTACAGCTAAATATTATTCGGCCTTCCACACATGAACCAGAAAAAGAAACAAGCAGGTTTTCAGTGATGATTCTCTATAAGAGAGTACATCCTGAGTCACACAACTGACAGAGGTACAGAGAATGTAACATCCTGCCATATCCACTATTTGTTGATTATGTAAAAAAAAAAAACAAAACACCAAAAAACATCAGCCACAAAACCACATTCTAATTAGGAGAACAAAATGTAATCTTTTAAGGTTTTTTTCCCCAATTTGTCTCTCACGTGTATGTTAACAACAAGAAGATTCCATGCCAAATACAGCCATCGAGGTAACTGTTCAGTGACTGCTGATTATCAACATCAAGTGAGGCATCAAACAGGGAGACATGTTCACCAGAGTCATGGAAGATACCCTGAGCAAAGTCAAACTAGAGGAGGGATTCCCTATTGAGATTCTCCAGATATTCCTGTTTACAGATGACATTATGCTGATTGTATTGAGCCTTGCCTTCTTAAAGACATCTATAGTCACTCAAGAGATCAGCCTAGCTACCCATAAATGAAATACAAAGTAGATGAAGACTGTATATTGCCTAGGTTAGATATGCAGTTGTATGAGCAACCCACTAGGGTAATCTATCAATATGCATCTCTTGGACAGGGTACTGTAGATGGATAGTGAACTGGGCCTAGAATGGAATCTTTCCTAGAATGGAAGCAGGAGGCTGGGCTGGACAACATCTGGACATAGCATTTTTAATGATCCCAATCTGCTCAATGTTTCAAAATCCTATCTTTTGAATACCAATGTTCTCCTTGTGATGCTATATAGTTGTAGATTATGGAACACCATGATCACAAGAAGAATCACAACTGCAGGTGTCCTAAAGGGCAATGGAAAGACAAATGGTGGGTACAAGCAGGTTAGAGCATATTACTTGCAGAGAAGTTAAAGACATCAAGGAATACAGGATGAGAAAAACAGATGTACTAGAGATATAGTAAGAGTGGGGGATAACAGAAGAAGAGCCAAAATGTAGAGCTGTCCATGAAATACTAAGTAAATCAGAGGAAGGCCTCTAGCATATAGAATATGTCATTTATAAAGCTAATTTACAGAAAGACACTGACATGAATTACACAGGATGAGTGGGCATAGATGGGTTGGGATTTATACTGTGAATCAAATGCCCACATGGAGGAGATCATGGATCCAATGAAGTACTGAAGTATAAAGTGCTGTTTAACAGTAAAGAGATAACTTCCTTTACTTTGTCAAACAATTTAAAAACCATTAACTGAAAATCTAAAGCTTTTATAGAGAGATAACCAGAACACAGAGTAGAAACAAACAAGGTATATGCCAGAGTACTGCAAATTAATTTCTGAAATTAAGTCCACTTGTAAATCTCATGACATTTTAAGAAAGTTGATAAGCTCATAAGCAGCAGAAAGGAATTCACCAAGCCAGTGGCATGAAATGGAGACTCACAATTTCATACACATTCCTCCTTTTGTGCTCTACTTTGTATGTGTATTTAAGTTCAGAATAAAAAAAATAAAATTTAAAAAGAAGAAACTCACAGCAGCAATCGAAGGTTTCTTCCCATCACCAGCAGGTGGATGAGTGACATCTGCTCCCAAAAAGATCACGGGTTGTTGGAACACAGAAGGTCTTTAAGATAAAAAAAAAAGCGTGTCTGTATATGTGTTCTCTCTCTCTCTCTCTCTCTCTCTCTCTTTCTCTCTCTCTCCCCACTACTACTAATGGGTTATAAGCTGCTTAGTTACAGATCTGCCCACTAAGAATGGGGAAAACTCTTATGCATAGAAAAACTACACAAGTGAAAAAAAGCCTGTGAATAGTTTGCTTGGTAAGCCTGTTCTACTGAAAACTTTTTATTTGCTTAATTCATGTTTCACTATCCCACAGCAATATTTTTAAAATGTTACATTAAGTCAAATGAATGATCCCAAGTTCATGTTCTGGCAGTGGTAATAAGGAGAAACATTATAGCTACCCTCGAAGACACTGGCAAAAGACTAGGAAACTACTCCAAATATTCCCAACTTCCCTTAAATAACTTTTTACAGATATAAGATCTACCGATTTATCTAAATATCTTTTGAATCTTTTTATATTTTTAGTATCTACTACCTTTTGTAGTACAATCCTCAACTTTTATGTAAAGAAATGCTACAAAGCATTTAATCCAACTTCCTCTCCTTACATCTGAGGAAACTGTTGCCCAAAGAGGAGTGATTTCTCTAAAGTCACTTGGCTAGTAAGTAGCCAGAACTAGGAGCCACATCTTCTGGCTTCTAGTTTATTAGTTATTCTACCCCTCCCCATCCCTGCCCCAGATTTTCTTTAGTTATTCTGAAACTAAGAACTAAGGGCTTCATTAGTTCAAATATTCTAAGAATTTGTTAAAACACATCTACATTCACCGTATCCATATCTTATGATTTTATGCACAGGCCTATTCAAGATTTAGCTCAAGTACCACATTCTACACAAAGCCTTTCCCAATCTCCTCAACTGCTACAGTCATCTTTCTTTTTTGTATTTAACTACCATGTTTTTATTCTGTTGCATATACATACACACATTTATACACATATATACACACGCATAGGCACACACACTTAGTCCGTGTCACCTCTGATAGAATGCTTTCCTTTTTTGTCTTTCTACCGCCAATACCAAGCACAGGACCTGGCACATAGCAGACATGTAAGAAATGTTTGGGGCAGCTAAGTGGCACAGTAGATAGAGTGCTGGGCCTGGAGTCAGGAAGACTCTTCCCAAGTTCAAATCCAAGAACTTACTAGGTGTGTGACCCTGTGCAAGTCATTTTATCTCAGCTTCCTCATCTGTAAAATGAACTCAAGAAAGAAATGGCAAACCACTTCAGTATCTTTCCAGGAAAACCCCAAATGGGGTCACGGAGAGTCAGATGTGACTTAAAGCAACTGAAAAATGGCAAAGAAATGCTTGTTGATAGTCCTCTGTACCTGTCCTGTGCTTCCCAGCCATGTTTTAACTCTGTTCCCTCTGCCTGGAATAGCTATTAAAATATTACTCTGTCTTTTTAATTTAAGAACCAAACTCAAATGCTACATCCCTTCCAATGAAGCCTTGCTTATACCTTACCTATGCCCTGCCTGCCAGAGTCAGGAACGATTTCAATTCAGAGACCTTACAAAGTACTTAAACAAGTTACTTATGTATACATTAAATTCCCCAGATTCTAAGCTCCATGAAGGCAGGGGTAATATCTTATTTACTGTCTATCAGGTTAATGGTAGAGATGGCAATGAATTTGGAAAATCATTTCAGAATCATGTTACCTTGACACTTCACCCCAAGATATAATCCTAAAGATATAAAGGGGAAAAAAAAAACCAATGTTTTACCTCAAAGAGAAAACAGGAGAAAATATCACTATCACATACTTTGTACTCTAAGAAAATAAAATAACCATATAAGTTTAAAACAATGACTATTTAAAAATCCCTCATATTTCTACAGCACTTTATGTTTGTATGTTTATGTTTCATCCCATGAAGTAGGTAATGCAAATATTATCCACATTTTTACAAATAAGTAATAGGAGACTAAAATGAAATGTTTAGTCCAAAGTCATACAGCTATAGTGTCCATATGAATCAAGTCTCCTGACTCCAAATTCAGATTTTCCCGCTATCCCATTCTGCCTTACTAAAAGACTGGATTTAAATTCCATACTTCTGGAATGCAGACAGTTGCGGCTGTGCCATTCTCTTCACACAGCATCTAGAACATGAATGTGTGGACCCTGTCTCTTGAAAAATGCTTTTTGAGGATGACAACTGCTTATCATTCCAAACAAATACTGTTAGTTTTCCTAATAATTTATGGCCAGATACTTGCTGAAAGAGTTCTTATTTGGTATTCAAAATAAACTAGAAGCTAAAGTTCAAAAGGATTTTGATTAAATATTACAAAGGACAAACAAATCCCTGTATTAATGGGGATACTTGCAGAATTAAATGTTCTTTATTTCTCCTAGAACTATTTTTGATAGGTTATGGCAATGCAAAACCAACTGGGGTCATTTACAGAATTATATTTATTATTAAATTTTCTTACCTTTGATGAGGTACAAGGATATTATTGATTCCTCCTAGTTTAACATTAATCTTTAGGCACAGGTTTGAGAGGGTTTGAGGAGATGTTTTTATAACATTCTTCACTTGAACACACTGAGTAGCCATCCCCAAAAGTGTGTCTCCTACTCTCTTCACTTCCGCTGAAGAGCAAATACACATATCTCATTAGGAAAAAGCAAAAGCATAACCTTGAAATCATGCTGGCTATATACTACTATCACACCACAATTTTACTTGTTTAAATTTAAAATAAAATGACAGATTGATTTTAAGGCTGTCTCTAGCACTTAGTTATATTTAAAGAAAAAAAACCTAAAGATCAGTCAGTCAATAAAACTTATTAAGAATCCACTATGTGCCAAGCACTGTGCTAAGTGCTGGGATACAAAGAAAGGCAAAAGACAGTTCCTGCTCCCAATCTAATGAGGAAGACAACATGCAAACTACTACACACAAACAAGTTATATATGGGATAAAATAGGAAATAATTAATAGAGGAAAAGCACTAGAATTAAGAGGGATTAGGAAAGGCTTCCTGGAGAAGGTAGCTTGAAGGAAGCCAGGAGGTAGAGAAGAGGATGGAGAGAATTCCATGGATGGAGGATGGACAGTGAAAACGCCCAGAGTTGGGAAATAAGAGTTATCTTGAGAGAAGAGCAGCAAGGAGGCCAGTGGCCCTGGATCACAGAGGAAACGGTACAGTATAAGGAGACTGGAAAGGTGAAGGAAAGACCAGATTAAATAACATAACTGAATTAAAACATGACACTAAATTAATTTCTTACCATACACAGGCGTCTTCCCAGGCAGGATAACAATGATGAGCTGTAGTCCCGAGTAGGTGTTCTTGAGATGCCGGAACATGGGTTCCACACTGTCTGCACCCTGTGCGTATTTGCAGAAACAAGGCTGGCCCTGGATGGGCATCCCTGCATCCTTGGAAATCTTACGGAGCTGGTCTGTGAAACCCCTTCAGAGAATAACCTTTGAATGTATTAATTCTGTCTAGGAACAACATGATATATCATGTAAAAGTGTAATGCATAAGATGAAGAATAAAGTGAATCAGACCACCATGCGTTCAATAAGAAAAATTAGAATGGGTAACCATTTGAAAATGATAACTGGCAAAAATCTTGGCTTAAAGGAATACAAGACTGTATAACAGTAAAGAAAAAAAAAGGTTTTGTATTTACATTTCATTTGCATTTTTGCATGTTAATGATTTTTCTAAGCTCAGTAAGGTAAGATGCACTTCAATCCATTTCAAAAGAATATGGGAAAGCTCAGATGGAAAACAGAATTGTGCTTAGCTTAAAATAAATGTGTATTTATTGGAGATTTAAATCAGTTGAACCAAAATAAAAAAGGTCCCCAATCAAGGACCTAGTCCCTCCTTAAACATGGGTCAATAACAATGACTACGGAACAGAAGATAGGTTTTAAAAAACAAAACACTCCAAAACCTTGTTTTAGGTTTAACAAAAAAAGTCGAACAATTGTGATAAATAGGAGGAGGGTGAACTTGAATGGTAGCTATAGAGCAAAATATGGTAAAATTTCCTTTTAAGTCAAGAGAAAGCCACTATAAAAATTCATTGAAAATACTGAGATAATATTGGAGGTCTTTTCTCTCACCAATTTTGATTGATACCAGCTATCGAAAAAATCATTTAGCAATCAATTATTTAAATCTTTAAAATTTGCTGTCAATTAAGACTGACAGATTATAACTCATTTCAAAGAGTAATCATAATCAAGCATATTCAGTATTGAGAGAACAAGACAAAACTGGTAAATAAATGTAGCTAAAGATTTTAAAATCAAATTAAGACCAAAAGGCTCTAAGAAAGTAAAATGTCTTACTTCAATATTTCTTCTCGGCACTGTCTCTGAGTAGCAAAACAAGCTATAGCCCACATTTTGATCTCAACACCTGTGTGGAACTGTTTACCTCGCATGTCCCATACTCCATGGCTTGGAGTTGCTACTGTTCGATTCTAAAAAAAGACAAGACAAGATGAATTTGTACTAAGGACAAAGGGTAGTAAGAACATCTGTAATCTATTTAAATGATGCACTACTTGATGAAAACAGAAACTTTTCACCTTATGCCAAGAAATGACTGGTTTCTCTTTTCTGACTCTAAATAGAAAGTAGAATCAAAGCAGAATGATCTAAATAAAAGCTATTATAACAATTTTACTTTAAAATGATCTACTATCACTTTAAACAAAGAGGGGCTAGGAAAAGACTTAAAATGCCAGCCCAACTCAGCTATCTTCTGTTCTACTGTTGAGAAATGAAATACGAGTGAAGAAGAAAAAAGCGAGAACTTTTACCCGTCCTCCATACTGTAGCATAGGAGCGGGGAGTACACGTCCTGTTACACGGGCCATTTCATCCCGAACTTTAAACTGAAATTCCTGAACAAATGGATCAGCATCATAATTTGCACTTCTCACCTAAAGACAGAAGAAATTTTTTTTTTGCAATTGTTAAGGAAAGATGAATTTAATCACTTAGTATTTAGAAGAAATTTTTTTTGCAATTGTTAAGGAAAGATGAATTTAATCACTTAGTATTTAGAAGAAATTTTTTTTGCAATTGTTAAGGAAAGATGAATTTAATCACTTAGTATTTAGAAGAAATTTTTTTGCAATTGTTAAGGAAAGATGAATTTAATCACTTAGTATTTAGAAACTAGTTATTTTTCAATATGTTAAGCGTGTGCTTCAAGGCTTGTTTTGCATGATAAATGTCAAGGACCTAACAATTTTCACAAAATTTTACATGGATAGTTAAGTTTATTTATTCACACACCAAATATGGCCACTAAGTTTTCATAATGCTTCTTTTCTTACTAAATTGAAGGTATCTGAAAATGGTGAACAAACAAGTGGCTCTGTATCACCAGTTCTTTAACGACTCACTGGGTTAAATTTCCTGACTCCTCCCTCTTTTTTAATTACTAAAAAAAACTTCTTGTTTTTATGGTACATAACAATACGAGCTATGGATTATATGCACAGATTTCTGCATAATGACATTTACTGATAAGACATGAAATTTTATTTCAATCACAGAAACTAAAAGATATGACAGTTATAATCTAGTGTGAAACTGGATCTTTCACACCTGTACCATACTGTAATAATTAATTGTCCTCCAAATAAGCTTCTTAACTGCTTTCACAGTAAAGAAAAAAAATAAAATTAGGAAAATCAAACTGGCTTGACAAACCTATAAAGATAAGAACTGAGAAAAGGATTACTTAATCACAGTACTTGGGAAAACTTTTTTGCTCCCCAACTTGGTTGAAAATAGATTTAAATCCTTATATTTAAAGTATATACTTGAGGGCAGCTAGGTGGCTCAGTGGATAGTCAGGAGGACCTGAGTTCAAATCCACTGGACCATGAGCAGGCACTGGGTACAGGACCTGTTGGATTGCCTAAATGTAGTTCTGGGTTGCAATTCCAGAGTGGAGTAGAGTACTGGTGCTTGGGGCTGCATGGAAACAGGGGTCCTACTGGGTAAAGACCAGAGCTCAGACCAGAAGAGCAGTGACCACACCTCTCCTTGGATCTTATCATCTTGAAAGCACCAAAAATTTCCAAACCCCCAGAACTTGCTGTGAAAATAGCAACTTGGAATAGTGCCTCCCAAACTCCAGGTGAGCAGAGCCCAACTTTAACATAAAATGAAATGTCAACAAATAGTCTGGAAAAAAAATCTGACCATAAAAATCTACAATGGCGACAAGAAAGATCAAGAACAAACTCAGAAGACAACAACATAAAAAAGCTACAAGCAAAACACAAATAAGGCACAAACCCAACAAGAATTCCTGGAAGTGCTAAAGAAAGAGAAAAGAATGGTAGAGGAAAAATTGGAAAAAGAAATGAAAATGATGCAAGAAAATTATGAAAAGAGGAATAACAACTTTGTAAAAGAGGCACAAAAATGCTTAAGAAAATAACTTAAAAAACCAGAACTGGCAAAATGACAATAGAGGGATAAAAATTCACTGAAGATCTCCTTAGAAAGAAGAATTGGCCAAATGGAAAAAAGAGATACAAAGCTTCACTGAAGAAAATCATTCCTTCAAAATCAGAATGGGGAAAGTGGAAGTTAATGACTCCATGAAACATCAAGAAACAAAGCCAAAAGAATGAAAAAATATAAGAAAATATGAAATATCTCACTGGAAAAACAAGTGAATTGGAAAATAAACTGAGAAATAATTTAAGAATTATCGGATTATATGAAATCCATGATAAAAAAAGAGCCTAGATATCATATTTTAATAAATTATCAAGTAAAACTTTCCCAATATCTTAGAACCAGAAGGGAAAATAGAAGATGAAAGAATCCACTGATCACTTCCTGAAAGAGATCCCAAAACACAAACTCCTAGGAAATTATAGCCAAATTCCAGAGCTATCAAGGTCAAGGAGAAAAAATTGCAAAAGCAGTCAGAAAGAAACCATTCAGATACCACAAAGCTGGTCAGGATGATACAAGATTTAGCAGCTTCCACATTAAAGTGGAGGGCTTGGAATATGATATTCTGAAAGGCAAAGGAACTAGGATTACACCTAATAATAACCTACCCAGAAAAAAAAATGAGTATAATCCTTCAGGGGATAAAATGGACATTTAATGAAAGAGAGGACTCTCAAGCAATCCTGATGAAAAGACCAGAGTTGAATAGAAAAATCTGATATTCAAACACAAGACTTAAGAGTAGCATAAAAAGACAAATATTAAAGAGAAATCATAAGGGACTTAATCAGGTTAAACTGTTTACGTGCCTATGTGGCAAGATGCGATACAAGTAATTCCCAATTATTAGTGTAGTTGGAAGGAGTCTACATAAATGGAGAGCACGGGTGTGAGTCAAATTATATTGGGATTATTTCTCCAAAAAATAAAAGGATAAGAAAAAGGCATACACTCATGGAAGGGGAAGAATGGGGAAAATAATCTCACATAAAATAGGTGCTCAAGGAAGAGCTTTTACAGTGGAGGGGAAAATAGGGCGGGGCACGGTTGGCAACACTTGAACTTCAGTATAAATCTGAATTGGTTCAAAGAGGGAAGAAACTGTCCCCCCCCCCAATTATGTATGAAATCTGTCTTACCCAGCAGGGAAGCAGAGCAGAAGGGGATAAGAAAAGGGCTGGAAGGCAGATAAAGGGAGAGAGTTGTCAGAAGCAAAACAGACTTTTGAGCAGGGCCAGAGTAAAATGAAAGAGAAAAGCATAAATAGAAAAAAATAGGATAGAAGGAAATACACAGTTAAGTAATGTTAACTGTGAATGTGAACAGGATGAATTCACCCATAAAACAGAGGTAGATAGCAGAATGGATTAGAAACCAGAACCCAATAATATGTTGTTTACAAGAAACACACTTAAAACAGAAAGACACACACAGGATTAAAAGAAAAGGCTGGAGGAGAATCTATTCTGCTTCAGTTAAAGTTAAAGAAAAAAAAGGCAGGGGTATTAACCATGATTTCAGTTAAAGCAAAAGCAAAAATAGACCTAATTAAAAGAGATAATCAAGGAAACTACATTTTGCTGAAAGGTATGTAAACAATGAAGTAAGGGCAGCTAGGTGGCACAGTGGACAGAGCACCAGCCCTGGAGTCAGGAGGACCTGAGTTCAAATCCAGCCTCAGACACTTACAACCTAGCTGTGTCACCCTGGGCAAGTCACTTAACCCCTATTGCCTCCAAAATTAAAACAAAACAAAACAACAATGAAGTAACATCAATTACATATATGCATATGTATGTGTGTACACATACATACATATATATATATACACACATATATATATCTATATCTATGTTGATGTATATGTATAAAGTGGCATAGCTTCCAAAGTCTTAAAGGAAAAGTTAAATGAGTTACAGAAGGAAACAGACAGCAAAACTATACTAATGGGGGACTGCAACTTTCCCCTCTCAGAACTAGATAAATCTAAACATAAAATAATTAAGAAAGAAGTTAAGGAGATGAATAGAATTTTATAAAGTTATATATGATGGACCTCTGGAGAAGATTGAGCAGGAATACAACTATATTCTTTTCTCAGGTGTACATGACACTTTCGCAAAAACTGACCATGGAATAAAAACCTTATAAACAAATGCAGAAAAACATAAATACTAAATGCACTCTTTTCAGGCCATAATGAAAAAAACCCATCACATTCAATAAAGGGCCTTCAAGGCATAGATTAAAAATTAGTTGGGAACTAAATAATCTAATCCTAAAGAATGAGCAGATCAAAGAATAGATCCCCAGAAACAATCATTAATTTCAATAAAGACAATAACAACAACATACCAAAATTTGTGGGACACAGTCAAAGCAGTACTCAGGGGAAAATTTATATCTTTAAACATTTAATAAAAAAAAGAAACAGGAGGTCAGTGAATTAGGCATGCAATTAAAAAAAACTAAAAAAGAACAAATTAAAAATAGAAATCATGAAAATCAAAAGATGAGATTAATAAAACTGAAAGTAATCAACTACTGAACTTGTAAAACTAGGCGCTGATTTCATGAAAAAAAAACATGAAAAGATAAAACATTGGTTAATTTGATTCTAAAAAAAGCTGAAAACCAAATTACTAGTATCAAAGATGAAAAGGATGAATATCAATGAAGAGGAAATTAAAGCAATCATTAGGAGCTATTTTGCTCAATTACATGCCAATAAATCTGAAAATTTAAGTGAAATGGAAGAATATTTACATAAATATAAATTGCCCAGATAAACAGAAGAAGAAATAGAAATACTTAAATAATCCTCTCTTAGAAAAAGAAATTGAGGAGGCAGCTAGGTGGCACAGTGGATAGAGCAGTGGCCCTGAAGTCAGGAGTACCTGAGTTCAAATCCGGTCTCAGACCAAACACTTGATACTTACTAGCTGTGTGACCCTGGGCAAATCACTTAACCCCAAATGCCTCAAAAAAAAAAAAAACAACTGAACAAGCCATCAATGAGATCCCTAAGAAAAAATCCCCAGGACCAAATGGATTTACAAGTGAATTCTACTATGTATTTAAAGAATAATTAATTCCAAACTATATAAACTATTTGGAAAAACAGATGAAGAAGGAGTCCTAGAAAATTTATTTCATAACATGAAAATAATTTTGATACCTAAACCAAGAAGGGAAAAAACAGAGAAAGAAAATTACAGACCAATTTCCTTAATGAATATCAGCGCAAACATTTTAAATAAAACACTAGCAAGGGGATTATAACAATATATCACAAAGATCATACACTATGACCAGGTGGGCTTTATACCAGGAATGAAGGGCTGGTTCAATATTAGGAAAACCATAAGCATAATTGACCACATTAATAACAAGACCAACAAAAATCATATGATTACCTTAACAGGTGCAGAAAAAGCTTCTGACAAAATGCAATACTCATTCTTATTAAAAACACCAGGAGGTGTTTTTATCAAAAGGGCAAAGTACCAATTACTTATTTAGAACTGCTCAATTAAGTGGAGGCCTCTATCTAGACTACCAGTTATGACACGATATTTATAAATGATCAACTATGTAAAACAGGTTTAAGTGTCTTCCATGTTAATGTCTTAGAGACTCAGAAACTACCAGCCATCAGAACTAGGCTTTTAGGCCGATAATGTTGCATGGTAAATTTTTCATTGCTTCAGATGTGGTGTTAAGAGCTTTTTACTTCGTGCCAAGAATGTTTTCTTACAGGATGTTCTATTTCTACTGAAGTTTTCACTAACAAGGAGATTCTACTTTTGAGTAAACTAAATCAAAAGCAGGAGATCTGTTTTCTTTTCTTTTCTTTTTTTGTGAGGCAATTGGGGTCAAGTGACTTGCCTAGGGTCACAAAGCTAGTGTCAAGTGTCTGAGGCTGGATTTGAACTCAGGTCCTCCTGACTCCAAGGCCGGTGCTCCATCCACTGGGCCATCTTGTGGCCCTGGGAGATCTGTTTTCTACTAATTTTTCACTAATGGCAAGCTTCTTTCTTTATGTAAAATAAATTTTCTCTGAAGTGAAGAAAAAAAATCCAACCCAACACCAAGAAGCATAGGGATAATTGGAGCTTTCCTGAAAATAACAAGTAGTATCTACGTAAAACCAAAAACAAGCATTATCTATAAATCAAAAGCCTTCCCAATAAGATCAGGAGTAAAGCAAGATTGTCCATTATCACCACAATTATTCAATATAATGTACTAGAAATGTAGCTATAGAAATAAGAGAAGAAAAAGACATTGAAAGAATTAGAATAAGCAATAAGGAATCAAAACTATCAACGCTTTGCAGACAGCATAATGGTATACTTAAGAGAATCCTAGAGATCAACCAAAAAACTAGTTGAAATAATTAACAATTTTAGTAAAGTTGGGAAAATAAAATAAACTCACATAAATGATCAGCATTTCTATGTATTACCAACAAAGTCCAACAGGAATAGACAGAAAGAGAAATTCCATTTAAAATAACTGCAGACAAGCTCTTTTTCTGGTGGCAAAGAAACAGAAATTGAGGGAATGCCCATCAACTGGGGAATGGCTGAACGAATCGTGGTATATGATGTAATGGAATACTATTGTGCTGTAAGAAATGATGAGCAGGCAGATTTCAAAAAAACCTGGAAATACTTACATGAACTGATGCTGAGTGAAGTGAGCAGAACTAGAAGAACACTATACATAGTAAAAGCAACACTATTCGATGATCAGCTATGATAGACTTAGTTCTTCTCAACAATACAATGATCCAAGAAAATTCCAAAAGACTCGTGATGGTAAATGCTAATCATATCCACAGAAAGAACCAGGGAGTCTGGATTCAGATGAAAGCATACTTTTTTCATTTTTTTTTGTATGGTTTTCCCCTTTTGTTCTGTTTCTTCTTTCACAACATGACTAATGTGGAAATATATTTAACATGATCACGTATGTATAACGTATATCAAACTGCTTGCTATCTTGGGGATGGGGGGAAAGTAGGGAAAGGGAGGGGAAAAAATTTGGAACTAAAAATCTTATAAAAAATGAATGTTTAAAACTATCTTTACATGTAATTGGAAAAAAAATACTATTTAAAAAATAGCTGCAGACAAAATAAAATACTTAGGAGTCTACCTGCCATGACAAACCCAGTAACTACATGAACATGATTACAAAACACTTCTCATACAAATAAAGACAGATCTAAATAACTGGAGAAATATTAATTGCTCATGGGTAGGCTAAGACAATATAATAAAAAGGCCAATTCTACCTAAGTTAAATTTACTTATTCAATTCCATACCAATCAAACCAAAGACTTATTTTATAAAGCTAGAGAAAATAATAAAATTCATTTATAAGAAAGGTCAAGAATATTCAGGGAATCAATGAAAAAAAAATGAAGGAAGACAGCCCAGATTTCAAACCACATTACAAAATGGTAATCATCAAAACAATCTGCTGTTGGCTAAGAAACAGAGTGGTAGATCAATACAACAGATTAGGTATATAATACACAGTAGAAATAACCACAGTAATCTAGTGTTTGATAACTAAAAGATTCAAGTTTTTTTGTCAAGAACTCACTATTTGACAAAAATTGCAGGAAAAACTGGAAAACAATTTAGCAGAAACTAAGTAAAGACCAACATCTCACACTGTATATCAAAATAAGGTCAAAATGGATATATCATTTAGCCATAAAGGGTGATATCATAAGCAGATCAGAGGAGCTTGAAAAATTTTACCTATCAGATCTATAGATAAGGAAAGAATTATGACCAAACAAGAGAGAAAGATTATAGGAAATAAAATGGACAATTTTGATTAAATTTAAAAGATTCTGAACCAACAAAACCAATGTAGCCAAGACTGGAAGGAAAACAAAAAACTGGGAAAAAATTTTACAGCAAGTTTTTCTGATAAAGGTCTCATTTCTCAAATATAAAGGAAACAGAGCCAAATTTCTAAAAATAAGAATCATTACCCAATTGATAAATGGTCAAAGGATATGAACAGGCAGTTTTTGGAAGAAGAAATCAAAGCTCTATAAAGTCAGATTAAAAAAATGCTCTAAATCACTATTGATTAGAGAATGCAAATTAAAACTACTTTTCAGGTACCACCTCATACCTATCAGATTGGCTAACATGGCAGAAAAGGAAAATGACAAATGCAGAAGGGGATGCAGAAAAATAGGAACACTAATGCACTGTTGGTGGAATTGTGAACTGGTCCAATTATTCTGGAGAACAATTTAGAATTACACCTAAAGGCCTTTCTGTAAAACTGTGGATATCCTTTGACCCAAGAATACAACTACAGGTTTGTATCCCAAAGAGATCTAAGGAAAAGGACCCATTTATAGCAACTGTTTCTGTAGTGGCAAAGAATTGGAAATTTAGGGGATGCCCATCAATTGGGGAATGGCTGAACAAGTTGTGGTATGTGATTGTGATGGAATACTATTGTGTTATAAGAAATGATGAGTAGGATAGTTTCAGAAAAACCTGGGAAGACTTATGTGAATTGATGCAAAATGAAATGAGCAGAACCAGGAGAATACTGTACATAGTAATATCTAAATTGTAAGGATGATCAACTATGAAAAGACTTAGCTACCCTGATCAAGACAATGATCCAAGACAGTTTCAAAGGATTCAAGATAAAAAATGCTATTCACCACTAGAGCAAAAACTGATGAAGTCTGAGTGCAAATTGAAGTATAATTTTTCACTTTATTTTTCTTGCCTTTTTTTGCAACATGACAAAGATGGAAATATGTTTTACATGTTTTCACACGTATAACTAGTATCATAGTGCTTGCCTTCTCAATGGGTGGCGGGAGAAAGAGAATTCAGAGCTCAACAAAAAAAAAAGGCAAGGGTACACGAAAAATAAATAATAATTTTGATAATGGGGGAAAAACAAATAAGGTAATTCACATTTAGGTTCTGGCCTACATTTCCAGGCTTACAACCCATTACTCTCCTTTCACACATCCTATGGTCCAGTCAAACTGGCCTATTTGCTGTTCATCTGAAACAACATGCCATCTCCCATTTTAGTGCCTTTGCAAAGACTATCCACCATGCTTGGAAATGCACTCTATCTCTATTTCCACTCTGTAGAATTCCTTGTTTCCTTTGAGGCTCAAGTAATGTACCTACCTCCTACCTGTTCCTCCCTGTGACTAGTGCCCTTCCACCCAGAGATTATTTCAGATAAACTGTGTTCTTGTATTCTCTCAATAAAATGCAAGCTCTTTGAAAGCACAGACTGCTTCATTTTTGTTGCAATATTCCCATTACCAGGCATAGCAGAAGCATAATAAAAGTTTGTTTAATGGTTTCTAGAGCTGAAATGGAGATTGGATTCTGGTGCTCCTAAAGGCAAAGGAAAAGCTATATAGAAACAACTGGGGAAGTGAGGTGAAGGGAGAGTGCAAAGTGTGAAAAACCTGACTGGATTTGCACTGAGGAATGAGACTTCCCTCGTAACTTGCTGTGACTTTTCTCAGTTTTTAAAGGATTAATAAAAATAAATAAAATTAAAAATAAAAAAAATAAAAAACTAACCAATCTGCTAATTTCCTCCTGTCTGTCGGGAGCAGATCTTGCGGTTGCCTTGATCATGGTGGATGTCTGATTGTCAGTCAGCTTCTTAATGCACCGTTGTCCTGCCACAATATTACAGACCTACAAATGAGAATAAAGATTATGTTCTAGATGTCACTTGAGTTCTTCTTAAAAAAAAAAAAAGAAAGAAAAGAAAAACATTCCTTACATAATTTAGTGTGATGAATCTATTTCCATAAACCTCTACTGAAATATCTAGGTGGTGCAATGGATAGAGCACTAGGTCTGGAGTCAGGAAGACTTGAGTTCAAATCTGTCCTCAGACACTTATTAGCTGGATGACCCTGAGCAAGTCACTTAACCGCTGTTTGTCTCAGTTTCCCCATCTGTGAAATGGGGATAACAATAGCCTCTACCTCCCAGGATTGATGTGAGGATCAAGTAAGATAATACTTGTTAAATGCTTACTTAGCACAGTGCCTGGCACTTAAAGAATGCTTATTCCTTCCTTCTCAAAGTTTACTTTAATGAACTCTTGAGAGTACCAGGGATTTTTTTTTATATTTTTAAAGGGATAGTTTGTAGAATTTAATTTATAATTTTGCTTATTTATTAGAAGGAAGAGTAAGGAAAACTAAAAAATTTGAACACCTTAGGGATACTTGATGGATCATAGCCTATCTACATGTTCTAACAGTTCCCAAGGTGCAGCTACAGTGCCAGCCCTGGAGTCATGGAGACTCATCTTCCCAAGTTCAAGTCTGGCCTTAGACATTTACTAGCTGTGTGACCAGAAGCAAGTCACTTAACTTTGTTTGCCTCAGTTTTCTCATCTGTCAAATGAGCTGGAGAATGAAATGGCAAACCACTCCAGTATCTTTGCCAAGAAAACCCCAATGGGGTCATAAAGAGTAGGACGTGACTTAAAAATGACTGAACAGCAACAACAAAAAAAACCCCAAACAGTTCCCAAAGTTATAAATAAAAATCCATGACAAGCAGCATTAATTACTTCCAGAGGCAGGTAAGTATGCTTCTGCTCCTGTCCTACTTGAAGACAGGGAAGGTGAGGATACTTCAGCTGGAGGTTGTACTTCTCTCTGAAATATTGTGCTACTGTCCTTTCTACAGTCTGGCCATTTTCTAACTGTAAAGGAAAGCTGGAAAACAGAGGAAGACTTTTAGAAATATCATGGAAAGTAAGATCATCAATCATCATCCTATTAGGAATGAGCAAAGCTCCCAGTCCACTTAATGCTATAACATTTCCTACACATTGTCTGTCCACTTACAAATACCAGCTTCTCTTACGTTTGATGACTGGCAGGTCTCCTTGTTACATTACAAACACGATATTTCCGCCTCATTGTTCCACAATGAGTCACTTCAACCTTCAGACCTGTACCCAACAACAAAAACTGGGATTACAAACTGCATATAAAATACATTTGCAATTGAACATGTAAAACAACAGAAGAACCTGTCTACTACAAGAGCTAAAGAGTCACTTCTGAACAGATAAACAAAAATGTTGAGAGGACTAATTGGCAGTGAAATATTATTAATCAACAAGTTCCTAATTCTCATGATACCCACTGCAGTCCCCTCCAAATGCTCTATACTTAAACAATGAAAGTACTATAAATGCAGTAAACCCCTACAACTATGGGACAAAGGTTACTATAAACAAACAAACACCTAATGGTCATAAAATCCAGGTGTTTGGAAGGGAAACTATGAGGGTGTAAATAATATTAAGATGATTGTGTTCTTCCTTTTGAAAATACAGAATTGAGGGGAAGGTGGGTGGTACAGTGGATAGAGCACCAGCCCTGGAGTTAGTAGGAGGACCTGAATTCAAATCTAGCCTCAGACACATGATACTCACTAGCCATGTGACCCTAGGCAAGTCACTTAACCCTGACTGCCTCACAAAAAAAAAAAAAGAAAATATAGAATGTTTGATAAGCCTGATTTACTAATGTACTGACTAGAGACCAGAACACCATAAACCAGTGAAAGGAAGTTCTTGACAAGTTTTTTGAGTAAGAGGTGACTTGAACAGGACCTCTGTATACAAGTGGAGCTATTCTGTAAAGAGCCATTTTATTCCTGGCTACTAGGAACAAGAGACAACCTAAATGCTTCCTAGACTTCCTAAAAGATTTTGCTTCAATATTTTTTTTTTGTGATATACTTCTTAAAGACATGTTAGAAAATTATTAACTGAGTCAATAAGGAAACAGAAAATTTTACTGGTAAGTCCCTGAGGTGACTCTTACAAAAATTTAGATCAATCAAAACTCAGACTATTTTTCTGTAGAATAGCAAAGGCTAAGAAAATAAAATATGGTGAGAAACATTACAAAAACATATACTGAAGGTGTATATATTGTATAGTAAAGTATTAAGTGAGGAAAATATTTCAAATGATAAACTGCAAAAAGAAATTAGTCGTCTGAATCATTTGAATAAATTGTGAGTGATTTCCTGTCTTAATTGGACAGTCATTTTAATTAATAAAAAGCTCCACAAACATCCTAAATAAGTTTCAAACTCTTGCTGCAACTACCATTTTTATTACATTATAAAAATAAACTTCCTTCAAGATTTCTGCTGTCCAATTATTAAAGATGGCTAAATTAATCAATATTCCCTAAACTATTATTAAATATTAAAAGAAATACAAGAAAAAATTCAACTGGAAGCAAATTAATACCATGGAAAATGAGAGTTTGTGCTTCAATTTCATGCATGGCAAACTTTGCACCAACATGCCTGTCATCAGGGTTCTTTCTGGGAATAGATGGAAAATGAAGTGTATTTTCCATTTAAAGCATGGAAGACTTTGAAATTCTGAGTTTCCTTGACTTTCTAATGTTGGTATATAAACACAACAAGTTTTTATTATCTTTTAAAAACCGTCTTCCTGACATCAGAAAGAGGAGAAAAAACTCAATCTGTCAATGAGAAGTACTTAAATGTTATGATTTGCGAAACATACTATTAGCCAGTCACCAACCCCCACTTTCCCAAACATAAGACAACAGAAGCTAAATATTCAGAGCATTATCTAAAGACTATAAAAAAGCTGAGTTTTTAAAATGTGGCTAAATATTTTGGTGCCCAGTACCCTCCCCACCACCTCCACCCAACCAAAAGTTTGGTTGGCTTTAATCAAATATTTAACCTATAAACTTGGCTTTACCTTCACTATAACATCAACTTTATAATGATTTCTAGTGATTTTTCAGTCATTTCTTTGGGCCCCTGAGCAGTTGAAGTTAAGCTCGATTCCATGCTCTTCGGGCAGCAGCTGAATCCTTGTTCTGTACATCTTGTATTTTCTGTGATAGAGTGGTGATATGAGTTGATTGCATAGTTACCGCAAAGTAATGTATGTGATTTTATGAGATTGAGGTGGTAACTAAGCAGCAACTCCATTGGAAACTATGGCATTTAGATGGTAACGTATTAATGGTTTTGTTCTATCTCCTGGAAAATGCAAACTGTGCTGTTAATGCTAATCACATAAAGAAAATAGCATAGTAGCAAGATGAAATGAAGGTTTATTATAGCACTTGAGCTGCATTAAAAAACTAAGATAAAACTAAGATGCTTATTTTCAAAGCAGGAGAAATTTCCCTTCTAATCCTTCCTCTCCTGGTTACAGGCACAGTATGAATGGCTATTGGTGAAAGAGATATCACTTTTCAGTACTATTTGACATTCTAAAGCATTTATAGTGGCCTGCTTGAATGGTCTACTCTAGCCCACTGAACCAAAACTCACATTCACCAAGAACAGTTTTTAGAAACAAGATGTATCTGTTCTTGGGCACGGACATTTTGTAAATTTATTATCAGTTACATTAAGTGGAACCTGTGCCACTCAGGTAATAAGAAAATCAATTTGTTCAGCATCACTATTCCAAGTAGCTGTACACAGGGTTTTGCCACTGGGCTAAAATTGTTAAGATTTCTATGAATCAATGCCTAACTGCATGACCAACTCTAGTTACCCTTAGCCTGCACTATTCCAGGACAATATATGTTAAATTACAGGGTTGATAAGCTCCACATTCCAAATGTTTTTAAATGAACAGAAAGTAGAGAGGACTTCACTGAAGTAATGTTTGACAATCTACATTGTATCATTTCACAGAAACTTAAGAAAAGTCACTGTACTGGAACAGTGTCAAAGATTAAGTACTCCAGCTTTGAAAATTAAACACCTGGGAGATGAGCTTCCTGCTTTTAAGGGCATGGCAAAAGCTGGATCCCATCACCACCCCAACTTCTCCATCTGGGGTAGGTCTGGTATCCAGTCAAAACACTAGCTGGCACAAACTTTATTCTGCATAATAATGGCTAACACTATTTTTAAAAAGCACAGATTTTCATTATTTGCTAGTTCATTTTTTGTAGATGAAGCAAAATAAAGCCCTGCCCAATTAAGATGCTGTAGATATGAACGCACATGACAGTTTGGGGAATATTCTTACTGGTGATGTGTGATACATGAAAAACTACTTGGACTATGAAACAAAATTTCAAAGAAAGCTGCAATCATCACTCCATTTTTGGTCATTATATAAAAGTTATGTCAGACATCCTTGTCTACTCACCCTTTATCTCTTTGGTGAATTTTACCCGATGAGAATCAGTCAGAGGTCTTGGTTGTTCATCAATATTATGAATGTCAAGAACTTCACACATGAACTGAATTACAGGTTGTGCTTTGTAGAAGGCAGTGGCAGAAACTATAAGGAGAAAAAATTTTAAAGAATCAAGGAAATGTTCTATCATCTTTACCTTTGTAGAGTTCAAATGCTACTTAAAAGAACTACCAAGATCTAGAGTTCATCAATAGCACATCTGACAAAAGTTACTAACGTATCAATTTTAGGTTTGTTTTTAAAACTCTATTCATGAAGCATGATCCTAACCTAATTAATGGTAGATAACCACCTAAACCACTAAAGAATCAATCTTCTTTATACAATTCTTTTCTTTAGTAAAGTTAATATCATACAGCATTACTTAGTCCAATTTCATTGTACAAATAAGGAAACTGAAACTGAAAAAGGTTGTGACTTGTGTATGGTCACATGGGAAGCAAGTGGTAAAAGTAGAATTTAAACAGGTTATCTGGCTCTTTACCTGGTGCTCATTCCATGATAGTACACTAATTTTAAAAGTGATTGAAGCAAAATGATATTAGTGGCACTGAATGAGTTACTAATATTACTGATAATAAAATCTAAAAGTAGATTTTCTAACAAATCTGTGACAAGATTTTTTTGGTTGTCACTTTCTTTTTCCTCCTCAGAGAAAATAAAAAAAAATCTACCCAACTGAAAAGGCTATTTATTATTATTATTATTGTTGTTATTATACCTGCCTTTTGTCATCATGAAGCCCAAAGGCTCATATAAATGAGGAAAATATGTAAAAAGTTCAGAGAAGAGGCAAGAAATATAGCAAATTTTAATTTTCCTGTCAACATAACAAAGATCTAATTAGATCTAATGCAATTCTCCTAGTCCTGTAAGTCATGTTATGCTTTTTTTATTCAAAGTTTCTCCTTCTGGTTTGTCTCTAGGCTAGGTCATTGTTCCTCCATAGTAGGGCAGTAAATCAAATTTTTTATTTCATACAAAACTTGTAGAGGTCAAGGAAGAATTAAAATTAAAGTCAATGACTAAAATGAAGTTTTCAAGAAACGAAATTCACATCTTTTAAGTGCTCTACCTTCCTTAACTTATTGGCTGGGAAAGTCAATTGGTTACACCCTGCTAAATTCTAAGCACTATGGAGTTAAGGAGGAGGTCTCCTTCCTCTCACCTAGCAGTACCTTGTCAATAACAGACATTTATTTAATAGTTATCAAAGAGATGCTTTCCTTGCTATGTCAATAATCTATATTAGGAAAAGTAAGTAAAGCCATATAAGATACATGCAATAAATAAAGGATTCAAAGGGTTTTTTTTAGCATTGTCCTTTCCAATGCTACTGATTTATTTTAGTTAGAAGTTAAGAGAAATTTCATGTTTGTGCGAGAGAGACAGAGAGACAGACTTGCTTTTGTACTTTCAAGCTATTCCTCACTTTTTGCTGCAATGTATTTCTGAAAACCATAGCATGAAGAAGGTAATAATAATGTTGATGAGCCCTTCCCATAAGAATTATACTATAATTTGGGTTTCATTCCTGATCAAAGAGTAAGACTCAAATAAAGCTATGTCACAAAAGCAAAGATACAACTAAAAAAACTTCATATTTATTAAATGCTTTATATACATTATCTCATTTGATCCTCACTACCACTTTGAGAGGTAGGTTGCATAAGTATGATTGCCCCATTTATAAGATAAGGAAAAAAAAGGCTTAAAAGAGGGGAAGTAACTAAGTAACTATGTTCTTGTTCTAGTAAGTGACAGAATCATGACACAGGTTTTTTGACTCACAGACCAGCGCTCCTTCTGCTGTAACCCTTTTTGGAGGGATCCATGCTGCCTCATGCTATACCATGTTGGATTTACTGGAGCAGCATTCTCTGAAGTTTCTATCACTATGGTCAGCAATCAACCAACAAGAATTAATTAAATGCCCAAGAAATTGTGCTAGGAATTGTAAAAGGTAGTCATTTTTTATGTCTGTGATTATGAGGAGGTTATTTAAGTTTGAGAAACTTCAGTTTTCAACTTTGTAAATCAGGGATATGATCTATTACAACTTGTTGGACATGGTTGTCATAAGAATAAAGTGAGACCAAAAATGTATAGTGTGTGATCTGTAGCTATAAAGCAGCACATGACTTATCACATTTAGCAACAAGGGCTTATTCCAGCTAAGCATTTTGAGAAAAGGTATATTCTTTCACCCCAAATCTTTAGAAATTAAAAGGCAACTTCTATTTTGCCAAACAGTATTTTGATACCAGGCATCTGGAAGAACAGAAACAGTCGATTGAAGGCAATAAAACTTCTCTCACTTGGGTTAATATATGAAGTCTGTATGAAACTTTAGAATGAAGATTTCACGCTACTATAACCAATATTGAGCAATATTTTATATAAAAAACACTAAAATTATTTTAGCTTTTCTAGACAGCCCAGTATGAGAAGTAACTTGTGAATAACTATTTATAAAACTATTTCAAGTGAAACAAAGAGATTTGTATTAAAGCCTGGCCATGTAGATTTTGTGTCTATGAACAGTTCTCTTTCTCCCAGTTCTGTCCCTAGCTAAGATTAGTAGGGCAGCTAGATGGTACCATAGATAGAGTGCCAGTTCTAGAATCAGGAAGACCTTAGTTCAAATCCTGCCTCAGACACCTATTAGCTAGATGACCCTAGGCAACTCACTTAATCTGTTTACCTCAGTTTCCTTATCTGTAAAATGGAGATAATACTTGCCCCTACCTCCCAGGGTTGTTGTGAGGATCAAATGAGACAATAATTGTAAAGCACTTAGCACAGTGCTTGGCACATAGTAAATAATGTATAAATTTTAGCTTTAAGTGTTATTTTATAGGGAAAGTGACACAGTAAATAGAAAGTGGATCTTGTACCCAGTATACATAAAGAGCTGAAAGCCAGAGGAAAAAACCAAACCAAACAAAGCCAATGTTACTATCTTTTTTTTTCCATTTGAATGAACTATATACTAGGATCAATCTTCTCGTAAAAATTCTTTAGGTACAAAATCACAGTCATCTCCAAATCACTCCAATATCCACAATTAGTCACCAAATTTTATCAATTCTTCCTTAGAAATTGCTTCTACCCTTCCCTTCCCCCCACCCCATTTCAAATCCTAGGCTTGGCCTTCATCATATGTCACAGCCTAACTATTCATCTAGCTCCAATACAGCATGGACATGTTGCCAGAATAACCTTCCTAAGACTTAGACCACTTTCATCATATCATCTGTGCAAGTTCTTCCTAACATCTAAAATACACTGCAATTTTGCCTGCTGAAATCTTCCTTTTTCTTTAAGGCTAAGCTCAAATGCCAATTCCTCCACAAATTCTTCTGATTCCTTCAAGATGAATACAATGGCCCTCTTGCTCCTATCATATTCTACAAGTATTTTCCTTGTTGGGGGTAGGGGAAGGGGTGCATGTACATGTGCACATATTTTCTATATCTATATCTATAAATATATATACATCATCCTATATAAACACACACACACACACATACATACGTGCATATATGTGTATGACCCATTCAATCAGACTGTAAAGTTCTTGGAAAGATTTGGGTCAGTTTTTTCCCCCACACTATGCATAGCATGCCCTTTTATAAATGTTTGTTGAATCAAATCATTCCACTGTTCAAAAACCTTCAATGATTTCCTATTGCCTAGAAAATTAACATTGAAATTTCTTAGCCTTGACTAACAGCATTAATTCTGTCAAATCCCTTTAAAATTTGATCCCAAATTACCTTACCAACCAAGCCACTATCCCGTACCAAAATGGTCTACTAACTTCCAAACACGTTGTACATCCTGAATTTACGATTTAAAACTACTTTATTTTTTTTACTCCAATAATATTTATTTGGAGAATGATGCTATAAATCCCAAATCTATCTACCTACCCCAAATTTATCTCCAAACCTCATTTATCTAGATGAGAATAAAAAACATGCCCCCTAAGTAACCAAAATGGATTCTATCCAATTAATATTTGTCAAATGCCTATACATATGCAAAACACTGGCTTTCGCAATGGGAACAGGAAGATTAAAACAAACATAGGCCCTTTCCCTTTAGGAACTAACAACCTAAAAGGAATTGAAAAGACACACACATAAATAAGTATAGTACAAACTGGAAGGTAATAAGAACAAAAAAAAAAGTTCCAAGCAAAGAATCAGAAGAATTTAAGAAACAAGAAATCATTTTCAGCAGAAACGAGAAAGGGTTTCATAAGCTTGGAAGAGAAGGAATATGCTTCAGGTATAGAGGGTGCTTAAAGACTGAAATACAGCCTCAGTTAAAACAGTATTTGCAAGAGACTATCATGAATTAAAGCACCAATTCAGCATATGTATGACCTGGAAAGGCTGCAATAAGTTTAGTTCACGTCTAAAGTATTTTCATCCAAAACAGACTAAAGTTAAAAAACAAAACCCAAACTATTTTGGACCTAAAGGGTGAAACCACAGGCTATCTAGAACAATCCATTTGCTACTAATTGTTGTTGTTTGTCCTTCATTCTCAAAGAGGACCATGATATCAGGAAGGCGATGCCATGATGTGCAAGGGAATTGGATTTAAGAGAGGAAAGGCTATGCAAGGTCACCAGCCTCACTTCCTCCTCTGGGCCCGGTGGCAAGAAACAGATCAGGATGACTGGAGATGGTCCCTTTTGCTACTAATAGCAAACAACCATAAGTTTTACTTTAATAGTAATTACTAAGTAAATCAAAAGGTCTCATACAAGAAGTTACTGAAGTGTTTTACATATAATCAAAATAAATTAATAAAAAAAGTGATAGATAAGTAGATTGAACAAACAAGTAATCACCACTCTAAATAAAAACACCACCACACGCCCTAGATTTTCCATGAAAGATGGGGACTGAGCCAGTCAGAGTTCAAAAGAAGGAAACAGGGTACTTAATGTCTAACATTGCACACACATTCTCAGCACTAGGCATAAGAAGAGAACAAACACAAATTAATTTATTACACATTCAAAGGCTAGGGTTTGCCAGTTTACAAAACATTAACTGCCTTGTGTTTTCAAGTTGGTATAATGCCCTAAGAACCAATATCCTAAAATATTACAATATATTACATACACATGACTACTGTGGGACAATTGTAAGTCAGCACAAGGAGATCCAAGTGAGGTAAATTTCTCAACTTTTATGATGGCTTATAAATTTCTGTATTTCATAACAGACTTTAAATTGGACTTGTAGGAATTAGAATAACTAGGTTTGTTTTCCTTAAGAAAAAAAAAAGCTAATCAATGCAAGCCTGAGGTTTTGTAAAACACTATATATGTATTTTCTTTGGTTACTGAGAGTTGCTAGGCAGCTGGCAACTGCCCATCAGCTAATGATAACTGAACTTTATCTTCTTTTTTTTTTAAGGCAATTAGGGTTAAGTTACTTGCCCAGAGTCACACAGCTAGTAAGTGTCAAGTGTTTGGTCTGAGGCTGGATTTGAACTCAGGTCCTCCTGACTTCAGGGCCAGCGAACTTTATCTTCTAGCTCCGCCTCTGGATTTGTTGACCTCCAGTCAAATGGACCAAGGTGGGAAGAAGTTCTTTTCAGAAGGATCTTATGACCTCTGGGTTGAGGAATTCCCCAACAACTGGAAAGAGAACTAGACTGGCAAGGTACTAGTTCCTGTTCAGTCACAAACTGGCTGCAAGACCTCAGGCAAACAAATGTATCCAGCATCCATCTTCCTTGATTGGGATAAGATGATCTCTAACAACCCTTCCAGCTCTGAAATTAATTGCCAATGCTGCCTCTAATACCAATAGGCTAACTTTCTGCTGATAAAATACAACATTTCTCTATCATGACAGACATAAAATCTTCAACATGTTACATCTGACTTTTGATGAGCTTATACAACAGGCTAAAATGAACTAATATAGCTTCTATCACTACCTTGGCTCAACAACAACAAGTTATATCTAACTTTATATATATATAACTTTAAAGTACAACATCAAAATCTGTTGTTTAATTTGACAAATATTATAAAATAGTTAACTAGCATTTTTTAAGTTCTGAGGCTTGAAATGGTAAAAATATTTAAAAACCCAATATAACAAAACATTCTTCAATCATGCATCAACCCCAACAATGTCAAAGGACGTAAGCTGTAGCCAATGCCTACCAAAGTCAATTACTAAATGAATAGCTTTACACCCACAACAGTTGGCAAACCAAGGTTTTGGTTTCCTTGGTAACCAAATTTATGAACTAGATGAGAGCAGATATTTACAAGTGTCATGAGGTAAATGATCAAATGAAAATAGATTTCCATTCTAGTTTTTACAATTTCAAACTGGATTAAATGAAAATATTCAGCAACTTAAAAGTCCCTGTACTAAGGAAACTGATGTTATAACTGTTGCTTAATTTAAATGAAAATCTTGACTGCATTTCACACTGACTCACATTAACTTACAGGCCAGTAAAACCTCCAGGTCTTTGAAATTAACTGCTACCTACCCATCCCTCTCTCATCTGGTACATGAAGCTGGTTTTTCTTTCTTTTTTTTTTTTTTTTGCTAGGCAATAGGATTAAGTAACTTGCTCAGGGTCACAAAGCTAAGTAAGTGTTATGTGTCTGAGGCTGCATTTGAACTCAGGTCCTCCTGAATCCAGGGCTGGGGCTCTATCCACTGTGCCACCTAGCCGCCCCTTTTCTTTTTTAAAAAATAAGTTTGTAAACAAAAAAAAAAGCAATTAAAAAATAAGTTTTTACTGATGTCCTTTGTTATTTTTACATCACCAGTTTCCACTAGTAATCTTTCTCTCTCTTTGCTTTTCCAGAGTGCTGATATAACAATATTTTTTGAAGAGAAAAAGGAAAGGAAAATCAATGAGCATAACTGATCAATACATCTAAAAAGCACAATGCATAATAACACTTATGGACCTCCCACCTCTGCAAAGAAGTGGGGCAATACCATCTTCTTCTGAACTATGCTTTTTTAAAAAATCGATTTTGCAACACTTTTTTTATACTGGGGTGTGTGTGTGTGTGTGTGTGTGTGTGTGTGTGTGTGTGTGTGTGTGTGTGTGTGTGGTTTTCTTGGCCCTGTTTATTTCACCCTGTATTAGTTCACGTAGATCTTTCCAAGGTTCTCTGTATTAATAACATTCATCATTTCTTACAGCAGAGTAATGCTCCATTATATTCATGTACTACAAATTGTTTAGCCATTCCCAAACCAATGGGCATCTATTTTGTTTCCAATTCCTTGCTATCATAAAAAAGCAATGCTACAAATTTGTGTGTGCGTACATGAGGACTTTCTTATCAGTGGTTTCCTTGGAGTATGAGCCTACCAATGGAATCTCTGGGTCAAAGAGTTGGTTGGTTGGTTGTTGTCATTCATTCTGGAAGAGGACCAAAATGACATCTCTACTACTGACTATGGCTGATCAGACCCACATAAGCTCCACCACATGGTGGGCACAAAGTCTACATTAACATTTGGAGTCAAAGAGTATAGACATTTTAGTCACTTTATTTTGCATAATTCCAAACTGCTCTATCATAATACCACAGCTCTACCAACAATACCAATCTTTCCATAAACCCTCCAACACTGACTATGCCCATCTTTGCCAATTTTCAGGATGTAAGGTGAAAACTAAAGGCCATTTTGATTTACATTTTTCTTATTATTAATCATTGAGCATTCTTTCATGTGTTTATTAATACTTTGTAATTCTTTTGAGAACTGATGCTCATATTCTTTGATCATTTATCTCTCTGGAAATGGCTTTTGATCATATATATGCTGCTTATATATCTTGGAGAACAATCCTTTTCAGACAAATTTATACAAAAAAGCATTTTTCCTTTTCAGCTACTTCCCTTCTTATCTTAGATTCGTTAATTTGGTCTCTTCAGGATCTTTTTTGTTTTCCTGTAATCAAAATTATCTATTTTATCTTTTGTAATTAATTGTCTCTATCTCTTGTTTGGTTAACAATACATCCACCTATATCTGTTAAGGTATGTGATCTGCTTTTCTTTTAATTTTTTAAACAGGTAATTTTTAATATTAAGGTCATGTATCTATTCAGAATAAATTGTGAAACATAGTGTAAGGTGTTGGTCAAAGCTTAATTTCTTCCAGACTGCTTTCTAATTACCCCAGCATTTTTTTAAAAAAATCAAACAGGGAGTTCTTTCCTAACTAATTTATGCTTTCTGGTTTATCAAACACTGGGTTATTGCGTTTCATTGTTTTTGAGTCTTCCTCATCTGGTGTGTTCCAATGACCTACCTTCTATTTTTTAACCAATACCAAATGGTTTTGATGATTGCTTTAAAATACAGTTTGAGGTAGGGAAGTGCTATTCCTCCTTTCCTGTTTTCATTTCCCTTTATATTCTAGATCTTTTATTTCTCCTAATAAATTGTTATTATTTTATTGAGTTCTGTAAAGTATCCCTTTGATTATCTGATTGGCATAGCACTGAGTATAAATTAATTCTGAAAGTATCATTTTTATTATATTGGCACAGCGCAACCACGAGCACTGAACAAACATTCCTCTCTAACTATTTAAATTGTTCATTTAAGGAGCACTTTGTAATTGAATCTATGCAAGTCTTCTGTGTGCTTTGGAAAACTGATCCTCACATTATTCATTCATTTTATAGTTATTTGGAATGGATCTCCCTTTCTATTATTTTTGCTTGGATTTTGTTATTATTATCTACAAATGCAGTTGATTTCTGTGGATTTTTTTTAATAGCCTGCAACTTTACTGAAACAATTGTCTCAAATTCCCTAGGATTTTCTACATAATCATATCATCAGTAAATAGGGATATTTTTATTTTTTTACCCATCCTTATGCCTTTAAAGCTCAGGTCTGACCATGAACAACCCCCCCTCCCTCACTCGCTAAAACTTCAGTGGCTCACAACTGCCTGTAGGATAAAATACACTCTTCTGTTTGGCTGTTAAAGTCACAATCTTAGCCTTAGCTTACCCTTTCTCGATTTATTGCATTTTATTCTGCTCCAAGCACTACATGGTCTAGTCAAATTGGCTTACTTGCCAGTCCCCTTCTACTATACTGCAGCTCTCATCCCAGTGCTTTTATATAGCCTGGAAGGTTCTCCTCCCTTGCCTCATAGAATCTCTTCAGAGATTTAGCTCTGTGCCACTTCCAAATGCTACTTCTTCCACAAGGTCTATTTTTACGTCTGAAGTAGCTAGAGCTACTGCTGCCCCACTCCCCACAAAATGATTTTGTATATATTTTATATTTACTTATCTGACTTCAATATTGTCTTCCCTCAGCATAACATAAATTCCTTGAGGGCAAGGCCTATTTCACTTTTTATCTTTGTTTCTCTATAGCCTAAGATGGTGCCTGACATAAAGTAGGCACTTAATAGTTTTTAAACCAAGTAAACAGACATAACAAAGCAAGGAAAATAGCAATTTTCAATGTAAACCAATGATATGGAAAGAATAGTTGAAGATATCTAAAATTTCATCTCTACAATAAACCCTCCATTTATAGGTTGAATTAAAAACCAAAATGCAGGTTAACTCACTAAAAGGAAGAAGGCTATTCAGTAACTGTCTTACTACTATATATCATGGGTACATGAAAATAAAAAGGTATTTTTGTGATATTTCCAATAATTCATATAGAGACTGATGACCTCAAACTGTTTTCTAATTTTAAGTTAAGGCATTCCCCCCTGAATCTAACATGATAAAAATCATGAAAAACCTACAACACATTGTTATCTAGACTAGTATTTATTGGTTAAATGTGCTTTCCTTTCCAAAGGAGACATTTTAGATGGTTCTGACTATAAAGCAACTAAATTCTATGTTACTTATTCTCCCTACATTTTTCTAGAAGTAAAACAAAAAAGATTTTTTTTAAGGTAAATGCAATAATACAACTTCTTGAAAAAGGAGCTCAAAAAAAGTATGCTGAAATAAAGTTTTTCAACTCAGATTTGCTGGGTTTGTGGTGTGTCTGCTCATAGGCTCTTGGGAGAAACGAGATTTAATTATCTTCTAGGAAAACATCATATTCTATCAGGTTACACACTAAGTGAATTTTTAGAATGATATTCAGCATTGAATTATGCTATTCTGTAGCAAAGTAATTTACTAGGTTATAAGCTCTGAGAGCATGTAGTTATCTTTGTTTTTGTGTCTAGCTTGGGATTTCACAAATAGTAAACACTAAATAACTGTCTTAAAACACATAAAATCCATGTTATTCAATTTCACAAAATCAGAGCACCTTCTCTATACAAGACTCTGTGTTAGGTGGTTTAGGGAACAGTATATACACAATCTCAACTCTCAAGAAGCTAATAATTTGAAGGAAAAAAAATCTCTCTCTCTCTATTTTTATATATATATATATATATATGTATATATATATGTATGTATATATACATATAAAATCCATGTTATTCAATTTCACAAAATCAGAGCACCTTCTCTATACAAGACTCTGTGTTAGGTGGTTTAGGGAACAGTATATACACAATCTCAACTCTCAAGAAGCTAATAATTTGAAGGAAAAAAAATCTCTCTCTCTGTATTTATATATATATATATATATATATGTATATATATGTATGTATATATACATATATGTATATATATGTATATATATATATACATACACACACACACACACACACACACACAAATAAAATTAGGAAATGTGATGAACAAATCCTTTGCTTCCACCTCTCTACATCAGACTTTTCAAGGTCCTCTAAACATATCCCATGCTTTCCTGACTTTATATCCCTGTTCACATTATACTCTATTGTTTCTCTATTCTTGGCTACAGCAAACCTAATGTCTACCTGTTGACTCCCTACTTATCTTTTGGGGCTGGGCTCAAGCAGACCTCTTCTATGAATTCTTTCCTGAACTCTAGTTTGAAGTGACCTCTTTCTTCTGATCTCCCAGCATACCATAATTTTTTTATGTACTTAAGATACAAACTAAAATAGCATCTGTATATGTTCTTTCTCCTATATAGACTAAGTCCTTCTTTAAAATATATCAAACACTGTCCTTTCCAAAGTGTGTGTGTATATACATACACACACACACACACACACACACACACACATATATATATATATATATATGTATGTGTGTGTACATGTATTTTTATCTATCTCTCTATGGGATGTAACTTCTTATTTCTTCTATGACCTTGCTCTATCAATCATCCTTCCCAGATATTCTGCTGTTTGGTTTACATGATAACACATTCTCAAAGTTTTCCTCTTACCTCTGCTCTTTCTCTACTTCAGCAAACAATTCCTAAAATATCAATGCCCCACTAGCCCCTCTCCTTGATTTACCTTCCTGTCCTTCATCAGAATAAATGAAGGTCTTCTCTACTTCCACAATTTCTACCACTTTTATACAGATGACTCCCATGTCTATTTCTGAAACCCAGACCTTTCCTCAGGGCTACAGCCTTACATTTCAAACACCTCACCTTCCAAACAGGGAATCTACATATGGATATCTAGTTAGTAAACTTAAATATAACCAAAAGTCATCACCTTCCCCTCTTTTCTACTTTTCTTGTTGGCAGCACTGTATAATCCTAAATGTCCATGCTCAAAAACCTAAATCATCTCTTATTCCTCCTTCTACATCACCCCACACATTCAAATGATTTCCAAGTCCTGTTGAATCTATTGCCAAAACAAATCTTTTATCCATGTACCTGACCTTCTTTCCTATTGCATCCAACCAGACCCTTTTTATATCTGGTCATGACTATTTTAATAGAAAAATAACTTTATCTTAATTCTAATCTCTCCCTTCTCCTAGTCACTCTTCACATCACTGAAAGATCACAAAGATAACTAACTGTTCTAATGTGCCACATAAGGTTTTACCTGTCTACTCAGAAAACCTCAGTGACTGCCCACTGCCTACCAATTAACAGGCAAGCTTCTGATCCAGATATTGAAAGGCTCAAAGAATTCAAATTCTTTACAATCTGGCTAAAAATCCCCTTTTCGTTCTTCTCAAATTACTTTTCTCCAAGGAGCCTATATTTTAGCAAAACTCGAACATGGGGTTCCACAATGTCCTTTCTTCTGTCTACCCCTACGTTTAGTACGTGCTCTTGATCCATTGCCACTTTTGAAATACTTTCCTTCCATTAAGGTCTAATCCAGGTGCTACATAATCCTCAATCTCACCAACTGAAAGCAATCTGTTCCTCTAACAGTACTCACTACACTCTGCCTGGCCCTCTCCTATGCACTTCCCTGTGACATAAGACAGAATGCAATCCTCCATTCCTGCTAGCTATTAGTCATTATCTCTTCTCTCTTTTATGGCTAAACTGCTTGAGAAGGTCATCTACAATAGAAGCCTCTCCTTTGCCATCTCACCTAAGAACTTAGTCTCATATTTTGCTGGAAAAAAAAAATGAGAACATTCAAAGGTGCCTCTTTTTCCCTGCCTCAGAGGCCTTCCTCCACTATCTCCTCCTTAATCTTTGACTCACAAGAAGAGATGGTTCTTCTCCCCATTTATATGCACAAGTGATCCCATTCCACCTTGTCCCCTCCAGCAGACTGCCCTTTCCTTCCCTACCCTCTTCAATCTCTTCCTGTCTACTGGCTGCTTCTGCTTATATCTACTCCATCCTTTAAAAAACTTTCAATTGATCTATGTATTCCTGCTATTGTCTCTTTCCTTTCCTCCCTTTTGTGGATAAACTTGAGATGGCCATCTATCATAGGTGCCTCCACTTCCTTTCCTCTCACTCTCAACTCTCTACAATCTGGCTTTTCAAACACCATCTACTTCGATTTAACCAAAACTGTTCTTTCCAAATTTATGATTTAACATTTTATTTAAATGTATATATTTTCAATTAACAAGCATTTATTTTCTCTCTCACACCCCGCCACTTGAGTTGAAAAAGAAAAAAACCCTCATAACAAGTAAGTGTAGTCAAGCAAAACAAATTTTTGCATTTGCCATGTCCAAAAACATATCTCACTCTGCATCTTGAGTCTATCGTTTCTCTATTAGGAAGTGAACAGCATATTTCTTCATTGGTCTTCTGGAATCGTGGTTGATCATTTCACTGATCAGAATTCTTAAGTTTTCTGAAACTGTCTTTATAATTCTGCATCAGTTCATACAAGTCTTCATAGGCTTCTCTGAAATTATCCCTGTGTTCATTTTTTTTAGGGCAAAATAGTTTTCTATCACATTCTGGTACTCTCTCTTGCTGTATACACATATATATTAAGGGAGAGAGAGAAAGAGAAAGTGTCAAAGACTATACACAGTTTAGTTACATTATGGATACAGTTCCAAATTTTTTCAGAATGACTGGACTCATTCACAGTTCAACCAACAGTGCATTCATGTGTCTGGTTTCTCATAGTTCCTTTAACAGTTGTCACTTTTCACTTCTGTTGTCATGCTGGTCAGTTTTATTGATGTGAGCTTGAACCACAGAGTTGCTGAGAATTAGAGAAATGTATGTTTCTCTATTAGTGATTTGGAGCTTTTTTTAAAAATGTGTTTATTGATATCTTGGATTTCTTTCTCAAAAACTAGCAGTTCACATTCTTAGATCTTGGAATGGCACTCCTTACAAATTTAAATCCATTTCTTATATATATTGGAAAGGAGATCTTATCAAAGAAACATATTCTGATTCTTGGATGATTCCAATGATCTCTTAATTGCTAAACCTAATGGCCTTTTCTCAATTCTCATTCTTTTGTGCATTTTCATTGGGAAAAATCTGCAGAAGGTGGAATTTTAGCTGGGACTTGAAGGAAGCCAGGGAAGCCAGGATGTAAATATGAAAAGGGAAAGAATTCCTGGCATGGGGAACAGCCAGTGAAAATGCACAGAACTGGGAAATGGAATATCTTGTGTAAGATATAGCAAAGAAGCCAGTGTCATTGGGCTGCAGAGCTTGGGGGGGGAGGGGCAGGGTTAAAAGAAGTAAGGTGTGAGAAGACTAGAAAGGTGTGGGGGAGAGGAGGGAGGTGATGAGGAGTTTTCAATACCAAACAGAGGATTTTATATTTGATATTGGAGGTGACTAGGAGCCACTGAGGTTTAATGAGTGGGAGATGGGGAGGAGACACCTTGGCCATACCTGAATTTTAGGAAGATCAATTTGAAAGGTGAGTGGAGGACAGATTGGTTATTGCAATAGTCCAGGTGTGAAGTGAAAAGAGCATTCATAAGGGTGGTAGCAGTGTCAGAAGAGAGAGAGTGGGGCACATGCAAGATACGTTATAAAGGTAAAAAACTGACAAAACTTGGCATTAGACTAGATATAAAGATTCAAAGTGACAAGTTAAGGATACGCCCTTTTCTCTTTAAACCATAATCAAAACCGGACAGTGACCTCAATTTTGTGTTTTTTCCTAACCTTTGAAACCATTCTCAAAATATCTAAAACTATTCCCAAGTTCAATAATTAAAACAGAAAAATTCTCTCAACAACAGATTTGTATGAATGAAAGTCCATTAGGATTCAAAAAAAGGAATAAACATTTGTGGTTGAAAACGGCACTGTATTAACAAGTAGCAGTAGTCATAACATCTTTGGTCATCATGACTGTTCCAGTTTGTTGCTTTAAAATACAAATTTCACAAAGAAATGCTTGCTTATTAGAGTTAAAAGGATAAAAATGAGTTATACAGAAAATTCTGTTCAGATCACAAAGTTAGAATTTGATATTTCTCATGTGAAAATTTCAGGTTTAATACTTAAATGGAATGAATATGTACACCCTAGGTAAAGCTTTTTTTTAAAAGGCTTTCTTGGAATGCTATTGCTTTAATAAAATTTTAGAAGGTCCCTTCTCCTGGCTTGCCAAAGTCTTATCATCAAAATTTAAATGTGCCGTTTTAGTATCAGAAACACACATTACACAAAAGTCACACCAGTAATACAATCTAAAATTATGTTCCTTACCATCAATATTCAGCATCATTTTCCACATGGCAGGTCGAACAGACTGATGGAATCCAAACCATACTTCCCTGCCTCCTCCCAGAGGGTGATCATATCCTTCAGGAGCAGAAAAAAAAGAACGGCCCACAGGGGTATACCTACAGAAAGAAAAAAATCACTTTCTGTGTTCAATTGGTCTTCTACATGAATTTTTAAACAACCCTTAGAACATATTAGAAACTTTAGTTTTAACATATAAAATTATATTACCAAAAGAACAAAAATGCCAAATATATGAAAATAAAACGAACATTTTCCTAGCCAGGGAAAAGAAAAAGGACCCAATTGGACTGTCATTGTTGTATTGGATTGCGCTGTAATACTGTCACCATTTAAAAAACTCATTTTAGTTAAATGAGTGTTTTATTTGGACATTCCAAGAAGTCACACAGGTTAAAAATTCAAGAGTTCCATAAGCCTAACAAGAGTCTATAACTGTGGATGTGCAAAAAGCTACTATAAACAAAGCAGTGGAGATATTCCTCTATAGTAGAGCTAAATATGAGGTGGTAGCATGATAAAAACTCAAGTCATTCCCAACTAACATACCACTAATTTCAAGTCTACTGTAGAGGGAGGTAGCCAGGCAAAGTGACTTAGAGGGGCAGATTTGGAGTTGGGACGACCTGGGTTTAGGTCCTATCCATGACACAAACTGGAAGTGTTTCCCTTGGCAAATCACTTAACCTCTCAGTGCCCCAGGCAACACTCTAAGATTGTAAGTTGCAGAGGAGATGCTGACTTGCAATGACAGAATTTCCTCACTTGGGAGTGAAATCCTAAATGTGGTTAAAAAAAATGACTATTTTCCCATTCTTATCCTTTTTTTTTTTTAGGCAATTGGGGTTAAGTGACTTGCCCAGGGTCACACAGCTATAAGTGTCTGAGGCCACATTTGAACTCAGGTCCTCCTGACTCCAGGGCCGGTGCTCTATCCACTGCACCAACTAGCTGTCCCATTCTTATCCTTCTTGACCTCTATCCTGCTTCTGACTCTGCTGACCACCTTTCTTCCTGGATACTCTTTCCTTTCTGGGATTTTGTGATGTTACTTTTTCTTGACTCTGTTCCCCAATACTCCAATCTGAGTCTTCTCGTCTCCTCTCTCTCTTCCTCTCTCTCTCCTCCCCCCCTCACTTTTCAATTAATGTAGCATTACTTAATGAATGAAATCATCCCTTCTCACAAGAAGGTTACATTCTAGTGGGGGAGACAATAAGAAAAAAAATATATATATACATATATACATACAAACAACATAAATATAAAGTTTATATATACATACACAAAATAGTTAAATACAAGGTCATTTGAGAGAGGGACAATAGCAATTGGGGGATGGAGATCAGGAAAAGCTTAAAAGCTTTGCATAAAAGATAGTTCTTTAGCTCCATCTTAAAGGAAGAGAGGGACTCTAGGAGGAAGAAGGCATTCCAGATATATGAGATGGCCAGAGCAAAAGCATAATGATGGGAGATGGAGTGTCATGATTGAAGAATGGAGAGAAATCCAGTTAGACTAATCAAAGAATGGGAAGTAATGCCTGCAAAGACAGGTCTTATAGAGCCATATTATAAGAAGTTTTAAAAAATAAACAGAAGAATTTATATTTTATCTTAAAAGGCCACTGGAGTTAACAGTAAGCAGGTTATACGGTCAGACTATGCTTAAGTAAACTTACCTGACAGTAATGTATAAGATGAACTGAGAAAAAGAGAGACTTGAAACAAGGAGACCAATTAGGAGGATGTTGCAATAATCTATCCAAGAGGTGATGAACTAAGGTGGTAGTTATGTAAGTGTAGAGAAGGAGTTGAATGTATGGAGGTAAAAATGGCAAGAGATGGCAACTAAGTAGATATACGGGGTGAAGTTGAAGACAATGCTAAGATTACCAATGTGGGATAATAGAAAGATGGTAGGACCTTCATCAGAAATAGGAAAATTTGGAAGAAGAATGGGTTTTGGGAGAAGATAATGAGTTCAGTTTTGGACAAACTGACTTTCAGATGCCTCCACGATATCCAATTTGAAATATTCAATTCAATTAGGGATAGGAGAGTACAGTTTAGGGGAAAGACTGGGGCTAGACACATGGATCTAGGAGTCACCAACATAGAGATGATAGTTCAAACCAAGGGGGCTAATGAGGTTACCAAGAATCAGTAGAAGCAAAAGAGGGCCTAGGATGGAGCCCTGGAAAACACCCATAGTTAGTGGGTATGATATGGATGATAAGCCAGCAAAAGAGGTTAAAAATCTACAGACAAACAAGAGAACTAGGAGAGAGCTGTCACAAAAACTCAGATGACACAGTAGTCAATAGTGTCAAATGAAACAGAAGATAGGCTGAGAAGGATGAAGGCTGAGACAATACCATCAACCTTCCTGCTAAAATAGTTGCTTGAACGGAGGGAAGACTGCCTAGCATCTACATGTTTACTCCATCAAGACCCTAAAGCATGCATCAGACAGAATGATAATGATCAAGAAATTCAATGACAAATTATACTAAGTGGTTTCTTCTACCCTAAAACCATACAAGAGTTCAGCCAGAAATTCAAGGGTAAGAGGAAAGAGCTGCCAGTGCAGAGTGACCAGAATGGGCAATTGCAACCTGCAATGCTCTGTTTGCTGAGGCAGCAAAAAAAGAAGGCTCCCTTAAGAAAACATATGGATGGTCAATGAGCCGCTGGGGGCTAGAGAGGAGAGAAAAGCAGCCCAGCCCAGCCCAGCCTAGAGCTGACCACAGTAAAACAGTACTCAGACCTGGCCAGCCCAGGCCCAGGGGCTCTAATGATCCAAGCATTCTGACCTGACATGCCAAAGAAGGTATGAAGATCCTATCCAAAGTTTGAACCTTAATGATCCAGAGAGGCCTAAGAAAGAAGTCAGTGCAAGAATTCAGGTCATGCAGGGTATGAGTAGGACTTTTTTTTTTTAGCTTTAAAAGCCTTTTATAGGAGGTAGCTAGGTGGCACAGTGGATATAGCACTGCCACTGGATTCAGGAGGACCTGAGTTCAAATCCAGCCTCAGACACATAACACTTACTAGCTGTGTGACCTTGGGCAAGTCACTTAACCCCACTGGCTAGCCAAAAAAACCAACCAAACAAAAAAGCCTTTTATAATATAATCCAATCTATGTGTCCAATACATTATTACCTCTCCCACATGGTGTGATCCATTCATTCTGGCCTTCTTTCTAGTCCCTATTCCCATAGTCTCCATGCGTTTGCACTGACCATCTACCACACCTGGAAAACACTCCTTCCTCATCTTTACCTCAATGAATTCCTCTCTTCCTTCAAGAGGCAGCGTAAGCACCATCTTCTATATGAAGCCTTTCCTGATCCCTATCTTCCAACTACTAGTGCCCTCCCTTCCTAACTACCTTGTATTTATTTTCTTTACATTTATTCTACATATACTTATATAAGTATTTGGTATCTCTCCATTAGAATACAAGTTTCTTGAGAGGCTCTATTTTTTATATTTGTAACCCAGTGCTCAGCACAGTGCCTGGAAAATAGCAGGAGCTTTAACAGATGCTTACTGATTGGTTGAGGAGCCAGATAAATAGATTTTAAAATATAAGGTGGTCTAAATATAGGAATAAAAGTATTGCAGCATAGTGCAAAGAATAGCAAGTTTGGAATCAGAAGACCTAAATTCTAATCCTAGTTCTGTCACCTACTGTGTGACCTAAGGCAAGTCAAAACTTCTACGCCTGTTTCATCTGAGAAATGAGAATAATACTTATATGATCTAATGGACAGGGTTTTTGTGAGGGTTAAATGAGATAACATGGAACACATTATTAAGACACAAAAACTACTGTAAAAATTAATCAGCTACCAGAAAGGAAGAGTGTCTATTTTAACACGATGTCTATTCTACCACAAGTAGCTATCAGTATACAAATAAGATGGATACTGACAAAATGAGCTACATGATTTCAAATCCTGAAGCAAAGCACATCTGTACTTCAGATGATCATACATATTATATATTATGCCTGATCAACACAGGAAAACTAATGTGGTCCTTTCAAAGAAAAATCCACACAAATCACCCCTCACTTAAAAAAAAAAAGAAAAAGAAAATAAGAGAACCCACTTCATGGAGGGTAGATGTCGTAGCACCACATCAACAGCATGAACAGGGTTAGTGCTGATTGGTTTGTCTAGTTCTATAGGCTCAGGTAAAGCTCGTCCTGTCAGAACTTCATGCAGCAGATGCCAGCTCACCCGAGACACAAATTTTATTGACACCTTGAAAGGACGATCTTTTCCACCTTCTCCAGGCAACGTAACATCCAAATCTACCTGTAGGGAGGGAAAAAGAACCAAATCAAAACCTAACAAGATATATACATATTCTCCAATTTTTACTTACAAGTTCTCCACTAAGACCCAATGCTTGCTTCATCAAGGCATGAGGCTGACACTAAGCTACAAAGACTATGTTGGTAGAACATAAACTCTGGCCTGCACCAAAACAAAAAAAGGCTTCAAACATGGGCCCATACTTTAAAGACAGTCTTTGATGGGAGGACTAGCCAGGCTACAGTCAGATAACTTCATCACCAGAATGTTGGTAGAGGGATTGATTTTGGTCAAAGAGATTACTAAGATTGGTCAAGCAGAGACAGAAGGAGTACATATAATAGATGAAATCACAAATGCCTTAAAATATTGAAGTGATAATTTAAGAAACAACAAAGTAAAAGTATACACTTGCATAAGAGCTTTTAAAAATGTACACGTTAAAATTGAAAAGCTTTTATACAAAAAATCATAGTAATAAAGATATGAAGGGAATCAGTTTGAATGAGAAAAAATTTGCATCAACTACCTCTGATAAAGGGTTAGCTATCCAAGATACATTGGGAATTAATGCAAATATGTAAGACAAATGAATTCCCCACAAGCCTAACGTGGTCAAATGATATTAACAAACAGTTCTCAAAAAGATAATTGTAAACTAATGATACCTATATGGAAAAATTCCAAATCATTAATAAGAAAAATGCAAATCTAAACAACATTTGAAGCTTCACCTCATTCAGAAAATTGGCAAAGATGAAAAAGGAAGGGAATAGTAAATGATAGAAGCAAACATATTGATGCACTGCTGGTGGAGCTATGAACTGGTCCAAACATTCTAGAAAGCAATTTGGAATTACGCTAAACAAATAACTAAAAGGTCCATACACTGTGACACAGAGATCCCATTGCTAGGCCTATAGTTCAAAGAGGCAATGGCAAAACGACAGATCCAATAAATCAAAATATTTATAGTATCATTGTAAGAAGAAGTAGATGCCATCAACTGGGGAATGACTAAACAAACTTCTGTGCTGTGAGAAACATTGAAAATAAATATAGAAGCATGACAAGTCATATGAACTGATACAAAAGTGAAGTCTACAGAACCAGAAAAAATATATACAATGGCTACAATAACATAAATTGAAAACAAAATTTAAACTTAGTACTGCATAATTATGAACAAGCTTGTCACTGAAGAGGTATAATGATGGACCTCCCTTCATTTTTTTCAGAGGCTGAGGGACCAGGAATCAAGAATGCTACATGTGCTGGACAGGGTTGATGTGTTGTTGATTTGTCTGGCTGAACTGAGTTTTTCTCTTTTTTTTATTCTTTGTTAGAGTAGGAGCTATTAAAAGATATAAATTAAACTTTTAAAATGTATATTATTATTCACATGGACAATACTAAAGCATTTTAAATGAAAGTAATGCAAGACTCTTAAAGATATAAACACAGATTTTAAATGAAATGTTATTAAAACCTTAATAATCAGCATTAAAACAGCCAACTAAACTCGTTTGGTAACAGTCAGTCAATGAGCATTTATTAAGCATCTACTATGTGCCAAAGTCTGTATTAAGTACAAGTGATAAAAAAAAAAAAGGCAAAAGACAGTTCCTGACTTCAAAGACCCCACAATCTAATGGGGGAGACAAAATTTAAGAACTACATACAACTAAGCTATAGACAGGATAAATAGGAAATAATCAACAGAGGAAAGGCACTAGAATTAATAGGGATTGGGAAAGGCTTTCTGTAGTAAGTAGGATTTTATCTGAGACTTGAAAGAAGCCAGGGAAGCCAAGGGGCAGGGATGAGGAGGGACAGAGCTCCAGGCAGGGAAGACTGCTGGAGAAAATGCCTGAAGCCAAGAGATGCAATGTAACAAATTACATTTAAATAAATTTTCACACATAAACTATCAACTTTTCAGCCACATCCTTGATTACCTCTTTACTTCGGGGCTTCCCCCCCCCTCCCATTCACTCTCCTTCAATTTTTTTCCTCTTATATGGTCATAGTGGGTAGTGTTTTTCTGGTTCTACTGTTTTTTGGGAGAGGAGGGAGAGTGCCTTAGTAAAAGCTTTATATATCTTAATAAAACTACAAAAAGTATGAATTTCTTACCCCAGTAGTTGCTACAGGAAGTGGATTGGCTGTATAAAGACTTCTCTTCCCATCATAAACTGGTCTCCGGTCTCCGAATATTGTTACCTTAAAATGCTGAACCATTGAATCAACCACTTCCCTAAAGAAGAAAAAACATTAACATGAACTTCCATGTGACTCTGAGAGGGGAAAATGACAATAAATCACAAATGTGAAGAATTTTAGTATCTTAGTAACTTAACTGGATCAATTTTTTATAAGATTTAAGAACCTGTCAAAATTCTGAAAGGCATCTGGTTTTCTGGAAAATGATTATCAAAACAATATGCTCTTGGCAAAAATTGGAAGAATGCTTTTGGCTGAATAACTTGATCAAGAAGACTGCCAACTGAAATGAGGGAAAACGTATGAAAAAAAATCTAAAAATTGTAAAGTTAGACGTCTCGGTTAAAATTGAGACCATGGAATAGACCTCATGACTGGAATAACAGCAGTTATTCAAAAGAATCAGGTGTAATAGGAAAGGTAATAAAATTGCCTTGTATTTAAAGAAGCTTTGCATATATAATTACATGGAAATCCATAAACTTGAAGTGAGAAGTACAGTAAGCCCACACTGCTGCCTGATAATCTTTTTATTTATTTCTGAATCCCGATCCCATTCACAAAGCTGTTCTTCAAACCTTTTCCATTCTCTTCAGGCCTCTAACCATGCCCCATCTCCTCTTTTACCAAGAAAAAGCTTTAATTCCTTCACTGAAATTTCTTTCTATTTTCACCTATCCAACCATGTGACAAGCATTTAGTGACTGACTGCTATGGATCAAGCATGGAACTAGACAATGGAAATACAAAGACAAAAACAAAATACTGCCTGAATTCAAAAAGCTATTTTATTAGGGCAGAGAAACATGGGTATAAAAAGTTAAATACAAAACATAAATACAAGTTAATGTTGGGAGGGGGAAGGAACAACACTAATAATTGACGACATCAGGATAGGCTTCCTGGAGGCAATTCAAGCTAAGCTTTGAAGGATGAAAGGGATTCTATGAGAGGGAGATGAGGGAAGAATGAATTCCAAACATGGGGGACAGCCTATGCAAAGGAACAGAGAAGAGACACTTCTACCCAAGCTAAGTAGTACAGTATTTTTGCTGAATATTATAACTAATAGACAAGTAAATCTCCCTTTGTTAAATGACTCTCTAGCTCATTTCATTGTTAACACTGAACCTAAACTAACAGAGTCCCAGCTAGATCCAGACCTGCTGATCACACAATTTTCCCCACTACTCAGGACTCTTAAGCCTCACTCCCCTCCATACACATACCATGATCTAGTTAAGACTGGCTTATTTGCTATTCCTCGAACATCACATACCACCTCCCAACTCTGTTTTTGCACTGGCTGTCGCTATGCCTGGAATGCTTTCCTTCCTCACCTCAAGACTCCTGGCTTCCTTAGGTTCCTTCAAGACTCAGCTTAAATTCCACCTTCTTGCTCATTCTACCCACTATCCCTTCATTGCTAGCACCTTCCCTCTGATATTACCTTCCATTTACATTATATTCATCTTGTACGTACTTAAGTTATTTTTCAAGTTGTCTCCCTAATTAAAATATGAGTTCCTTGAAAGCAGGAACTGTACTTTTTTTTACATTCTTGGTGCTCAGCAAAGTGCCTGGCACATAGTAATCCTTAATAAATGCTTGGTGACTAAGTGGAATATAACATATCTGTGAGTCCATTTGCTAAGACACATAAAAGAAGTGTATGAATACAATCACAAAGCACTTTTACAGAAATACAGACTTAAATAACTGTCCCCCAAGACTCACTCTTGGGTCCTCTTCTCCTATACTATATTATACTTGGTGATCTCATGAACTCCTATGGATTCAACTATTATCTCCATGTAGATGACTGTCAGATTTATTTGTTCAGCCCTAACCTTTCTAACGATCCCCAGTGTCCCATCTCCTGTTAAATATCCTGAAATACAGAATGAACTATAGAAATCTTAAACTCAAAATGTCCAAAACTGAACTTATTTTTTTCCAAACCCTCTCCTCTTCTAAATTTTCCTATTACTGTCCAGGATACTACCATTCCCAGGCCTGCAACTTAGGTTTCATTCCTTACTCCTAACTCTCTCATTACCTCCCACCCCATTTCCAATCAGTGGTCAAATCCTGCTGTCTCTGCCTTCACATATACCTCTTACTGTTCTCTGACACTGCCACCACCCTAGTGCAGGCCTTCATCATCTCACATCTGAATCATTACAAATAGCTTGCTGGTTGGTCTCCATGGATTCCTTCTACTCCCAACTCAAATCCCATCTTTTACAAAAAACTTTCTTTATTCCCTTTAATTCTAGTGCCTTCCCTCTTTTGATAATCTCCAATTTATCCTGCTTCTATCTTGTTTAGACAAACTCATTTGCGAGTTGTCTCCTCCATTAGAATGTGAGCTTCTTGAGCGCATGGAGTTGTGTTTTTGTCTTTCTTTGTACCCCCAGCGCTTACCACAATGCCTGGCACACAGCAAGTATTTAACAACTGCTAGATGACTAACTGACCTAGGATTACAGAACTCGAATTGATCTCTATTCAATACTCCCTCCCAGCTGCCTTTAGTACTTACTCAAGAAAAATTTCCTAACAGTTAGAGCTGTCCCAAAGTAGAACAGGCATTCTCAGGAGGAATTAGGTTCTCTCAGAATAAGTCATTAAAGGAAAAGTATATAGATGACTAACTACCTGGAGACACTGTAGTAGGGATTCCTGATTAGGTAAGAGTTGGACTAAATAACTTAAGATCCTCCTCCAAATACGTCACTACATAATTCTCTTCATTTCCAATTGGATACACCCCTCAGGACTTCTCCATATGACCCAGAAATTTCATCCTGGAAGATTACTTCAGCCCTGAAACACCCACCAAAGTAGAGCCCTTCAGCCTCTGGGGCCCCTCTCTCAGACTGAATGACTCCTCCCAGAACTTCTATTTAAGGAGGATCACAGCTCTATACAAAGAAAAAAAAAACTCAAATTGAGCATAAAAAGGAGGACAAAGTTAAGAAAAATAAGGAATCAGAGTCTTCACCCTATTTATTCAGTTCTAAAATGTTATGATTTGCCAAGATGGCCAAAAGTTAGGAAAGGTATCTAATTTTATATGTAAAAGTCCATATATAATCATTCCAAATTTTAGTTCTGTCCTAAAAGGAATCATTCTTCTTTTCAATTAAGATGTATTTAGATATTATTCCAAGATCATTTTAAGCTCTCTGTACATTCAACTGCTATTTGCAAGTTTTCTCACCTTCTAAGTAATATAATTAATAATAACACTGTTTATTAGTTGATATATTATGTTTGCTATAGTTTCCCCAACAGAGGTTAACACTCAGAGCAGCATCTTCTTGGGTGTTTCTTCCAAATCACATCAAACAAAAGCATTTTATACCTGCATTGGAACAACTACCCCATTGCAGGTACTAATATTTTTATAATAATTGGAGTAGAATTAGTATATCTATTAAAAAATAACCTTATACAGAAAAATACTAGTTTCTTTTCTTAAAATTAGTCCATTAAGAAATACATTGCACTTGAATATTTTATCATTTAATATCTCAGTCTTCACAATATCTCTGCAACAAAAGGAATATTATCTTGTATTTTATGGAGAAACTATGGACAAAAAGGCAAGCACTTGGCACATTGATGATACAGGTGAATGGCACAGCTTCAAAAGCACTCAAAAAGGATGCCATTTTCACTTTGTTCTACACCCTAGTGAGTTTAGCCTTAGCAGTCTTGGTATGGTTATAGCCAGCTTGCTGTGGAGTATGCAGCAGTTGCTACAGGCTCAGAAATGAGTTGCTGAGGTTTCTGAAGCAGGAATATGAAAGAATCAAAGACTGAAACAGGCAAAAGCAGCCCTTGACTGAGAATGAATAGTACTGACTACAAAAAGGGAAGGAATTGAAGGCCAAACAAGATACAGCTCTGGGTGCCACCATAGTGGTAGCACTGAAGTAGAGAAGGAAACCCTGGCAACCTGCTGGCTTCTGTGATATCTATCCAGAAACATACAATGACAATCACAAAATACATAAGAAAAAAAGAAATAACCTCATATTCCATAGACTGGGCATTCAGGTGCTCTACAGAAGAATGTGTAGCTTGAGCCATGCTGCAATCAGATACTTAGATTTTGAACTATTTCTGTATTGTATTTGGTACAGTATTTTTATTCTTTTTGGAGACCAGAGAATCTAGCTAGCTTCAATACAGCTTGAAACCTCATTCAAATACTTAATAGTCTTCTCTTATTTCATAATAATTCATTAATGAATGTAAGTTTTCTGTGCCTTTTAGTTGGCAAGAAGTAGAAAGCCACACTGCTTCATAGGTGGCCTTAGTACAGGAAAAAAGAAATTCCTTAAACAAAGGAATTAAAAATTGTATACAGCTCTATGTAGCTTTCTTATGGGCTTCATTATTGTAAGCATCAACAAAGCAGTGAAAAGTGGTAGGCATGCTTAAATGGTCCCATCTAGACAGGGGTTGGTATGATTGCTGATAAAGCATTTAAGATCCTTACAGTTACCCTTGATGGAACAGGGACAGGTGGCAGAACTCAGCTGCTTGTGAATACATTAGTACATAGATAGGCACTTGAAAGTAAATACTATTTAATACGGTATAAAATAAAATACATGGTACAAAATATAATCCTTCTAAAATCAGAATAACTGCCCAAAGGGCTACAAAAATGTGCATACCCTTTGATCCAGCAATAGCCCTTCTAGGGCTATATTCCAAAGAGATCAAAGAAATGGGAAAAGGACCCACATGTACAAAAATAGTCATAGCAGCTCTTTTTGTGGTGGCAAAGAATTGGAAATTGAGAGGATGCCCATCAATTGGGGAAATGACTGAGCGAGTTGTGGTATATGAATGTAATAGAATACTATTGTGCTATAAGAAACGATGAACAGGCTGACTTCAGAAAAACCTGGAAAGACCTATATGGTCTGATGCTGAATGAAGTGAGCAGAACCAAGAGGACTTTGTACACAATAACAGCCACGTTATGCGATGACTAATATTGTTAAACTGAACCCTTCTCAGCATTACAAGGATCTAAGACATCTCCAGAGGCCTCGGCATGGAAAATGCTGTCCACATCCAAAGAAAGAACTATGGAAGTCGAATTGCTATCATTTATTTTTACCTTCTGCTGAGTTTTGTTTCATCTTTCTGATGGTTCCTCCTATTGGTTTTAATTTTTACTTACAATTTCACTAATGTGAAAATATGTTTAATAGGAATGTAAATGTAAAACCTATATCAGATTGTGTGTCGTCTTGAGGAGGGGAAGGGGGAGGAAGGGGGAGAAAAATTTTCAACTCAAAAGGATATGGAAGTGATTGTTAATAAATCAATAAATTAATAAAATTGGGGAAAAAACAAAACTTAAAAAAAAAGAATTATATTCAGAAAAAAATAAAATAAAATCAGAATAACTTCTATTCCAGAGATACTTTCAGGCATGACCACACAAGGAAAGAAGGAAAGTAAGTTATCAATGTATATAAATTAGCAAAATAAAGAACCAGCATGGAACTCAGAAAAGTTAAAGTATTTCTGATCTGGATCAGTCCTTTTTGTTATAATCCATCTAATTTTTAAAATAAGTATTTCTAGCATTTGATACCAGTATAATAAAAATAGCCACAAGTTCCAATCAAAAAACACTGAACAGGAAAAAAATCAAGAGAAAAGGGACATAAAGGTAGCAGACTCTTACATCTGAAGAATAAATCTTGCCGGTTTACTCATGAGATAATTCAAAGGCATTTAATGACATATTGGGAACCAATAAAATGCCTTCTGACTGAAGTGGAAATTCATTGGAATCTATCATCCTACTACTCCACTTAATACAGTTCTGGCAAATATTTGTGTGAACTGCATATGGACCTGGTGAATCTAACACATGTTGGTTTCGGAGTATTTCAGAGTATTAGTCACTTTTAAGTAAGTCATTCATAAGCTTTCTCAGAAATTAACAAACCTTTCCACTAACAAGTCATCAGATAAAACCTGACCACTCTGTAAATTAAAATCTAATCATACACCGCCTTTGGAATTTTATTCACAGCTGTCTGGTTTAAAACTAAATGCAAATTACAGATGAATCCTAGCTCCCTCTCACTTTTCTAGACTAGCAGCTGTGCAAGCTCAGGAGGGATATTTTTCCCCATTAAAGCATAAATTTCATAAATTAATGAAGAGGTTTAGTTGGTCCATTCAAGCAGTCACAGTATGGAAATTGAAAACAAACACTTCTCTGTAGAATAAAATCTGGAAAATATGAAAAGATACCAAGAATTTAGAATTAAATTCTACTGATTTTGACAACTCAATCAAGTCTACTGCAATTAAAAATATTTATAAGTCATAAAACTTATAATAGAATACCAGTAGTGGTTCCAGAGGTACAATAAGCCTCTGAATTGAAATTAGTTTCATTCAACCAACAATTAAGTGACTATTGCAATAGGAAGGGCAGTGTGGATAAAAAAACAAAATAGTTGCTACCTTGAGGTGAAAAGTGTTGTAAAACAGAAAGAATGGAACCAAAATTTGTTTCCTTCTGGAATCACTGAAAGCAGTGCTTCTCAAACTTTATTCTATATGTTATGAATAGGATCTTATGAGAATTCAGATGTTAATAAATATTTCCTTCTAAAACATTTGATGTGAAATCACATATCCAAAAATATTTTTCAACATGTGGAAAATTTACAACATGAAAATAAGTTTAATTACCACTATTCTGCTTCAAAATGTCATGAATATTTCCTTTATTACAGTTCTCCTAGGCTCCCCAACCCCATTTTCCATGCTAAAGTCTTTACATTATATATCCAAAAGTACTCACTGTCTAATTAGTTTGGAATACTTGTCAGATTTACGGCTAGAAGGAAGAGGGAAGAAAGAGTTCATCACTAAACAAGAGATAGAGGAGCAGCTACGTGGCGCAGTGGATAGAGCTCCGGCCCTGAAGTCAGGAGGACCTGAGTTCAAATGCGGCCTCAGACCAAACACTTGACACTTACTAGCTGTGTGACCTTGGGCAAGTCACTTAACCCCAGTTGCCTAAAAGCAAAAAAAAAGAGTGCAAATTCTGAACAAGAGATAGAGAGAATCAAGGGAGGTAAAATGGAATTTTGATTACATTAAATTACAAACGTTTTGCACAAACACAAATCAATGCAGCCAAAATTAGAAGGAAAGCAGGAAACTGGTGGGGGAAGGAAATTATAGTAAGTTTTCCTGATAAAGTCCTAATTTCTCAAATATTTAAGGAACTGAGCCAAATTTATAAAAATAGAACCATTACTCAATTGATCAAAGGATATGAATGGGCAGTTTTCAGAAGAAATCAATTATTAATAATCACATGAAAAAATGCTCTAAATCACTAATAGAGAAATGTAAATTAAAACAACTCTGATGTACCACCACCTCACACCTATCAGATTGGTTAACATGACAGAAAAGGAAAATGTGGGAGAGAATGTGGAAAAACAGGGACACCAATGTAATTGTTGGTGGAGTTGTGAACTGGTCCAACCATTCTGCAGAGCAATCTGGAACTATGCCCAAAGGGCTATAAAACTGTGCATACCCTTTGACCCAGCAATACTACTTCTAAGGCTGTATTCCAAAAAGATCATAAAAATGGAAAAGGACTCACACGTACAAAAATATTTATAGCAACTCTTTCTGTGGCGGCAAAAAATGGAAACCAAGGGGGTAACCCATCAACTGGGGAATGGCTGAACAAGTTGTGGTATATGAATGTAATGGAATACCATTGTGCTATAAGAAATGATGAGCAGGCAGACTTCAGAAAAATCTGGAAAGACTTGCATGGACTGATGCTGAGTGAAGTGAGCAGAACGAGGGGAACATTGTACACAGTAACAGCCACACTGTGTGATGACCAACTTCGATAGACTTAGTCCTTCTCAGCAATGCAAGGATCTAAGACATCTCCAAAAGTCTCATGATGAAAATGCTATCTACATCCACAGAAAGAACTATAGAGTGTGAATGTAGATCAAAGCATACCACTTGCTCTTTTTTTTCCTTCTATTTTGTTTTGTTTCTTCTTTCTTGTGGTTCCTGCTATTGGTTCTAACTCTTCTTTACAACATGACTAATGTAAAAATGTGAAAATATGTTTAATAGAAATGTATATGTACAGCCTATATCAGATTGAACACTGTCTTGGGGAGGGAGGCGAGGAGGAAAGAAGAGAAAATTTAAAACTCAAAAGCTTATGGAAGTGAATGTTGAGAACTAAAAATACATTAATATTTTTAAAAAAGGGAAAAGGACCAGTATGTACAAAAATATTTAGAGCAATTCTTTTTGTAGTAGCAAAGAATTGGAAACTGAAGGGGTACCCATCAATTGGGGAAGGGTTGAACAAGTTGTGCTTTATGATTGTGATGGAATACTATTTTCCTATAATGACAAATGGGATGGTTTCAGTGAAATCTGGAAAGATTTATATGAACTGATGCAACAGCAATATTTAATGATAATCAACTGTAAGAAACTCAGCTACTTTGATCAATGATCCATGAAAATTTTGAAGGACTCACGACAAAAAATGCTATCTACTTCTAGAGAGAGAAGCGATGGACTCTGAGTGCACACTGAAGCATATTTTTACATTTTTTTCTTGCTTTTTTTCTCCCACAACGTGGCTAATGTGGAAATCTGTTTTGCATGATTTCATATGTATTTCTTGCCTTCTCAATGGGTGCGGAAGAGGATAGAGGGAGGGAGAGAAAGAATTTGAAACTGAAAATAAAAATAAAATTAACGAAATCAAAGACCCTCTTTCCTCCTACTTGAGTAACAATAAAATGATGAAACATGAGAAGATAATCAAATTTCAAGATATAAAATTGGAGGTTTAATGGAATAATGTATTAAGAACAAGAAACACGGAGTTGGAAAGTAAGTTATAAATCATCTAATCCAATTCATACCCAAAGGATTAATCTCATCTACACTTAGCATTTTTACAGTAAATCAACCACACAAATTTAAAAATACAAACAGAATCAATATTCATCCACACACATACACATAGGTTTGTGGTTTCATAGTTTGTTTTTAAACATCTAGTGACCTAGTATATCCCTTTCTTCTACTCTGACTGCCACCACTCACTCTGATCCAGTCCCTCATCACCTCAAGTCTGGTCTACTTCAAGAGTCAATAAACCCTGCACACAGACTCTAAATGAAATCCATTTTGGGTTCACATACATACTATCTTGTAGTTTTCTTATTCATTTTCAGATATAAAAAATAAATCACCAATAAACTTCAAGTTAGACAACAACAAAAAGGCATTTTTACCGCTATGCATTTGTTTCCCATATCTGGGAAGCACCTCCTTCTAACCTCTACCTCTCAGAATCTTTATCTTCCTGCAAGGCTCAGGTCAGTATCACAAATTTTGATACTTTAGAGGGACCCCTCAGCAGCCTATTCCAACTGATATCCAAAAGCTATTACAACAAAGCTGTCAAGCAGTCATGGAGCCTTTGCTTCAAGACCTGCACGTAGTTTGGTGAACCCACCATTTCTCCTGGAAGCCAGTTCCACTGTTGCATGCTTCTAATTGATGGGAAGTTTCTACTGACATCAAGCCCAAATTTGCCTCTTGGTCCAAACAAAGTAATCTAATCCTTCCTCCAAAAATTAGTCCTTCAAATACTTATATGTATCATGTTTCCCTAGAATCTTCTTTCCCCCATCATAAATTTACTCAGCTCTTTCAACTGATCTCCACTTATCACCAATTCAAGGCCCTTTACCATTCTGGTTGTCCTTCTCTGGACACTACAGTTTTTAAATTTTCTTCTTATTATCATAGCACCCAGAACTGGAAACAACACTCAATTACAGTGAAACTATCCCTTCTTATTCTTGAAAGCTAGTTTTCTAAAGTTGACTTTTTTTTAATTGGAGTGGGGAAAGATTTGAGGCAGGGAGATCAATTAGGCTATTGGCAGTAATCCAGGTGGGAGGTGATAAGGGCTAAAACAGATACAAAAGGCCATTAAAAGTCACAAATCTTTTTCATTTACAATTACTGTCTAATCATACTTAAGCTTTTATCATGAAATCTTCCCCGATTCCAACTCCATGACTCCCCTCCTTCCACCCATAATATTTTCACTCAAACTACCCTGTATTTAGCTATATATTAGTACATGTTGTATCCTTACATCCATTAGGATGTAAGCTCCTTGAGAGAAGGAATGATTTCATTTTTGTCTTTTGTATCCCCAGTGTTTTCTGGAAAATATGGCAACTCAAAAAGACAAGTTCGGGGGACTCCTTAATAGTTCCTAATACTAACATGGAATGTTGAAGACAATAGGCACTTAATGTTTGTCGAATTTGACTGAACAGCATAGAATATGCATTCAAATATTTGTTGAATGATCGAGTTTTTAGGTACCTTAGTAACAGTTCACATTAACTGTTTTATATTTTCATTATTTAATAAGTTAGTGTATTATGAATTACTTTTCCAACCATACTTTAAGCTACTTCAGGGCAAGGATCTCTGTTAGCATCCAAAAATGGTGGCATGTAAGAGCTCAGAGCTCAATTCTAGCTGAATTCAAATTGGGATAAACCTACTTATACTGATTTTCTATTTATATTTGTTCTTGTCAATATAGTGAAAAGCCCTGATTTTGACACCAAAAGATTTAAGTTTGAATCTTCTATGTCCTATTCATAGTTGAGTGACCCTAGGCAGGTCAATTTTTCTGGACCTCAGTTTCCTCATCTGCAAAATGAAGAGATTTGACTAGATAATCTCTAAAATACTTTCAAGCTTTAGAATTCTGTGATTCTAGGTTACAATCCATCTAAGCCTCCACTCCCTCATCAATGAAGATAACAATTCTTACCCTAATATTTTATTTTTAATATTTTGTAAACTTTAAATTCTCATGAGGTTTTTTAGGGGATCAAATGACAAAATGTGTAAAGGGCTTCAAAAGTATAAGGGGTGGGGGAGACAGGGGGGGTACAGAGTGAAGGTAGATTTTAAAATTTTTTTTCAAGTATAAGGTACTATGTCAATGTGAACTATTATTATTTTCCATAACTATGGAACTGTAATACAACTGGATCATCAAGTTACTTTGTACCACTCAAATCACCTCATTACGGCTTCTGACTGCATCTGAAACTGCTGATCCCCTCTTCTCTAGTATGTTTTCTCCTCTCTGGGTTTTCTTGACGCTATTCTCTGGTTGTTCCTCCTACTTCACTGACCTCTTCTTTGGCTAATCCTCTGTATCACACACCCCCTTCAATCAGGGTATTCCCTAGGGCTTTGTCCTGAATCCTTCCCTCTCTCACAGTGATCTTATCAGCTCCCATGAGTTTAATTATATTTATGCAGATGACTCCAAGATCTATACATACCCAGCCTAAGTCTCTCTGTGGAGCTCTAATCGTGCACTACCACTTGCTTATTAAGACATTTCAAACTGGATGTCTTAAACTCAACATATCCAAAAGGAACTCATTATTTTTGAATTTCCCTATTTCTGTCAAGAGCACTACCATCTTTGCAATCTTGCAGGCTTGTATACTCAGTCTTTTCCAGTTCCTCCATCTCATTCCACATACTGAACCATCTGACAAATCTTGCCATTTCTACTTTCACAATATTCTTCACATCCGACCTGAACCCTTCTCTATGTTTCTCACACAACCACCTTTAATTCAGGAGCCCTCCTCATCTCTCATCTGGACTACTGCCAACAGCTTCCTACTTGATCTCCCTGCTTCAAATCTTTCTCCACTCTAATTAATCTTCCACAAAGAGGCCCAAATGATTTTCCTCAAGTGAAGATTTAACTATATGACTCTTCTACTTGATAAAATCTAGTGATACCCCATTGCCTCTAGGATAAGGTATAAATTATTCTGATAAGCTTTTAAAGCTCCTCACAAACTGGCCCAATCTCCCTCTCCAGCTCATTATACATTATTCTCTTTCCCTTACTCTATGGTTCATCCAAACCAGCTTTCTCTCAGTTCCTCACCCAAGTATTTCATCTCCCATTTCTGAGCCTCTACATTGGTCTTCCCCCAGGCCTGGAAAGCACTCTCCTCACTGCCTCAAAAATTCCCTCACTTCTTTCAATACACAACTCACCTTCTACACAAAGCCTTTCTTGACTTTCCTCTCCAATAGCTAGTGCTCTCCTTAACTACCTTGAAGTTATTTATATTTATTCTATATGTATTTATATCAGAATATGTTGTCTCCCCCAGTAGAAAGTAAGCTCCTTGAAAGAAGACTGTTTCTTTTTTTTTGGTCTTTCTATTTCCTAGCACCTAGCACAGTATCTGGTACATGGGCAATTGAAAAATACTTATTGATGGACCAAAATAATCTCTAAACTGAACCAATATATCATTTGGTTCAAAGTCCTGTGACTAATAACTACAACAGGGTATTAACACATGCTAACTGTTCTAGTAACCTAATACATAAACTATATTTCTGGCCATCAGGTCCCTAACAGGAGGAACAATTCATTAGAAACTGAAAATGAGGAAATGTGGGCAACTGTGAAGGATAGGTGAAAAGAGGTAGAAAAGTGATAGAGATGGGAGAGAAGAACACAGCACAAACACAAGATCATATACTCAGGGCTGGAAGGAGTATAGGGACTATCGAGTCTTAACCCCTGTTTTTAGAGATGAATAAACTAAGGGCCAGAGAGATCTCACACTCAAACCCAGGTCCTCTGACTCTAAATCTAGCACTCTTTCTACTATGTCAGAATTCAATGCTCCCCACTTCCCTACTCGATTTACCCTGAGTTGAGGAGGATGTACAGATGCAACAGATTTTTCCCATCATAACTAGGTAAACGTTCAAGTTGAAATGAAATGTAGCTTCAAAGCAGTTTATACAATAGACTACTGTTTTTACAACTAATTCTAAAGTAAGCTGGGAATATACTTAGTCAAATTGTAGACACAGTCTTATAACAGATGCACAAACAATTAAAGTAGATTGCTGTACCCCGAAAATCAAAATGTTTCATATCTCACCTGTTTACCCTCCTGGGACATTTGTCTGGTTTAATATCTACTTCATAGAGATAGACATCAATCTTTGGGATTTCAACTTGGAAGCAGTTGGCCAGCAGCTTAATGGGTTTGCCCATGGTGCCATAGCCAGGACGTCTGGGTACCATGAGCAGGGGCTGTGCCCCAACGGGTCCTGCTGGGAAAAAAAAAGAAAAATATATCATTACACCTTACATTTGCTCTATTAGGGTCAGAAATTTAGAGGAGGGGGATCTTATCTTGGGATCCATAAACTTCTTGTTACCTTAAAAAATTATAACTATTTCAATAGAATTGGTTTAATAATCCTATGTATTTTATTTCATTCATTTAAAAAATATTATTCTGAGACAAGGTCCATAGGCTTCACTAGACTACCAAAGTGGGCCAATGGCAAAAAAAAAAAGGTGGGGGATGATGAAGAAGCTTATAAATCCCTGTTGTACATGACTAATATTTACACTATCATATCCAAGTGGGGGTAACCTAATAGTACTTGATAGCTCCTGGATCTGAGCTTGCTGCAAAGCTTAATATATATACCTTGGGTTGAGGGTTCCTATGTATTTAGTATGAAAAAATTCTGACATTGTTACCTATAATTGTATGTCATATCTACTTAGAGATAATCATTCTAAAACTATTGAGATACTCACAAAAGTGAATTTCTTTTTTTTTTTTTGAGGGAGGCAATCAGGGTTAAGTGACTTGCCCAGGGTTACACAGCTAGTAAGTGTCAAGAGTCTGAGACCAGATTTGAACTCAGGTCCTCCTAACTCCAAGGCCTGAGCTCTATCCACTGCTGTCACCTAGCTGCCCCTACAATAGTGAATTTCAAAGGGAGGAGTCACGTGATCAGCAGGAGCTTAATAAGCAATGCACTTTAGGAGTCAGGAAGGCGAAAGGAGATGCGAAGGGGTAAGATTAGAAATCTGTCAGTCAATAAGTATTTATTAAGCACTATGTGTCAGGTACTGTGCTAAGCACTGGGAATACCACTACCACCTCCCTGCCTTCCCCACAAAAGGCAAAAGACAGTCACTGCTCTCAAGAAACTCACAGTCTAATGGTGGGGAAGCAACATACTGCTATGTACAAACAAGTTATGGACACGATAAACTGGAAATAATCAACAGACGACACTAGCATTAAAGGTAAGCAAAAAAGGTTTCTCACACAAAAGAAGATTTTATCTGGGATGTGAAGGAAGTCAGGAAAGCCAGAAGGTAGAGATGAAAGGGGAGATTATTCTAAATAAAAAAAAATGCCTAGAGCCTAGAAAGTGTCTTGTTCTAGGAATAGCACAGAGGCCAGTGTCATTGCATTACAGAGTTCATTGAGGACATTTAAGGCATAAGAAGACTGGAAAGGTAGGAGAAGGGGGCCAGGTATGAATGTGAATGGCTTTGAATGTCAGAGGATTTTTTATTTGATCCTAAAGGTAATTTTTTTTATCCTAGAGGTAATAGGGAACACTTATTGGACTTTATTGAATGGAAGGAGTGACATAGATTAGATATGAAGGGTGAATGAAAGCAAGGAGTTGAAGATGACATCTAGACTGTGAATCTAGGTGACTGGGAATATGGTGCTGCCCTTGACAGTAATAGGGAAGTCTGAAAGCAGAGAGAGTTTGGGGGGAGGAGGAAGATGAGTTGTTTTGTTATACAGAACTTTCAAACTCCCTCTACTTGGGCAATTTATTGCCTTAGAAAAAGTTACTTAACACCTGTGACTTTTGACAGTGGCTTCATTGCCAGCATGTCGGAACAAGCCTGGAACTCAGATCTTCTTGATTCTAAAACTGGACTTTTGGATACTATACTATGCTGCCCCCCTTCCCCCCACCCCAACAAATACACACAAATATACACACACATATACATACATACATACATACATACACACACACACACACACAAGCTTCAGTGACTTTTTTTGGGGGGGAGGGGGCAAAGCAATTGGGGTTAAGTGACTTGCCCAGGGTCATACAACTAGTAAGTGTCAAGTGTCTGAGGCCACATTTGAACTCTGGTCCTTCTGATTCCAGGGCTGGTTCTCTGTTTACTGCCACCTAGTTGCCCTGCTTCAATGCCTTCTAATAATTACAAGAGGCATATTAAGTCTGATCAAAACCTACTGAAGTAGGAACTATATAGATATGTATTTTAAGGACGTTATCTAGGCCAAACATGTTTTCATTGTTCTCCAGGATACAATGCTGACTTATTTCCTCAAGCCATTCTTAAGGATTGAGTGAATGAATAGTAAGGCCACTAAAAATGTAAGGCCACATCTACAACCAGTGGCAATCACTCTGACTTTGTTTTACTTAGTTATTTTCTGATAAGGTACTAGCTTGGTGGTTTGTGTGATTAAGCCTATTTGTTGTGCCAAAACAGAAGAAAAGAAAAAGGGGGCAGCTAGGTGGCGCAGTGTATAGAGCACTGGCCCTGAAGTCAGGAGGACCTGAGTTCAAATCCGGCCTCAGACCAAACACTTGACACTTACTAGCTGTGTGACCCTGGGCAAGTCACTTAACCCCAACTGCCTTTAAGAAAGAAAGAAAGAAGAAAGAAAGAAAGAAAGAAAGAAAGAAAGAAAGAAAGAAAGAAAGAAAGAAAAAAGGGAGAATCTTCATGGAGATGGCACTCAAGAGTCCATCCTGGAGTTGCTCACTTTTCTTGCCAAAAGATTTCAATCCTCCTCCAGCAACAGTCAAAATTCAAGATGGAAATTCAACTGCTGCAAACGTATTGAGGGCCTACGATCTGCACCAGCTCTTGGAGATACAAAGAGAAACCAAATAGTCCTTAGCCTCAAGGAGGGGAATAGAACACCTTCATACACACATACACACACACACACACACATCAATATCACACTAACTTGTAGAGAGCAAGAGAAATAAATATCAAAGTATTCCAAGAAACTTTTAAAAGGGAGAAAATAATAATAATAAAGGAAATTAGAGAGTATTTCATGGAAGAAGTGGCACCTGAGCTAAACTTTCATAAGGATTCTACAAATCAGAGCTGAAACAGAAGGACATTCCAGGCATGAGATACAGATAGTAGTCCAATATTGCTAGAAAATAAGGTGTTGATAATAGTTAGCATTTATACAGCACTTCCAGATTTGAAAAGTCCTTTGTGTATTTTGTATTTGCTTTACCTATCTTTACAAAAAAACTCATTTGCTCCTCATAACAATTATGTGAGGAATGTGCTATCATTATTATTATTATTATTATTATTCCCATTTTACAGATGAGGAAACCGAGAGACAGGTTAAACAACATCCTCGGGGTAGCACAGCTAGCAAGTGTCTAAGGAAGAATTTGAACTCGGGTCTTCCTGTCTCCAAGTTCCACGTTCTACCCCAGAGGTATCGAATACCACTCTGCATTACCACCTGTGCCCTGCAGGGGTCTTTTTGTACAGTTTAGTGACCCTTTGAGTTTGACACCATGCTTTATCCAATGTCTCACCTAGCTGCCCAGTACATAATTTGGATTAATGCAAAATAAAGCTAGAAAGGTAGAGTAGAGCCATATTGCAAAAGTGCTTAAATGCCTTTAACCTAAAGGCAACAGAAAGCTACTGAAGGTTTGAGCAGGGGAGTGATGAGCATAAGCAGGATTTTCTTTTCCCCCCTTGGCTAAGCAAAGGACAAATTGAAGAGGGATATACTAGCAGTAGAAAGAACAATATGAAGGCCATTTCATTGTTTTAACCAAGTGGTGATGAGAGCCTCAATCAGGATAGTAGCAGTATAAACAGAGAAAAAAAACAATGCAAAGTGTGTTGTAAAGACTTGGCAAGTGAATGAAAATTTGGAGTAAAGGATAAGGAAGAGTCAAAATTCATTGTTAGGTTATAAATGTGAGTGAAAGGAATAATGGGAAGTACTCAACAAAAATAAGGTAGTAATAATAGTTAACACTTTTGCAATGTTTTAAGGTTTGCCAAGCACTTTACATATATTAATTATTGCATTTGAACCTCACAACAACCCAGTGAAGCAGGTGCTATTACTGAACCCATTTTGCAGATGAGGCTGAGAAATTAAAATGACTTGCCCAGTGTCAGCTAGTGTCTGAAGTAGGATTTGAATTCAATCTTCCCTAACTCCAAATCTGACATGCTATCTACTATGTCTCCTAGCTGCACAGTTTAGAGGTGGACTGAAGAAGAAAGGTAAGGAGCTATATAGGACAGCAGATTTTGCAGATAAGGAAATGAAGGCCCAGAGAGGTTAAGGAACTTGCCAAAGACAGGTAAGCGTCATCTAGATAGTTAAGTGGCAAAACTGGGACGTAAAGCAAGGTTCTTCTGACTCCAAACCAACATTTTTTTCAGAGCAGCAAGGTGGCACAGTGGAGAGAGCACCGGCCCTGGAGTCAGGAGGACCTGAGTTCAAATATAACCACAGACCAGACACCTGACACTTACTAGCTGTGTGACCCTGGGCAAGTCACTTAGCCCCAACTGCCTCACCAAAAAAATATATATATATTATACAAAAAACCCAACATTTTTTTGTCCTGTACTACGATTTTCAAGTGTCAATGAGACAACCAGGTAGATATGTCCAACAGGCACATATAGATATAAGAGGAATCAGATAACAATAAGAGAATTACAGAGAATGAAGAGATCCCAATGGCCATTTAGTCCAACCCACGCCTGAAAAAGAAACCCACTACAACAGACCACACAAGTCTCAGTCAAGACATATTAAGCATCTGCTATGAGCCAAGTACTGTGCTAAGCCCTGATGATACAACAAATAACAAAAGACAGTCCCTACTCTCAACAAGCTCAGTCTAATGGGAAAGACAGCATGCAAACAGCTACATATAACAAGATACAGACAATATTAATTAGAGATAGTTCTAGAGGGAAAGCATTAAGATGAGAAAAATCAGGAAAGACTTCTTACAAAAGGTGGGGCTTTAGATAAAATCCAAAACAAGCCAGGAGGCAAAGATGAGGAAGGAGAGAATTCTCCTTCTTGTGGGGGATTGGCTTGGGTCAGTAAAAATACCTGGAATCAAGACACGTACTGTCGTGTACAAGAAAGAACAAGAAGGCCAGTTTCACTAATTGCAGAGTACATAGGGGAAGGGGTGGGCATTTAAGAAGACTGGAAAAATAGGAGGAAACCAAGTTATGAAGAGCTAAAAAGCCAAACAGAGGATTTTATATTTGATTGTGCAGGCAATGGGGAGCCACTGGGACTTTATTGAACAGTGAGATGACATGGTACTTCAGGAAGATCAATATGACAACTAAGTGGAAGATGAACTGGAATGGGGAGAAAATTGAGAGAGGGAAACCAGACAGCAAGCTACTGTAATAGTGCAGACATGTGCTGATAATGGCCTGTATCAGGGTGCTGACAGTGTCAAGAACAGGAAAGAGGGCCTATGTGAGATTTGTCATGAAGGCAGAAATGACAAGATTTGACCACTGATTCGATATTAGGGAGGAGAGAGTGAGAGAATAAGGAGTACTAGGTTGCAAGCTTGGGTAATTGGAAATGGTAGTGTCCTGGACAGTAATAAGAAAGTTTGGGGGCAGCTAGATGGTGCAGTGGATAGAGTACTGGCCCCGGAATCAGGAGGACCTGAGCTCAAATCCAGCCTCAGACACTTGATCCTTACTAGTTGCGTGACTCTGGCAAGTCACTTAACCCCAACTGCCTCACCAAAAAAAAAAAGTTTGTAAGGCAGACAGGGTTTGGGGGAAAAGATAACGAGTTCAGTTTTGGACATGGTAAGTTTAAGATACTTGTAGGACCACTCAGTTCAAGATGTACAATAGGCATCTAGAGATAGGAGACTGGAAATCATCAGAAAGGTTAAGACTGGAGAAATCTGACAATCATCAACATGGAAATAACAGTTGAATCCATGGGAGTTGATGAGATCATCAAGTGAAACAACCTAGTAGGAGAAGAGAAAAAGGTCCAGAGAGAGCCTTGGGGGACACTCATGTTTAACAGGCATGACCTGGATAAAGATGCAGCAAAGAAGACTGAAAAGGAGCAGTCAGGCAGATAGGAGGAACAATGTCATGAAAATCTAGAGAGAAGAGCAGATTGACTCTTCTTGACAAGACAGTAATCAACGACTGAGAAAATGCCAACGGATTTGGAGATTAAGAGATCACCAGGAGAGCAGTTTCAGTTGAATGATGAAGTTGGAAACCAGACTGTAGACCAGTAGTGACAAACTCAAAAAGAAACAGATCCCTGCCGGCTGCATATTGACATAGAAAAACAAATTAAAAGTGTCTATATTACATTGTATTTTTATTTATTAAGATCAGTTCCCATTGATTTAATTACCATCTTTATGCTGATGACACTCAAATCTACCTTTCCTGCCCCAATCTTTCTGCTGACCTACAACTGCCTTTCAGACATTTTGAACTGGAAATACAGTAGAAATCTTAAACTCACTATGTCTGAAACGGAACTAATTATCTTGCCTCCTAAATCATTCACCCCTCCTACCTTTCCTATTACTGTAGAGGGCAATAAGTCCCTCAGGCTCACAACCTTGGAGTTATCCTGGATTCCTCACTATCTCTCACCTCCTGTATCCAAGTTGTTACCATGGCTCGCCAATTTCACCTTTGCAACATCTCTCCATGCCCCCTTCTCTCCTCTGATGCTGCCTTGATTACTGCAACAGCCTGCTAAAGGGTCTGGCTGCCTTAAGTCTCTCCCCACTACAATTCATTTTCCATTAAGGCATTTTACTAAAGTGATTTTCCTAAAATGCAAGTGTGATCATGTCACTTCCCTACTCAATAAACGCTAGTGTCTTCCTATTGCCTCCAGGATCAAATACAAAATGTTCTGTTTGGCATTCAAAGCCATTTATAACCTAGCCCCCTCCTATCTTTCCAGTCTTCTTATACCTTATTCTCCAAGGTGTACTCTTCCATCCAGTGACATTGGCTTTCTGGCTATTCCCCGAACAAGACACTCCATCTCTCAGTTCTAGACATTCTCTCTGGCTCTCCTTCATGCCTGGAATGCTCTCCTTCTTCTACTCTACTGACATCGCTGGTTTCCTTGAAGTCTCAACCCTTCTCAATTCCAATGCCTTCCCTCTAGTAATTATTTCCTATTTATCCTGCATATAGCTTATTCTGCATGTATTTGTTTGCATGTTATCTTCCCTATCAGACTGTAAGCTCCATGAAGGCAGGGATTGTCTGTTGCCTCTTTTTGCATTCCCTGACCTCAGTACAGTGCCTGGCACATAAAAGGCACTTAATAAATATTTACTGAATTGAAATTTTCCAATAATATCTTAATAGGATTCTGGCTGCTTTCAGGACTTTTCTCCAATGTTGAGTTTGACAACTTTGATTTAGACAGTTAAGAAAAGAGAGGAAAGGAAGTGGAGGCACATATTGTAGATGGCTTTCTCAAGAAATCTGGCCACAAAAGAGGAGAGGGCTATGGGCCTATGTTATTGTTTTTGTTTTTCCCTTAATAGTATTTTTTCCCCAATTACATATAAAGTCTTCAACATTCATCTTTATAAAATTTTGAGTTCCAAATTTTTCTCTCTCCTTCCCTTTCTTCCCCCCTCCCCAAGACAGCAAGCAATCTGATATAGGGTTTTCTTGGCAAAGAAACTGGAGTGATTTGCCATTTCCTTCTCCAGCTCACTTTACAGATGAGGAAACTGAGGCAAGCAGGGTAAAATGATTTGCCCAGGATCACACAGTTAGTGTCTGAGGCCACATTTGAATTCAGGTCTTCCTGACTCTAGGCTGAATGTTATTTCCCCTGCATTACCTAGCTGCCTCTATAGCTCTATAGCTAGCAAGAATGGATGAATCAAGTCAGGGTTTCTGAGATTGGGGAGGACTTGGACATGTTTGTAGGTAGTAGGGAAGCAGTCAGTAGTAGACGGGGAACAACTGAAGATAAGAGACAGCAGAGTGGGAATGATAGAGGAGGCAATCTATCAATATCTATATAACTATTTTAAGACGGCCAATTCAGGAATTTGTTTTGCTTGATTATGCATATTTGGTACAAGAGTTTTGTTTTCTTTTTCGATGGGAGGAGGAGAGGGAGAGAAAGTGGATTTTTATTAATTAAAAAAATTAAATTAAGTTTAAAAATAGGTGTGGGTTAAAAAAAAACTTGAAAGTTTCTTTGAAAAAGGTCTCATCTCCAAGATACATAAAGAACTAATTCAAACGCTGATAAATAGTCAAATGATATGAACAGGCAGTTTTCAAAGAAAGAAATCTAAGCTATCAGTGGCCATATGAAAAAATGCTCCAAAACACTAAAAATTAGAGAAATGAAATTAACTAAGGTTCTACCTCATATCTTTCAGACTGGCAAAGTTGACAATAAAGGAAAATGGCAAATGTTAGAGAAGTTATGGGGAAACAGGCACATTAATGCACACTTGGTAGAGCTGTGAATTGGTCCAGCAATTCTGGAAAGCAATTTTAAACTATGCCCAAAAAGCTGCTAAACTGTGCATGTCCTTTGGCACTACTAGGCCCACAGCCCAAAGCAATCAAAGAAAGAGGAAAATGTTCTATATATACAAAAATATTCATAGTAGCCTTTCATAGTAGTGGCAAAAAAATGAAATTAAGGAGTACCCATCAATTACGGAATGGCTGAACAAATTATGGTACACAAACGTAACAGAACATCACACTACACCATAAGAAATGCTGAAAGGGATGATTTCAGAGAAACTTGGGAAGATATATACGAACTAATGCAAAGTGAAATAAGCATAGTCAGGGGAACAACACATGCAACAACCACACTGTAATAACTTTGAAAGACTTGGGAACTCTCACCAATGACCAACCGTGACTCCAGAAGACTGATAAAGAATGTTACCCCACCTACTGACAGGGAGGTGACAGATTCAAGATGCAGAACAGATATACATTTGTACATGGCCAGTGTGGGGTTTTGTTATGCTTGACTGCATATTTCTTATAAGTTTTACTTCTCTTTTCAATTTTTTTTAAGGAAAGGGAGATGGGAGAGATTTTAAAAATCTTAAAAGTATTTAAAAACATACAAAATAAATACAAGATTCTTTTTTTGGAAGGGAGTGCACTAGTAGACAAGGGGATCAGAAAATACTTCACAAAGAAGGTGTTGCTTGAGCTCTGAAGAAAACAAGAGATTCTAAGAGGTAAAGGTAATTTGAAAGTATAAGCATAAGGGACTGGTCCAGAGATGAGAGATGGGCATCATCAGAATAATGACTATAAATAACATAAACGAAAGCCCTACAAGGCAACTAGCTACAGATTATTTGCAATGTATCATTATCAATCACCAATGCAGAGAACAAGTGATAAAAAACATCTCCCCTCCCTTCACTAAAGGAGGTTTACAAATGTAGAATGCGGAAACTCTTATGTTAGAGATACTCATAAATTATGTTTGGTGGTGAAAATTTTCTCTGCATTATAATATGCTGCTTCTCAAACTGAATGACAACAGAGCACTGGAATTGGTTTTCACATATCAAAGCAATTGTCCTTCAATTCTTTCTATCTGCTTCTTTCAATAATTATAATGCTGTTTGCCTTAGGATGTAAGTAACCTCCCCTATATATTTTTATCTGGAACATCTTGTGTTTCATATTTTTTTTATAGTTCTAGAATTCTTTTTTCTCCTGATGATGTTATATGACTGAGTCTTGGTCACTACAATTTCCAAAAATGAAAAATTCTTAAAAACACCCAAACTGCAACGCTCTGGGTTGTTTGGTTTTGGGGTTTTTTTGGCATTTCTCTAATTGGGGAGCACCCACTTTGTTTCCAGTTCTTTGCTACCACAGACAGATGCTATTAAGATTTTGGTATTTATTGGACCTTTGCTTCTGTCTCTGACTTCCTTAGACAGTGTATGCTCAATAGTGTTTGGTGTTACTTTTCTTGAATGATTCCATATTGATATCCAGAATGACTGCACTACTTCACAGTAGTCTATATTGAGTCATTCTTAAATCTTTATGTATTGGGATGATACACTTGAAATTTTAAGCATTACCTGAGTCCATTCAAACAAAACAGGTGCTAGGGAAGATAAGAGGACTTAGATAAGATAGGCAGGATTCCAGTTCCTGTGGAGCTTACTGCCTGGTAGTGGAATAAAACAAAACATAAATGAGTAAGATACATAATAATCCAGTTAACAAATGCTTAGTAGTGCAAAGTATTAAGCCAGATTCTAGAGATACAATGACAACAAAACACTCCGTGTCTTCTAGGAGATAAAATATGTAGGGGCTGTTATTGAAAGTCTTTGTGAAGGAGGTGATGTTTAACTTGAGCTTTATTGGATAGTACAGAATAAAACAAGTGGGGGTAAGGAAGACGTTTAAGACAAGAGAATAAAGTGAAATGGTAAAATGCAGGGAGGTTAGGGGTCAAGTAGTACAAAGAGTAGGCAAGTTTGACAATATGTTTAAAGGAGAGGAATATTAGAATACTAAAAGGTAGTATTAAGAAATTGTGGAGGGTCTTGAATGCTAGACAAAAGAATTAAAAAATTTTTTTTCCCAATTACATGTAGAAATAATTTTTAACATTTGCTTAGGGTTTTTTTTGAGTTCCAAATTCTATCCTTCCTTTCCCCCCTCCTCCCACCCCAAGAAGGCAAGCAATTTGATATGGGTTACATATGTGCAATCATGCAAAACATATGTCCATATTAGTCATGTTGTGAAAGAAAACACAGAGGAAAAAAAAGGGGAAAAAAAAAGAAAAATAGTATGTTTTGATCTGAATTCAGACTCCATCAGTTCTTTCTCTGACTACAACTACAAAAGTCCTAATTATTTAAGATGAAGATTTAAGATGAAGGAGGGGTTACACGAAAAGGTTTTGTTGAATCCTTTTCCCCTGTTTATTTTCAAGAGAGACAGAGAGACGATACCTGAAGAAAGTTACTAATATTATCACACAGATAATGGAAGACCAAAAAAATTCCACAAACACAGAAAGGTTGTTTACGTATCCTAACTGCAGAAACACCATGCTTGAATCACATACTACACACTTTTTCATATCTATTTTGTTTAAAAGCCAAGGATCATGATCTATTGAGTATCCTAGATAACTGAATTAGAAGTAGAAATGTCTGGTAAATGCTATTCACGACAGTGTTCTGAGGCATCATAGCAACCTTTTCTAATCTTCTAAACAAGTATGGAAAGAGTATTGATCTGAAATAAAATTATCCTTTTATTTTAACCTCGCCTCAAACAAAAAGTGTCAATTCTCCCCTTCTCCAAGCATATAATTACTTGCCAACAAGGTAAAAATAGCATACTTTTCTGTTCTCAGTTTTCAGTATTACAAAACAAAGTATTTGGGGCTAGATTAATGAAATATTTAGTCTAATCCACCCTTTAAGTAAAACCAAAATTCTTTAAATACAGTGTGAGACAAGATAATTTTGTTATTAAATAAAATATCAATTAACTATGGTTCAGAAGCTCAAACTAATTTGTCTAAGCAGATATTCAACTCCAAACTAAAGTTTTTTTATGTCATAGAATACTGATCTGTGTCCAACAGAAAAAACCCTTCTAGGAAAAATTCCCTTTCACAGGGCCCCAGACCTTTGCTTAGACTCAGAGGCCCAGCCAGAACAACTCATCACTTCCTTTGGAAAATAGAAGTCAATTCTACATTAATGAAGATATCCTACCCCTTTAAAAAAAAAAAGGCTTTTAAAAAGTACCATCATCTAAAGATCTTTTCATTCGTTTTCAGTCATTTCTTCACAACATTTGCAATTCTTTGAATTGCTTCAAGAAAATTATTTTCCTCAAGTTACTCTATCAATAGCAAATAGTTAAGTATAGCTACTAAACACCTCGTTATTTAAATCTTCCACAACTGTTTAAAATCTTATAACTAGTTAAACCTATTACAAATACTAACAAATTGAAACTGGGCAATTAATATAAAGTATGCTGCATTTAGCATCAGAGAAATATGAAACCCATAACTTCCCAAATACAGACATGAATATCCTTTTCTTCTTCAATTATAATAAGCATAGCAAGAAATATTCTAAAATGGGCATTACATTGAATATGTATGCTGTGTTCTATACTTGGAACTGTATTATGTTTCAATGTTTATTAATTAATGTAACAATTACTACATGACAAGTATTGTACTAAGCACTAAGGATATCCAGAAAGGCAAAAATAGTCCCCACTCTCAGGGCACTTATATTCTAACAGAAAGGGATATGTGAATAATTAAGGGGAAGGGGGGGTAGGTGGCTTTGAGCTGAGTCTTGAAGGAAGCCAGAAATTCTAAGAGGAGATACAGACAGCAAATTGCAGGCATCTGAGACAACCAATATAAAGGCAAAAGGTGAAAGATGGAACATAATACAAACAGCTTACTATGGCTGGATCAGAGAGTATGGAGGAAAGTAAAAACGTAAGGAGACAAAATGTAGAAAGAGGCCTGTTTGTAAAGAGTTTTAAATGCCAAACAAATAGCAAGGTGGCAGAATGGATAAAGAGCTGGTCCTGGAGTCAGGAAGACCCAAGTTCAAATCCTGCCTCAGACACTTACTAGATGTGGGACCCTGGGCAAGTAACTTCACTTGCCTCAGTTTCCTCATCTGTAAAATGGGAATAATAATAGTACCTACCACCCATGACTATTGTGAGGATCAAATAAGATGACTGTAAAGCACTTAGTACAGTGCCTGGCATATAATAAGCACTATATAAATGTTAGCTATTATTATCAAATAACTTTATATTTGGTCTAGGCAAGAAAATTGTCTGAATTTAACTTAAACTGTGGCATTCACTGATTTACCAGCTTTGTAAACACTAGAATGCTTCACTTATTGCCTTTGACTTCTCTGATAGGAATTTCTGAGGTGGCTGTCCCTTGCTGCAGCCAAGATCAACATGAAGTTTGTGTTTTAGCTTATAAGTGAGTGCTATAACTCTTAGAATGTTATTTGCATCAGGTTGCATCAGTTTTGAGAGGCAATGAGAGTTTGAGAAGTAGAAAAATCAAAAGAATATACTTAGGTTTAATGAAAATTAATAAACTACTGTTTTTAGGTAAAAATCCTCAAAATCTTCTAAGAATTATTAAATTATTATTATAAGTTTCCAAAAGCTATATGGAAGACCATAAGAGTATTTCAGCTATCTAAGCCAATACATGGCAAAATATGCTAAGTTTAGGGGCAGAAATCTCACATCTATAGCACTGCTTATGAAATTAAGACTTTAAAAAAACTTGAATACAAATCATGTGGGCAAAATTCTTTGGTTAACTTATATAATCTTATGTTTTGCAAGACTACATACAAATACGCCTGCTGCCTTTGTTGGCTTTTCTTTAAGCAATCTGTGGTTGAGATCCATTCTTTTAAGAAGTCTACATTTTTTTATTGATAAAAATAAGCAACACTGATTTGAGGGCAAGTTTGAGAGAACCATCTAAATTGATGGGATAGTGGTGCTAAATTCAGTAAAGATGAATGATGGGGGCAGCTAGGTGGCACAGTGGATAGAGCCCGGCCCTGGAGTCAGGAAGACCTGTGTTAAAATATGGCCTCAAACACATGACACTCACTAGCTGTGAGACTCTGGGAAAGTCACTTAATCCCAATAGCCTCACCAAAAAAAAAAAAAAAAAAAGATGGACTGAAGCAGAGTTGAGCCAAAGAGACCAATTAGAAGGCTACTGCAATAGTCCAGGTAAGAGATCAGAGCCAGAACTAAAATAATACTGTATGAGTGGAAATAAGGTCATGTATTTTGCTGCCATTATTCATTCTTTTTTCTTTTTCTTTTTTTTTGGTGAGGCAATTGGGGTTAAGTGACTTGCCCAGGGTCACACAGCTAGTAAGTGTCATGTGTTTGAGGCTGCATTTGAACTCAGGTCCTCCTGAATTCAGGGTGGGTGCTCTATCCACTGTGCCACCTAACTGCCCTTCAATCCATCTTCTTACACAGCTGCTAAATTGGTTTCCTAAAGCACAGGTCTGACTATGTCACTACCATCCCCCTCTCAAAAATCTTCAGTGGGTCCTTCCACTTTTCCTTCGGTCATTCCTCCCTCCTTTCCTTCCTTCCCTTTTTCCTTTCTCCTTCTCTTCCTGCCTCCCTTCTTTCCTATCTATTATTTATCTTTAAGTGTATATATGATGTGTCACCAATTAGAGAGCAGGAACTGTTTCACTTTCATATTTGTATTCTCAGTGCTTCACACACTGCCAGGCACATTAACAGGTGCTTAACAAATGATCACTGATGTACTGCCTGATTTACTTCATATACAAATTCGTTGCACATGCCCAGACTCACCCAACTCCAATGTCAACCTGTCTGCAGTCATTTTCTACTCAATTTCTTTTCACTGTTAGGCAAGGCAATGCTGCTCATAATCTCTTATCATGCTTGAAATGCTTTATAGAGGAGCTTATAATTAAAGTAGCATTTCCATTGGCTACTGTGTCTCCTTGCTTAGTAAAGAAGGGATTCTTTATTCAATGTTTTCTGGCTAACATAGTTTTTGATGTCTTTCACACTCCTCATTGTGGTGACTGTTTTGCTTTGTTTACACACCACTGTAATGATGATGGTCAAGGCCAATTAATATCTTTGCTTTTAAAAGGTTATTTTGCTATTTTTTAGAGGGGAGGAGAATGAAGGAGAAAAGGCACTTATAGATTTTTTAATTTTGAGTTGAAACATCAGCAACTCTATCTAGTGCCTTTTAAACCATGGTTTTAAGTTAAATTTGGACAGTGTTCTCACTTGTATCAATTAATTGTGATAAATAGGGAAGTCAAGACCATAAACACTCTTAAATATTAGTTAAAATATTTCATCTGAAACAAGAGGCTTAAAGTTTGTGGAAATGATTCACAAAACAATTCAAATAAAATTATACAGTTTTTTTTCTTTCCAGAGCTATATAATACAAAACAATTCTATAATTAGATTTTGTTTTCTAACCACTAATTAAAACAATTACCTTATGTCCTAAGAGTCTTATTTAGGAGCATTTCAGAAATTCAGAAAAACAACATTAGCACATAACTTAGGGGCTCAAATTATACTTCTAAAGTAGGAAAGTGACCAAATAGGTTATTATAACACTTTGGTGACCACTTGTCAGGGAAGTTGTAGCTAGGATTCTACTTCAGACACAGGCTGGAATTAGACTAGAACAGAGGCTTCAAACACCGGACCTGCAGGTTGACCATAACACTCCCAAGTGCAGCCAGAACTAGATTAAAATACAATTGGGAAATATTCAGCAAAATAAAAAAATACAATTGAATATAAATAATGTTAACATGAGATTTTCTAAGTCAATACACAGCCCATAGAGATCCTTCTGTACAATGTAGTGAGTGGTCCCATTTCTATTTGAGTTTGACACTACTGGACTAAATGGTCTTGTGGGTCCTGGTTCCAACTCTGAAAATCTGGGATTCTAACATCTAAATATTCTAATACAATATATTCTCTACTACATATCGCAAGTTCTTGTTTACGACCCTTTTTGAGGGTCAGTATTCCTTTTTCATCTAAGCAACGTTAAAGTGCTATATAAACGCTTGCTATTGAGTTGTCATATTCCCCATCATCAAAAATTTAAGGAACAGTACAAGATTTTATTAATAACAGCCAAAGATGATTATTTTAAAACAATATTATAGTTATTTTTAAGTTACCTGGCTATAATACCTTTATGTACCAGCTATAACCAAGCATATAAAATGACTCTGTTTCAAGATGCTCAAGCATATGGACAAAGTACAAATTAACTACCTCTGCTTTCACTTATATGAGAATGCATTTCAGCATTAGTACAAAACAAAAGCAGTAAAACTATTCAAATGGCAAGAACACATTATAATTTGCATTGAACTGAACTTCTGGGCAGAAAGGCTAAATTAGGAGAAAGTATTTGGAGGAATTCATTTAAAAAGGCAGATTATACTTGATCTTTCGTGTAACTTTATATGGAAACAGAAAAATCAAAAATGGAAGAGCCTAGATATGTAAAGAATCAAAAAAGGAAAAGGGGTATGCAGAGAAAATTTCAGGAAAAAAAAGCCTTTTCTTTATTTTCTTTTACCTAAAGCATCAGTGAAAAAAATTTGTTTAGAATGACATAAAACATTAAAGGTAAGGTTCTCATACATTGTTACTAGGCTCAGTTAAAAACCAGGACAAGAAAACTTAATATACAAGATATAATAACCGACATTTATGTAGAGCTTTAAAATTTGCAAAGCATTTTACATATTTTATTTATATTTCAGAACAATGGGTGCAGGTACTGCAGATGTTGTCCCTATTCTGTAGCATAATCCCTTAAATTTTCTTATTCTACCATAATCCCTTGTCCACTGTAGGTGTTCACTGTTTGTTGATTTCGAGTCTGAGTTTCTTCAATTGTAAAATAAGGACAATCACAGCACCTACTTCCTAAGGTTGTTGTGAAGATCAAATAAGATAATGTATGTGAAAGGCTCTGCAAACCTTAAAATGATATAGCAAGGTGTTTGAGGGAAGAGAATTTTTTCTTAGTATCCTCGCACAAGTACTTGGTATATCACTTCAAACTTAATAAAATGCTTACTGAATTTTCATAGTCTCAGACAGAAAACCCAAGTCCCTCCTGATTTTCAAGTTTAGTGCTAAAATTCTTGTAATAGACAGTGTAGCTTGCACAAATCCACGTAAACAAAACCTTCCGTTTACCGAATGTTGCAAAGGTAAGAAAGTGGCATCTTCAGGGCAAAAATGGTAGTCAATGAGTTTGGAGATGGAGGGCTTTTCCCCCCCTCATTATCTTTTCAGAAAAAGAATGTTTTCTGTATTTGCTGGATGTTGTGGTGGGCACCATGCCCAGAAAATTGTAGCAATTTGGTTTTACTATAACGTTGGTTTCTTGTTCAAGTTTTTGCCTGTCTAAAACAGGCAAAGACTAAGTTCAATGCTCAGCGATTTGTAGCTCCATTTATGATAATAATTATCTAAATCTAAATAAAATTAACTTCTAAATGTCTGAATAAACTACACTTTTAAAGTTAGATTTGCCAAATATGATCATTTTAGAAACAAATCAAGTTACGCATACATCTTAATGTCCCACACAAAGGGCTTTTTGATGAATAAAGGTTGCTTAGATTTCAACTTTCCCCAAAGCAAAATCTCCAGAAATGTTATATTTGCATTTAAAACAATCTGATAACAAATCATCATTGACACTACTTTTTTAGACCAGTTTCCACAGGCATAAAAGACCCTTCCCCTCACACACTCACACAAATTAAGCAATTACTATGTGTCAGGTGCTATGCTAAACGCCGGGAATACAAATATAAACAAAAAGAAAGATGGTCCGTCCCAGTCCTCAATGAGCTTATCCGGTCTTGACATCTCTTTCTATATTCCCAAGGGTCCCTCATCTGTGCCAGGCCACCAGGGCATTCACACAATGACCTAGGTTGATTTGTTTAAAGGGTTAACATTAAAGCACTTTACAATGGTAACGACTAAGAGGAGAGTAGTAGCAACAAGTATCACCTCATTATTTCCATAGCAGATTACACACTTTTTTAAAGCTACTCCAACACATTCGTAAATCCTGACAATTCGGTGAGGTGGTTAAGGAAGTCTAAAAACAACTCTGTGGGACACACACATACATAGCCTTGTCTAGTGAACAAACCATTCCCCTTCAAAAGACAAAGTAATGAATGGTAAAGCATCTCCTAAAGATGACATGTTCCGGACACACAGCGATGTCAGCACACGCACACACACGCACGCGCGCGCTCACACGCACACACCCTCTCAACTCCACGGGGTGGGACGGACAAGGGGGCAGAGGGTGGACAGCTGGCCCACGAGGCTCTTCCCCACACACCTCACCCAGGAGTGACAGAGATGGGCGGCACCCACCGCTAGCAGCGTGACACAAACATATCCTCAGGGGACCCCGTGGAGACTGCCGGGAGGGACGGAGAGCTCACGGTGGAGGGAGGGTTCCCCCACACCTCCCACGGGGAGTGCGCGAGGCGGGGGAGCTGGGCCACGCACCGGAGGGGGCTCCCACTCACCTGCGGGGCCGATTTCCATTCATGGAGCTGGGCAGGGCTGCTCTAGGAGAGAGTTGGGCCCGGTCTGGCGAGGGAAGAGACGAAATGAGGTGGGTGGCGGCTCGCTCCCCGCGCCAGGTTCCCGGGGCTGCGGCGGCTCCTCCTCTGGGGCCCCTTCCCCAAGCTGGCAAACTGCCTGCCGGGCTCTGCACTCCTCAGCTCCGCCGCTCCGACAACGCGGGGCGGGGACGGCCGCGGAGGAAAGGCAGGCGCGCCGGCCGCACAGACAAGAGCACAGCTGTGAGGAAGAGGGGACGGGAGGGCAGCGAGACGCGGTTCCAAACCACCGTCGCCTGCAGCCGCTGGCGCTCTGACTCGCTCAACCGCCACTGCCGCCGACTTCCCCGCCGGCGCCCCCCCCGGAAGCCCTTCGACGTCACTTCCGCAGCCAGTTCTAGCTCGCTGCCTCCGTTGCCTAGCCGCCCTTTACCCTGAATGAATACTTTATTCCGGCGCGCACTCTAAAGCGCCGCGACTGAGAGGGGGGAAAGGAGGCGGACACGAAGCTCTGAGAAAGCCAGATCTCCTCGTGCCCGAGGAGGGCGGGGATGGAAGTGAAGGGAGTGGGGAATGGGTGTGTGGGTAGGGGCGGAGCAGATGATAATAGAAGGACACACGCGAGGGTGGCAGTGTGTCCTCGCCTCCGAGCCTGAAGAGACCTGACGGCTTGGGGCATGTCCCAGAGGCCCCAGGTATGCCGGCGTTGGGGCCAATCACGAAAAAGAAAGTTCTGGGGGCGTGGCCTTCTTAAGGAGCCGAACTCTCCAAGTGCCTCCTATTGCTCCACGCTGACTTATGAGGCGGGGAGACACAGCTTTTTCAGACAGCACCCCCACCACCACCAAGACGGCTTCAGGATTGGCTGGTGGCCAGGTCTGTCACCTTTTCCGCTTCTCTGATTGGACATTCTGACCTCCCCCCCACCCCGACTGTTTTTACGGTTACACTTCGGTGTTGAGTAGCATGAACATTCCACCAACTGCTACTGACTGGCCGTTTAACGGTCGCCCGCCTACCGCCCGCGCGCTGGCTGAACTGCCCAGGACGTTGCCTAACCAGACTTCCCAACAGGGCCGCCATGACAGTTTCTACTCTCAGTCATCTCTAGGCGGAGAAAGACATCAGCCCCGCCCCCATACGGGTGATCAGTCAACGAGCGTTATTAAGCGCTTATTATGTGCTAGGCACGGTGCGGATTCCTAGACCTTCTCAGGCCCTGGTCATCATATGCATTCAGTAATTGTACGCAAGCTATTTGAGTACAAGAGGCTTTTCTTTTCTTCCATGAATCCCCAGCGCCTGGTACGTAGTAGGCCCATAATAAATGCTTGTTGCATTGATGTCAACGCTAAAAGGGACCTTAGGAATCATCGAGTCATTTTACAAATGGGAAAACCAAGGCCCCCTTCCCACAGCACCATCAACTCTTCTGATCCTCTCAGTTGCCTAGGATTAGGAGGAAGGGATACAGCAGCAGCCCCCTCAAAAGTTCCTAAAAAAGGGGAAGGGGAAAAAAGCATTTCCAAGGAGAACTGCCGCCTTAAAACCCATTCTTGGAATGAAGAGAAGTTTAAGGATGGACTCTTGACAACAAATCCTTACCGGCTTTTTACCCCAGCATCACTGGCTCTCCATCTCATCCCTACATACCAATTTTCAATTTTTAAGTAAAAATCTTGGATTGAGCAATAAGTAGCTGAGGGAGTTTCAAAAACACACTCCTCCCTTGGCCAAGCTGGTCTTCTGGAAAATGAGCTGGAAAATGAAGCACCTGCAACCGACTGGAATTCTACCACAGAGTGAAGACTATCTCCAAACTGTCTTTAGTCACCTTTTCCCGGTTGTTAGACTCCCACTATGGTACACTGTTGATGGCTTTGAATATCTTTCCCTAAATGATTCCCCATTCTCTTAGTCATGCCTCTGACTCTTAGTAAAAGGGAAAGTGGTTGTGACTACTGGATACCAGCTGGGTCCTAGAACTGGAACCCTGGATTCCAGGCATAGGGTGTTTCTGTCAAACAGATTACGTATTTAATTCAGACTCTTTAGACTAAAGGATTGTGGCACCAACACCATTTGGTGTTTAGGCTGAAGATCACTGTCTTCAAATTCCTGAAGGTCATGAGAAAGAAGGATTATTCTATCTGGACTGAAGTGAAAGTTACGGGGAGGCAGTAGTCAGCTCAAGTTAAAGGAAGTACTATAGCTAACAACTGGAGCTATTCAAAAAAAGAAATGGACTTCTTTGGCAGGTCACCATCAGTGAGGTCTTCAAAACAGAGCAGGAAGACCTTTGATGCCTCATTGTAGCATGAAGGTGCCCCTGAGTTTTCAAAGGCTCCACCAGCAGGACACAAGCTCTTGGGAGGTTCTGCCAAGCTAGAAAAGTTTCAAGGACAGGCCTAGTGACACTTGTTTGTCATACAGGAACCAGTCTAGCTAAAGTTGAAGTTCATCATTTATTCACTGTAGGGTTGACCATCAGGTGATGAATTTGTTGATAACCACAGTTCATGAAACAGACCACTAAGATGGAGGAATTAAATTATGCATAGGTAGAAAGCCCATAGCAATGAAATAATGAATTTTCTTTAGTATCTAATCCAACAATCATTTATTTTGTACCTACTATGAGCTAAGTCCTGGAGTTACAACAACAAAAAGAAAAGTAGTCCCTGGCCTCAATGAGCTTACATTCTAATAATATTGAAGTATCCAAGCAAGTAGAGGGACCCACACTTCAGATAGAGAATAGACTTCAAGGACTTCTTGAAATTGAATTACTAACTGATTTTCTGAGATGTTTAGTTCTCTGTCATAGAAATGAGGAAGTGGAAAGGAATTGGTATTTTTTGAAGGCATTAATTATTTTTTTTAATGAAAAGCAAAGCTGGAGGTGGCTATTTGGTCAATCTCCTTCTAAACTGTCTTAAAAACACAAGTATCTGCTTCCTCATCACCTAAACTTTGAGACTGGGGAGGGCTGCTAAACTACTGGGAAGAAACTTAGAGGGGAGGGCAGGTGGAAAAAAAATTAATTTTCTTTTGCTTGGTACCAGGAGACAGAACTAGAACTAATTTGTGGAGGCAGATTTTGACTTGGACATAAGGAAAAATTTCCCAACAATAAGATCTATCCACAACTGAAGTGCAATAACTCAGGTTGGGTAATAGGTTCTTCCTCTCTTGAGAGCTTTAAGTAAAACCTGGATAACCATTTGATGGGGACACTGTAAGAAGTAACCCACAATCAGGTATGGATTAAACTCTGAAATTCCTTCCAACTTTGTGATTGTGACTGAAGAAATAAGCTACATCAGCCCAGCCTTATTCCCAGCCAGTCAGCAGCAGCCACCTGCTTATAACAGCTCTTTCCTCCTTCCCATTGGCATGTTAACCCAAGAGAAACACTACAGAAAATAGAACAGAAGTCATAGTAGAATAGGGAGTAGGCTGAGTGCCCTATGAAAACTAAACCATCTCAGCTTCTAACAAGATGCTCATTGTGCCCAGGAGAGATGAGGAGAGGATAACCAGATAGCTGCAGCTATCAGTTTTATATAGACACATATCAAAAGTGTCTTCTCATCACACACATACAGCACACACACCCCCCACTCCAATCCCCCAAGAGTCAAGCTCTGGCCCTGAGATGACTGAACATGGGATCTTTCAACCACTATATGGGGGCTGGGACTGGATCTGGAGTAGACTCATTCCTCTTCCCCTGGGTCCAACTGATGATGCTTGCCTTGAAAGAATGAAAAAGCATTTATTAAGCACCTAATACGTGCTACTCACCATACTAGGACCTGGAGATACAGGAGAGAATTCCTAAGATTCTTTCCTGTAGCAGGTTAAAAAAAAACCACAAAACTTCCAACAGCATTTCTCCAAGATCTGGCTGGGGTCCTCTACCCTAATCCTATATCTCTGACATAAAATATGGGATATTTCTGCTGGGAGGAGAGGGGCTGATCAGGAAGCCAAGGTGGACCCCAGGGGCTGCTGTTCCCTTCTGCTCCATACCTCGTTCCTCTGTAGCACTGCTGGCAGGGTAAGCATACTAGGGAGAGCAGGACATAATGTTCCTTCAGTGTAAACCACAGCAGACTGTGGAAAGGGAACATCCAAGGAAAAGGAGGGGCTAGGGCGGAGAGGGGAAGCAGTGCCTTGGCTTGGCTGCAGGCCTCAGACAAGGCAGTTGTAGTGTGTTAACCAAAGGGCTCTTCAGTCAGACCCAGCAAGCCTCGATTTTTTCCAACCTCTTCTTCCAGAAGTGGCAGCTTTGAAGGAGGGCTCTAGCTAGGCTTGGCCCACCCTCCATACCAATCATCCCTTCTCAGCTCAGGGAAACATATATATGCCAGGTTTGTTGCTAGGGCAGCCAAGAGAAGGGAGTGGTAAAGTTGCTGTACCACTCCCCATAATCAGATTAGTGTCTGTGCTAGGGTTGGCCTGATCTAAGAGCAAGAAACCTAGGTTCTTCTGGTTCCGTAGCTACATCTCCTCCCATCATAACTTACCTAAATGCCATCAACTTCTTGGACATGCTTTCTAATGTGCTGGCCCTATAGCCCCACAGGGACCCCATTTCATCCTCAACTTTGCCTCTGCACTGGCTTCCATCACCATTTCATTGGGAACTGCTGGAATCCCCTCCCCCTCTGTCCCCCCACACACCTGCAAAGATATGGGAGACAGGATAATATGTTCACAGGAATGCTGGATACATGTCCCCAGCCCAGGATGGGCAGAGAGGCAGCACAACCTATGCAGAGAAAGAACATGGAGTGGCTGAGACAAGCCTGAGCCCTGGATCTTTGGCTTTGGGCCCAGGTGGAATACAGTCTTGGCCTGGAACTGAATACATGCTTGGCCAGCCCCAGCTCCCTGCACTACCAAGATGTCTGTTCTCAGGGGAGCAGCCAACTGCCTAATGCAGAGGCTCATACAACTTCAGTTGCTTCTAAGTCCAAATATAGCAACAAATCATCCAGGTCATCTCCCCATTCCTCACCTAGACACTTTGTGTCCCTTGGGATAGCAGAATAAGTCTGCTGCTAGTATGTGGATTACAACTTATTTTTCAGGTTTCCATTTCAGTTGGAAAAAATTCATTCCAGGTTCCAACTTGCTCTACAGTTTCAACCACAGCCAGCCACCCCTCATCCACCCCTCCTTCCTCACCAAAAAGAAACTAGAATTTGGCTGTTAATACTAAAAGGTGGTTTTTTTTTTCCAGTGGAATATGGCCAGGTATGTGGCCATAAGCAGTTGCAGCACTTGTGTTCAAGACATCTGGAAAAATCCCAACACCTAACCCTTACTGGAAGGCTGGGCCTGGGCATGCGATCCCTCCCCTCCCAATCTGGAGGCTCTAATTCCTCATATCCTCCTTCAGCTATCTCACTGAGATGACCACTGCACTGTGCCAAGGGCCAGGCCAGTCAGCTCAGCCAGAGGGGGTCAGATACTGGCTTTCCTGGAAGAGAATGATGTTCAGTAAGACTTTATAGAGTTAAGCACTATTTAGTGAACAATTTACAGTAGCCATGTGACCTACTCAACTATTGGACTATTTTTATTTATTTTATTTGGGGAAAGGAAATGATAAAGGATGCTGGCGGTCTATCCTTACCTGATAAGGAAGTGGTTTTACCTTAGGAAAGAAAGTGGTGCTATCACATAATAATCACTCACATTTTTGAGTGCTTTCCTCACAACAGCCCTGGGAGGTAGGTAGTGCAAGTAGCAATATCTCCACTTTACAGGGGAAGAAACTGAGGCTCAGAAAGGTTAAGCCCTTGCCTACCCAGGAAGTGCTAAGGATGGATCTGAAACCCAGGTCTTCTGATTCCAGTGCATTTTCTACTCCACCAATAGGACCAAAGCCTCTCCCAAACTAAGCTGCAGCTGCCCCAGCAGGCCCTGCCCTAGTCCCTCCATAAAGAAGCCCAGAAAGTAGAAAGGAAAGCTGTTTTTTTTTACTTCTACCTCTGAAGTATCTCTGGGGGGAATGGGGGGCTGTAAGGGGTGGCAAGAGGCTAAGAAAACACTTTGGAAATGTAGGCCTTGGCCTTATTTAGAGGTGGTTCTGACATTCTAAATGAAAGAACATATAGGGAAGGCCTGAGAGGCATTCCTATGCTCTTCCAAGCTATATAGACACTTGCCCCCAAGGGAGGAGGTGGAATGAGGAAAAAAATAGGAAAAGACACAATCTAATTCCCAGGTATTAGGAGAAAAGGTCAGCAACAGTAAGCTAGTGTCAAATTGTTTGAAACCTTCCTCGGCACAGGCAAGTCTCCAATGCTGAGGATGAGCCCAGGTGTGGCTCAGGATGATATAGCCTTGTCCACTTGTAAAAGACCACTCTGAGGATCCAAGTGGGATCTAGGGCTAGCTCATCCCAGGGAAGCACTCTGCAGAGCCCCAGGAATATTAGGCTCAGCCAGTGAGCCAGGCCAACAGATGTATCTCTGTTCTGATTCAATGTATATACAATAGTCTGTCTCCATGCCTTCTTTGATTGGAGTAGCAGGCTCTTACTTAGATATGAAGTGCTTCTACCTTGAATGATCTCACACACAGCTCGAACCCCCCAAGTTCTCTAATGGTTGAAATTCTACCCATTAAGACCTAGTTTCAATGATATCTGCCCTTCGAGGCTTTTTCTAAAGTATTGTGCTACCCTTATGACATATTCTATCCTAATAATAGCTTGCTTTTATGTAGCTTCTTACAGTTACAAAGTGTTTTCACATACATGATCTCATCTGATCCTCACATCAGAGCCCTGGGAAGTAGGTAGTGGGAATACTACTATTCCCACTTTTACAGATGAATGAACTTAGGCTGCAAAGTCAGATCTTAAACCCAGGTATTCTGACACTAAACTAAGTATATGAAATAACCTCTAGCTGTCATTCCCCCTTTATGGCACCTGACCTTTGCACAAAGTAAGTACTTAATAAATGTTTACTGAATTGAAGACAAGGCCTGTGGTTGCCTTAGTCTGGACAGAAGTCAGTACAGTAGTGAGGCTGCTGATTAGGGCCCTAAGATAATGACAGAATCAGGATCTACTTCCAGGGCCCTAGAAGTTTTGGAAGGCCTTCATACTCATCCTATGGCAGAAGTACCATCGAATGAATTCTGAAGTGTCCTCAGTGGATTGGCTATTAATATGAAATACCAGCCTCTAGCCCTCCAGGAGATTATTTCAATAAGATAAAGTGGGACAGAGACCTAGGGCCTCTGGCGACAAGTAAAGGTTCCTTTGTGGGTTCCTTTGTTTGTATAGAGCTGCAGCTGTCTTCCTCTTTGAGAAAAGGCAGAAACCGATGAAATGCTTCTCCAACCCTTGACCTACCTCAAAATAAAGACCCTCAGAGCCTCCCTGGGGAAAGACAGCCCCTCACCCTTGGGAGCAAAGACATAAGCACCAGGGCCCAAGAAGTCACCTGTCATAAGCAAGGAAGCCACATGTAGCTACAATGATCTGGAGGTTGTTTAATTCTTAATCCTTTTTTCCCCTTAAAAAGCAATGGCGTTCTACTCTTGTAGTATTCTCTTTATTGTTTTGGCCTAAAATCAATGTAATTGCTCTTGGCAGCTTTGTTCAGATTTATGCCCCTCCCTCACCACCAACCCCACTCCCCCCACGGACAAAAAAAGAAGAAAAATGATGCTGCACTTTTAAAACATAAGCCATTGTTATCTTTATAAAACACAATATCATGCGGCTGCTTGTTTCAGAAATAAATGTCCGTTACAACCGCTTGGGCAGTTTCACAAATGGACCATCCAGCATACAGTCAGAAGCAGGACACTAACACAGGTCAAAGAGAAAACCAAAAGCAAACAAGGACTCTGGGTGTGGGGCCCCAAGGACAGCTCCACCCTCACTGGGCTCAGGGAGGTGTGAAAGTTTAGAAACTGAACTGAAACTAAACCCCAGGAGTGCTCTGAACCCTCTGTCCACCATACCTCCGCTAAGTGCAACAATACCACGTACACAAAATAATGTCCTCCAGCGTTTTCTTATTGCTGTTCAGCCATTGGACTGTCATTAGACTCAACAGATTCTCTTTATTTGCACAAAGTTTTGAAGATTCATTTTCAAAAGGGAGATGCCCCTGCCCTTCTTAGTGCTTCTCCACTGGAGCCTTGGCTGCTCCAGTAAGGTGTCCCCAACCTCCCTCTCCCTCTGCAGCAGCCTGAAGCTCAGAGTCTGAAGAGAATGGAATGGCTGTAGAATACCATTTTGGGTCCTGCATCAGCCCAGGGAGAAGGCGAGTCCTTAAAAATTGAAGAGATTAAAAGATAAGAGCACCTCCCCAGCTGCAGAGGGCCAGACAGAGCCGAGAGGCTACAGAATGCCTTGGGTGGCCTCCACGGACTTGGCACATCCACTTGATGTCCAAGCTTTTGGGAGAAGAGGGTAACCCAGTACTTATCCTGGCACTGATACCAGATTAATAAATAAAACACAACTACCCTGGGATGCTATTTCCAAAGCCCCCTTTTTTGCTACACAGAGGTAGCTCTCCCCACATCCTATTGCCAAATGGCCCTCCCTGCCAGGTCCCAGCTCCAGAAAAAGCCTCCAACAGCTTTGCACATAACTATTGGCCCAGGCAAAGAGAAAAAGTATTTCCCAAGTTGCCCATCCTGCCTGGGGGTCTCATCCCCACCACCAACATTGCTTCTCTGGACCCCAAGGGTCCTGTGGCATTGATCCTAGGTAGAAGGGAATGCCCAACTGGCAGGTCAAACAAGAATCAACTCAATCCAACCTGGGCAGCCTTTGCAGTGTTCAGGAGTAATCCCTCCCCCTTTCTCTGTTTAGCCACTGGCTTGACACCTCAACACTCTAGTCAAAACAGTAGAAGGGATGGATCTTTCATCCAGTCTGATCCCATGCACCCATGAAGGAACAAAAGGCAAGAATTTGTTCTCTTTGCTCCCCTTGCCCACCCAGTCTAAAATATTTGGCCACCTAAGGCATTGAATTCCAGGCCTCCTTAGAAGAGGCTACTCAGAGATGTGGCCCAGAAAGAGAGGCAGCTACTGGGGTAACCAGGACCAGAAGCATACAGGGTGCTCAGTATTACAGCAGGAATAGCACCTTGTGGTGGTTGGGGATGGGCCTAAGGAGAAGCAATGCCTCCTGTTGTCACCCCAGCTTGGCATGCCTGTTGATTCTGCATCAGCTGAGGCCTTGGGATAGAGACATAGCAAGAGGCTCACATGGACACTCATGCAGCACCAGATGCCAGGTGGGCACTACACTATGAGTCACACCTATAGAAAAAATGGAATTCCAGGTGCTCAGAAGCAAAGAAGCAATGGCTTCACAATAGGCATAACTATTGACACTGGGGCTCTGCAGAGGCTTGATCTCAAAAAGGCATAGAAGCAGAATGGGGGTACTGAGAAAGGTAGGGGGAAGCAACAGACAGTTAAAGAGACTGGCTGGGGCACTCTGGGTGCCCCCAACACCTGGACAAGAAAGCCCACAGAGCTGAGAGCTCACTTCCAGGACCACCTTCTCATCCTGCACACGGCACCTCACACACAAGTGCAAATTCTAAGGTCAAGTTTATATTTCAAGTCTCAAAGGCTAAAAAAAAAAAAATCACAAGAGCAACAAAGCTATTCTGTTTTTGTTTGTTGTTTTTTTTGTTTGTTTGTTTTTTTACCAATGCCCAAGCTGCTCCTCGCACTTTCATTTATTTATTTTACAAATGGCATATGTAATGCCAACATGTCTAAAAAAGCAATTCAGACCCCAGCTCAAAACTCAACAGGAGGGAGGCAGAGAGAGAAAAGGAGGAACACAAATCGGGCCCGGTGGCTGCCACCCACTACGGGCATGGATAAATGCTGGTGAATGATTGTACCCTCCCAGGAAAACTGCCCTGAACCCCAACCCCAAGACACATGCGGAGAAAACATGCAAAGCCACTGGTCCTGGGGGAGCTTCAAAAGACTGGAGCCCCACCCAGAGGTATGAATGGACACAAACTAGAGGCAAGGATATGGAGATGGACAGAGGCGGGCAGAGTGTTGACATCACGATATAGGCACTTGTGTAAGGAATGTAGGCTCCTAGGTGAGCTCACCCCCTCCCAGAGCCCCTTCCCACCTGCCACCCACAGCTGGGGGAGAGCCACTGGCTTTCCCAGCCATCCAGCCCATGGACGGCAGGGTAGACGATACTACCGGCTAGGAAGGAAGGGAAGGAAGGAATGGAAGGAATTACCAAACTGTCCCAATGCCCTATTCCACAACTATTGTTTGTGCTAAGTTTTGCTGATATCTTTGAACAACATGGTCAACAAAAATAGAGACTGGGGTAGATTATTTTGCATAGCAAATCATGGTCTGGCAACTCTTCTGCTGGAAAAGGGGAAGAGCCAGTTCCAACACCTGCCCACCTTTCCCTGAGCAGACATGGACAGAGACTTGGTTTCAAGCCAGCCTCCAGGCCTGTGTCTGCTTTACCAGCTACTAGGCCTGAGGGCCAAGGCTTTCCACAAGAGCTTCATCTAAGGGTGTGGCCCTCAAGGTCAGTGGTTGCAAAACAACCAAACTAAAACCCAGTAGAAGAGATGACAGACTAGGCTGCCTAGTATCTAATCCCTTAAAGCGCACAGAGGAATTCCCACAATGAGCTGAGGTTCCTTGTCCTCACCAGATAGGCAAAAATACATAAGCAGTTCCTATGCTTACCCATGCCAGAGGAAGGGGCCTAACCACTGACACCTTGGGCACCTAGCAGCCTAAAGAGGCCTTGGACAATCTGGTGCCCATGTTCTCCCCAAAGTGACAGATCAACTATAGCCCTCTGACCCTACCCCAGCCAGACCCCTTCACTGACTGCAGAAAGAGGGAAGACTATATGCACACATGCATACACTTCCCCATCTGCCCCTTGCACACAGAACTAAAAGTATCTTGTGTAAACAGCAGTGAAAGCAAGCAGCAGAAGCTATCAAAAAGTGTGTTGCAGGCCATGCTGGAGTCGGAGAGCCTGAGCTCCAACTGAGAATAGAGGAGACAAAAGGATCCTCTGGGGAGGGGGCACAAGGGAACAGTGGATAATGCACAGAGTAGGGGAAGGAACCAAGAAACAACAGGGCTCCAACCCCAACCCCTGCCTACTGGGCAGAACAGTGACCCAGGTGCATGACCCTTCTACGGACAGACGGACGGCTCAGTGTGTCTGGGATGTAAACTCAGAGGACATGAGAGTCACCTGCAAGTTTTGGCAACAGACTCAAGATACTGTATAAAAATAACATTTAGTTTTCTCTTTTTTTCTTCTTTTAGACCTAAGTATCTTTTGTTCTAAGATAGCCCAGCAAAGAAATGTTGAAACATGGGAGACTCAACTGTCATGGAGGAAAGGATGCCATTGAAATAACGCTCTGGGAACCTGGGGACAGAGGGGTGGGAGTGGGGGGAGGGCAAGGGTCAGTTATTTCAGCAGCTAAGAAACTTGTCATGTTTGAAAGTGCAAATGTCTTCAATGGATTTTAACCATCTTGAGGTTATGATCTCAAAACAATGGGTTCACTCTGTGAATGTCATAGTCAACTCCTTCCGATGCAGACAGCTGGCAGCATCACCTACGGGAGGCCTGTGAGGCTTGGGGTGTTTCTCCCCTGCTTCCCATATCCCCCTTCTCCCCCTCCCACACACAAAAAAAAGGTACAAAAAGGTTGCAGTTCTGCAGCATTACAGTGAAGGCACTGGTCACCCACCAGTGGGGCAGAAGGAAGACAGGGCTGTGTCAATTCGGACTAAGTGCCATAGTGCCTTACATCTTATGGGAAGGGGGAGGGAGGAAGGTGCCACAGGAGAAGGTGTGCCGCAGAGGGGAAGGGTGATAGCTAGGGGGAAGAGTAACCAAAACTACTGGTGGTAGAATTTCCCTACAAACTGGATTTCAAACCCATTAAAACCTCTACTACCCTAAAATATTGGTTTGGAATTTTTTTTTCTTCTTAAATGAATCTATACCTTTTTGATTAAGGCTCCTAAAAATCCTTCCCTCCTCCTCCTCCCCCCCTCTTTTCCAAGCCAACACTTTTCCCTCTAAAAGAAGTGAACCCAAACCTACCAGCTTCTGTCCCTCGAGCCGCAGCTGTAGAGCCGACCTTATGGAGCCCTCCCAGTCACAAGTCTTTAGTATTGCATTTTAAAATGGGCACCTGTGAGCGACGATGCTGCCTCTCTCTTGGTCCACTGGGGTCAGGTCAGATGTGGCAGAGCAAGGGAAGAGTCAGGGGCCTCTGGTTGGTGGTCCCTCTTTGCCAGCCCTGCCCCCATCCCCCCACCCCCTAGTGATGCAGCTTCTGCTCTGCAGTGGGGAAACAAGCTCTCCTTTCCCCCCTCCCCCCTCCCCCCAGCCTGCCCCCATCCCCCTCCCACTCCCCTGGATTCCTCTTCCTGGGATTCCTTCCATCTGTATGGCTCCTTGGGCTCTGAAAGCTTTCTTCTTTCCAGTGAGGTAACAGCGTTCTGCCTTTCAAGCAAAGTACATGGTGCGCAAAGTGTCCTGGTGAACCTGCACAGCCTTGGCCAGGGCCTGGGGATCCCGCCCATTGCTCTGTCCTGATATGTGGCTCCCCTCGCCGCTAGAAAAAGGGAGACATAAGCACCCCCTCAGATGGCTACTGGACATGCTAGTAATGTTGTTCTCTTCTGCCCTATGGCCTCCCTTCCTCTTCATTCCCTATGGCCCAGGCAGAGGAGTTATGGGCACAAAGTCGTACAGGGTTAGTCCTCTCCCTGGGAGTGGGGAGCAAGGGCCCAGCCTCACAAAATGAATAGAACACTGCTGGCCTGGGACAACAGAGAACCTAGGTTCTAGGCCCAGTGTTACTTTCTGTCTGACTTAGGCAAGTCAATCCCTCTTTCTGGGTCTGTTTCCTATTCAAAAGGAGTTAATGGTTAGACTAGAAGGTCCCTTCCAGCTCTGCTAATGTGCAAACTTAAGTAGCCCTCTCCCTTTGCTGAGACTCTCTCATCCATCCTACTGGCCATCCTTCAAAGAACACTCTGCCAAGTTCCCAAAGCTGTCCCTTCCTCCGTCACTAAGTCAGCACTCCTTTCCATCCATGGGCCTCACCTGTCATGCTCTTTGTCCACCAGGTGATACCGTGCCCGGAAAGCCACGAGGCGAGCATAGTAGGCAGGTGCTGGGATGGAGACGGAGCGTGTACAGCGCACATAAGTGTGACACAGCTGGTAGGTCAGGATCTGCAGCTCATCTGCTGTGAATCGGTTGTCATCCCAAAGGACATAGTAATGGGATGGTCGGCTTGTGCCCTATGGAGATGACGGAGGGAGGAGGAATGTTTTCACCACAGGGCCCCTGGGAGGGGGCACAGGGAATCAGAGAAGGGCAATCCAAAAAGGCTTCTAAGAAGGAACATCCAGCACATCCCCCTCCCTCAGGGCTGGCACACACACAAGTTATAAACAAGCCTGCCCAGGGAGTGAAATCCACCACTTCTAAGAAACTGTCACATGTTAACCTCACTATATTCAAATCTCATATTAAACTTGTAATTAGTGGTATAGGATTAAAACTGAGTTGTCTACAAATCTAAAATAGGAGAGTCACACAAATGAATGCTAATCAATGAACTTAGTAGGGTTTTAATCCATTCTTAGCTCACCCCATCATCATCATCATCATGATCCCCTCAGACCACTACCACCACCAAGAGCCTGAAGTCCCCAGGGATCAACCTAATTACCTGGATGCCTGCATGGCTGCACAGGTAGAAGTCAAATTCAAATGGATGAGTGATGTTGGTGTCCACGGTAGTACCCGCTGGGATATTTCCACTCTTCCCAATCTGCAAGGAGGAAAAACACAAGTAAGATCTTGGAAACTGAGTCTGGTCCCTCACCTGTCTCAGCTGAATCCTATATGGTCCTGCAGTCCTGTTGAGAGCTCTTGGTCCTTTGTAACTTAGGGCCAAGCCTGGAAAGTTAACACATAGAGCCTTGAAGGGCAAAGGCTGGACACCAGGAGGATGGTGTCTGGGGAGGGACAGAGGGCTAAGAAAATGTCTGATTTTTATTTCTACAGCTGAATTATCACAGGATTTCACTCCTATACTATGCCCAGAGGAGGCCCTCCTTTATGTTCTCAAACATCTCTCCATGTGATAGAAAGCAAACTTTTCATCAGGCAAGCAGGCAAACAGTTTTGTGCCACACAGGGGAAGGAAAAAAAACTGGGCCAGGGGCTATGTGCATCTTACTCTTTCATTCTTGTCAGCACAGAAAAGGCGAGTGTGGTGGCGCTTCTGGACCACAATATAGGTGATCCCTGGCTGATAGTCCTTCTCCAGCTTGATGCAGGCATCACGGATGGCCAGCAGCTCATAGTGGAGGATCTGGAGTGGCAGAATTAAAGAATGTCTTGACTGCTGTTAACCTGGGGGGTGACCCATGTATTGGGCTCTGAGTGGCACAGTGGACAGGATTCTAGACTTGGGAGTCAGGCCGACTTCTAATCCTGTCTTGGACACTTACTGTATATTGGTTAACACACACCGCAGGTTAGTTAACCTCCTTCCTATCAACTTCAGTTTCCTCATCTATAAAATGGGGATAATAATGGCACCTCCCCCCAGGGGCATTTGTGAGGATCAAATGAAATCCTATTTGCACAACACTTCACAAACATAGGAGAACTATAGAAATGCTAGTGGAGCTAGACAATCAGAGCATTGTCATTTGACATTCAATAAGCATCAGCCTCAATGATCAGGCTCACAGGTCCTAAGCTAGGTGCCAGGAAAATACAATTACAATGTTTAGGTAAGCCACAGTCCCGCTTCTTACTGAATTAAAGTATCTCTCGAGAGAATGACATTTGCACAGCAAATTGCTCTGTGAAGTTCAAGAGGAAGGAAATTTGTTATAGGCCACGGGATCAGTGAAGGCTTCCTAGAGGGAGCAGCTGATGAGGGAAGGCATGAGGGCATTCCAGCCAGGCACAAGGAACAGTGTTAGCAAAGACCCAGAAAGAAAGTGCAGGACAAGTTTGGGAGACAGAGAAGGGACCAACTTGGCTGCCGCTCAGGGACATTCATTTGATAAATCTAGAGAGGGAGAGTTGGCTTCAGGTTCTGGAAGACCTTGAATGTCAAGCAAAGAAAAGCTAAAACTCAGGAGCTGAGAGGGTGCCAGTAGTTCATACTTTTTGAGCAGTGACAGGACAATAACTATGCATAAAAGATTATTCCAGCAGTACAGCAAAAGATGGATTAGAGGGGAGAGAGTAGATGCAAAAAGGTGTTAGGAGGCAATGGTAGTTAAGTCCAAATAGGTGATAATCATCTATTTGGTGATTATCTACTCTAACAGATGAAAATCTATATAGAGCTGTGGCAGTGGCAACAGAGAAGATAAAATGGATGCCAGAGATGCTGGAATCAACAGACTTAGTAAGTGATAAGATATAAGATGAGGGAGAGGGAAAGATCCAAGTAAACACCAAGGTTACAAACTTGGGAGGCCAAGTAAAGATCTATAACAGACAAAAAGAGTGAGGTCAAAGGGGAAAAGAAGTTTGGGAGAGAAAATAATCAGCTTAATTTTGGATATGTTCAGTTTGAGGCGTCAATGGAGATGTCTTTGTAGACAGTTGAAGATGCGGATCTGGAGCACAGGAAGGTGTGACTTAAGAGACAGAGATTTCAGAATCCTCTTGACAGACAGAGCTGGTAACTGAAGCTATGGAATTGAATGAAACCCTAAAGGAGAGAAAAAAAAGGGCCAGGACACACCCTTAAGAAACATTCATATTAAGGGATCAGGAGGAGGATGAGAAGCCAACAATGGAGAATGAAAAGGTGAAGTTAAAAGAAGAAACCAGGCAAGTGTGTGTGGTGTCTCAGAAACCAGGGGAAAAGAAAGTATCCAAGGGGAGGGAGTGGCTGACTACATTAAAACCACAAAGACCTAAAAGCAAAAGAAGACTAAGAAAAGGCCATAAAGTTCTGACAAATAGGAGTTTGGTGACCTGTGAAAGCAGATTCAATAGAGAGGGATAAAAGCCAGTTTATAAGGAGCTGAGGAGAGGATGAGTAAGCAGACACTTCAGGTTGGTAAAACTTTTTCAATAAGAACAGTACTGAAGGAGAATAGAGGTGTAGAACAGTATGAAGACATGGTAGAAGAGTCAAGGGAAGGATTTCTGAGGGCTCAGAAAGCCTGCCTGGTTTTTTTGACACATGAGAAAGAGCCAGATTAAGAGATGTGAAGATGTGAGAGAGAAAAAAGGGATGACTGCCAGTGCAGATTCCTGGAAATCAGATAAAGGATGCAGGTAGATGGATTAGCATGAGCAAGGAGTAGGGGTCTCTCTACTTCTATGACCACAGGAAAGAGAGAGGGTGATCCAACCATTCTGGAGAACAATTTGCAACTATGCCCAAAGGGCTATAAAACTGTGCATACTCTTTGACCTAGCAATACCACTCCTAGGTCTGTATCCCAAAAGATATTTTTTTTTAAAAACAACCTATATGTACAAGGATATTTATAGAAGCCCTTTTTGTGGTGGCAAAGAGTTGGGAATTGAGGAGATGACCAGCAATTGAGGAATGGCTGTACAAGTTCTGGTATGTGATTATGATGGAATTCTATTGTACTGATGAGCAGAATGCTTTCAGAAAAACCTGGAAAGATTTACATGAACTAATACAAAGTGAAGTAAACAGAACTAGGAGAACACCGTACACAGTAACAGCAATATTGTACAATGATCAACTGTGAATGACTTAACTATTCTTAGCAATACGAAGATCCAAGACAATTCTGAAGGACTTATGGTCCAGAAAAATGCTATCCATCCCTAGAAAAAGAACTGATAAAGTCTGAATGTAGACCAAAGCATATTGCGTTTTTATTTTTTACTTTATTTTTCTTGGTCTTCTTTTGTCTGTTTTCTTCACAGCACAACTAACATGGAAATACATTTTGCATGACTACACACATTTAACCTTTCTCAAATGGCTTGCTTTCTCAATTCAGGGGGAGAGAGAGAGAGAGAGAGAGAGAGGAGGGGAAGAGAGAATTTAGAATTTGAAATTATAAAAAAGTGAAGGTTAAAAATTGTTTTTACATGTAATTGGAAAAAATTAAATATATTTTTCCTAAGGGAAAAAAAAGGAAAGCAGGTGACACTAAGTTGGGAAAGAGGAGCAAAGGAAAACTGGGGGAATTCATTCTAAATCTTCTCAGCTATGTAAGACACTAGATCATCTACTGCAAGTGTGAAACATGATGGGTGGGGCTGAAGGGTGTCAAGGGTGAAGAAAAAGTTTGCAACAGACAAAGTGGGGAATGAGATAAGAATGTAATAAGGGAAGAGAAGAAAGATCGTTGAATAGCTGTGACTGCTCAGCTGAGGTTGTATTCCAAATTCACAGAGTGAAATTAGCTTGATTTTTTAATTTTCACAAGCTTACTATTACTAGCATGCTATTGGATGGACTAAGGAGCTTAGAAGTGGAAGAAGAGATAGATGAGGTCTGTCCAGGTAGACAAATTAACAGAAGCAGGAGGATTGTTAAATTTTAGGAAAGGAAAAATTTTTAAGTTTAAGACCACAGGATCTGGGATTTGCATTCAGATTTATGTGCTACAGAATTCTTGAAAATGCAAGTTCAATTATGCGATCTTATTCTCTGGTATTATCTCTTTGTATATTTTAATTTTCCCTTTGAAAAAGTCTAGAAAATGTACTTGTACTTCACACTGCACAGAGATAGGGAATGAAGGAAAGAAGTGGGAGAGGGAAGGGCACAAAGAAATGAGTCAATGGCAAAGTGACTAAGAGTAATTAGGGTCCAAATGAGGAAAATATCTTGTAATGGAAAAGGACCTGGAAAGACTTGAGAAATTGATCAATGCTGTTAGTCAATCATGACTTCAAAAGAGCTGATCAACAATTAGACCTACAGAAACATGTAATGGGCTACCTCAGAAGCAGTGGTGACTGATCAAGAGGTCTTCATACTAGAGTTCACATGACCCCTTTTCTGGAATTTTATTTTTAATTAATTTTTGATTTGACCCACTCCTTAGCACATTGTCTGGCACATTGCAGGCACTTAATAAAGAACCAAAGGACCAATTCATAATGCATATGGACCATACGGTATCCAGGAGACTTTCCAGCCATCAAACTATGTGACTTTACTCACAGGTAATGGAGAACCACTGAAAGCATTTGAACAAGGAATTTATGAGATCAGCATTGTGTATTAAGAAGAGAAATCTAGCTCTGTCTTTGAGATAAATTAGAAGGAAAAAGGCCTAGAGTGAGGCAATGGCCAGGGAAAGAGAGGGCACACATATGAGACATCTTAAAGATAAAATCTACTAAGGACTAGGCAGCAAATATATAAGCACCCTTCCCCAATTTGGCATGATACACTAAGTCAATAAGCTGTGCATAACCTTTGATACAGCAATACTACTACTCCATCCCTCTTTAAATCGGTCCCCAGTATAAGTTCTACCACTTGGCTTGGCAGTACCCTCCTGTTGATTAGGATGGAAGAATTTAAACATTTGAATTTTCTCTCTCTGTTGTTGTAACTTAGGTTTGTCTTCATCAGCCGTTCTTTCAGAACTTTCCATTAAGCCAGTTCTTTCTTTGTACTTCGCTTCCTCTGAGGCCTACCCCAAAGCATCTGCCCCCATCGCAGGGACCCCTCACCTGTGGGAGCTGACCCTCAGGGACGCCATCTCGGTAGAAGATAATTCGGGTAGGTTTAAATCGGGTGGACTTGTAGAACTGTATGAGGAGCTCCCGCACCATGTAGGACAGATCCTCAATGATTTCCTGTCTGGGTCGCTGCACTCGAACCGTTGCACAGTAACGACTTGGGTGAGCGTCCATGCTGCCAACCACCTGAAAGAGGGCAACCAGGGGGTAGGAGAGAGCCCAGCTTACATCCCAGTCTTCTCTTCAACCCTGGGTCAGGACTTAAGGGCTCTTATGGATATGGTCTCAAAGGACAGCAGATGGGCTGCCCTCTTCTCAGCTGGAACAGGTCACTGACTGCTTATAATTTGGCTTCTGTACATGCTCTGGGCTTTCCATGGGCATCAAAAAAAGCTGCTGGTTCATCCAATTACCTTGCTGAGATGGAGTCTCGTGTGACAAAAGGGAGCAAGTGGGATGGGGGCAGGGAGACTATGCTATGTGAAAACCACTGCCCTGAAGAAATTATAGGAAGTATACAACATGTAGGGATACAGAAAGAGGTCCCTGCTAAAGGCACCTACCATGGTAGGCAGGAGGGAAGAGCTGGAGATGGAGAAAGCTCGGGAAAGTTAGAAGTGAAGCCTTGTTCCTTCCCTTCCTTATACAAGAAACACCATGATCAGAGCAAAAGGACATCAGCTCAGAAAGTCTCTGAAAACTTTCTTCTCCTCAATGAAGCAGCATGTTATGTAGGAGTGGAGGGTTAGGACCAAGACTTAATGCTGGAAATAGATCAAAGTACTCCACGGCCTCAAGCAGGGAACTGAGAGTCTCTCTGATTTTTCAGAAACCTAGTCCTGCGCCAGGGAGTGGAGGAAGTGGGAGCTTATATAGCAGCATCACTTCCCTAATCCAGTGCTTTTCTAGGTAGCAAGGAGGTGGGCAACCCAGGGAGGGAAATTGACTGAGACACCCATCTCTGCCAGGAATGACTTTCTCATCCCTCACTCCCTGCTGAGGGCAAATCAGGCCAGTGTTTGGAACAAATGCACCACCTGCTGGCAGTTTCCAAAGCAGGGGGAATTTGTTCTCTCTAATCCTTAGCAGAATCTATCTTTCCTACCTGGTTCCCTTTCCAGGGGCACAGGGAAGGTTGCACCATGCACCGTGGAAAAAGAGTTTGTACAAGCTATATGCATGATTTTGTATGTATGAAGGGATCGCCCCCCTCCAATAATGACCTCCCCTAGAGGGAGTTGGGTGTCAGATGGCTAAAAATTGGCAGGGGGAGAGAAGACACTGAGAGCGGGTATGGGGAGGGGATCAAAGAGGTTGAGGACAATAGGCGATGTCTTAGTGATGTTGGGGGTGGGCAGCTGCTAGAGTGTGTTGTATACATGTGGTGGAGAGGAGGAAGAAGATTGCACACAGGAAAGCTAGGAGAAGGAAGAGTCACTCACAGCTGTGATGGAGGGCTTTTTCCCATCCCCAGCTGGAGGATGTGTGACATCTGCTCCCAGGAATATGACAGGCTGCTGAAAGACAGCTGAGCTAAGGAGGAAAAATACACAAGTCAGGAGTACTGCTCTTTCATTCCCATTCCCCAGCATGGTCACACTCCAAGTTGAGTCCATCTTTCCCATGCCCCCCTGCTCATACCGCTGATGAGGGACTAGGATGTTGTTGATTCCCCCAAGTTTGACGTTGATTTTGAGACAGAGATTGGACAGAGTCTGGGGAGATGTCTTCACCACATTCTTCACCTGCACACACTGGGTGGCCATGCCTAGCAGGGTGTCCCCTACACGCTTTACCTCCGCTGAGAGAGAAAGAGACAGAAGGGAGGGGAGAAAAGAGGCTGTGAGCTTGAGTCCCCACCTAGGAAGGCAAGATGCCTACATTCCAGTGGCTGGCATGACCCTTCTATGACGCAGTGGTGTGAAAGTGAGACCACTGCAAAATACTGCTCCTCTCTGCAAAATACCTCAATTTCCCTACCAATAACATAGGCAGTCAACGAAGGACTAAGAATTTAATTCCTTAGAAGATAGCTTTCAGGTACACAGCTTTTACTACTCAGCCAAGTAACCTTAGACAACTGCTTCTCGTCCCTTGGCTTAAGTGATAGAGTTAGACTAGGTGGTCTCTAAAGTACCTGCCGGTTCTAAAGATTTAATTCTACAAATCCAAATTCTTCCTGGATTCTTTCCTTACATGTCAGTTAGCCTGTCTTCTAAACACCCCCTGAGGAGCTTCTGCCCAGAAGGGTATCTCTCCTATAATCTAGGTAAAGAAATGGAAAATGGAGAAAGGTGTAGAGGGTAAGCCAAATCCTAATCAGGGGTCACTAATGGAGAAAGGACAACCTTCCTGAGAGCAGGGGATTATAATGTCTTGAGTCTAAGGTCTCTACAAACCCTCGGTTCAATCTGCCCCTGTAACAAAGAAGCATGTTTGTTGGCTATTTCGTCATTAAAAAGTAGACTTCTCCATCTTTCGTATTAGCCAGTGAAAGTCAACTATTTTCTGGAAAATAGAGATATTTGTACTCCTACCTCAAAGGGCTAGAAAAGCATTTTATCAGCCTTGAGGTCTGTAAAAACAGAACTATAATTATATAACTATATAATAAAAATATAATTAAGATTTCAATATGCAGAGACTAGGGGTGGGGCTATATCTGAGAAGGAGGGAATCCTTCTCCAATGTTTTAAGCAGGACAAGCCTGGGGATAGTTATTGTGGACAGAGTACAAAGGACCTAGAATGACATCTTAAGTAGTTCAGCCATTACTTATGAGGGCTAGAGAATGAATCAAAGTTTTCAAGCAAAGGAGTGACACAATGATTTAGGGAGATCAGTATGGTGGGTGGGGTGGGGAGGGAACATGGTCATTTGGTGAGCAGAGAACCTGGAGATGGGAAGCTGATTAGAAAACTACCTAGTAATCAAGGTGTATGGCATTAAAGGCCTGGATTAGAACGGGGACAGAAGGAATAGAAAAGGAAAACGAGGAATAGAAGGGAAATACTTACATGGAAAAATCAACAGGATTTGGCAAATGAGAAGGTATATGGTGTATATGGTGACAGAGAGAACAGTCAAAGGTTACTGAGGTTTCAAGAGAGTGGGACAGAAAATGGACAGGAAGAGTCAGGAGTATTGGTGGGAGGAAGGATGAGATATTTTAAATCTTGAATTTGTGGAGAGGCAGGTAGCTAAAAGTGGAGAACAGAGGGAAAAAGAGAGGAGAGGAGAAAGGAGGAGAGGAAAGGAAGGGAGAGGAGGGAAGGAAAAAAGAAGAGAGGGGAGAAGAAGGTAGGGAAGAGAGTAGAGAAGAGGGGAAGGAAAGAGGGGAGGGGAGGGAAGAGGAGAAGAGAAAGGGGGGAAGGCAGAGGAAGAGAGGAGAGGAGGGGAGAAAGGAAGGGGAGAGGAGAAGGGAGGGGAAGGGAGCAGAAGAGGGGAGAAGATGGAAAGAGAGGAGAAGGAAGGGGAGAGGAAGAAAGGAGAGGAGAAAGGAGAAAAAGGAAGGGGAAAGGAGGAGAGGAGTGTGGAGGGGAGGAAGGGAGAAGGGAAGGAAGGGAAGGGAATGAAAGAGGAGGGGAGGAGAGAGGAGAGGGGAGGAGAAGAAAAGGGAGGGGAAGAGAGGGGAGGGGAGAAGAAGGAAGAAGAGGGGAGAGGGAAGGTGAGGGGAGAGGAGAGAAGAGGAGAAAGGACAGGAGAGAGTTTAAAGTGAAATTTTATATATATATATATAATATATAATATATATAATATATAATATATATATATTAAACACATATGCATGTATGTGAACAATTTGAATAGAAGTGGCAACGAATACTATGGCAGTGAATGAGATTGCCAAGAGGGTGTAGGAAAGGAAAGAAGAGCGAGACAACAGAACACTGGGAAATGTCTGTATTTGGGTAGGGACTGAAATGAGTGAAGGAGTCAAAGGAGGAATGGTCAGAGAGATAGGAAAAACAGGAGCACAATGTCAAAAGAAGAGAAACCAAGAGAGAATGGTGAACACCAAAGCAGATGTTAATGAGGATGAGGCTTGAGAAGATGGCATTTGGTGATAAGGAAATTCACTGGTGACCTTACAAAGAGAGGAGGCCATCACCAAGAGGCTTTTTGGCAGCTGTGAAAAGAGAATGTAGACTTCGGAATGAAGGTTAATGAGTAGGTGGGTGGTGAAGCAAGGGCTTCAAGTGGAGGGCTAAGCACAGAAGATTCAAGATAGGTTTGCTAATAAAAGGGAGGAGAGAGCTAGGATGGTCAGTCAAGGGTAGTAGGATTGAGGGAAGGGTTTTTCTTTTAAACTTTCTTTTTCTTTGGATTGGGGAGACCCGAGTATGATCACAGGCACTGGGAAAGGACCTGAAGAGAGGTAGGAAATGACCTCTCCTTCCTCAAATTTCTCACAGCACCTCTGTTTTGAACTTGCCACATTGTGGTTGATAACAAAGTTATTTGTTATACATTATATATCTTATCCCACATTATTAGACTGTAAGTTCCTTGAGAACAAGGACTGTGTGTTCTGACTCATCTTTGTATATTCAGAGATGAGCCCAGGGTCTCGGTCAGAATAGACATGTAATGTTTGTTGAACAACTGATGGAATCAGGGCCTGGAAAAGAGAGAGACTCAAGAGCCCCAGTGGAGGAAAGGATGGGAAAATGATACCAATTGTGAGGTAAAGAGGAAGAAAAAGATTGGAGATAGTCTACTAAGCAGACTGGCCATTTGCTGATAACAGCTGACAGCAACATTACCAACTTTTTACACTCCTATGCATGAGGTAATGTGTCCTCTCCCAAGTAAGTGAAAGGTCAGGCCAGGGGTGCTCTTCATGAGGAATTTGGGCAGGCTGCTGCCTGTAACCCCAAAGTCAAAAACTAACCCAAGGGAGCAGATCCAGGCAGTTCATCTCCCAGCCCTGAGGCTCCACATATGTCCTGGCTCCTCCCCACTCTCAAGTTTGCCAAAGCAGAAAACCAAGGGTTTCTTCCCCAAGCCCTGACTTTCTTCAACCTCTTGGAGGAGGGGGGCGGGGGGGGAGCCTTCTCCAAGGCCTGGATTCTGCCCTCACATCTCCCAGCCACTGGGGCTGGTCTCTCAAACTCAAAACCCCTATCTTCATGTCCTCCCCCAGGAGAAGCCGCACCATACACAGGCGTCTTCCCAGGCAGGATAACAATGATGAGCTGCAGTCCCGAGTAGGTGTTCTTGAGATGCCGGAACATGGGCTCCACGCTGTCTGCACCCTGCGCGTATTTGCAGAAACAAGGCTGGCCCTGGATGGGCATCCCTGCATCCTTGGAAATCTTACGGAGCTGGTCTGTGAAGTTCCTGCAGGGCATTGGAAAGAGGGAGGGGGGGAGTGGGAGGGAAGCACTAAGAGCCTGCCAGCCTAGAAGAACCACCAAGTGCATCCTCAGGGCTCAGAGCCCCTCGCATCTGAGGGAAGGTGAGCCCTGGCTTCCCTTTAGGAGGTGGCCATTGGGCTAAGTTGTCAAAGAATCATCTCCCCCCTCAAACTCCCTAACTAGAGCTTCATTCTTGTGGTTTAAGGCTTCAAGAAGCAGTGTAACAGTGGAAAGAACCCTGGATTTGGAAGAGGAAGACTGGTATTCAAACCCTGGTTCTTCCCCTCGCCCTCCTATGTGACCTTGGACAATTCTTTATGTCTCTGGGCCTCTTCATATGTAAAAGGAGGGAAATGGAATAGATAACTTCTAAGATCCCTTTTAATTCTATCTAAATTCATGATCCAAATCCTATGATTACTGTATCAAATACCTCTGGGAGGGTTCAGACATGTAAGGATCACACTGAGATGGCTAACAGGCCAGATGACAGAATTGGGACCTGAAAGTATGGAAAGGTTGAATGGGCCAAAGCCAATAAGATGGAACCAAACAGTGGTAAATGTGAACCCCTGCCCTCAGGCTTGGGGAGGGGGCGGGGTACTGGAGAATGGACTGTTAACAACATGCAAGGTCACTTGAAAAGCAGTTCACTGGACACAGGTTTTAGGTAGGAGTCTGAGCTACTACTGGCTCAATATGAAGCAAGAGTATAATATGGCTGCTAAAAAAAATCTAAATGGAGCTCGGGCTGCTCTAGCAGATACCTAACTGAGGCTCCAAAATAAGGAAGCAACAGTCGGGCTGCTTTTCCTGGGCAGCCCTCATTGTGTTGTATTTCGGAAACACTTTAAGGATGAGTGTGTCCGTGAAGGCAAGGAGGACAGAGGATGCCAGAAACCATGTCGTACAAGGGAATAGTTTGAAAGAATAAAGGATGTTGAGGCTATCGAAGAGAAGACTTCTGGAAGACACAATAGCTGTCATCAAATATCTGTGACAGCTGTTATGCAAAAAGATACTGGAGTTGTTCTTCTGAGCCCGAGAGGGCAGAACTAGGAGCAATGGGGAGGGGTAGGAGAAGGAGGGAAGAATCATAGGGAGGCTGACTTGGCTTGATCTAAGGAAGAACTTTTTTCATAACAAGGGCCCCAGGGGATTGAGGCGGGGCATCCAAGCAGCAGAGGCCCAAGCCCAAACTGGACTGGAATATAGAGGGTTCCATCAAGAGGCAGAGCAATGCTCTCGGTGTGTCAGTCACTAGTACACGCCAAGTTCTACCTCCTTTTCTTTCCCTAAATGAGCCTTGTAGACAATCTCTTGTCCTAGGCCTTGGCTAGAACTAATCTACCTTAGAATCTCTTCCTGCAAGGTCACGTTACAAAATCAGGGAATTCTCCCATGGGAAGAGAGAGAGAGAGAGAGAGAGAGAGAGAGAGAGAGAGAGAGAGAGAGAGAGAGAGAGAGAGAGAGAAGAGAGAGAGAGAGAGAGAGAGAGACAAAGAGAGAGAGAGAGAGCGAGAGAGAGAGAGAGAGAGAGAGAGAGAGAGAGAGAGAGAGACAAAGAGAGAGAGAGAGAGAGAGCGCGTGCGCATGCATGTCTGAGGGAAGCTGCCCCCAAGGATGTGTTTAGGATGAGAATAGGATATTAAATAAAGAGCTTTCCCCTTCCCACCCCAACCTTGTTGGCTCTGTGTTTCCTGGGGGAGCTCTGGGAAATATCTAAACAAGACCCAACCCAGAAACCAAAGTCAGCTTCTAGACAAAGGGGGACAAGGCAGAATGCTATGGAAATTGGCTTTGGAGGGCTTAGTGGGGCAGAGAGCCTAGCCCACCCTGAGTCCTTACTTCAGCACCTCTTCCCGACACTGCTTTTGGGGTGCAAAGCAGGCAATGGCCCACACTTTGATCTCAATTCCATTGTAGAACTGCTTTCCTCGCATGTCCCATACACCCTGGTTGGGTGTGGCGATGGCTCGGTTCTGAGAGCATGGGTAAAAGACAATCATTGATTACTTACTGCCTGGGGTATCCCAACCAAACCCCAGGATGAGAGGACAAGCCTTTCAGGATGCTGTTCCTCCTTCTTCCTCCCCACCCTATTAAGTAAGCCAGATCACTGGAGGAGCCTGTGCTTCCCATCCCCTGCCCCAAAACGTGATCTTGGCCTGCTCTCTGGCCCACGGTCTTCTCTGTTATTAAGCTGGGGCCAAAAGGACTCTTGCTGTAGCTCACCCGTCCACCATACTGCAGGATTGGAGCTGGGAGCACTCGGCCCGTCACTTCTGTCATGTCATCTCTCACTTTGATCCCAAACTCCTGTATGTAGGGGTCTAGATTGTAGCTGGCATTCTTCATCTGTTTGGAAAACAAGAGCAAGGAAAGTGAAGGGTGAGGATAACTGTGGCTCGGGGTATGTGTGAATGAAATTAGGGAAGAAGTCTAATTAAAACCAGGCAGCAGAGAATCAAGGAAACTGAAGATTCTGCCCTCTCTTCTGCCCTTGAACTAAGGTGTTGTGGAGGATGTCTAGACATGCGGTTAGGGGCTCAGAGTGGTTCTGCTGTGGGAAGGAACAGGTTAGGGTCAGCTCAGGGGAGAAGACAAGGAGACCTCAAAGAATTAAGGCAAATAGGAATGAGAGTCTCCCATATTCTATTTTGTCACGCTTACATGGGTCCCTTGGAGGGTAAGCTCGAAAGCACTGGAGCAAGGATCCCAGGACCTAACCCTACCTTTACCAGCCCCCAAAAGGTTTTTTTTCAGGAGCAGCAGAATCCAGCTGTCCTCTCTAGAGAGGCCTCTTACCAGGCGACTAATCTCCTCCTGCCTGTCCGGGGCTGACCTTGCAGTAGCTTTGATCATGGTTGAAGTCTGATTGTCTGTCAGCTTCTTGATACAGCGCTGTCCAGCCACAATGTTACAGACCTGGAGAATATGAGCATGTACACGTGCGCGCACGCACGCACATACACACACGCACACACACATACGCACGTGTGCACACACACACACACACACACACACACACACACACACACGTAAGGCTTTGGGACTTTTCCCATCCCTGTACCCATATTTCCTCATCTTTTTTCTGGGAGCTCCCAGAGAAGGATAAGATCCCAGGCCTCAGACCTAATTTCAAACCCTTATTTTAGCCCTAAGAAGGGACAGAAGACCAACTTTATGTGTGAGCAGCCTACTTTTGCCTGCAGATATTCCCCACTTTAAGAAAACTGCAGATGTATGAAAATCAAAACTTACACAACAGATTAAGAGATTATATTTGTATTACAAAAGAATTCTTCAATTTACAAAAGAGTTCACAAAAGAGTCCCTCTAAATATCCAGCTCCCTTAGCACATTACAGTAGATTTACACTTAGCTTTGAGGTGGAACTATATTTAGTCAATAATCCTTCTTTCTAGACATTAATGAAATGGGATGGACAAGCATAATCACAAAACTGACCATCCTACCTCAGAAGCTTCAGAATGTACTCATCTCAAAAGGCTATTAACAGTTGCTTACCATCCTTTTTGGTCTGCTTTTAACATCCTTATTCTACTGTGAGATGACTTCAGATAAAGAACTAGACTAGACAAAGAATTCAGAAACCTAGGTTCAAGACTCTGTCCTGACTGTGTGATTCTAGGCAAGCCAGTTCTCTTCTCAGACTCAGTTACCTTATCCACTGAATGGGAATGCTACTACTGTTTGCCCCACAAAGCTTACACATGGATCAAAGAGACAATCTGTGTAAGCTCTGTAAGTATTAGGAATTCCAACTCTTGGGACAGTTCCCAATGGGCAGGGATTGTGACTGAGTTACTGTTTCTGGAAAAAGCATGGCCCAGTGGGATGTGATTCATCCCTTTCCTGAATACATCCAGGCTCACTAGTTACTAGAACATTACTACCTAGTGAGCTCCACAGGTCTCTCTGTTGCCTCTAACATCAAGCAAAAGGCCCTGCATACAGTAGGCACTTAACAAACACTTGTTGAGTTGAGCAAGGCTTTCCGATAGTGTTCCCCCACCACACTGGGCTCAGGTGGCTAAACTGGGCTCAAACACTGATGGAAGGACGAGGAAGGGAAATGGAATATAACATGGCCCCAGAGCCTGCTGAGAGGGAGAGGGGGAGGAAGAGAGATGGAGATTCATCAACCAGAGATCAATCATTTGCTATAAAAGAATCCACAGAGTGATCAATCTACACCGAGCTAATCAGGAATACAGGGAATATTTGAGATTCTCTATCCACTTAGCAGCCCTGAAAACAGGTAAATTTTGGAACTTTCAAGCATTCAAACTCTACTGCAGAGAGTACAATTCTGATGAGCTGGCCATATTGTTTGAACGCCAAACGTACGTTTGCCTAAAAGATTATTTTACAGAGAACTCACACAAGGCAATCACTCCCAAGGAGGTCAGAAGAAGCCATACAAAGACACTCCCAAGGTCTCTCTGAAGAACTTTGGAATCGACTGTGAGACAGGGGAGATGCCGGCACAGGACTGCCCAGCATGGCATGCCCTCATCCAAGAAGGCTCTGCGCTCCATGAGCAAAGCAGGCTTGCTATAGCTCAAAAGAAAGGTGAAATGTGCAGACTTAGAGACATCTCCACTCCAAATGCTCACGTGGACTACTTGTGCCTGACCTGTGGTAGAGCCTCCTGAGCTCTTATTGGTCTGATCAGCACAGCCGACACACTGAATCTTGACCTCAGTACAGTGATGTCATTTTGGTCACCAACCAACCAGGCCACTGGCTCAAGCAGGGCAGAACCGAAAGAAAATTCATAAATTATACTTCTGTTTACACTCTTCTGGTCCTGGCTAAATGTCTGAGGAAAGCAAAGCTTTGGGGGCCTGGATAATGACAAATTACAACCTCATAGCTTTAAGGCTGACAAAGTACCTTCATATCTATGATCTTATTTTATTCTCAATGACCGCCCAGGAAGGGAGAGAACAGAAAAAAACCTCACAACAAGCCTGTGAAACCCATAAGTCAAGTTCTGTTATCCTTATTTTACAGGTGAGAAAAGTGAGGCTTAGAGACACTGTTACTTGCCCAAGAACACCCAAGAAGGGAGTGTCAGTACTGGGACTTGAACCTAGACCTTAGGAGCCCAGTGTGTCTACAATTCAACACCGATCTAGAGGTATGGATTATATTTAGCTTTCTGGTGTGGAAATCCAAAAAGTTTCAGTTATAATTAGCAGGCACAAAAAGAAGGCAGAGGCTTTCAAATGATTCTCTTTGGGAGTAACAATGTAAACAAAACCAGAATCAACTTGGTAATCTTTATTCCCTAGAACTGACATTAATGCTCTGTATTTCCTAAAATTTGACTTTGCAGAATTACTAAGAGCCCATGTCACCGACTGTGCTCCCCAATTACTACTATCTCAGTTTCACCAACTTTTCAATAAATGCACCCCCGAATACTTTACTTCTATTCCCTTTCTTGGTTCCTTTCCTGTTATCTCTGGCATCTCACCTCCCTTCTGTGTTTCTTTGTCTCAAAGGATGACTTGATTTCCACTTTGGAAGTGACCTTAGAGCCCATTTCCTCTCCTCCCTTGGGTAGGTTTGCTCATGGTCACCGTCATTTCTCTTTGGAGACCATTAAGGCAGGAAGGAGGGGTGCACTGAAGCAAGGCTCACCTCTGCATTTGTCTCTGGGGATGTTTTGTAACTTACATTTTAATGTTTAAGTACTGAGTATTAGACACAAAGGACAACTTTTTCTTTTGTAACTACACGATTCTTAGACATTTGCTATTTTAAAGCAGGATGTGATTATAGCTTGTGACCTAAACATTTTTCAAAAGGAACACATGTATCTTTCAGTAAAAGCCATTGGGAAAACAAATTCAGTTTACAGGTGAATATTTTGGGAGCACATCTCTTCTACAGAGTAAGGCACACCTGTATGACCAAAAGGTTTTCGGTCCTGTGGGGCTCCCAGCTACAGAAAGGAGGGAAGAATGAAACAGTGAGAAGGAGGCATGTAGGTCTCTGACACCTCGGTCCTGAACAAACTGTCCAACAAGTCCTCTATTAAACACTAAATTACCCAGCCTGTCCCACTGATTTGGGGTGGGGATGAAAAATATGGCAGCGTTGTGGCCTGGGAGCAGGCAGGGATGACTGAAGCACTAGGTTCCATTTACCCTAATCCACCTAATGCCTGGAGAAGCCACTCACACCCCTCAGTTTCCCAATCTTCAAGATGGGAGACATGAGGAAAAGAGGGCAAGAAGGTGGGAAGGACATTGGGGATGGCTGGGAAGGTATGGGAGAGGGGTTCAGTGGAAAGGAGGAGCCTCACCTCCAAAGGCAGGTAGGTATGTTTTTGTTCCTGGCCGACCTGCAGGCATGGCAGGTGAGGGTACTTAAGTTGTAGGTTGTACTTCTGCTTGAAATACTGAGCCACAGTGCATTCTACTGTTTGTCCACTCTCCAACTGCAAGGGAAACCTACGGGGGAAGGAAGCATATTAGCAAGTTATCCCGCCCTGAAACACATCCCTACTCCACCTACCTCCAGAAATACTGGGCTCTTCCCCTTTCTCTGACCATTGTTACCTTCTCAAATGTAAAGGAAAGAGTTAAAGTAGGTGGGGTTGATGGTAAGACATGGAGAAGAGAAGAGCCAGGCAGACTTGGAGCTTTATGAGAAGACACACAAGCCAGGTATAACATTGAGCTCCAAAGATATAGGATAGGAATTCAGCATACCTAAGTGCCCCTAAAAGAGACAGGCTAATGAGGTTGGAGTGTAGGCCAAATGTCTTGCCCTTTCCGTTTCAAGGCCTCACTACCCCCACCTCTCTCACACACAGGTGGCCAGGAAAGTTTCAGAGTCTTTTCCCCAGTTTCAGGAGAAATCCCAGCAGTTACTGAAAGGTCTGGAGCCAGGAAGCAGAAAGATGTCTACGATGAGAGAGAGGGCTGTTTCTGTCTGTGTGTGTATGGCAGGTGGGAAGGCCATGGGAATATAAGATCACACAACCACCCCAGGACAGGCAGATGGGCCAAATCCCAGGGCTCATATCTAGAAGAAGGGCTATCAGGTTTCTAGGCCCTCTACCACTTCCCTCATGCCCCCATCCTAGCAGCTGGGTAATCACTCGGTATCCGCTCCTGGATGAAAGCCAACAACCCTGCCCACTTACGTCTGGTGGCTGGCAGGCCGGCGGGTGACGTTACACACTCGGTATTTCCTCTTCATCTGCCCACAATGGGTCACCTCCACCTTCAGGCCTGGGCGGAGAGGAAAGATAGAGAAATAGGAGAAATTTTTAGGGAGGAGTCCCACCAGGAATGGGCTCAGCTACTACCATCCCCTCAAATCTACCCAGCGTCAAAAAGGCCAATTTTTACACCTCAGCACACTGCCCTTCCTGTGGCGGGACCTCCTCTGCCCCCAACCTCATACGCAGTAATGCTCACCTTTGATCTCCTTGGTGAATCGAACTCTCTGGGAGTCAGTGAGTGGCTTGGGCTGTTCATCAATGTTCCTTATGTCAAGCACCTCACACATGAACTCAATTACTGGCTGCGCTTTGTAGAAAGCCGTGGCCGAAACTGCAGGGATAGGGCAGGGGACAACTCAGAGAAAGCTGGAGGTCTGACTGGGGGACACGTCTTTTCCAAGGGGGAGGGCTCCTATGTCTTTGAATCCCAGGATTTAAAGCTTAAATTTAGCACTCCTCATGTCTAGTGGTTCCCATACTGGAATCTAGAGTCATTTCAAGAGGTCTGAGAAGCCATGCACCATGGCACTTACCATTATCATTTTGATCTTTATTTAGCTCCAACAAAATATGTATCATAACTTTAGTATAATAAGTAGGCAGACATGCCTTCTTGGATTAAATAAATATTATGTCTTACACCTTTATGTACTATTACCTTTCAAACATGTGGATGCTGTTATAATGAAATACAAACTCACTAAAAGCATGACTGAATTAAGGTAACTTGTCATCTTGTATTTCCTTCCTCAGTGGATACAGTAACTATAATGGCGGAAGGGTCTGTGCTGGAGCTACAAAGGCTTCCCCTGTACTTGAAAAGGTTTGGAAACATGGATTTACTTCAACTCTGTGATTTTACAGATAGAGACTTCTGACTCCTCCAAAGCAGAGTACAGAACAAGGCGGGAGGGTGGAGAAACATTGACACTGACTACAGTGTGAGGAAGGTGCCCCCTCCCCCACCTCTGTCACTCACCATCAATATTCAACATCATTTTCCACATGGCTGGCCGCACAGACTGGTGAAAGCCGAACCAGACTTCACGCCCACCCCCCAGAGGGTGGTAGTATCCCTCAGGGGGAGAGAAGAAGGAACGGCCAACAGGGGTGTACCTAGGAAGGATGGGTAGAGACCTGGTCCCTCCAACATAACATGATCAGCTCCCTCCCTACCCAATAAGGAAAAACCCTGGGCCAAGAGATTGGACACTCAGGTTCTAATCCAAACTCCGCCTCCTTCCTGGTTTGTGGCCAGGGGAGAGAGCATCTGTCCCTTGCTAGGCTTCCCTTTCCTTTTCCAAGATGGGTGGATTCAGAGAGTACCAAGAAGATAAAATATGGGGAAGGACTTAGCACCTTTTGGAAGGGAGAGACAGTAGAGATTTAATGTCTCCTTTGCACTCATCCTCCTATGTCTGGGGGAAAAGAATAAAGCCCTGGCCTTGGAGTCAGGAGGACCTGAGTACAAATCCAGCCTCAGACATTTGATGCTTACTAGCTGCATGACCCTGGGTAAGTTGCTTGAAAACAGAATAAAGCCCTGGAAGTTAGGCAGGGGGCTAATAATTCTTATTCAAGGACCTTACTACTTGTTAACACAACATCCAAAATACCCTTCCCACCCAACCTGGGTATCTCCTTTCCTTATCCCACTGTGACCTTCTCCACAAACAGCAGTGGTCATGTGCTCAGAGTCTCAGGAAGTCCCCCGCCTGAGTACCTCATAGATGCCAGGTGCCTCATGGCCACATCCAGGGCCTGCACAGACTCCAGCGGGACAGGGATTTGGCCACTGACCAGGGCCTCGTGGAGCATACGCCAGCTGACAATGGCCATCCATTTGATGGAAACCTTGAAGATCCGATCCTTCCCTTCGCCAGGGATTGTCACCTCGAAGTCCACCTTTGGGAGAAAATAGGGTGAAGGAAGGGAACAGAGCTAGCTAGCACTCATATCCCTGTCCCTACTCACCCCTACTAGACTATAAAGTTCATGAGGATAGGGTTCACATTTTACCTAAACTTTCTATCTCTCCAGAGCCTAATACAGGATTATGCACACAGTAGAAACATGACAACTGTGTTTAAAGAATGAATGAATCAGTGCCCTCTCACTCCCAGATCCCCAATCATCCTGAAAAACAACTCCTTCAGCTAGCAGGTGTCTACACGAAAAGGCCATCCTATTCAATCCTGCCTTTAGTCCAAGCTCAGCCAGTCTTGGGGACCTGAGGTGGGAACAGGAAGTTGCCAAACGATCTCCATAAGGCAGTTCTTTAGATCTAATTTTAGTCCCTGAGAGCCCCCTTGTTTTGGGCAATGTACTTTAGGTCAAGTAAGAGGACAGAAGGCTTTGTGCTTAGATCTAAGCCCATGCTATGGGCTACATATCTTCCCTCCCACCACTGTGCCCTGGAAACACATTAATCCCATACAATTTCTGGCCCCTTACCCTCTCATTGCCAATGGGCAAGGCAGTAACTGTGTAGATGTTCTTCTTCCCATCATAGACAGGTTTCCGGTCACCAAAAATCTGTGGCTTGAAGTGCTGAACCATATACTCCACCACCTCTCTGTAAGGGCAGAGAACAGAGAAGCTCATAGAGTCCTTAGTTCTAGAAAGTCTTAAGAAACCACCTACCACTGTCCCTCAATCTCTAGCAGTCAAGGGGGAAATGCACCCCAGGGCCACAAATGCACTTAACAATAATATGTCATGATGACAGAGTGCTTCACAAATTACAAAGTACTTCCTCCCCCACCCCTCCCTTAACAACCTGTAAGAAACAATAACTATCCAGGAATTATTATCCCCATTTTATAGATGAGGAAACTGAGGCTCAAGGGGTCAAGTGACTTTCTCAGGATCACACAGCTAGACAGTGTCAGAGCTGGATTTCAAATCTTCTCCTTCCAAGAACTGTGGATGTTCTGTCCCTTTAGAGCACATAGCCACTCCAACCTTTTCTCTCACCCTCAATTCTGAGATGTTCCTTCAACTGGAAAAGTATGCAGGTTATAAATATACCCATTAGTATAGAGGTGACCAGGGTTTGGGGATTCGACCCCACAACTCCTTCTAGAGGTCAGAATTTTGTCTAGCTGAAAGAAGGAACACCCTTTGTAATCCCAAGAGGGTCATGATAAGATAGAGGAGTGTAAGACAACACCTACCCCCTCCAACCCTGGGGGCTGCTCCTTAGTACCTATGTTTTCTCATCTCATTCCTCAGAATTGGTCAGGGGCAGGGGAGGAGAGGTAAGGACAAAATACACAGTGTGCCCACAATGTGGTTCGGAGAGGGAAAAGAAGAAAGGAGGTAAAGGAGAAGGAATATGGACCTCAAGGTCACACTTTAGTCAGGAAGAGGAGGGACAGGGAGCTCCAAGTCAGAGAGAGGAGGCAGATGGGTTTCAAGTCAAAAAGGAGAAGAACAGGGGGTTCCAAGCTAGGGATGGAAATGACAGGAGGTTCTGAGCAAAAGAGGAGAGGGACAAAGACTTCCAAGTTGGACAGGAGAGGGACAAGGGGGTCCTGAGTCAGGGAGGGGAAAGACCGAGTTCTGAACTGGAAAAGGACATGGGGTTCTAAGTCAGGGAGAAGAGGGTGTGTGTGTGTGTGTGTGTGTGTGTGTGTGTGTGTGTGTGTGTGTGTCTGTGTGTGTGAAGTTCCAAATCAGAAAAAGATCTTGCAGGCTAAGAGTTGGGGCTTGAAGGGGCTGCAATACTTGCCTTACCTGTTGACTCTGCGGGGACACTTGTCCGGTTTGATGTCCACTTCATAGTGGTAGACGTCGATCTTGGGGATGTCTACCTCAAAATAGTTGGCCAAGAGCTTGATGGGCTTGCCTACGGTGCCTATCCCAGGCCGTCTCGGGGCCTGAAAGACCTGCTGCAGGGGGGGCAGGTAGGTGCCTGCAGCTACAGGGGAACAGAGCAAAGGAGCTCAGGCAGAGAAGCCAACATCATCTTGTTAACTCAATTCAGTTCTATTCATCAAACATTAAAGGCCAGATCAGGGAGAAATCCCTTTGAGCTTGGAGGAGTAGGGATTGTTAAGAAAGGTTTCATGAAAGTTTATACTCAAATTGGGCCTTGAAGAAAGGAGCCTTCCCCAAGCAACCAAGCATCCTGGGGGAAACCTGGTCCAGTTTGTACAGAGGAAGTGACTGGAATTACTATGGCCTGGCCTCCTCTGACCAACCCTCCACCAGGTGCAGGAGGCCCAGTCTTCTCCAGACAGACCAGGTTTCCCTCAATCGCCCATTTGAAGGGTTTTATATTTCTGACGGTTGGGGAAAGGTCTTTCTACCATAAAACATCTTAGTGCAAATTCAAATGCTTTACCTCCTACTGTATCCACACACCCAGCCTACCCCTTAACCTGACCTTGGGATCTCAGAGGACTAGCATTCTGTACAAAAAGTGTCACCTAGGAAAGCCACCAGAGGAGACCCTGGGACACAGGGCTCCTGGGTCTTTCAAAGGAAGAGAGCACAGGGGAATCTGGGAGGTAGGAGGGAAAGATATTCTTTGTAAGATGCTTTAACCCACATACCCCTCCTCCACCCCACTCCGCTGCTAGATGTCTAATTTTCCCTACTTCAATCAGGACCTAAAGTCTGCCTTCTGCCTCCCTTCCCCCTCAGCTATCCATAGCAAAAGCTCCAAGTCTTCTCCTCTTTCCTTTCCTTCCCCTCCCTTCCCTCCCTCCAGAATCGATTCCTGCAGACAGACAGAAGGGGCCCTGGGGGCGGGGCCAGCTTTGGCCTCTCCGATCCCCCTGGGTTTCCAAGGCTGCCTGTTTGGTCTGCCTTTCTTTCTCCCTTCCACAGCTCATCTCCCCCCTCTCCCCAACCTCATTCTCCAGCTTGGGGGAAGGGGGTCACTGTCAGGCTCTGAGCCTGCTTTGTCTTCCTTCTGTTATTGTTTAATCTCACTGGGGTCCCAGGGCCTGGGGGAGGGTGGGGTAATAAAACCAGCCCAGATCAGACACAGGGAGTCAGACAAGACACCTCCCCCCAGGCTCAGCTTTCACTGTCTGGACAGCAGGGCCCCTCCCCCCAGCCCTAACACCAAAATCTACTGTCCTATCTCTTGGGGGGGGGTAGGTCAGGGAGAGTTCAGAGTAAAGGAGGGATAATGGGGGCACTAAGCTCCCACATTCTCACTGTCACCTCCAAAAGAGAGATAACCTCCTTCCTCCTCCAACATCCACCTGCTTGCAAAGCCCTCTCCCACCAGTTCCTTAACTCTATACCATTCTGGAAACTAGGAAGGCCCCCAATGCTGCTAGGCCCCTACTTTCCCCAATCCCCTTAATCGCCAAGGCTTCCTTAGGGTACTCAGAGCCCAGCTTCCAGGCTAGCTTCCAGGTGACTAAAGTGCCACCTCCCTACCGCTCCAGCCCACGGAGAAGTTGGCTGCCTCTCCCTCCCGCCTTGTTGACCCTACCCCAAGCTTTTCCTGTCAAGCATAGGCCAGGCCAGACACACATGCAGACGTGCACTAGATAGCAAATGCTAGAGACCCAGCTGCAGAAGTTGACAGCCACACAGAAGCAGACATGGTGCCTGACACAGTAGACAATCAATAAATGTTTGTTGACTATATGAATGAACAATGACAAAGAGCCATATAAACCCAGGTCCAGATAGAGCTCTGTAGATTCAGACATAGAATCACAGGCTGTTGGAGCTGGAAGGGGCCTCAGCGAACATCTAGCCCAACCCCTTTCATTTGATGGATGAAGAAACCCTGGCTCAGAAAGGAGAAGGGCCCAAGGTTACAAAACCGCAAAGCAGGTCCTCAAACCCTGCTCTTTTGATCTTCTCTCTCCAGTATACCAGGCTAGACAGATGCAAATGTAAACACACACACACACACACACACACACACACACACACACATACACACACAAAACAGCAGCAGCACATGGACATTGCAGACAAAAATGCACAGGGAGGGCCCTGCTCCTTCTACAACCACCTAGAGGTTTCATAATCTGCTGGTTTTTCCAGTAGCCTAAGTGGGAGAGTGCCCCCCTCCTCTTCAGCCCACCCTCTAAGGAGAGGATAGCAGGGCCCTTCCCTCCAGCCCTGACACCACAAACTACTACCCTATCCCTTCCAGGGGGGGTGGGCTAGGTCAGGGAGAATTCAGAGTAAAGGAGAGATAATAGGGACACTCTAGCTCCTACATGCTCCTATATCTTCACTGTCCCCTCCTAGTTTCAGAGACCAAAACAGACAGACCCTCCTTACTCTCCCAATATTCACAGTGCACAGAACACACCTGCTTGCAAAGCCCTCTCCCATCAGAGGGACCTCCTCCCTACCACTCACAGCAGATCTAGAACAGGGGTTCATAACCTGGGGCCCGTGAACTTGTTTTCTAATATTTCGATAACTGTATTTTAATAGAATTGATTGCCCTTAGTATACTACATGTTTTATTTTCTGCATTAAAAATATTTTTCTGAGAAAAAGCACATAGGCTTTACTTGAGGAGGAGTCCATGACCTCCCATAAGATGAGGAATCCCAGCCCTAGAACATGCTGCTGTAAGGACTATGGATGGTGGGCCTCAGAGTATAGGCACAAAGATTTCTTCCTCCCTTACAGACTGACCCCTGGGTTAGGGAGGGACTGTCCAGGTCGAGGAGCCTCAAGGCATATAATTCTTGGGGAAGACTCCAGCTCCCAGGGGTGGCTAGAGCAGCCAACCTGGTTCAAACTTCGTCTAAGGGAAGACAACCATAAGCTTCCCCCCTCCAAACAATAACAACAACTACAACAACAGATGCAGTTCAAGGTCCCAGAATTCATCTGAGTACCTGGGAGGAGGGGAATCACAGCAGCCTGGGAGACATAGATAGAAGGGGCAAACAGGCTGACTCCAAGGGGTGCCCTCCACCCCCACCTTCTCTCTCCCTGGGGCCGACAGACGGGACTTTGTGATGCAGATGAGGGACTGGAACCCTGGGTCTCCGAGCTGGGGGGAGGGGGAACAGCCAGTCACACAAAGGGGGTGGTGGTGCAGCAGACAGTAGCAGGGAGATATAACCCCCAAACACCTGTTTTCTACGCTCTTGTGGTGCTTCTCCTGCTCACATGCTCCTAGGTTGGCAGAAGCCAGGCTCAGGGGCCCTGGGGTTGCTTCCCAGATCTCTAAAAGACCCAGAATTTCACTCTCCCACCCCCAGTCCTGCCTCCTGATATTAGCGATATATCTGAGTGGAGATAGGGGGTTGGAATTAGTGCTTAGAGATTTTGAGAAGAAAATCAAAGGGTGGTTACATACATTAGAGTCATGTGTTAGATGTGGGTTTCTTGGGAATGACAGTTTGAATAAGATTATGCTGAAGCCTGAAGAATCACCTTGCACAAATTGATCTATCAACCAACAATCATAAATCAAGTGCCTATTATAAGACCCTCCCCTATCTGAAACATACCCATAAACACAGACCTGTGCACACACGTATATAGACACAAACATGCCTGGGCACAGACATGGGCCCAAAGAGAAACAGCCATGCAGAGGCCCAAGAACTTGAAAGCATGGATCTTCTCCCTCCCAGAAGGAAAAGAAGCCTTGGAGTAAGGAGACAAAGAACATTTGTGCCCCCAAGGGCTCTTCAGATACCCATCATTTTCCCCCAAACAGGAATTTGGGGCTAAGTGGGTGAGGATCAAGGAAAGCAGCTCTAGCTCTCCCTAATCTGGGGCTCCCTCATAAATTGGGGTTCTTCAAACAGAACCTAGTTGACAACTTGTCTGGAATGCTTTTCCAAGTAACGACTGGGGAAAAAAAGTCAGAAGCCCTACCCAGCTTGGATGTCAATTAATTTCAATACTGCCCGGAGGAAGGATGAGTATTTGAGACACCTGTTCATAGGCCCAGCTACCTCCAAAGGGCACCCCAACCCCTTTTGTCAAGCAGCTGAAAAAGGAAATACTTTACACCAAGAGAAGAAGTCTGGGTCACTGGCCCCTTTGCTCTAGGTCCCCTCTTCACATCCATAAGGCAAACATGAAGCATCTACTGTGTACACCATTTAGCCTACTGCAAATCAGTTGGCCACCAGGACCAACTAAGAGCCCTGGTTCACTGGAGTAAAGGTAGTGGGGGCAGGAGTAGAGTCCCAGGATTTGAAATAAGAGAACTAAAGTAAATATTGGCCTTTGCCACTTGATAGTTCTAGCTATGTGACCCCAAGCAAGTCACTTAACTCCTTTGAGCCTCAACTTCTTTATCTTGTAAAATGGGTACAATGCTTATACTGCCCAAAAATGGCTTCTTAAATGGAAGCTGTCAGTGTTACAATATTGCTTAAAACTCATTAATACAGGCAGCATTGTAGTGATGCTGGAATTAGGCGAGACCTATGTTCAAATCCTGCCTCAGGTACTTAATAGCCCTGTGATCATGGGCAAGTTACTCCAACCTCTACGAACCCCAGTTTCCTTATCTGCAAAATAGGGTAATAATACTTTAACATGGAACTCACAGGTTATCACAAGTCTCAGATGAGATAATTTGTGTAGTGTACTTTAAAGCATTAACATAAATGTCAACTACTATTATTATGACAGGCCTAAAAGTGCCACATATATGTCACCTATTATTATATGGGGAACATGAGGCTAGAAGGGAAAAAATCCCCATCAATTCTCCTATAACAGCCTGTAGCCCAGCCTGTCAGGTATCTGCTTAAAGCTCCCTTGCAAAGAGGCACCCAAGGAGCCAGGGTGGCAGGAGTCATCATTTTTAGCCTCCTAACATGGTAGCTGCTGGAGAAACTGTAGGAGGTTATGGTAAGACATGATTTGTCCTGATCCACAAGTGCTTTGGGGATATAAAGATGGACTTACTATTTACTAGTCCAATGTGTGATCCTGGGGAGGTCACTTAATCTCTCTCAACCTCAATTTCCTCATCTAAAAAATGGGGATAATACTAGCACCTACCTCAACAAGTAGGATGGTTATGAGGACTAAATGAAATATTACATGTAAGGTGCTTTGTGAACCTTGAAGCATTACATAAATGTTCACTATACAGGAAAGAGCACTGGACTTAGAATTAGGAGAGAATTAGGGCTCAAACCCCATTTCTCAAGTTGTATCACCAGGATAAGCTACTTCATCTCTCCAGCCTTCGATTTTCAAAACCATAGATGTGACTGACTAATGTAACCATGAACTAGAATTGGCACTCTCTTAAGTTTAGTGCTGCCTGCACCTGACTCACCAATTCCTGCTTCATGGTCTGAGGGAAGAAATGTCAGTCCTTAATGCCTCTTCAACCCCATAGATGGGTGGAAGAGTGCCTATAGCATCAGTTCCCTGATGGCCACCTAGTTGGGGGAACAGAAAGAAACAGGACAGCCTCCAAAACTCACTGAGTATCTAAACTCCAGCATTTTCAACCTCTGGATTGACTTGCCTCAGTTTCCCTCCATTTCTTAATCATAAAAAATGGGCAGGTGAAGTTGATCCCCACCACCCCAACAAAAACTGACCCACAATGGGGTTAACTCAGTAGCAACACTCCCCATCTCTGGCCCACAGCCCATCCTCCCCCAGTCCCCCAACGTGTGTATAGTGGGAGGCAGCAGGCAGCAGGGGCCTGGATTGTTTTGTGTCCAGGCCCCTGACAGCTGCTCTGGGTGGAGGAGGGGAGAACGCCGGCTGGCTCACTCCATAGACCCTTAGTGGAGGAAGGGCTGGGAAAGGGATTTTTTTTTTTTAATGTTCTGAAATCTTGACATCCAAAGACGTTCCAAACGAACCAGCCTTTGTGCATGGATTTAAATTCCTGATTCTCCCCCACATACCGAAAGGGGGGAAAGAACCCAAAAACCTCAAACATCTCCTCAATGGGAGGGGGAGGGGGGCGGACCTGGGCATTCTCCAAACCTTCGAACAAACCAAACCTATCAGTGAAAATCAGTCCTGATGTTAGAGGCAAACCCGGGGCCAGACAGACTCTCTCCTCGGTTCCCAACCTCATACTCCATCTCCCCAGCAATATTCCAGTGCTAGGCTCCTTCTATCTCAGGGGCCCCTCCCCAAACCAGTGTCAGCATCTATTAGTGCTGGCCCCCGCCCAATCAAAGTCAGTTTCCAGGCCGCTGAACCCTCACATCTGTCTCCACGAACTGAAATCAACATCAGCTTCTAGGCCGTGAAACCCTCACATTTCTGCCCCTCCGATTCTTCCTATGCAGTAGAGAAAGGAGCTATGCTGGCCACCCCAAACGTAAGGCGTCCCCAGGATCCGGGAAGGGGGAAACTCCCCCACATCCCACAGCCTATGGAATTTCGGAGACAGGGTCTCCTCCCCCTGCCTCCCCCGCCCCCACCCGGACCCCAAATCGACTCAACGCAACCTAGCTCTGCGCATGCTCAGGGCCTGTGCGGGGGGGGGGACCCCCACCCCTCACCACTTCTCCCCACCGCCCCCGGACCTCAGGCCCCTTCCCCCAATTCTACTTTTTTCAACTGTGGAACACAAGAGCTGCCTTCTCTCACAGGATCCAGAGCCTGATCCCCTAGCCCGCTCTCCATCCAAACCCCCAGCCTCAATCGCGGCCTCCCTTCCCTTCCCCCACCTCAGCCCAAACACCAGGAGCATCCCCCTCCCCGAAGGCTCATCCCTCTGCTCAGACTGAGCCCCTGGTTCTCTGGTCCTCCACCCCTGCACTACGAACGCATTCTCCTGAGTCCGAGTGATGTCCCCCATCCCACCTCGATGCCCCCTATTTCCCCGGTCCTGGGAACCCCAACAATCCTCAGGTACCACCAAAACCCACACTCATAGCCCTCCCTATGCTGTGCACACAGGGTTTGCCCTGCAGCCAGGAGATACTCTCATCTCCGGAACGCCGGGCCTCGATCCTCCCCCCCCTCCACGAACACACAAGTCCCAGAACCTCAGGAAGCCCCTTCCCCATCCAGTCAAGGCTCTCCCCTCCCCCGCAGGTGCACGGAAGCCTCCCCCGCCACCTCCAGGCACACAAGACCCCCTCCTCAGATTGCACACGTACTGCCCCCCCATGCACACAACCCCCACGCAGGTGCACAGGCCTTTCTTCTCTGCCCTCCCCAGCCATGCACACATCCATGCCCACAAGTCCCCCTCCCCTTCTCTTGTGACACCCCCCCCACCCACATACAGCGCCCCCACCCCACCAGTGGCACCCAGGCCTCCCCTCAAACAGGCCATTACCTGCTCCCGAGGGTCCCGCTTCCATCCCATATACCCGTGTGTAGGTCAGGCGGCTGGGAGAGAGTCTGGTGCACGGCGTGGGGGGGCCCGGGCCTCCGTCGCTCCCGTGGTTCCCGCTCCCGGGCCGGGCTCCGTTCCCCCCCCCCACCCCGGCTGCTCCCGCCCGCCGCCGCCGCCGCCGCCGCCGCCGCCGCCGCCGCTGCTACAAGCTCTCCCTGCAAGCAGCCGGCCAGCCCTAAGTGCGCAGGCGCGCCCGCCCCGGGGCCGAGAGGGTGGACGGGAACAAGTCAAGCCCGTCTCTCCTACAGCAACAAAGGCCAGCGGAGCAGGGAGGGAGCGAAGGCTCTCCAAGTGGCCGCGCCCCCTACCGCCCAGTCGGTGGCTCTGCACGCCGAGCCCACTGCTAGGCTCCGGGCTCTGGGCTGTGGGCTCCAGGCTCCGCAGCTGAGCAGGTGGGATTGTATCTGCACCCCAGGGCTCCCCCACCGAGGGAGGGGCCCTTCTAGACTTGCATGGGGGAGGAGGAGTCTGGAAACCCAGAGAGTAACACTGGCCCGGGGCCAGGATTCTCCCCGGCTCTGTAGCCCAGAATCTTTTGTCTGACAGAGGCAGCCTGGGGCAACTGTGTACCTCCAGCACTCCCACCCACCCAGGGGATACGAGAGACATACATAGTTGCACCAGCCCAGATCTTAAGGGGAACTTTAGGCCAAGTCAATGAGGCAAGTCAACTAGTCTCTGAGCTTCAGTTCCTTGATCTGCAAAATGGAGATAATATTGGTTGTTTTGTAGTGAGAAAAGCACTTTTTAACCTTAAAGCACAAGAGAAATGTATATTATCATTATTATGACTAATTGTTATTATTACAATACCAAACAATGCAATGGAGTGAATGAGCACGGAACTATGCAGGAAGGAGAGCTGAGTACTACTAAATCAATTTAATTTCATGTCTTTATTGACCACCTACTATATTCATAGGTCTAGGATACAAAGGCAAAAAGAAGTAATTCTTGCCCTCAAGAAGCTTACTGTTATTATATTATTACTGTTATATACACACACGAGTGAATACAAAATATATAAAAATAAATTCAAAGTAATTTAGATAGTGAAACTATCCACTGGGGAAATTAGACAAGATCTCTTGTAGCAGGTGGTACTTGAGCTGAGCCTTGGAAGGAGCTGGGGATTCCAAGAGGCAGAGGAGGAGAAAAACATTCCAGGCATGGGGGGAATATCGTCCGCAAAGGCAGGGGCATGAGAAATGGAAATGTCCTTTATGAGGAACATCCAGTGGGCCACTCTAGCTGGAATGTAAAATGCCTGAGCAGTAATATGAAGGCAGTCTAGAAAGGGAGGCTGCAGCCAGATGGCTGTAAGTATCAAATACATGTATCTATTTTATCTTCTATGCAATAATAAGCTATTAAAGTTTCTTGAGCAGGGAAGTGAAATGGTCAGAATGGCTACTCATTAGTTGTACTTTAGGCAAATCAGTACTTTCCCTATCTGGAAAAGTAAAGAGGGTTAGACCAGATACTCACTAAGGTTCTTTGCAGAAGAACTGGATTTCTTCAGACCCCAAGAAGCAAAATGAGAAAGGCAATTAATTAGGACTTCACTGAGGATGGCAAAGTGATAGCTCATATAAGAGAAAGCCCTGCTCTTAAATATTCCCTTAGAAACTGCGGTAGAAATGCCAGTAAAAAGAGGAAGGATTAGCAGAAAAGCAAGCTATAACTAGGGTGAGGTGGCTGGGACATAGTACCAGTTGCTAACAGCACTTACCTTATTTTAACAGCTAGAAAATACTTAGCTTAGCACCTAGTTAACAAGAATTAATTAAAATGTTAAGCTACCAGATGGCAAGCTCAACCTGTGGTAGAGCTTCCTTGCCATATCCCAGGATTTTGTCCTAGGGTTTTTGACACCCAGCCACCACCTGCGTTTGTCCAAAAGGGTTACATCAGCGCATATTTTGTGATGTTTGCCTCAGCATTAAAAAAAAAAAGTTAGTTATGGCTAACTCATGCTTCTACTCAAAAGATTGTTTTTTCAGAAAAGGTAAAATCAAAGAAATGGGCAAATAAAAAAAAAACTAACAGAATGCATAAAATATTATAAATGAAAAGATACTGATACAAAAATGTCAGAAGTAATATAGGTATTACCAACAGTAGTAAGTAGCCTGAGAAAAGGAAGCTAGAACTACCTCAGGTTACATGATATATGCAATGAACATACTAAGGGGCATGTTACCCAAATAGCCTTCATTTCCTAAGCCCAGTTTGATCACATCTCAGACTGTAACAGAACCTTAAAATTTTTTATATTTTTTACATCACCTTTGCCTCCAAATATATTCTATTCCTCTCCTCTTGCCTCACCAGAAAGTTGTCTCTTGTAAAAAAAAAAAATTCAGCAAAACTAACCAACATATTGACCAAGTCTGAGAATAAATGCAAAATTCTGTACTGAGTCCTTCACATCTATAAAGAAGCAAAGTACAATCACAATTCATTTCATTTCTGTTTTTCTTCCATTGATATTTCAATCATTATGTATATTGCTTTCCTAACCCTGCTTACTTCACTTGGCATCTGTTCAAATGTCTTCTCATGCTTCTCTGAATTCTTCATACACATTGCTTTTAATTTGGCAAAATCTTCTTTTTTTAACATTGACATAAAAAAACACACAAATCAAACAGACCATGTTTGTTTGGTCCTTGGAAGTCAAAAGACCTGGGTCAAGGTTCTGCTACTAACTGGCATAGTCACTTTCATGGCAAGCAAGTGACTTAACCCCTTTGAGTCTGAGTGATTAGAATCCTAGTCTCAAAAGGGATCTCAGAGTCCATCTGGTCCAACTGATATCTGAATAACATCTGAATAACTTATAACATGGCCAACAAATGGTCATCTAGACTTTTCTTGAAAAGAGATAAAATTCTTTACCTCTCAAGGAAGCTCATTCTTAATTATTAAGAAGCTTCTTCCTATAGTAAGCCCAAATATGCTTCTTCCAGGTAACAGCCCTTCAGATATTGAAGACAGCTTTTATCTCTTAATTCCTTTCCCCCAGTTTTTTATTATTATATGACATACTCTTCAGACTTCTCACCATCCTGCCACTTTCTTTTGGTCATACTTCCTCCAAGTTGACTTCAAGCCATTGGTTACAATTCTTTGGGTTCCATCATTTATCCAGTTTCAAATGCTCCCAACTATGATGCCATCCAACCCAAATATCTCCACCTTATCTGTACTCATAGCAGAGCAGATTTTGTCAAATGCTTTTATAACAGTGGTGTGGGCTTTATGCGCTTTTAAGTTTTACCTTGCTTAATACAGACCCTTGGTCTAGCCTGTTCAGAGATCTGTCATCCACTATGTTGGCTGGCCCACAAAGCTTCCTGTTGTCTGCAAGTTTGATAAGCCTGCCATCTATGTTTTCTTCTAAGACATTGATAAAAATGTTGAGCAATATAGGAGCTTTTGATGGGTATCCCAGATGAGGCTTGAGATGCTACTGTTGCCATAGCAGCCCACATCAGCTGTAGCCTTCCTTCCTTGAGCCCTCAGGAAAACAAAGTGCCAGTTTGCTATTAGCTATGAAATAAGGGAGCTCATAATTTCACCACCACTTGGTGCTATACCAAACTACCAGCCCAGTGACCTTTTCAAGGTATCTCTAATTCATGCACTGGAGAACAGAGATATATACTAAAATCTCTTTTAGTATATGCCAACTACCAACCCTGCCAAGCAAACCATGTGTTTCATGGGGCTGAACAAGAAGTAAACCTTCAGTGACTAGGTTCTGAATCTAGACCAAAGGCTGAGGAAGCAAAAGTACAAATTATTGGAAAATTGTAGGGAGATTGACAGCTCACACTCCATACCTTGCAGGTGGGAAATTTTATAACTCAATTTCTAACCTTTATATTTGTATTACACAAGAAAACAGTTTTACGTGGCCACATGATATAGTAGATATTTATAAAATTGCAAAGGAAACCCTTAAGTGCTCCTCTGTTGAAATATTTGGCCCATTTGTTTCCTAATCCCTTATTCCTCAGCCACAGGTTGTAGAAAAGGAATGAGGGTGCGGTGTGATGCTGTTGTCTAGGCCCTGACTCCAGGTTCTAAACTGGAACAGAGAAAGCAGGGAAGCAGAGGGGAGTGAGGAGACTTGGATGAGGATTGGTCGCCTGGCCTTCCCACCAGCCAATAAGGTTTCATAGCAGATCCCAGTCCATTTCTCTTATGTGCTCACCTCTCCGGGCTGGTCGGTCTATCTCACTTCCAAGATGTCTTCTCATCTCTATCCCAGGAACCTTACAGCGCTGCTCTCCAGGAACAGTCCCAGCTCTCCTGCCACTCTCAGCTCAGGCTGCAGCGGCAATCAGTTACAGCAACAGCAGCAAACAGCAGCCTGCTAGCAGCTACCTGACCCCGTAGAAGCTGTCTATCTCTCCTCTTCGCCTGACAACAGAACTGAATAGCAGACTGGAAGGTCTTCTTAAAGGCTAATGAAAGTAAAGGCAAAAGCAAAGAGCCAGCATGAAAATTTGATAAGCATGCAAAATCTCACCTTGTTTTCCTCACCTCTCACATAGCTTCATCCTTACCCCCAAGCATACACTTGGGCAGTACCACTTCCAATGTCTTTCAGACTTTACTTCCCCCGTGAAAATCCTCAGTGTACTTCTGGCTCCTACAGTGATGAAATACACTGCAGACGTCTACCCTTTGCTAAAGTATACTTCATTTATAGTATTCCCCTGACCTAATGGTTTAGTTGTCCTACCAAAAAGGGAAATTAGTTAGAAGATGTATTGAATCAAAATATGTCGATACAAATTTTTTTTAAAGGAAATGATGTTATTCTAAAAGAAATGAGGATGACTTCATATGTATAAGGGGTACTGAGAATGGAGGAAGGGAGAGAATTTGGAACTGAAAATAAAAATTTTAAAATAAAAAGAAATGCAGAAAGGGTAGCAAATAAGGCAAATTTATTTGTATATATATATGTATATATATATATATAGATGTACACATCTATATTTCTTAATTTAAAAAAAATTCATGGTGTCTTATATAATCTTTCCTTATTACTGTGCTCTATAAAACTATGACTATAATAACAGCTAGCATTTATATTTGCAAACTTTAAAATTTGCAAAGCATTTTACATGCTAACATGTAAAATCATTTGATCCTCAAAACAACCCTAGGAGATAAGTATTACTATTATCTCCATTTTGCAGATGAGAAAACTAAGACAGAGAGGTCAGTGACTTGCCTGGAGATAAACATCTCCAATGCTGGGCCTTGAATCAGGAAGACTCATTTCCCTGAGTTCAAATCTGGCCTCAGATACTTTGCATGCCCCTTGGCAAGACACTTAACTTCTTTCTGCCTCAATTTCTTCACCTGTAAATGAGGATAATAATAGCACCTATTTTCCAGGATAGCTAAATAGCACTGTGGATACAGTGCGCTGGGGCCTGGAGCCAGGAAGACTCTTCTTCCTGAGTTTAAATGCGGCCTCAGACACTTACTAGCTGTGTGACCATGGGCAAGTCACTTAACACTGTTTGCCTCAGTTTCTCATCTGTAAAATGAACTAGAGAAGGAAATGGTGAACCACTCCAGTATCTTTGCCAAGAAAATCCCGAATGGGGTGATAAAGAGTAGGACATGACTGAAAACAACTACAGAACAAACTAGTAAGTGTCTCATACAGGATTTGTTCTTAAGTCTCCCTAAACTCCAATTCCATTATTCTATCAACTGCCCTACTTGGATGCCTAAGAATATGATGAATACAGAAAAAAGATACGGAGTGAAGTATTGATATGTAGTGAAGTAAGCAGACAAAAAGAAACAATATACATGAGGACCACAATGTACCTTGAATACACAATAGCCTCAAATCAATCAAAGGTAAATGTTGCAAAATAGCAAAAACAAGACTGACTCTAAAGAGATAGGAAAAGACTTCTATTGCTTCCTCCTCTCCTTTGCAGGTCCATGAGCATGAAACATTGCATATATTTTCAGACTTTTCAATGTATGGAATAATTCTGCTGATTTTTCTTCTTTTTCCTTTTAAAAATATTCTGTTAGTTTTAAAAACAAATGTTAAAAATTGTTTTTACACGCAACTGGGAAATAAGATATACAGGCAATGGGGTATAGAAATCTATCCTGCCCTACAGGAAAATAGAAAGTGGAAGGGATAAGAGAAAGGGGGGAATGACAGAAGAGAGGGCAGATCAGGTTAAAGGGTATTCAGAATGCACACTGTCTTGGGGTGGGGGGAGGGGAGAGATGGGGAGAAAATTTGGAACTCAAGATTTTGTGGAGGTGAATGTTGAAAATTAAAAACAAATTAATTAAAAGACTTCCATTGATGGGGAACTCACTATTCCCCAACATAACCCATTTTGCATTCCTCAATTAATACTTTAGAATTAAAAAGGATTTCAAAAAAATTTATTTGTTATATGAGATAGCTTCCTGGGATGGAAAGGGGGAGAAATTTAGGTGATGTGAAAATAAAATATGTTAATAAAAATGTATTTTAAAAAATCCTCTCTCCTGTTATATGTGTACAAAAATGTCTATGACAGTTAAAAAAGAAAAAAGAAATGTGTGTGTGTGATAAAATGAATTAATGTTATTCTGGTATGACCTGTTTTTTTCTTTTAAATGGTGTTATTGCTCTCTTTCATTTTAAAATATCAGTGTCATTTCTCAATCCCTTCCCCTATAGAACTATCCCTTGTAACAACAACAACAGACTGTTAAGCAAAACAGGTCAATTCAGGAACCATTTCAGGTAGCACATGCAACATTTTGTACTGGTAATACAACTCTTCCTTGATAATAATAGCCAGTAGTGCTTTAAGGTTTACAAAGCATTTTACATGTATCATCTCATTTGATCCTCATAAGTAACTTGCCCAGAGTCACCCCTAGTAAGTGTATGAGTCTGGATTCAAACTAAGATCTTCCTGACCACAGATCCAGCACTCTAGCTGTGCCATCCAGCTACCTCTGTTGAGAGGAGAGATTATGTGATTTACTATCAGTCACCTGGAGTCAAGATTGGTCATTACATACATCTGAATTCTAGTGTATTTTAGTGGGGTTTTTCCCCCTTGGCTTTGATGTGGTCATTGTGTATTTTGTTGTGGTCACTGTGTCTACTGTTCTTGTAGATCTGCTTTCTTCATGTTGCATCTGTGTACAACCTGTTCTGCATGAACAGCCTAGCTAGCTTTTCGTGAGCTTTGCTTTACTTTCTGAGGGCTTTCATGCTATTTCCTTAATAATATATTCTAGAAACTTGCCAGGAATAGAAATGATACTAACTGGTCTATAGTTTACAGACTCCATCCTCTTACCTTTTTAAAAAATTGGGATGTTTGCCCTTTTCTTGTCCTATAGTACTTTCCCCATTCTCCAAGATCTTTCAAAATTCACCAATGATGCTATTCAGAAACCATATCTGCTAATATTTTCAGTAGTCCAAGATGTAATTTATCTCAGCCTGGTGACAAATGAATTCCTCACTTCCCTTAGGTTTCACTCTTTGCTAATCTTTCTTGTCTCGCTCTTCCCGATTCAAAGATTCTCTTGGTAGAGAAAATGGACATAAAATCAGAGTTTAGTAGTTCAGCTATATCTCACTATCATCTGATAACATCATTCCATCCACTGTGAGCAGCTGTTCCATCTTTTTTCCTTCTTTTGCCTCCAACATAGCCACAAAACAAAAACAAATCTTTTCTTTTTTCAAAAAATTCTGAAATATTTGTTGTTTTCATCACCAGCCTCAGTTCCTTATGTGATTTCTACATTCCCAATAAAATTTATAAGAGGTCCTATCTGCACTTTCTTTTAAATTTGTGCTGTTACTCATGATTGTTTCCATCTTCCATATATAGGAGCTAAAACACCACTGACCTCAGGCTCCAGGGCTAGGGACCTGCACCAGTACCTGTCCTTTATCTAGTCATTGTCTGGGTTCATTTCTGGGGGAGACTGACATCCCAACAGGTAAAGTAGGCTTCCTGTCCTCACATTTATTGGTTCATCACTCCCACCTCAGTTTTCTGACTGAAAAAAGTTACTAATTTTGTCTCTATTCTATGGTTTTCCCTCCAAAAGAGTGTAAGTAAAAGAAGTACCTAATATATATGAATCAGGCAGAGGTCTAATCATTTATTCCACACATAGAGCAATGGTAAGCATGAGAGAATCACAACGTGCCTTATCAGGACAATTTAAATAAAATTCAATGTATTAACCTATTAATACTAGTACAGCAAGCTGGGAGGCTAATATTCAAACTTTGTTGGGACATCAGACAGTATATTTGCAAGCCTTCCAATTTATATATTAACTTATTTGACTTGCTATGGGCCTGTAGATGCTACAGAAAAGAAATATACTAGAAAGGCAAAGGCAACCAAAGGTCCTGATATGAGCCTAGCTAGTTGTAAGGACATGTATGTGACACAGTGGAATGAGTGCAGGACTTAGAGTTAGGAAGAACTGAGTTCAGATCCTACGTCAGATAATTATTAGTTGTGTAACCCTAGGCAAGTCACTTAAATACTCTGTTCCTGTTTCCTCATCTATAAAATGTGGATAATAATAGTACTTACCTCTCAGGATGGTTGTGAGGATCAAATGAGCTAATATATAAAACACTTTGTAAACTAAGGTGTATGATTTAAGGAGCACCATAGAAATGTTAGCTATTGTTATTAAGTCTACATTCCATGTAGGGAGTATGGCTCCTATTACTACTATGTTGTGTTAATGATACCCTTCTATGAAATCACATCTTGCCACCTGGAGAACTGCATCCAAGAGGGCTGCTGGTCAGAAGACCCCTCTTTTTCTGTCAGTTGTGGCACCCTCAGTCATCAGCTCTTCCAGCTCAGCAACCAGTTAAGGGACTCAATGGATGAGTGGATAATGATTGGAACCCGGCCTTCAAAGTTCCCTCCTCGTCCATCAGAATGACAGCTGTACCTGCTTTGAGGTGGGGAAAAGGGCAACAATGTCTTTTTATTCCTTAGGCCAGACTGTATCCTCCTTTATTAAAGATACTTTTTATAAACACAGTAATTCAGGCAGGACCTGGGTTACAATTGGCAACAGTATATAATAACTTTCAAACTCCTCTCCTCCATGGACTACCCAAAATACAAAGCTATTATAAAACTCAATGAAGAGTATTTTATACTTTAAATGGGAAAAAGTTTAGAGTGAAGGTAGTTGTTTTCACAGGGAAGATATGTTGTTTCCCAACTTTTCACGAGAATATCCCTAACTTTGAGGGGAAAAAAATGAAGAGTACAGAAGTCTTCACTGGAAAAAAAGATCTCCACCACAAAAGGAATTGCGTCTCTTTTGGGGGTGGCCATATCAAGGCCTCTGCTGAAGTCTAAATTACCTGAAAGAGGAAGGCAAAGGAATAAGTATTTATATAGCATTTACTATATGCTAGGCATTGTGCTAAGTACCTTACAATATTATCTAATTTGAAATATTCACATATATATGTATATGTATATATATATATATATATATATGTATACACACACACACACACACACACACACACACATTTGATTTAAGAGGTGAGAACAGAGAGGGGAATGGGGCAGGAAGCAGGTCCTGGTAGGCTCCATGTGTGAAGGACTAAAAACGGTGCTAAGGGCAGATATGGAAGGAGAAGTACAAATTTATAGTTTCCTTCTTTTATCCCCACCAGAAAGGCTGGAAGCATCAGTGTTTATACCAATGCATCTGATGTGTATGCGTGACAGTATCAGGGAACCTCCCCCTGCAATTCAAAAGAGGCACTCTCAAAAATACAGAGAGAAGAAATTCCCTTTCATTTCAGCTCAGCTTCTAAGCATTCTTATTAGTGATATCTGCCCCTTCTACCAAAACAACAAAGCATTTTTGTGGGCTAACAACATGGCTTTAAAAAAAAAGGAAAATAAAATTGTGTTTTTATGAAACTTCATTAAAATAGTATTTTAAACTGTACAGTCACCAGAAATACATATTTATCAAAAATTCACAGAAGTCCCTTGGCATTGCCAGTATCTTTAGCTTTCTGTGTGTAACAGGGTTCTGGCTCATGAAGCAGAATGCCTAGGACAGACTCTCTCCATGTGGAAAACTTGGGAAGCCTGTTTCTGGGGAAATGGTGATGATGTGTAAAGGAAGTGCCTTGGAGAAAGACATACTATGGAGCACATGTAGACATTCTGAAACTAGTTTTGATCAGCTAATCGTGTTTTGAAGAAGAGCCTCATTTACTGCAGAGGAATTCAAAAAGGCCTTTTGGCTTCATTCTATAATCTCTTTGTCTTATTCCCTTCTGTGGGATCATGGGGACTCCTTTGGTGAAGGAGTGAAGTCTTCCTACCTTGGGAGTTTCAAAAGGTCAGGAGTGCAAGCCACAGAGGTCCAGAAGTGGGAGCCCAGGCCTAGTATTGCATCCAGTCCAACACAGAAGCTCAGAGGAGCTAGGAACAATCTTTAGTGGGGTCTTTGGGTTTCCAATCCAGCAGAAGCTGAGAAGAGTATTTATATAGTGGGGATGCTGCCTTTGGATGTGAACTAAGGAAGAGGAGAGGGGAGGGGAGAGAAGGAGATATTGATAGAAGCAGAGTCTGAGTCCTGCTGCTCTACAGGTCCTGAGGGTCATGTCTTTCTCTGCTTCCTTACACTGCTTGGGGGCCTGGAAATTTATCAAGTTTTTATAATGCTGGAAGCCCCAGAATGGTTAGAACTGGGTTTCACTTCCTGGTGCTATTCATTACCAGCCTAGTACCCATGTCTTCTAAAAATCTGAGCTTGTTGATGATAGGACCCTCTTGTTCTTCAACAATTTCCCTTTTTTCTTTTCCCTCATTGGAAAAAATTGATATTTTCAAAATTTCACATCTGAGAGAGCTTCCCCTTCAAAATATTAAGCCATTGGATCTTACTATTCTTTCTCAGAACCCTTTGATATCTACATCCCCCCAAACTAGAGTTCATGACAATCTATGTATGACTTTCCTCTCATTCTCTATTAGAAATTCTATAGTCCTTTCAATTTCAGCCACCAGTTTTTGACAGAATTAGGTCTCATAATATCAGTTTCCCTTGTCAATTCCTATATCCTTTGATGGATGATTAGATTATTAAAACAACTCAAAAATTTATCAGCTGTTTTGCTTTTTTTTTTTTTGGAGGGGAGAGAGAGAGAGAAAGCATGTGCATCAGAAAATGTATAGACATAGGAGTTTCTTCTTATGTTTCTATGCAAAGTTTGTGATGTTCTCAAATATCTTTTATTGAGTTCCTCTTCTAGTTCACAAAATTCTCTAAGTATGCCACTGAGATAGGGCTTATTTACTTATTATAGCAAGGTGGTACAATGGATAGATAGTTGAAACTGGAGTCAGGAAACCTTGCATTCCAATCCAGCTTCAGATACGTACCAGTTGTGCGACCTCTGCTTGTTTCCTCAACTGTAAAATGAGATAATAACAGCACCTACTTACAGGGTTGTTATGAGGATAAAATTAGATAATATTCGTAAGTCACTTAGATGCTATATAAATGATTATTCCCTTTCTTTCTCCGTCTCCTTTAAAAATATTTTTTTAAAAAAGTCAATGCAAACAAATTCTAAAAGTTTGCTAGTACTTACATTCCCTAAACATAAAGCACAAACTGGCAATGCTTTTGTTCCAACATATCAGGCACAGATCTCACACTTCTTTGTGACTTTTGCTGCCATCTTGGGTCAATAACATTAGTTTCTTACTATCTTTAGGATTCTTTCTTGACCCAGATGTCCACTGTCATCATGGAATATTTTCATGGCCATAGAATGATATGCGCTGATTAACACCAATTGCCACTGCACAGCTCCAGCCTCTGCTCTGTCTACACAGCAAGTGACTTTTAGGTAATGGAACATTGGTCCTTTAACTTCCCTTCTTTTGCTTCTTGTCTTGTATTTCTTCTCATAGACCTTCACCAGCCATTTGCTCTCACTTGCTTGGTCATCCCCACCAGAGTCAGTCCCAAAGTATGTCTGGAACCACATATAACTCTCTCAAAAATGTGTCTCCTCCTCAAAAACACTTATACAACTCTGCCTCTATGGCTGGCACGCAGCATCACATCAGCATTCTTTTCACCCATTGAGAATTTCCTTCTTTCTACATGGTACCATGGGTACATGATGTACCAGGCTTGAAAACCTGGGTGACATAGCTGTATTGATACTTTCATGTAATTCATGTCTCTCATTACTCTTGTGTATGCTCTCATGATTCTTTCCTCCACTTTACCCTGCTTGCAGCCACCAGGATGGTACCTCATTCCTTGTCACAAGACAGTGCCAGAGTGGTTGCTCCCTCCTCTTTATCCATTTCTCTCTCTCTACTCAAGCCCCCAAATCCCTTCAAGTACTAAGGAAGTGAAAACCAATTACTTGGGAAAATTGTATGCCCACACACTTGCTTTATTCCTCTTGAGTCTTCCTGGGTCTTAGCTGGGTTACATAGGTATATTCCACCTTTGCTTATTTTCCAAAGACTATATAAATTAAATGGGATCTTGCATTTGTCCAAAATGAAAGTTGTCAGTTATTTTTCTTTTTACTCATGGAGCTCTTCCTGCAGTCTATGCCCAGTACCTTGGCATTTCACTGTTACTTGGAAGGGGCTGGATAGAGAGTAGGTGAATTAGGAGTAGGGGCCAAATAGATATATACTGGGAGCTAGTGCTCTGCCACTCCATTCTCTACTGAAAGGACCCTCTGCTCTGGATCCAGGCATATGGTTGAGACTGGGTTAAGTCCTGGAGAACCTGGACCTTCAATAAGAGTGAGGTTAGGCTCTCTTTTCTCATACTCTTCAGCTCATTAAACTTCCATCCTGGGGACAAATGATTTAAGGTTAGTGAGAAGAGATTTGTGGCAGGGAGGTCAATCAGCAGGCTAGTTCAATAGCCCAGGTGTGAGGTGATGAGGGCCTGCACCAGGGTGGTGGCAGTGTTAGAGAGAGAAGGGAGCATATTTGAGAGATGTTATGAAGATAAAGTTGATAGATCTTGGCAACAGATTGGATATGTGGTTTGAGTGAGAGTGAGTAGTTGATGATGACACCAAGGTTGCAAGACCAGGTGATGGGGAAAATGATGATTTCTTCAACAGAAAGAGAAAAGTTAGGAAGACAGATGAGGAAAGGGTTTGGGAGGAAAGATAATGAGTTCTTTTTTGGACATGTTGAATTTAAGATGTCTATAGAACATTCCATTCAAGACATCCAATAGGCAATTGGAGATTCATGATTAAAAGTCAGAAAAGAGGTTAGGGTTGACTAAATATATCTGAGAACTATTTGCATAGAGATGATAATTGAAGCCTTGGAAGCTGATGAAATTGCTTAAGGGAGTACAGAGGGAGAAGAGAAGAGGGTCCAGGACAGAACCTTGGGGGATGCCCATGGATAGTGGGTGTGACCTGAATGAAAATCAAGCAAAGAAAATTGAAGAGGGGTCAGACGAGTAGGAGGAGAACTATCAAAGTATTTATAAAATACACAGAAGAAAAATGAAGGAAGTTGGGAAGGAAATAGAGATAAGGACAGCTTTGACAGTAACTTGTTCCATATACTATATACTTTAAAATCAAGTCAACAGACATTTATTAAGTACTTACTATGTATCAGGTACTGTGCTCAGGGCTGGGGATACAAAGAAAAGGCAAAAACAAAATATAATGAGGCCAACTCACTCTAAAGCTATGTGTAACAGAGATTTGCAATTTTATAAACAATTCTCTTTTTCTTATTCTACTTTGTATATGGGTGTGTTATTGTTTTTTGTTAAATTCAGAAGAAAAAATAAGGTTAAAAAATAAAGAGTCCCTATATTCATTCTCTCCATTGATGTCATGTGTATTTGTATGAGAGTATGCCCTACATTTATGGAGAAATATTCTATTGCACATTTCCTCACTATGCTATTTCATTAAATGACTCTGTTTTGAATTAATTGCATGTTCCAATAGACTAGAGACAAAGAAATACATTTTCCAAGCTTATTTGGACCCACATAGTTCCTCGAAACAAGGGTAGCTATTCTGAGGATTTTTTGTATGAATGGGCTGCCATAGGGGATATATATCTATATATCTATCTACATATATAGATACACACATACAGACATAGGTATAAATAGATATATACACACACACTCACATATATAAATACATATATATGTTTTTGTATATGCAAACACAGAGAGATATTTCTATATATCACATAATTTAAAAAATGAAATTAATTTGGTTTAAAGGGTTTGAAAATTATCTCAGATGCTTCAAAATAATCAAAGAGACTCTGAGGTTCCCAAGTGGTGTTGGAGAGCATGCTTTGAATGCTCCAATTCTGGGGCCTCTCTCTAGCACAGTGGTTCTTAACCTGGGGTGCTTGAATATTTTGGGTTATTTTTTAAAGAAAAGTATTTTGAAAATTGTATTCAATGTAATGGGTTTCCTTTGTAATCTTTTGTATTTTATTGTATGCATTTAAGAACATGATTTTTTTCTTTTTTTGGTGAGGCAATCGGGGTTGAGTGACAGCTAGTAAGTAGTGTCAAGTGTCTGAGGCTGGATTTGAACTCAGGTCCTATTGACTCCAAGGCCGGAGCTCTATCCACTGCACCACCTAGCTGCCCCCAAGAACATGATTTTGACAAGGGGTCCATAGGCTTCACCAGACTGACAAAGTGGTACATGATATAGGAAAAGTTAATAATCCTGATCTAATGCCCTACATCATTCATTTATTAAATACTTGATTGTAACTGGGTACATACTTATCTCTACCCACCCTCAACAAAAAAAAGGCCCAAACTTTGAATGACTTGGCTCCTCATTAACATATCAAAGGCACAGAATCAAGTAAGTATTAAGAGAAAGCTAGGTGGTACAGTGGATAGAGTGCTAGGCCAGGAGCCAGGAAGATTATCTTCTTTAGGTCACATTTGGCCTCAGACACTTACTAGCTGTGTGACCTTGGGTAAGTCACTTAAGCCTGCTTGCCTCAGTTTCCTCATCTGTAAAATGACCTGGAGAAGGAAATGGCAAAGCAATCCAGCATTTTTGCCAAGAAAATCCCAAATAGGGTCACAAAGAAACTTTAATTTCTCATACACCTGGGAAGATACTACATAATTTACAAACTTTCCATTCTTTAATCTTAGGTATCCAGGGAGTTTTAACATACAAGTCAGCTGTCCCTATATATAGAATAGTATAACTAGTGCACTATGGGATTGTGTGCACCGGTATTCTTTGCCTATTTTCTGGACATGTGTGATTCAGGAGCTTGCTATAAGAAATGATGAATTCTCTAATTAGCTGCTAAGCTACAGAGACTGATGACTCAGTAGATATACAAAGGGATCTACAAACGTTCTGCCTCTCTTTTCCTCTCTGGTTTCTAAGTATGTGGAATGATGGTTCAAGCTCCATCAGAAGAATATGGCAGAGAACAAATAATGGTCCTTATCTCCCATCTGCACTCCATGTGCCCACAAGCACATGGCTACCTGTGCCTCTTTTGTGTTTATTCTTTCCAGACCTTAGTTAGTGAGCCAGCAAGTTAATAAGCATTTATTAAGAACTCACTGTGTACCTAGCACTGTGTTAAGCCCTGGGGATATGAAAAAAGGGAAAAACATGGTACCTGCCTTCAAGGTAGGGAATACAGCATGCAAAACAATTATGTACAAAGAAGATATATATCTATATATGTATATGTGTACTTATGTTATGTGCATATATGTGCACACATATATGCACGTATCTTCAACATACATGTTACATAACTGTCTTATATAGATGTATGTATATACACATATATTTGTGTATTATATATAATATATGTATATGTGTATATACAGAGACATACATACACACAAACACATTGTAAATGGAAGGTAAGCACAGGGGAATTCACTGAGAAGTGGGATTTGAGGTGGAACTGAGAATGGCTTCCTGCAGGTAATGGAGTTTGATATAAATCTTAAAAGAAGACAGAGAAGCTATCTAGCTACCAAGAGCATTTATTAAGGGCTCACTTCATCATTTCTTTTGCAGTGACAAAAAACTGGAAACAAAGGGGTGTCAATAATTCAGAGTGACTGAACAAGTTATGGTATATGGATTTAATGAAATGCTTTGGTGCTAATAAGAAATGATGAAGGGGGATTTCAGAGGAACATAGAAAGACTTGTATGAACTGATGCCAAGTGGAGTGAGCAGAACTAGAAGAACAATTTATATTTTAATAATGACATTGTAAAAATGAACAATTTTGGAAGACCCAAGAACTCTGATCGATGTGATGGTCAACCATAATTCTAGACAACTGGTAAGGAAGAATGAGATCATCTTCTGACAGAGAGGTGATAGGCTCAATTTGCAGAATAAGCCTCATATTTTTGGATATCGCCAATGTGGAGATTTGTTTTCCTTGTCAAGGCATATTTGTTACATGGGTTTTGTTTTACTTTTTTCTTTTCCAGGGGCAGGATCTGGTGAGGAGAGAGTGAGAAAACTAAAGAAATAATTGAACATTGAAATACTTGATAGTTGAACAAATTTAATTAAACATTTTAAAAAAATGATTGTCTGGCTAGGGAATCACAGATCAGGAGATCAAGCCTCAGAGAGGAGGTCTATTCATGGTGGTAAGGTGCAAGGAGATAAAGAAGTCTGAAGATTGAGTTAAGAGAAAATGTGCAAATGGAGATGTGATATGTATAAGAGATGTTGTGATGGTAGAAAAGACAAGATTTGATACAAACTGGACATGTAGGGTGAGTGAGAAGTTGAAGATGATACCAAGATTGTGAGCCTGAGAGACTGCGGGAGGATGGTGGCACCCTCAGCAATAACAGGAAAGCTGGGAAGAGAGGAGGGATTTAAGGAAAAGATATTAAGTTCTTTTCTGGACATGTTGAGTTTGAGAGGTCTGAGGGACATCCAATTTAAGATATCAAAAACCCAGTTGCTAATTCAGGACTAGAGCTCAGGAAAGAGGTTAGGGCTAGATATATAGATCTGAGAATCATTTATATAAAGATGGTAGCTGAAACCATGGGAGGTGATAAGGTGATCAAGCGAGATAGCATGAAGCAAGGGTTCATAATCTTTTTTATGCCCAAGCATTGGAGGCATGGTCAGCACCCTTATTTTACCCCAACACAGAAAGACTAGACGACATGGATACAGGACCACTTAGCTTCTTTGGATGTGGCCTCCCTCATCTGGAAACATGTTTGGTCAGTACTGTCATCAGGATGTAGTGACTTGAATGGTTTTAGGCGCCTATCAAGTGTGAGAGGCCCAGACTATATGCAGCTGGGACTTAATATGCCTCTTGATGACCAGGAAGCTGTGTAAGGGAAGCTGAGGCTAATCAGGTCCCTGGAAATGTTTTGTTTATTTTCAGGTAAAATGACCCCATGTTGTGGATGGGAGGAAAGAAATTGAGTAAGGGAAATGCTGGTCCTACCACATACCATCTCTTGGTGGCAAGGTCCCAAGGATCTTCTAGAGGACTTTCCACTATTTAAATGCTTATAGGGCCTTTACCGGACAGTTCTTGTGTCATAGGTAGTATTAAGGCAGGGAAAATGTTAAAAAAAAGCAAAGAAAACAAAACAGAAATGTGGAGAACAAAAGACAGAAATTCTAGGTCTTTCCTTCCCCTCTCCCCTTTGGACATTCTAAGTCTTTAACTGGAAAGTCCTAACATGGGCAGGTGAAGAGGAAAAAAAATAACACTTGTAATAAAACAAAATGAAAATGTGGAAGAGTAGGGCAGCTAGGTGTTACAATGGATAAAGCATTGGTCCTAAAGTCAGGAGGACCTGAGTTCCAATCCGGCCTCAGACACATGAAACTCACTAACTGTGTGACTTTGGGCAAATCACTTAATCTTGATTGCCTTGCCAAAAAAAAAAATGTGGAAGAGAACAAGGTCCAATAATTCTAGGTTTTTCCTACCCCTTCAGAAAGGTCAAATTTCAAGTCTTTTATTGGACAATTCTCCTAACTTGGGCAATGATAAAGGAAAAGGGGAACAGAAACAAACAAAACAAAAATGTGGATCACAAAAGCCAGAAATCCTAAGCCTTTCTTTCCCCTCTACTTCAAAGCCTCCAAGGCTGGTTCATTTGGTGGGTGTTGCCACATCTCTGAAGTTCCTGGTGGGTCTCCTAATGCAAGGTGGTGATGATGAACCAGAGTACACCAAGAACATCAGAGCCACAGCACAGAGGATGGCACCTCTAGTATAGTCTCCCAGATTTCTTCTGATGTGAGGTGGTGATACAGAGCAGGAGCAGCTCCAGCAGCATAAAGGCCATTGCATCGACACTTCTGTCCCAGCCAACAATTCTGCATCTTGCATCAGGGTCATCTCCAGTAAAGTGGCTAAGGTCATAAGCAGCCTGCTTGCTAACTATCTTGGGTTTTGAGTTGATACCAAGGTCTTCTTTGTATTGACACCCACTCAATAATCCTTGGCCCACTTTCTAAAACCTCTCCCTCCCCAACAGCCATGTCAGGAGAATGATAAAAAAAAATCTTTGCCCCTTTAGAGGTCTCTGTGGAGGGGTTGGCTCTTCTTCCAGTAGCCAAATAAGTACTCTTCCTCACTCTTATGCTGTGACTTGGAATTATCACTAAGGCAACTAAAGGATCCCCTTTCTTTTAGGTAAAAATATACCTATCATAGTTATATAGCAACCAGTTTCACCGTCCTCATGCTATTAGAGAGAAGCTACCTCCCAACATTAGTACTACTTAGCTCCCCAAGCCTTTTCTGGGAGAGAGTTCCCTGAACCATCCCAGAGAAAAGGAAGTCTACCAACTGAAGGGTGTATGGAGCTGCCTGTAAGGTAAGGTATATCATATGAAAAAAAAAAAACAACTGATGTAAGATATAACACAAACCCACACAAATCACTGGCATTTCTATATACTACTAACAAAGCCCAATAGCAAGAAATAGAAAGAAATTCCTTTTAAAGTTACTGTAGACATTATAAAACATGTGGGAGTCTACCTGGAGCACTGGCATAGTGGAGCTTGTAGTGGTGGTAAAAATGGAATCCTCCTCACATTTCCAAGGCAGAAAAGAGTGCTTGTGGTCACTCATAGACCAGAGTACAGGCCAGGAAAGGAGTAAACACCTCACCCTTGATGGTACCACCTTGGAAGAACAGAAAATGTACAGGGTCCCTAGCAGTATCTCTGAAAATAGCTACACAAAACCCCCAAAGCTTGGGACAGTACATTCTCCACACTGGAAGTAGACCTCTATTTTAACAAAGAGTTTAAAACTCAAGTAATTGGCTGGGAAAATGAACAAACAGCGCAAAAAAAAAAAAGTCAGACCATAGAATCTTTCTTTGGTGACAAAGCAGATCAAAATGTACAACCAGAAGACAACGAAGTCAAAACACCTACATCCAAAGCCTCCAACAAAAATATGAATCAGTCCCAGGCCATGGAAGACCTCAAAAAGGATTTTGAAAAGCAAGTAACAGAAGTAGAGGAAAAACTGGGAAGAGAAATGAGAGTGATGCAAGAAAATCATGAAAAACGAGTCAACAGCTTGCTAAAGGAGACCCAAAAAAAATACTGAAGAAAATAACACCTTAAAAAATAGACTAATCCAAATGGCAAAAGAGGTCCAAAAAGCCAAAGAGAAGAATGCCTTAAAAAGCAGATGGAAAAGGAAGTCCAAAAGCTCACTGAAGAAAATACTTCCTTAAAAATCAGAATGGAGCAAATGGAAGCTAGTGACTTTATGAGAAATCAAGACATTGTAAAACAAAACCAAAAGAATGAAAAAATAGAAAACAATGTGAAATATCTCATTGGAAAAACAAATGACCTGGAAAATAGATCCAGGAGAGACAATTTAAAAATTACTGGGCTACCTGAGAGCCTAGACATCATCTTTCAAGAAATTATCAAGGAAGACTGCCCTGATATTCTAGAACCAGAGGATAAAATAGACATTGAAAGACTCTGCCAATCACCTCCTGAAAGAGATCCCAAAAGGAAAACTTCTAGGAATATCATAGCCAAATTCCAGAGTTCCCAGGTCAAGGAGAAAATATTGCAAGCAGCCAGAAAGAAACAATTCAAGTATTGTGGAAACACAATCAGGATAACACAAGATTCAGCGGCTTCTACATTAAGGGACTGCAGGGCTTGGAATATGATATTCCAGAGGCCAAAGAAGATAGGATTACAACCAAGAATCACCTACCCAGCAAAACTGAGTATAATCCTTCAGGGGGAAAAATTGCCATTCAGTGAAATAGAGGACTTTCAAACATTCTTGATGAAACGACCAGAGCTAAATAGAAAATTTGACTTTCAAATACAAGACTCAAGAGAAGCATGAAAAGGTAAACGGGAAAGAGAAATCATAAGGGACTTATTAAAGTTGAACTGTTTACATTCCTACATGGAAAGATGATATTTGTAACTCTTGAGACCTTTGTCAGTAGTAGGGTAGTTGGAGGGAAAAAATTATATGGATAGATAGATAGATAGATAGATAGATAGATAGATAGATAGATAGATAGATAGATAGGTAGAGGGCACAGGGTGAGTTGAAGACGAAGGGGTGATATCTAAAAAAATAAAGGATTATACTCAGAGAAGGAGAAAGGGAGAGGTAGAATAGGGTAAATTATCTCACATAAAACAGACAAGAAAAAGCTTTTACAGTGGAGGGGAAGTGGGGGAAGGTGAGAGGGAATGAGTGAATCTTATTTTCATCAGATTTGGCTTAAGGAGGGAATAATATGCACACTCAATCGTATGGAAGTCTATCTTACCCTACAGGAAAACAGGGGGAAAGTGGATAAGAGGGGGGGAAGGATGATAGAAGGGAGGGCAGATTGGGGAAGAGGGTAATCAGAAGCAAACACTTCTGAGGAGGGACAGGGTCAGAAGAGAGAATAGAATAAGTTGGGGGCTGGATAGGATGCAGGGAAATATAGTTAGTTTTTCACAACACGATTACAATGGAAGTGTTTTGCATGACCACACATGTATAGCCTGTATCAAATTACATGCCTTCTCAATGAGGGAGGGTGGGGAGGGAGGAAGGGAGAAAATTTGGAACCCAAAGTTTTAAAAACAAATGTTAAAAATTGTTTTCACATGCAACTGGGAAATAAGATATGCAGGCAATGGGGTATAGAAATCTATCCTGCCCTACAGGAAAATAGAAGGGGATGGGGGGGTTGATAGAAGAGAGGCAGATTAGGGGAAGGGGTATTCAGAATGCACACTGCCTTGGGGTGGGAGGAGGGGAAAGATGGAGAGAAAATTTGGAAGTCAAGATCTTATGGAGGTGAATGTTGAAAGCTAAAAATAAATAAATTAATAATTTATTTGTTTGTTTGTTTTTAGGCAATTGGGGTTAAGTGACTTGCCCAGGGTCACACAGCTGGTAGGTGTCAAGTGTTTGGTCTGAGGCTGGATTTGAACTGAGGTCCTCCCAACTTTAGAGCCAGTGCTCTAGCCACTGTACCACCTAGCTGCCCCAATAAATTAATAATTTTAAAAAAGAAATTATCTTTCACATCAATGGATAGGAAAACAGTTCATGACAAAAAAAAAAAGATATGGCAGACCATATTAGTAAAATTGACAATTTTGATTACATAAATTTTTAAAAGTCTATATATAACCAAAATAACACTGCTATAATTAGAAGGGAAAGAGGAAACTAGAGAAGAAAAATCTTTGCATCAGTTTCTGTCATATGGGTCTCATTTTTAAGATATACAAGAAGTTAACTCAAATACATAAGAATAAGTCATTCCCCAACTGATAATTGGTAAAAAGATAAGAATAAGAAATTTCCTGAAGAAATCCAAGCTATCTAAAGCCAAATTTAAAAATGTCATAAATCACTAATAATTAGAAAAATGCAAATTAAAATAACTCTGAATTTCAACCTCAGATGAGCAATAATGACAAAAAAGGAACATGAAAAATGTTAGAGGGATTGCTATGGGAAAATAGGTGTACTAATAAATTCTTGGTTGAACTGTGAACTGGTCCAGTCAAAGCAACTTGGAAAAGCAAACCCCAGAAGTTACTAAACTGTTCATACACATTGACCCAGCAATTTTCCCCTCCCAGATCTATAATCTAAAGAGATAAAAGAAAAAGGAAAATATCCACATGAACTAAAATATTTATAGTGGCTTTTTTTTTGTAGTGGCAAAGAAATGGAAACTAATGGAGTGTCAATTGAGGAATTTTGCCATAAGAAAGGATGAAAGGAATGGTTTCAGAGAAACATGGGAAGGCTTGGATGAACTGATGCAAAGTGAAGTGACCGGGACCAGAACTATTTATACAAACTTTGAAAGACTTAAAAACTCTGATCAGTACAAAATCAACCATGATTCTTAAGGATTCACGATGAACTATATCACCCACCTCCTGACAGAGTAGTGATGGACTTGGGTGCAGAATTTTTATATATATATATATACACACACACACACATAGTACATATATAAAATTAATCAATAAACATTTATTACACATCTATAGTGTGGTCAGGCAACATGCTAAGCACTGGGGATACAAACACAAAACACAAAAAAAGAAAGATAGTTTCTGACCTCAAGGAGCTTACAATCCAAGGAGAGAAGACAATACACAAAAGGAAGCTGAAAAATTGTTGGAGTGAAAGAGGATCAGAAGGTACCTAAGGTAGGGGCATGGTGGATAAGTCAGCCAGAGAAGTCCTGAAGTAGTGTAGCCAAGTTCATGCATGCAAACACATATATATGCATGCATGTATGTATGCTTGAACAAGGCCAATTAAAATTTTGTTTTGCTTAACTTTGTATATTTGTTGTAAGGGGTTTTTCATTTTTCTTTCAATGGGGAGGGGAGATGAGAGGAAGAGAAACTTGATTTTTGTTAATTGAAAAAAAATAAGGAGCTGTATAATTGGAGATGGGTAAATGTTGTCCTGATATTTAAGAAAGGGAAGAGAGTGAAATCTGAAAAAACAAAACAAAACAAAAAAACCCAACTATCAGCCAGTGAGTTTGACTTTGATTCCTGTCCAAATTCTAGAATGTATTTGTTATTGGTGCTCCTAATCTCTTCCTACAAAGGAAATTCCAGCTCCAGAGTCACCCAGAGCCTGGATTCATCCTTGGGGCAGCCTGTCCCTTAAAAAGAGATTCAGGCCTTTCTTACATGCTCTGACTCATTATGTCCCCATCCTAGAGTAGACCTCTAGGGGAAAATCTCACAAAGTCAAGTGTGGCTTTTATCTATTATTCTCCCAGAGGGATTAACAGAGTCCATTCTAGAACAGATATACATATATAGATACAGATCTATCTAGAACTGTATATGTTTGTGTATATACATTCAATGTACAGATATTAAGTATATGATAGCTATTTTTCCTTCCATCATGAAAGAAATGCTTATAAACCTGGGACCTGGTGCATGTATAGAACCTATAAGCTTTCCCAGATGATACAACTATCCTACACAGAACACCTGGGAAGCTTGCTTTTGGAGGAATTATGATGATGTATAAAGGAAGTACCTTCAATAGACTGTGGAGCATGCAGGAACATTCTGTAACTGGTTTCCATTTGGCTAGCCACGTGTTGAAGAGCAGGCTCTTTGATTAGCTGCAAAGGCATTCAAAAAAGGTCTCAGTTTCAACCACCTCCTCTTGGAAGCATTTGGTGACACCTTGATTCAAGCATTGTTGAGAGACAACAGTGTAAGAGGAGAGACCATAGGATTTTCACCTCTCTGGAGCTATATGGCCCTGTGAAATGGCCTTGGTGCTTGGCCTAATTTTTTTCCCTTTTTGGTGATGGAGACTGGTATCTCCATGACCTTGTGAGTTTTGTAAGATCTGGAGGGTACCCTGGCATCTTGGTGTTCAATGGTCTGGATTTCAGAGGTAGTGTGGCATCAATGCTTTAAGGAGCAAAAACTGCCTTTTGGGACTGATGTTCAGGAACTCAGCCCAGTGGTTCCTAAGACAAGGACTTACCCAGCAGAGATGATGATGTTGCATGTGAATCTGGTGAGATCAATGCCATACAAGAGTTAAGCTAAGTTTTGAGTTGGCTCCATACCCAGCAACTAAGGTGGTGTAGGAAAGAGCATGTACTTGAGGTATTTGGGGCTTCTGTTTGTACTTCTGTTTTTGCTATATTGCTGAAGTAACTCTCTCTTAGTAAAAGCATTCATTTCGTGGTAGGTGGTTACATGAAACTGGGTCAATGGTCATGACCTCTGATAATAGGAGGAACACAGCTGGTGACTGATCAAATGTATCAAAGAAACAACTCCAAACTCTTAGCCCACCCTAGAATAAGGGAAAGATGTGCCAACCTGGCTCTGAGAAAGTAGGCTAGAGAATATTCAGTATAATTAAAACACAAAACAGTCTCAAGTGTGCATTAATAAATACTTAAGATATAAATCAATTATCTACTATTTCTATTATTCTGAGGGATAAAGACAATTTTGTGGGACTGCTGAATAGCTAGTCATCTCAAATCAGCCACTAAGCATTTATTAAGTACTTGCTGCATGCTAGGCACTGTGCTAAGCACTAGAGATACAATGAAAGGCAAAAATACTCTCTGCTGTCAAGAAGTTTACAGTCGGGGGTAGCTAGGTGGTACAGTGGACAGAGCTCTGGCCCTGGAGTCAGGAGGACCTCAGTTCAAATCTGACCTCAGACACATAACACTTACTAGCTATGTGACCCTAGGCAAGTCACTTAATCCCATTGCCTAGCCAAAAAAAAATCTTATGGAAATGAATGTTGAAAACTAAAAATAAATAAATAAAAATTAAAAAAAAAGGATGATGAGGGCCTTTACTGTGGTACTTGCAGTGTGAGATGAGAGAAAGGGGCATATAAGAGAGATGTTACAAAGGTAGATACAACAGGACTGAATTGCTGATTGGATATGGAAGGTGACAGTGAGGAATTAAGGATGACAGCCAGGTGTCTGGGAGGATGGTGACATCCTTGACAATAATGGGGAAGTTAGGAATAGGGGACGGTTTTGGGGGAAAGATAATGAGCTCAATTTTAGACATTTTGAGTTTAAGATGTCTGTGATACATTCAGTTAAAGATGTCCAATAGGCAACTGGAGGTCAAGAGAGTGATTAGGTCTGGATAAATAAATCTGAGAATTATTTGTATAGAGATATAATTGAATCCACAGGAGAAGCTGAGGTCACTAATTGAAATAGTACAGAGGGAGAAGAGGGCCTAGGAGAGAGCCTTGGGGGACCTTCATGTTTAGTGGGGGTGGTCTAGGAGAAGACCCAGCAAAGGGGAGTGAGAAGCAGTTAGGTAGGAGGAGAACCAGTGTGGTGGGTAAAAGATGAAATGACTGAAGTAACAAAGATGAGCTTCTGAGCATCTTGATTTATTAAGCAATGTATGCCAACTGCCTAACAAATTGGGACCAGAGCCTTTTCTCAGCTTAGAGCTGAATCCCAAATACAGGGGGAGACAAACTGTCACACATTTTAATTAAATATAACCAATTAATTAAAAAAATACATTAGGTAATCTGATTTTTAAAAATTAATTTATTTATTGTAATTTGAATTCTAATTGAAGGAAAGATTAGGCACTTTCCAAGTTGGGAAGGAGAGAGCAAACAGTTACAGTTCCCTGAATTAAGAGAAAGAGATGTCCTATTCCCCTGTCTGTGAACAATCAAAGGAACATAGAAACAATAACTGATTGGTCAGCACAGGACCAATTTTCAGATAAGATATATGAATTGCTTGAAATGTATAATTGTGAGAAAACTCTTTGCATCAATCTTTGGATGTGACTGGGTTTCTGGTCAGCATAACCTAGGTCCTTAGTTAAAGGTTTCTAAATAGCAGGTAGAAGTGGTCCAGCTTCGCAGCCACGCAGGGCTAGGTTCAAACAGTGCAATAAGATTTTCTCACAATCCCTACAATGGAATAAAAATTTCTCACAAGACAGAAATTGGACTAGTCATAATTGAATAGAAAGGGAACTGAGCTAGCTCCAGAATTGAGTCACAAGATGGAGCCTGCATAGTTCACTCACAATTAACCACTTGCTGTCCCGATCCTGTCAGTCTACTCACCTAGAAAGAGTAGTGTCATGAAAACTTAGAAAAAAGTGTCAAAGGAGAAGACTGCTCAACAGTGTCAAAAAGGATGAGGACTGAGAAAAGGCCAATGGATTTGGCAATTCGGAGATAATTAGTAATTTTGGAGAGAGAAGTTTCAGTTGAATGATAAGGTTGCAAACCAGACTGGAAAGGGTTAAGAAAAGAAGTAGAGGAAGTTGAGGTATCTATCACAGACAGCCTTTTGCTTTTTCAAGGAGTTTAGTCTGGAGAGGGAGGAGAGATGAAGGATGATTAGCTAGTGGAGATGAATGGATCAAATGAGGGGTTTTTTTGGGAGTATGAGAGAGACATGGCCATGTTTGTAAGCAGCAGGGAAGCAGCCAGTAGAGAGGGAACAATTGTAAATAAATGAGAGTGGGGATGACAGTTGAGGCAATGTGTAGGGGAAGACAGGTTCGAATGGAATCACTTGTGCATGTAGAGACTTTTGCCTTGATGAGAAGGGCCATGAAAAAAGGGTGAAAGATGCATTGTAGAATGCACTTGAGTGACTTGAAATGAGAAAGGAGGAGGCTTCAATTTTTTTTTTCAGTGAAATATTAGGCAAAGTTCTTAGCTAAGAGAGTAGAGGGAGGGGGAGCTAAGAAAAGTTTGAGGAAGGATTCCAAGGTTTGGCAGAACTACTTTGGTGATCGGAATAGTGAATTGATAAGGGAGGTATAAAATGATTGCCTTGGGGGCAGCTAGGTGGCTCAGTGGATAGAGCACTGGCCCTGAAGTCAGGAGGACCCGAATTCAAATTCGGCCTCAGACCAAACACTTGACACTAGCTATGTGACCCTGGGCAAATCACTTAACCCCAATTGCCTAAAAAAAACCCAAACAAACAAACAAACAAAAAAACCCTCAAAGATTTGCCTTGTGAGAGTCCAGGTGAGTTATGCAACAAACTTGTAGTGGTCACAGTCAGCATAGGTTAGTGATTTTCTCCAGCTTCATTCATCAGGTCATGAACAAGAGCAAAGGCAGTGGATAGTGGGAATAATCCAAGGCTGGGGTTTGGAAGGACAAGATCTTTGATAGGATAAAGGGGCAAAGAATTTGAGAGAAGAGGGCAATATAGATGAGTTGATTCACCACCCCTCGAGTTGAGGGAGAGGGTAGCCAATGTAGGAGTGATAGCTTAGGAAAGAATGACAGGTGGAGGGATGGTGAATCCCTGATGAGTCATGGTGAGAATGAAGAGCAGGGTTTTAAGTTATAAGGCAGACAGAGAGATGAAATGACAACTGATTTTAAAGGACATTTCAGAGTTTATAAACATGGATGCTGAACATTTGTTGGTTATGGCACAATCGTGGTTATGACTATCTTCGTGTGTTTATGGCAGGGTAGAGAAGTAGGATGTAGGAAATGAGTATGTTGAGAAGTTGGTAGGTTAGAGTGTTTGAAAAAATTTGAACATATGTATGTTGAAGCCACCTAGTATGAGGGTAGGCGTTAGGGAGAAGAGGAAGATTGCGAGCAAGGCACTGAACTCATTGGGGAAGGAAGGAAAGCATTCAGAAGGTTGGCAGATAACAGCTACAGAATCTTGAGTGGGTATAAATATTGATTGAATGATCCTCAAAGGAGGAAACATAATGATGATGGTGATGATGATATAATGATATGTCCTAAGGCACAAAGAAAAATAATTTTAAAGGACATTCGGTCATCTCTTATTGTAATGTTTATAATGAACATTTATAAAAAGACCATGATGAATACAACCATAACTTAGGTGCCAATAGCTGTTTTTGAATGTGAGGCAGTATAAAAATGCTATTTAAAAACCAATAAAGCCCTTCAAATTAAAGCATCATATACTTGAATACTTGGTGACTTCAATGCAAAGGTAGGTACTGGGGGCACAGGCAGAGTCAAGATGGTGGAGAAAAAGGAAGAAGGATAGCAAGTTCCCCACAAAATGCCTCCAAGCATCTAGAAATGCACCAGACCAAATTCTGACTGGGATATGCAAGAAAGAAATTATAGTGAGCCACTTTTCTAGCCCAGGTCAGTATAGAGAGACAGACTGCAAATTCTACAGATACTAGGAATGAGGTATGGCCAGAAGTATACCACACAGAGTATTCAAGCACCCAGGGACTGTGCTCTAGGGCAAGATGAGGCCCCAGAGCCATTCTGGGGCTTGACCCCCTACAAGGTGCAAGAACAGGTACCAACTGGCAGCTTTGTTGTCTACTACTCAGTTCTGGATCACAAGGCTGAGGAAGGGACCTGCATCTAGTGGTGGCATTCCAGGGTAAGGAGTAGTCATAGGCCTGTATACCCATCAAAGAATGTAGTAGAGTCTTAGTTCCAATTTCCTTTTTTTTTTTTAAAGGCAATTGAGGTTAAGTGACTTGCCCAGGGTCACACAGCTAGTAAACGTCAAATGTTTGGTCTGAGACTGGATTTGAACTCAGGTCCCCCTGACTTCAGGGCCAGTGCTCTATCCACTGCACCACCTAGCTGCCCCTTAGTTTCAATTTCTAACCTAACTTGAAGTCTACAGACGGATAATCATGGCAGGAATCTCAGACCAAAGAGAAGTCTAATTCTGGTCACTCTGAACCAACAGAGCTTTCCAAATGACTAAAAGTAGCTGAGTCCAGCATCAGTCTAATGTTGCTCAGATACAAACCCAGATCAAGAACTTGGGGAGCTCAGACCAGGGGTCACTGATAAGATTTCGCTCTGGGATCAAACCATTTTGAGCCCATCCCTAAAATCAAGATGAAGTCAGGAAAGAGACTGGAAGGATGAGCAAATGAAAAGAAAGAAGCCCACCATAAAAAGTTATTATAGTGACAAGGACCCTCAAGACACAGACATAGAAAAAAGAATGACTCCGAAACCTCCATAAACCTCCAAAAGCCTCCAAGAAAACCACAGCTTGGGCCCAAATTCAACTAAAATTGCTGGAAGAGAAGAGTTTTTAAAAAGTTAAAATGATATTATAAGTGAAATGTGAGTGCTAGAGGAAAAAATTGGAAAAGAAATAAGAGCTACAGAAGGAAGAATTGGAAAGGAAATTAACAGCATAGTTTAAGAGGCATAAAACCTTGACTAGGCAACAAATTCCCTGAAAATTAAAATGTAACAAATAGAAGCCAATGAATCCATGAGACCAATAATATTAAAATAAGTCAAAAGACTGAAAAAGGGAAGAAAATGTGAAGTAACACACAACAAAAACAACTTACTTAGAAAAGAGATTGAAGAGGAAAAAAATTAAGAATTATTGGACTACTTGAAAGCCATGACCAAAAAAAAAAAAGAGCCTAGACATCATATTTCAAGAATCTTAAAAGAAAAGAATCTTCAAAGAAAACTTATCAGAGCTCTTAGAATAAGAGGGCAAGATAGAAACAGAAAGAATCCACCAGTCACCCCTGGAAATAAATAAAAAAATGAAAACTACCAGGAATATCCTAACCAAAATCCAGAGCTTCCAAATCAAATAAAAAAACATTGTGAGCAATGAGAAGAAAAGAATTCAAGTGCCAAGGAATCATAGTCAGAATCACATACAATTATCAGCCATCATAAAGAAGGATCAGAGAGCTTGAAATATATTCCAGAAAGCAACTGGCTTACAGCCAAGAATAACTTACCCATCAAAACTGAGTATAATCTTACAGGGGGAAAAACATCAACTTTTAATGAAATAGAGGACTTCCAAGCATTTTTGATGGAAAGACCAAAGCTGTATAAAAACTCTCAAGCTAAAACACAGGAGTTAAGAGAAACACAAAAAGGTAAACATGAATGGAAATAATAAAGGACTAAACAAAGATAAACGGTTTATAATATGGAGAAATGATACATCTGTCCCCTCTGAAACCTATCATCATTAGAAGTCATAGAGGGTGCCTAATGAGACAGAAGGCCTAGATTATGTTATGTCTCAACAAAATTAAAAGAAGATTGGAAAGGGAGGGGGAAGTATATACTCAGTGGACTAATGGGAAAGGAAGGATAGAGAAAATTATCTTGCATCATTATAGAATTCTATAAAACAAGGAAGCAGTGGCTGACATTTGAACTTCACTCAACTAAAGAATGGAAGAATGCTGAGTTGGGTACAGAAATACATTTCACTAAACAGGGAAAAGGGAAAGAAAGGGGAGAAGGGAAAAGGGGAAATTAGAGGAAAGAAAGATTAAAGGAGGGACTGGTCCTAAGCAAAATAAACCCTAACTAAGGATGTACAAAAGTATTTATAGGTCTTTTTGAAGTGGCAAAGAATTGGATCTGAAGGGTGCCTATCAATATGGATATATATCATGGCTGAACAAGTCATGATACACAAATATGATGTATTACTATTGTGCTGTAAAGAAATAATGAACGGGATGGTTTCAGAGAAACCTGTGAAGACTTGTATGAACTGATGCTAAGTGGAGTGAGCAGAACCAGAAGAATAATTTGTACAATGATAACAATATTTTAAAGACTTTGAACGACTTAGGAATTCTGATAAGTCAAAATGACCGACCATAATTCTAAAGGACTAATGACGATCTCCTGCTGGAGATGGATGCTACACTCAGCATGCAGAATGAACCATAGATATGTGTATATATTTATATACATTTACATATATACACATATGTGTTTGTATGTATGAATGTGTGTGGGTGTATTTCTCTTACGTATGGCCAATGTGGAAATTTGTTTTGCTTGACTATACTTTTTTTTTTTTTAAAAAACCAGGAATTTGCTTTTCTTTTGTTCTTAGTTGGGGAGGGGAGATAGGAAGGATGGGTGGGTTTTTGCTGACAAAAAATATAAGATTTAATAATTTTAAAAAACAAAGGTTAAGTATGGCAAAAAATGTTAGAGTAAGGCTCAGGTTTGAGAAAAGAAAGGGGCCAAAGGTTTACGGATTTCTCAGAAGTCTCACGCTTAAATATCTTGAATACTTTCAGAAGACAGAAGATGATGAAAAGTGAGAAATGAAAAAAAATCTAAGATGTTGACCTTGATCGTCACATTAATAATAATGATAATGATGACAGCAAGCATTTATATAGTGCCCACTATATGCCAAGGACTGTGCTAAGTACTTTACAAGTATGATCTCATTTGATCTTCTCAACAACCCGGGAAGTAGTTGCCATTATTACTTCCATTTTGCAATTGAGGAAAGTGAGGCAGGCAGAGGTTGACTTGTCTAAGGTCACATAGTAAGTGTCGGGGCTGGATCTGACTCCAGGCCCAGCACTCACCCTGATACCGCCTAAGTCTAAGCATTGTTAAACTGTGCAGTGACTGACACGTAGCAAGTGCTTAAGAAATACTTGTTTTGGGGCAGCTAGGTGGTGCAGTGGATAGAGCACTGGTCCTGAAGTCAGGAGGACCTGAGTTCAAATCCGGCCTCAGATCAAACACTTGACACTAGCTGTGTGACCCTGAGCAAGTCACTTAACCTTAACTGCCTTAAAAAAAACCCCAAAACTTGTTTCTTTCCTTCCAATGTAAAGTAGCTGCCACAAGGAGAAGGCTTAATGAGAACATCTTGGTGGGCAAATGTTTGATCCTCTTGCCAAGCACAGAAATGGCAGTAAAAGTCCACACTGGTTTAGAATACAAACTCATGTGACAATGGAAGAGGAGGGCAGAAGACTGTAAACCATATAATCTTATAAAACAGCACGATGTTGTTTTATAAAACAGCGTGTATGGAAGCAAACTAAGTCTAAAGAAAGCATTGTAAAATGGACAGGAAGAAACACAGACAGTGGAACCAGCCTGTCTAGAAAGAGTTCTAGAATTCTTTATTTTCATCATCAGGAACAGAGGAACCACCACATTTGAACTCTAAACACCCAAGGCTCTGGAAAGCTATATAAAGAAGCAGACATAGGACTTAGGAAGAGAGTTGGGAAGAGCAGCTGGACTAAACCAAATATACACTAAGGAAATTGTTACTGAAGGCAAAACAATCTTAAGGCCCTGAGGGTTTGCTTAAGGAAAAAAAAATCTGTTTTTGAACCCTTCTATTTAACCCCCCCGCCCCTCACTGGAAACCAAAACCAAACCAAAACCTTCGCAACAAATATGCATAGTCAAGTAACACAAATTCCCAGAGAGCCATTTCCAAAAATATGCATATTTCATTCTGTACCCTAAGTCCATCACTTCCCTGCAGAAGGTGGGCAGCAAGTTTCATCACGAGTTCTCTGAAATAATTGTTGGTCATTGTGTTGATCAGTGTTCTTAAGTCATTCAGAGTTGCTTCTCTTTAGAACGTTGTTATTATTGTATAAATTATTCTCCTGGTTCTGCTCATTTCCCTCTGCATTAGTTCATATAAGTTTCCCCAGATTTCTTGAAACCATCCTTTTCATTATTTCTTACGGCACAATAGTATTTTATTACGTTTATATGCCATAATTTGTTCAGCCGTTCCCCAACTGATGGACCACCCCTTAGTTTCTAGTTCTTTGCTACCACAGAACGAGCTCTGACAGATATTTTTGTACATGTGTCCTTTCCCCCAATTGCCTAGCTCTGTCAGTCTTACTTCAACAGCACCTCTCATCTATTTTTTTCACTCATAGTCCCAGTTCAGCACCTCATCATTCTATTATCACAAGGACCTCTAGTTGGTATCTCTGCCTCTAGACTTGCTCCACTCCAATCTTCCCTCCACACAGGAACCAAGTTGGTCATAGGATTGTAGATCTGGAGCTGGAAAGCAACCTCAGAAGTCATGTAGTCCAATCCCCTTGTTTTACAAATGGGGAAGATGATTCCCAGGGAGGTTGACTCGACTAAGATCACACATGCAGTAAGCTTCAGAGAGGTCATTTGAACCTAGATGCTCCGACTGTGGAGCCAGTGCTCTTTCCATTATAACATTATTTCCTTTGGTACACTTAAAACAGATCTGATAGCCTCCAATGACTTCCTAGTGCCTCTAGGACAAGACACAAACTCCTCAGTTTATACCCTTCATCAATTGACTCCATCTGCCTTTAACTTATTTCATGTTGCTCCTCTTCCTTCAACAGTTTCAAAAGCTTCTGAGAAGTCAAATAGGAGAGTAGAGTAAAAGATTATTGGATTTTGTGGTTGAGAGATGATGATAATGCTGGAAAAGTGGTTTTGGTCTAGTGGATAAGCCTGTAGAGCATCCTCAAAGCCCTTCCTCTATCAGACTATAGCCTCTATTTGTTTTCTCTCTTCCTCACTCCCAAACTTATTCCTCAATCTCACTGAGACCTCCCAGTCTTTCAACCCCTTAGCATTTTCTCAGGACATCACCCCCTCTCTGACTTCACTTTCCTCTTCAGTCTCAACTTAACCAACTGAACTCTATGCTATTGTCTACTCTTCACTCTTGCTGTCACCCTGTGGTCACTCATCCCTTTCCCAAACCCCAGTCCTGGATTATCTCCACTATATGCCTCCTCTACTTGTGTGCTGCTGAATGCAACTGAAGGAAAACTCACAACTACGCTGACTGGAATTGGGCCCTCTCTGTAGTACGCTATCTTTTTGTTCACCCTCATCAGTTCTCTAACTCCCCACAGCTTTTCTGGACCTTCTCTTCTCTCTGCCACTGTCTCATGAAAACCTGATTAAAAGAATTCATTTGGGAGTACTTGGAATTCAGCGAAGTATACAGCACCTGTTCTTTCAGTTGAATCTTGAAACAAGCAATTAACTGTATTTGAATACTTAAAAATGTATAAATGGCATTTTCACGTAACAGATTACGTCTGTGATCCAGTGACACGGACCTTGCTGTTCTTTACAGGACGCTCCATCTCTACTCCAGCATTTTCATTGGTTGTCTCTCACACCTGGAATTTTCTCCTATCTGCCTCTTGGTCTCCCTGGTTTCCTCTGAAACCTGTAGATAATGACTCATCTTTTGCAATAAGCCTTTCCCCAACCTCCCTAAGTTTAATGTCTTCTGACCTTACCTCTTAATTTATCACTTGCAAATGCTATGTCATTACCCCCACCCCACTCCCAATTAGACTGTGAGCTGAAGAGCAGGGAAGGAGTGTTTTTGCCTTTCTTTGTATCCCAAGCACTTAAGCACAGTCTGGTATATTGTTGTCGTTCAGTCGTGTCTGACTCTTCGTGACCCTGTTTTGGGTTTTCCTGGCAAAGATACTGAAGCGGTTTGCCAATCCTTCTCCAGCTCCTTTCACAGATGAGGAAGTAAGGCAAACAAGGTTAAGTGACTTGTCTAGCTAGTAAATATCTGAGGCCAGATTTGAACTCTGGATGATGAGTCTTCCCGACTCCAGGCCCAACACTCTATCCATGGTGCCACCTAGCTGCCCAGTCTGATAATAGGGTTACCTGACTGACTTCTCCAAAGCTTCCTACACCAACCCTTCCCATTCTCTCTGGCCTTTTACTTTACTGAGAAAATTAAGGACATTTGACATGAGTATCTTTTTCTCCCAGGCAAGGAAACTCATTCCATCAATGAAACTGCATTTTTTCTGCAATTTCTTATAACTGAAATGATCTATTTTACCTTTTGTGATGGTCTTCACCCCTTATTTGGTTGAGAACTCTTCCCCTAGCCATAGCTATGAAAGACACTCAAACTGGTTATCTTCTAATTTTTAAGTTCTGTGACCTTTAATATCTAGACCAAATAACCACTTTGCATACTGTGGCTTGTGATCCAAATTTTAGCTAAATGGCACTCCAGTCTTTCCAAAAGTACTTTTTCCCCCAAGTAATTACTTTTCAGTTAAACATTGGGCTATTGAGTTTAACTGATTTTTCCTATCTAATCTGTTCTATTGATCTACTTTTCTATTTTTAAGTCAGTATTGTAGTTGTTATAATTACCGTTTCAAAGTATGATTTGGAGTTGAGAAGGGTTAATCCCTATTCATCCCCCTTACATTCTCCTCCACCTCTAATTTCTGAAGAGCTTACTAGGGAGAAATAGGTACAAATGATAAGGAAATAAAGGAACTTGGGGAAGTGTGAGAATCACTAACAACCATAGGGGATGGGGTGGGGAATCAGGAAAGACTTTGTAGGAGGTGGTATTTTAGCTGAACTTTGAAGGGAGCTAGGGGATTTTAATAAGTGGAGGTGAGAAGGAAATAGTCATCCATTCCAGGCATGGTTGACAGCCTATACAAAAATACGAAATGGAAATGTAACAGGTAGGAAATAATGAGTATGTCAGTTTGGCTCAAAATAATACAAGGGGGGTAGTAATGTAAAGTCAGTCCAGAAAGACAGGCTAGAGTTAGAAGGGCTTTAAAAATTTAGGTTATATCCTAAATGTAATAGGGATCCATTGAAACTTTTTGAAGAGGGCATGACATGGTAAGACCTATGCTCAGAAGAATCACTTAGGCAGCTGTCTGGAGGTCAGAGACTGGAGGCAGTAAGACAAATTAGGAGACTATTGCAGCGGACTCAGCAACAGATGATGAGGAACTGAACTAGTGCAGTGATTTTGGGAGTGGAAAGAAGGGGACAGATAGGAGAAATGCAGAGGGAGGGACAAGACTTAGTAGCTCAATATGAGAGGGGGATGTGGTATACCCATGTCAGAGGGAAAGGATATGGATGATGACAATGATGACGACACAGGAAAGGGGTCTGAGAAGGAATACTGAAACAGGCAGGAGAACCAGGTAAGAACAGTCGTGATAAACCTGGGAAAACAGAAAATTCAGGAGGAGGAAGTGGTCAATAGTGTTAAAAGCTGCAGAGGTCAGAGAAGGCCACTGAATGAACAATTAAGATAAAATACAGAATAAAATGTAAAAGAATGGTCACAAAGTGAAATGGGGCTTGTTTGCCTTTACAAGTAGTTAGGGTCTCTTCACAAGATGCTTGACCACTTCTTGTAGGTTGTAAAGGGAATTTCTTAGGTTCTGAGGTCTCTTTTGACTTTAAGACTGTGTGAATGTGCTCTTCTGTCTAAAAAGCATTTTAATGCTGATAAATAATTCAGAGGCTAAACCAGCCCCCTTCCTGTGTGATTCATGCTCATGGTTAATTCCTCTCAGGTGCAGTACTAGGCTTAGATCCATGTAAACACACTGCCCTCTGGAGGCAGCAGCTCTTTCAGGCATTGGAAAAAGTAGCCATCCCTGGAGGACTTGCATTTGCATCAAGGAGCCTGGCAAATCTTGTAAAAATCTCTACATAAGAAATATTAATGGGGCTCATTCTTGGATTTTTAAGTAGGCATTTTTGAACATTCACTTGTAGTTCTCAAGCTTTCCTCCCTCTTGTTTCCAAATAAATCCACAATTTAAGGAAATAATTTTTAAAAAAGTAACCATATTTGTTGCCATCCACATACACTCCTTTTTATTGGACAATTAACAAGAAAAAAATCATTTGGCACAAGAATGCCAATTTATTATTATTTTTGGACACAAACACAAAAATATCCCTGCAAGCAAAAAAAAAAATTACATCGAAAAACTGAAACAATCAACATTCTGTCAAAACACCAGGCTATGACACCCCTTCCCCTCCCTTAACAGTTTAGAAAGTACCTCGTATTGCTAGACATACATCCAAATCCAAATTTAATAAAATACCATTTGAAACATTACAAGTCTAACAATATAGAAAACAAAATTACATCATTAGTCAAAAGAACAAATGCAAACATTTTACAATGAAGTTTCAGCCGTTAGACATAGAAAGATCATGAAAATGTCAATAGCAAGGGATAAGAAAATCTTTAAGTGATAACAAGTTCTCTCCTTAAATTTCACAAGGAAAAAATCTTGTAGTTGAAACAGTATTGATACAATGCCCTTGGACTCTACTTTCTTAAAATGAAAGTAGAGTTACTGCCTTGCTATTGAGCAAGAAAATCGAGAACATTCACAAAGGTTGTTGGGGAAGGAGCAGAGAGGGGGTAACTTGCCAAACAGCATCTGAACCAGGACATCTTTCCCAGAGGCAGGGAAGGAGAAGGCTGTTGTGCTAGGTACTAGACCAGCCTGACATCTGTGCCTAGAATGTGATCAGAGGATACAAACTGTGCAAAACATGTTTGCCTGTAAATCACAACCTTTGGGAGCAGCTACAGGCACAATATTATCATGTAGTACTTACAGTAAGAATAAATGTTCTGCCTGCCCAGACACCTGGTTGGGGCAAGCTAGCCAGTCCATTTTACAGATTGTTCAGAGTTCAGCTCTTAACCAAACAGAAATCCTAATTGGTTTCACAGTGGGGTCTCACCACTGTTCTTTGTAAATGTTCTTGTGCCTCATCCCCAAATTAACTTTGCTACATTTCAGTCTTTCACACACCACATAACAGTACCTAATAGGCTTTATTTAAAAACAGAAAAGACCCCAAATATCCTATAAACTACTGCTACAGAATGCACACCTCCCATTGATTGACACATGCATAATGATTCAGTTCATTCCAAGGGGTTATATAGTCAAAACTGTCAAACTGCAAATTAATTCTACTTCAGACCTGCTTGTATTAGTATTGCTGCAATTCTGATTTTGCAATGATTACTTCTTAAAGATATATACCCCATGGCAATGTTTCCCCCCCCAATAATTATAGTTATTAATACACTTGCATTTTACTTTCCTCCAAAAGTAACAGCATTGCACTGATAGGAATTGTTCCTATAAAGTTAGGCCCCATTACCCCCTCTCCCCCCCCATCCCCACACTGGTTAAAGAAACCATTTTGTGCAGGTGCACCTGAGGTCCTTCCTAGAATCAATCCAGTCTGAAGTCACAGCTTCACTGTTCTCTGCCTGTGGCCCACAACGAGTGCACGTTGTCAGAGACAAAAGCAGAAACTTCTTGCCTGATAACTACCTCCAAGTGACCTCACCTGGCCAGACAGACACCCAGCAGGTAGATCCCTCTGGTCCTCCTCATCCAAGGGTCTATTTTCTCTTCCAGGTGCCTTGTGTCTCTTCCTCCAAGGCTGGAGGACAGAGCTGCTGATGGTTTATTCTCTGTGCTCTCCCTGAACAAATGTGAATAAAAGCAGCCATCTTGCTGAAGCGGCAACTAGCCTCTCACTGACATATCCTGATTTTTATTATCCAAGTGAGGTATTTTTTTAAAAAAGAAAAATGAAATCTGTGCACTGTGCCTCAGGGGCAGAGCTCGCTCTTCAGTCCCAATGCTTACAGTGTAAAACAAAGTCTCAAGTCTTTGCCTTGAATACAGGTTATAAAACTTCCTGTTGAGAAGTGTCGGCACACCCAGCGGTGATGCCGAAAAGAGACAGCAGATGGCAATGTAAACTTGGATGTGTGTACAAACTTGCTTAAACGACTGGAGAAAAACATCATCTGACATTGCTGAACTTTTAAAAAGGCCAGTTTAGTACACGTGGTTCAGAACTGCTATTGTGCTAACAGCAGCTACCACTGCAGGAGCCACTGAGATTCTGAGAAACAGGGTCCGTCCACGCTCAGGTAGACACGGGACTGATGAGTTTACAGTGTAACTGATGCTTACTTGATCTCAATTTCCTTTGTTTTAACATGAAAGGAAGTCACCCTCTAAGTCGGTGGAATATAAAAGCTGGTAAAGGAAATATCAAGCCTGTCATAACACATTTTAGCCTAAAAAACCAATTGTGGTGGGAGAAAAAAGTGAAAACTGAGAACAATCTAGGCTGGCATACAGTAGCTATAACATACAACTTTATAAAACATGCACTGTATGTAACTGTGGGAGCATCCTAAATTGCCAAGGAGAAGTTCAAAATGCTGGTACAGGTACACGTCTCTAGGTTGCTAGCACCACACAACATACTGACTGTACAAATCAGCAAAAGCCTTTCCTAAGGGCAACAATCACATTCACACTTATTTTTAAAAAATCAGACAGACAGAAAGGACACCAATAGTGAATACAAAACAAGTAAAAATAACCTTTATAAAGGCATGAAAATGTGTCTTTTCTGACTGGTTTCAGAAATTTCCAGATTGTGAAGTCATAAGAAATATTAGATAAATTCATGCACAACCCTTGGCCAGAAAACTACATTTTAGGGGTAGGGGGTGGTGGTGGGAGGGGGAGCCTTTAAAAAAAAGTTTATTGCCAAAGTTAACCATCTACAAGAAAAATTTAAAAAATCATTTACTTTTATCAAACCACACAGCAGCATAAAATGGGCACTTTGTAAAACTTGGAAAAATACCTAAAAGCTAATTTTTCTTTTTTTTTCTTTCCTTTTCTTTTTTTTTTTTAAAGAAGGGGAAAACATGAGTACTTTTACTGTCCCATGGCAGTGTTATCTGTAATTATTCCAGGCATCCCTCTCTGGTTCTATGACGCATTCAAAGGTTTACCCAATGGGACCTGCCTGTGAGTCTGCAGTCGCAAACAGTGCAATCACTCTGCTGCTCGTGCCTGCACCAGCACACTTTTGCAGAGATCAAAAAGATAAAACTAGTAAAAATGACAAACTGCAATACCTTCCAAAATTAATGCTTCATAAAGGCATTTACAATAGTAAAGTAAAAAAATCTCTGTTAAAAAGTCTATGGCCCCACACAATACACAGCTACGTTGAAGTAAGATGATGGGTGGTCTGCCCCTCTCAGTCATGCACACCTGCTTGATGAACGCAAAGAAAAAGATTTACTTCATCCCATCAAACTGGAGGATTGAGGCAATAACCACCACTAGCAAAATATTCAATAGAAACCTCTTATGTCAATTTCTTTAAAAATTTCAGGATGACCAGTCTTTTTTATGCTTTGAGGTAAAAATTCAGTCCAATGCATCAGAAAAGACAGTCTACAAATTTCTATTACTAAAAAAAAAAAACAACCCAAACAACCCCAAACAAAAAAACAACAAGAAAAAAAAGAAATGGCTCAATTCTGTTGGTGCATCAGACACTACTGACTGTTCAGAACTGCTGGTAGAAGACTGAAGTCAACTCGGCCCTATCTAATAGAAGCAGTAGGATTTCAAAACATATCAAGACCACGTGGTAAACAGGCCACAAGGTGTGCCAAATCCACTCAGTCTTCACAAAGGATCTCAGGCAAAATACATTGTGTGCTGGGTATCATGGTGGATCTGCACAGCCTTGGCCAGGGCCTGGGGATCCCGGCCATTGCTCTGTCCTGACACGTGACTTCCCTCGGCACTGTGAAGGAAAAAACAAGGAAGAACCAGGTGCAACCAAAAAATGCTATGAAGTAGTAGAGGAATTCAATTTCCCCAGGCATGTGGCCCAACAACAAGAAGTCAGTGCTCACAGACAGACTTTTAGAGCAGAATGTGCACTATTCAGCTGCGGGCATCTGACTTGAGGCAGGGCCCAGAAACAGCCTCATTTAGAGATGGAAGGAAAGGCTGAATGTGCTCTGCTCCTCACAGAGTAACTCAACAACCAGTCCAGATGTTCTGCTTGGTTCAGATGAGTACTCTCAGGCAGGATGTTTTTGGCACAACTCCCCACACACACTAGCACACATTTACAGAACTAAAGCTGCACATACAGATTAGGGGCTCAAGGCTGCTTAGAGTCAAGTCTAAGGGACATTTTTTATGCTACCTACTACGGACAAAACTGGCTACACCTTTGGAGACTCATTAAAATGCTTCTGAAAAACCACACTGTCTTTCTTTACTTTAAAAATGTCCTCTGAGCAGTCTGTTGCTACTTTTTTCCCTTCTCCTAGGATAGGTTTATGTTTGCTGCTTCACAGACTGTAGAAGTATAAACTAGTAGTCTGGTTTCAGGAATTAATTTCTCTTGGTGTAATGCAAAATTCTCAATGAGGTCGTGCCACTTTATATGGTATTTGGGATTAAGAGTCTAGAAGAAGGTTTAAATAATATAAAAAGGCTAAAACAATTAATTTTTGAATAATATATGCTTCCACAAAACCAAGAAGATAATTTATTGCCTGAGAGACTCTTACCTGTCATGATCCTTATCCACGAGGTGGTACCTTGCCCTAAATGCTACCAACCGGGCATAGTAGGCTGGGGCTGGAATGGAGACTGAGCGAGTACATCTTACGTAGGTGTGACAGAGCTGGTAAGTAAGAAGCTGGAGTTCGTCTGCAGTAAAGCAGTTGTCATCCCATAAGACCTGATAATGCGATGGGCGGCTGGTTCCCTGGGGTGGAATGGGGGGGGGAGGAAGAGGGAGAGAGGGAAAGGGAAAGAGAAAGAGAGACAGACAGAGAGACAGAGAGCGAGAAAGAGAGAGATAGTTAGTTTTAAGATGAACTTGGAACTGAAACTGGCTGGGCCATCACTAGAGAGTTCAGAGCTGCTTAAATTTCTCCTTAAGCTCAGAAATAATATTCTAAGATTCCAAAGCTCAGATGATGATAGTTCCAGGACAGTGACTCCCAAAATGATCAACGGGGGTACTGTGTCACTACTTAATAAGTATACAATGTATTTTACTTTGATTTTTATTTAATTCCAACAAAACATGCAAGGTGAACTTAGCATAATAAACATACCTTCTACAGATGGAATAAATAGGTCTTTTGTGTATGTATGTGTATGTATGTATATTTTTTAAATATAAAGCAGTGCTGTCAGAATCACAGAATTTCAGAGTTGGAAAGGATCTCAGAGGTCATTAAGTCCACCATGTAACTGAACAATTGATTACTTAACCTTTGTCTGAAGATCTTTAGTGAAGGGAGCCCATCTCACTTTTGGATAGCTCCGTTAGGGTGTTTTTCTTTACATCAAACCCAAATCTGCCTTTCTGTAGTCCACTGCCTTCTGGGGCTAAGCAAATTAAGACCAATTCCTTTTCCACAGGACTTCCCTTTAAATACTTGAATATAGCTATCATATCCTCCCAAAAAGTCTTCTCCAGGCCTTTCCCTATCTTGGTCACTATCCTCTGGGCTCACTCTAGCTTGTCAACGTTCTTCCAAAAATGTGGTGCCCAGCATTTAACAAAATACTCCATTGCTATTTGACAAGCACCTGACCTGCTATAACAGAAGACGCAACATTTGTACAATCTCTAATATGACTGCAGCCTAAGACCATATTAGCTCTTTTGGCTATCAATTGAATCATACATAACTTGCAGTCCACTAAAATTCTGAGATCTTTTCCAAACTGTTATCAAGTTGTGCCTCCCCTTTCTTGTGCATTTGGTTTTTTGAACCCATTAATTACAATTAAATTTCACTTTATTAGATATAGCCCAACGTTCTAGTTTGTTGAGATCCTTTGATCTTTTTGAATCCAGACTGTCATCCAATGTCTTAGCTATTCTTCTACCTTCATAACATCTGTGAACCTGCTAAGTGTGTTATCTATGCCTATATCCATATCACCAATAAAAATGTCAAACAACAAAAGGTCAAGTACAGATTATTGGGGGCATTCTCTAGACACAGCACTCCAAGCTGATAGTGAGTTCCAAATCCACCCAACTCTACTATTGCCTATCTCATATTTCTCTATTTTTAAAAAATAAGAATAAACGTGGAAGCTTTGTCAAATGATTTGCTAAAATCTCAATAAATTGTATCTGTGCCATTTTGATGCTATACTAGTTTACTAGCATTTCTATAAGAAACTGTAAAGTTAGCCTGATAAGACCTATTCTTTTTTAAAAAGTTGTATTGATGCATTTAGTTTTTATATCATAATCTTTTCTACAAGTATCCTTCACCCTAGCAAAATTTAATTCTCCCTTGTTACAAAAGAAAAACAGTAAAGTAAAGCAAAACAAAACAATCCATGAAATACTATGCTTTGATAATTCCATACCTATCTGCTGAGAGGATGAAGGTATATTATCTCTATACTAGAACTAATTCAATAACATTCAGTAAACAATAAACATTTATTAAGTGACTCCTACGTGCTAGATACTGTGCTAAAACCTTAGGACATAAAAAGAGGCAAGACAGTCCCTACCCTCAAGGAACTTATAATCAAATGGAACCATTTTCAGTTGTTCAGAGTTTAGTTTCCTTTTAGTGATCTTTTCATTTATGTTGCTGTAGTCACTGTGTACGTTATTCTTTTGGTTCTGTTTATTTCAGTTTATATCAATTCACACCAGATTTCCCATGTTTCTCTTCTTATTCTATCATCACTGATTAATTATATGAAAGGTTTTAAGTTTTATATAATCAAAACTATTTATTTTGTCTTTTATGATCACCTTTGGCACAGTGGATAAGGAGCCAGAAGACGTGGGTTCAAGTTCTACTTCTGACCCATACTGGCTGGCTGTATGATCCTTCTGCCTAATTGCCACCCCCTATAACAATCACCTCTATGCTTTAAGACCTCTTACCTTAAACATACCTGTTGAAGATATCTTTCTTTTCCCTAATTTTATGATGTGACCTTTTATACTCGTGTTGTATATACATTAGGAACTTATTGTGGCATACGGTACAAGCTAAAGGTCTAATTCCTGCCAGACTGATTTCCCAATTTTCCCAGCAGTTCTTATTGAACAGGGGAGCCTTCCATGAGTTTAAGTTCTTGGGTCTATCACATACTTTTGTTTGCTTCTTTTATCTGTTCCACTGATTTACTTTGTTTTTAACCAGTACCAAACAGTTTTGATGGTTTTTTTGAACTGGACCTGTGGTTTCATTTCGATGAGTGTCATTTAAACTAGTAAATAAGTTCTACCAGTGCAGGTTGGCACTTACTCTTCACCTTACAGAGAGCTGCCTGAGAGACTGAGTTGCCTGCCCAAGATTATAAGGCCATAATATTTCAGTGGCAGGACTAGAACTCAGGTCTTTCTGACTCCCAAATTTTGATGATTATTCTTTATAATAGAGTTTGAGGTCTGGTATTGGTTTGTCCACTTTTCTTTCTTTCATCGCCTCCCTGGGGAATCTAGGCCTTTTGTAATTTCTTCCTCCAAATGAGTTTTGACTAGTTCCATACAGTATCCCAGTTGATATTTTGATTGGTATACAATTAAAATTTCAGAAACTTTTATCATTTTTACTATAGACACAGCCCAGGAAGACTTGGGTTTAAGGTTTCCTCTGACAACATCCTGGGCTGTGTGATTCTGGGCAAACAACGAAGCTCCTCTGAGCTTGAGGTAACCCTCTAGGACCATAGTTTGCAGGAAGGGTGAGGAGCTGCACTGGTAGAGCAGCTTTCTCACCAGGAAGTTCTCTATGCCAGTGAGATGACAGGTATTATACCTGTCCCTGACCTCGGTGTGCCTTGGCAGGTTAACTCCTAGATATTTTGTGAAATGACCAATTCTGGATGAAGCCTCTCCAAATTGAGCTCTTGTCTTGGCATCACAAACTGCCTATTGCATATTTCTAACTGGATGTCCCACAGGCCTATTAAACTTGAAGTGTTTGAAAAAGACCTCATTGTCTTTTCACTCAAATTTATCCCACTTCTAAACTTCCCTACTTCTATTGAGGGTACCACCATCCTTCTAATCTTTCAGATTAAAAACCTAGGAATCATCCTAGAGTCTTCATTTTCTTTTCTCCTCCATATACATCTAATTGTTAGTCAAGTCTTGTTAATTTTACCTCTACATCTCTCCAATCTATTCCCTTATCCATATTCAGCCACCATCATGCCAGTTAGGGCCTCATTACATCTCCCTGTGAACAATTACAATGTCCTCCTCTTTGGTTTCCCTGCCTCTCCTCTCCAATCCACATTCCACACAGCAGCCCAAATGACATTCCTAAAGCATAGATTTAACTATGCTGGTGCCCTGCTCAATCAACAGTGGATCCCTATTACCATTAGGATTTAATTAGAACTCTTCCATGTGTCATTTAAAGCCCTTTACCACCTAGCTCCCATCTGCTTTTCCAGCCTTATCAAACTGCTCCCCACTCATTCGCTCTGCTTCAGCCACATGGGCCTTCTTGCTGCTCCTCACATATGACAGTCTGTCTCCCATCTGAGTTTTGCACAGGTTATCCCCCATGTCAGGAATGCACTCCTGCCTTACCTCCACTTCTTAAGACTCCCTAGCTTCCTTCAAAACTCAAATCAAATGGCACATCTTACATGAGGTCTTTTCTGATTCACCCAGCTGCTAGTGACTCGTCTCCCAAAATTACCCTGTGTTTATTTTACATATATAGTACTGTTTTATGTATATGTGATCTCCTCTGATCAAAAATGATCTCACTAATTTCACTTTTGACTCTGTATCTTCAGTGTCTAGCACATGAAAGTCTGTAGGCTGATGGAATGACTGCTGGCTTCATTTTCTAGATATTCATTACTTATCCTTTTAATAATACCTTCTTGAAATCTGCCAGGAGTTCAAGTTAAGCTCCCTTTTTTGGCCTATATTTTGCAGCCTGCACTTTTTCTTTTATTGAAAAACCAGGACATTTTCCCTGCCTGTAGCACCGTTCTTGTTTTCCATGTACTTTCAGAAATCATGGATGATATTTTGGCAATCAAAAACAATTATAATGAATAAAAAATGAATTAATTTACAAGTATTACTGAATTTATAGTAGTCTTTTCTCAATCAACAGAGTGACTTATATTCAATTTTTGGATGTTAAAATGGGACTTCCATATTTAAGGCTGGGAACCAGATATAGATACATCTATATATCTCTATGTAATGGAAACTGTTGAACTAGTAAATGCCTATCAAGTCATAAGTCTTGACCTACTTCCAAATTACCTGAATTCCTGCGTGACTACAGAGGTAGAAATCAAATTCAGATGGATGTGTGATAGTGCTGTCCACAGTAGTACCTGCTGGTACATTACCACTTTTCCCCACCTATTTAGAAAAGAAAACACACAGGCATACAAAAAGATATAATGAGCCATATAAAGCAGAATTCTATGTTTGATAAGTTAACTGCTCAAGTGAGGTGTCTGAGGCAGCTTGCCTATAAATTTCTTCTAGCCCAACCATTTAATTTTCAATCATATTCCAATAGCAGTCCAGACCAGGGTTTCTTGACAGGGTCTAAATAAGGGACTACTCTCCCTATAGCACCTAGCTCTTGATCACAGTCATTTGTAATACAGGCTGCAATATTTTTGTGAAAGAGGAAAAAAAACTGCACTGACTGGGTTCTAAAATAGAGAAGCTTCCCTCCTAAGTCAATTTTATTGTTTACTTAGGAGACATAAAATAACAACTTTCACTAAAAATATTAAGTTAGAAATATTTTAATTAAGTTAATAACAGAAAAAGTAATAGGGCCACATATATGTCATCCCAAGCTAGATAAGGTTACTTTACTTATATGCATAGTGTATTATGACAGACAAAGCCTTGGACAGCAAGTGAAGAGACCTGGAGTTCAGTCTCCGCTGCACCACTTGAGCTGTGGCTTTGCAAACTTATTCAACCACTCTGGGTTTCTGTTTCCTTATCTGTAAAATGATCTCTCAGGACTTTATCTAAGTGAAAAGCCCAATAAGCACAAATATTGGGAGAGACAGAGTTAGGGATAAACAACTGGCAAACAAATCAAATGCTATAACTGACTCTTCCTATTTTCACTATTTCATGTGTCAGTAGATTTCAACTACATTTGAGAAAGCCTATTTAGTACACTTAGCACAATATACAGAAGTTATTCAAATTGGACCCTGAAGGTAGGTGTTATTAGCTGTGACTATATTTTTTCCTTCTGGAAACTCATACAGCTTCTGCAATAGTAATGCTGTATTTTGAGCAAAAATCTAACTTCCAATGAATTCTTGTACAGATGTGGACACCTGGCTGGAGCCATAGGAGCTGAAATGTAATTGAAGTATAGTGCTACCATGATTATTCCATAGTAATGTTGTCTGAGGTGTGAGGGAGGCCGAGAGATAAGGAAGGCCTGGAGAGTTGTAATGATCCCAGGAGCTTGGTGAAGAAAATTCTGAATTCCACTGGGATTTGGATGGGCTAATTAACCCACGTCCCAAAGCCTTATGGACAAGCAGATAACAAAGATAAAGAAATCTTAAAAACTGGAGCAGCTACAGAGAACTGAAAAGGATGATATATGATCTAAGCAGAGGCAAAACCTGTTCAGGGAATTTCTACTAATAAAGAGGCAACCACATGGATTTTAAAATAATTTGCAGGAATAGAAGCAGAGGTTTGTGTCTGTGGACCTAAGGCCCAAACAGAAATGTGTTGTTTCTTCAATGACTAAAGGAGTAAAAAGAATCAGTGCTGCCTTACAATATGGTTGTAAAATAAGCATGAACTAACAAGGAAGGACAGGGACACAAAGGACTGAGCTATAGGAGGAGCCACTCTACCTGGGGCAGGAGAAAGGGGAGGCCTGGAAGAGACAGTCAAGCTGAAAGCCAAGATCAAGCAAGCTGAGAACCTAAGACCATACAACTAATAACTTACCTCCATCTGTTTACATTGGATGTGGTGGCAGGGAAGGAGGCCACAGGAGAAAGGAAAGGGTAAAGGCCATGAATCCTAGAAGTAAGGCCTCTGACTCAGCCCTCTCTTACTTCCCACCCTCAACCTACCCAAAAGACAGCAGCGGAAAGTTACAGAAGCAAGCCACGATGAGAACTTAGAAGCATTCTGTGTGGACTTTTTGTCTTGTCACACTGCTGTCCCAAATGTTTGTGGCTACCAATCAGAAAATCTCTATAAATCTACAGCTGTTATTCCCCCGATACAAATCTCCAACCTGGTGAACTGGGCCAATCAAAATGTGAGATGAATTAAGTGAGTGTTTCAAGTTATTTACTTACCCTGCTTGAGCAATGAAAAGTAAGATTTAGATTTTCATAAATGCTATGTGTTTACATGCACAATATTCTCATATTCACTCATCTACCCAGGATAGAATAACAAGAAAAATAAAATTCCAAGGGTAACAAGAGTTAAATGGAATTTTGCTAGACAACACCCCTATTACAACATGCCACACAGTATTCCCTCTAATTCCTTACCCTTTCTGTTTTGTCTGCACAGAAGAGTCGAGTGTGATGCCTTTTCTGTACAACAATGTATGTTATACCTGGTCGGTAATCTTCTTCCAAGCTAATACATGCCTTCCGAATTGCTATTAATTCTGGCCAAGCTACCTAGAAGTTAGAAAGTTAGTTATGTTTAGATGATAATCCTCATTTCTTTACTTAGGTGTGATTTAAATGGGGGTTAAATTTCCCACACAAGTGAAGAGTAGGGGGAAGGAGGGAAGAGGATGACAGGCAGGGAAAAGCATCAGAACTCTCTCCCAGAATGGGCCACCTTCCAAATTCCAATAGTAAAAACTGAAGGGCACCTGCTTCATTTGTCCCTCAGAGACCCCTCCACGGTAGTAGATGATTCGAGTGGGCTTGAAGCGCGTAGATTTGTAGAACTGGATGAGAAGTTCTCGAACCATATTAGTCAAGTCCTGGATCACCTCCTGGCTGTAGAGGAGCTCCTGAGAGGTCTCTTGGCGAGAAGTCTGTACTCGCACTGTAGCACAGTAACGGCTGGGGTGTCCATCCATGCTACCAACCACGGCAGCAATGGAGGGCTTCTTTCCATCGCCAGCAGGAGGGTGAGTAACATCTGCTCCCAGAAAAATGACAGGCTGCTGGAACACCGAGGGCCTGTTCAAATTTAAAGAGACATTTCATTCATTTACACATGAAAGATAAAGATTATACTTGGCAAGTTACTGAAGCAACTGAACCACCATTAATTTACAGATGGTAAGGCATGGACCACCGCTTCCTAAACTTGACATGGATATCCCAAGGCTCCAGTGAGTACCTATACAACATAGTCTGTGACTGGAATATAATATTCCCATAAGAGCAGGGAGAGAAGGTACACTTTGGGCATATCACCCATTCTGAAACCAAGCTGTCTATATGACCAGGAAAGATTTTCCTGAGGATCTGTTTCTCTCTTCACTTAGAATCAGATTTCTATGACTGATGTCAAAGAGCCAAGATCTGTTGGGCACCCTAAAGACAGAGCACTGAACTGGAATCAAGAGCATTTTATTATTTCTGAACTTCTCTTTTCTTTCTTTTTTTTTTTTTTGCTAGGCAATGGGATTAAGTGACCTGCCCAGAGTCACACAGCTAGGAAGTATTATGTGTCTGATGCCAGATTTGAACTCAGGTCCTTTTGACTCCAGGGCCGGTGCTCTATCCACTGCGCCACCTTGCTGCTGAACTTCTCCTGAATGCTAAAATTCAGGAAGAGTCATTTATTTTTGCTGTGCTCATTTCTCCATCTTCAAGCATATCTAGTAAAGAGATACCAAAACCTTTTAACTTCAACATTTGTTCAGCAAGTACTACAAGCAAACCTCACATAAGTAAAAATCTAATAAAAGTTTAATGAACTGAAATCAAGAAGAGTAAGATAAGGTACCGGACTTCAAGGAGTTGATGATCTAAGGTGAGTGGCAAATAATATACATGTGAATGAACATGTATAAGGAAAATACAAAGAAATTTTAGGTTAATTTCAAAGTAGAGGACGTTTGAGGATCTCTTTTGGGAGAAAGGATCAAGGAAAGGAATCAGGGAAGTTTATGGATAAGTGGCATTTCAGGGTATGTGTGTGTGTGGGGAGGGACAATGGGGGTGAATAGGAGGTTGGAGGGTGGAGGAAATCACGGGATATATTCAGGAAATGACTAGCTGCCGACACTTGATACAGTATCGCGTACCAAGGAAGTACAAATGAAAAATATGAACTTTTTGTAAGACCATAGACTCTCCACAGGTGGGGTTTGAGGCTACTTGTATGTAATTTCCACATACAGAATTGATAAAGCATTGCAAATTCCTCATTTTATCTGATAGATACCCAAGTTTTATTTTCAACAGATAAAAACTTGAATATCTTTATCATATAAATAGCTGACATTTATACAATACTTAAGGTTTACGAGCATTTTACTTAATTTTCTCTTTTGATCAGAACTACCACTTTGTGAAGTTGATTTGTAAGCATCTTTATTCCCATTTTACAATTGATGACACTAAAACCTAGAGGGGTTAGGTGTCTTGTTCAAGGTCATACAGTTAAAGAAATGTCAGAAAAGGGATTCTAACTTGAGTCTTTCTCGTAACTTCAACTCTAGCAAACATTCTACTATGTCACATTGCCTTTGTATCATCAATATGGTTAGAAGGATCATTTGTTTAAGATAATGCTTGGCCATCTGGGGAGCTGAAGAGACTGGAGGGGTATACAATGGTCAACTTCAAGTATACGAAGGGCTGTCACATGAAAGAGCAACAGCTGGGAGTTTTAGAGATCCAGATTTAGCTATTAAAGGTAGTACTTCCTAAAAATCAGAACTGTCAAAAAGTGGAATGAGTTTTCTTGGGAGGCAGAGAGGAAGCTTTCCCCTCTCAGCTGAAGTTTTCAAGTAAAGACTGGAGGACCAATTCAGAGGGATCTTCTAGATAGACAACTAAAGAATGTATGAAGTACTTACTACATGTCAGGAACTGTGTTAGGCACAGGGGATATAAACACAAGCAAGATAGACCATGGCTTTAAAGAGTTAACATTCTAACGGAGAGACAACACATAAAGGAGAGCTTCTGGGGTGGGGTGGGTGTGTGGTACCATGGTGTGGAAATGCCCAAGAAGTGCTGTGGATTCCTGGAGCTGGACCAAATCAGGCTAAAGCTAGACTACCAGAGCACAGGGTGACTATGGGGTAGAAGGTTAAGATTCCAGTGGGGAAAAAGAGGATCCTGATCACTGTTCAAAGATGGTATTCTTGTTGAGGTAAAGTCTGGATGAGAAGATTTCTAAGGTAACTTCTAACTCAGAATCTATGACCTTTGTAGTCTCACACATGCTGAAAAATACAGAGTTGTCACATAGCTCTGTATGAAAACAATAAATTTCACCCTCTACCTAGTACCTTAATTTGACGGTCTTGTGATCTCATCAATGTGGACACACTGCAACAATGCACCTTGCAGCCTAGACACCCATGCTTGCCCATCCTATGCAATACTTGTTCACATCCTCCTGTAATTCTACCAAACGGGCTCCCCTAACATGCCACAGGGAAAGAGAGGTGTTTCTAGTTTCTCTGACATTACATATAACATCAGCACAGCACTTTAAGGTTTGCAAATTATCTGAATCTCACAACACCTCCATGTGTCGTACGCTACTAAGTTCATTTTACAGATGAGGAAACTGAGGCTCAGAGAGGTCAAGGGACTTCCTCAGGATCACACAGCTAATAGCACTGTGAAGTAGGCTTTGAACCTAGGTCCCCCAGTCCACAATCCAGCACACTATTTACTATACCACGCTGCCCTTTATGAAGTATGTAAGCTGCTCTTTGATGATCCTTCCCTTTTACTATAGAACTGGCCTCATCTTTCCCCCTGAGAATACAGTTATATGAAGATATCCTTTATGCTGATTCTCCTGCACAACTCATCTGTAATGTGCTGCAGCCTTTTCACACCCACCATATACCTCTCTGTTGCCCTTTAAGTGATTCTCAACTTCAATTCTTCAGAGACTGTGATTTGCTATGACTCAATGTCATACTCTCTCTCTATTTTTTTTTTTGGGGGGGGGAGGTTAAGTGACTTGCCAGGGTCACACAGTAAGTGTCAAGTGTTTGGTCTGAGGTTGGATTTGAACTCAGGTCCTCTTGACTTCAGGGCCAGTGCTCTATCCACTGTACCACCTAGCTGCCCTAATGTCATACAATATTACTAAAAGAATAAAAGTGTTAAAAAGATGGGACTTTGTTTCAGGGAGAAGCCTAGAGTCATGAAAAACCCCCTGCAATTTTGCAAAGGCAATCCAGTCCATTTTCCTCTTGTTCAATTCTGGGCCTAATTCACTGTCCAATCGCTAACTGCCCAAGGGACTCAAAAAGGACAAGTTTTGTGAGCTGTTCCTTCTGCATCCAAGTGAATATGAGAGTTAAGATGAGAGACATTCTTCATCCACTTGGCTGTTCCTGTGTGGAGAGCTGAGCCAACCCTTTTCAAGTGATCAAAAGAACTCATTTGGAAATCTCTGCAATGTCAGGGGTTTTGATGAAATCTTCAAAATATCATCTGCAAGTAGAAGCATCTGGAACACTTCGTCATCTACACAGAATTCTACTTTCATCTGGAGCCTGTGTTGGACATCCTCCATGACACCAGCAAATGTGTATCTGTCTCAGGTAGATATTTCCCTGTTTTATGCCTTCATGAATGATCAGTGGGTCAGGAAAAAAAAGTCCTTCACAGAATCTGGTATGATTCTAATTCATGAATGGGGGATCCCTTGTTAGAGGAAAGACTTAAGGCAGAGCTCTGCTCTACTGAATCAAATGCTTTTTTATACCCAATAAATGTTCTGCAGCTTTCAGGGAACTGTGTGAATGTAAAAGATAGGGCCTGCTTCAGAATACTGTCTATGGTAGCCTGCCTGTTCCCTTCTTATACTTGTAACATGTAAGCTATTCCTAAAACATTTTGTCTAAGTGGGAAAATAGCTATATGGGACAGAAGATAAGGCTATTCTCTTGGTTGCCTTTTCTTTGCTAGTGTTAAAATGAGGTTTTTTTTTCATGTTTGTGGCATTACTGTCTTTCAGATACCTTGAGAATCAACCTCTCAAAGACTCCTCTGGTAAACTTGTTTTAGTCTAGTTGCTCTTCCCAGCTCTGTCTTCTTCAATGCCATTTTTACTTCTTCTTCCAACACATCTGGGACTGTGATGTGAAAATGTGGTGGCTCCACTGTCATCAATGCTGAAAAAGAGTTTGTTGTAAAAATCTTTAGGGCTCTTTTGTTTATTCTTCTCATCTGTTTGTTGTTCTCCCAATTTAATCTTCAAAAGCCACTGGGATGATTTTCCTTGGGTCTCTTTTCCAACCTTTCTTTATACTTGGTTTTCCCTCTCCACTGCTTCCTGTTGCTTTATGAAGAAATACTAATTGTAATCTTTTGATTTTTCCATAAGACTTTTTAAAATTAGATTTTTAAACTCTGAACATAAACACCAAAATGGAGTCTTTTCTCACACAGCCATAACACAAACTGTAACTCCATTTCATATCATGTTTTTAAAAAAAATTCTACATATTTTCGAAACTGTCCTCCTTGTCTGAGCTTCTTCCTGAAATGCTTTCCATTCTATCTTGTGCATTTTAAAAACATTACAGTAGTCCCCCCCCATCCCTTTTTTGAGCAATGCTACTACTCCCTCTACCCTCCAAAAAACCTAGAGAAAGGCAACCCCCCCCCCCAAAAAAAAATCTCTGTAAACATTTAAGCATAGTCAAGCAAAGTTAATCTATACCCTGGTCTTACCCAAAAATGTGTATCTCTCTAGACCTTGTGTCTCTCACCTCTCTATCATGAGGTCTCTGTCATGATTCTTCATAGATCCTCTGGAAACATGCATGGCAAATCAATGCCTAGATCAGAGCTTTTACATCTTTCAAAGCTTTTCTTAATAGGGTTGTTGTTCTTGTAGAAACCGCTTTGCTTCTAATCACTGCACTGTCAATTCATACTACCTAGGAGTCTCTGAAATTTTCTTAAAAATAATTTTATGGCATATTAATATTCCATTTTATTAATATATCACAATTTCTTCAGCCATTCCTCAAACAGCTAAGAGGCAAACTAAAGCACCTCCTTTTGATTCTAGTTCTCTGCCCCTCTCCCTTTCAGAATCAGGAAAATTGTTTTGCTTGTGACTGTTCTCCCTTTTAAATACTCCCCCAGAGCCATTTATTTCCCTGTTGAGTTTGATGTATTTCTACATCCAACTGTGTAGTACATGTATGTTCAACCTTCTTTTGCCTGTTTGAGATAAGAAATTCTTTTGGTGCTTGCTGCCTCTATCCTTTCCTCCATATTTTTATACTCTTCTTAGATATTCTAATTATGAAAAATGGCCAGTTCAATCCTCCTCTTCTTCCTTTCAATACTAGTGTACTCCTTCTTTTACTCTCCCTTCTCTTCCTCTTCTTAAAACTCCCAGAACAAAACCAACCCACGTCCTGGTCTTCTGCTCTTGTTTAGCATCCTCAATACACTCTGAAGAATTAAGGTTCTGAAGGAACATTTGCTTCTCTTCCCCTATTTGCATGTTGGCCATATATCGTTATACAGCTACTCAAATAAATTTACATTTCCAGGTTTCTCCTGACTTGTACTTATATTTCAAAGGTCTTACTCAATTCGGGGCTTTTCATCAGAAATTCTTTAGTCTTCTGTACCATTAAAGGTCCATTTCCCAGCAGGATCATATTCAGCATCGCAGGGCAAGTTATCATTTGGCTGTGAGTCTATATCTTTTGCCTTTTCGACTACTGTATTCCAAGTTCTACTCTGGCGTATAGTACCAGATGGTAATTCTTGTGTGACCTTGACTACAATTCCTTGTTACTTCAAGTCCTTTATGGATGCATTTGGGAACTCTGGATTTTTGGCACTTCTGGAATTTTTTATTTGGGGATTCCTTTCAGGATGTGATTGGGAAATCCTTTCTATCTGGTTCTAATAGATCTAGACAGTTTTCATTTATTATTTCCTGAAACACACAGTCCAAGTTTTAGAAAAAGTTGTTTTTCAGAGTCCATTGATTCTTAAATGACCTCTCCTTAGTCTGCTGTTTTTGATATAATACATCTTACATTTTCTTCTATTTTTTAAATCTTTTGATTTTTTTTAATGCTCCTTGCTGTCTCAAGTCACTAATTTCTATTTGGTTTATTCTAGTTTTCAAGAATTCCCTTTCTTGGGTAAGGTTTACCACTTTCTTCTAAGCTTATTCTGTTTCCAATTCTTTCCTTAAAAAGGTTTTATTTTTATCTCCTGCCCTATTTCTTCATGGAGAATTCATATAGTCTTTTTGGAAAAATTCACATTTTTTCTTTGAATCTCTGTAGTTTTTAACACAATTAGATCTGCAATAATTTTTTTCCCCCCTGAGGCAACTGGGGCTGCAATAAATTTTTAAACTGGATGGTGTTTTCTTTGATTTACTCACCCCTGCAGCTTTAGTTCCTGAAATTGAGATTCGTGCCAGGGCCAAGCTCTGTCCCCTGCTGAAGCTGTTTGCTTCTGCCATAGATCTCTGAAGCTCTCTGCTCTTGCTGCCAAGGGGTACAGAACCTTGTAGGCTACACATGTCTCATATCTGGTCAAGCTAGGAAGTACTGGTGCTGGCTTTGCTGTGAGTCAGGGGAAAAGGTACCTTACCTCTTGCTTGTAGGCTGCTCCCTGACTTCTTGTGCAGTTCTAGGCTCAAATATATCACTTAGTGCAGTTTCTCATTGGACTGCTTGAATATTATTCAGTCTTGAGTGTGAATTTCAGGGTTTTGATAGAGAAGGTATGAGGGAACTGGTTAGTATATCAACTGGAAGTTACTTCTCCATAAGATTTTTTCCCCCCATAAGATTTTGAAGATGAATTTTCATATACACACACATACACACACATTTTTGGTGAGGCAATCTGGGTTAAGTGACTTGCCCAGGGTCACACAGCTAGTAAGTGTCAAGTGTATAAGGCCACATTTGAACTCAGGTCCTCCTGACTCCAAGGCCAGAGCTCTATCCACTGTGCCACCTAGCTGCCCCCAAGATGAATTTATATTACAAATTGTAATTGCCCTTGATTGTCATATCTCTTGGCTGGCATCAAGATGAAGGCTTGCTGATTCAATTTTTTCAGCTCTTCTTTTTCCTTTTACGCCAACTGATTTAACACCAGTTAAGCCTCTTTAGGGAACTGTTGTCAATATTTATATTCCTTTCTCTATTTGGAGGCTGGAACAAATTCCTTAAAGTGGTCAGAATAGAATTATATTACATATTATGTTTTTCTCATTTTTATTCTTTTCTCTAGTTGTGTATAAATTTGACCTTTGTACTTGCAGTTGAGATAGGATCGGAGCAAACCTATGTAGCATGCATGGAGCTGGACTTCCAAGGTCTCATGGGATTTGCAGTCAGAAGTGACTGGCAGCAAAAAGAGTTCTTTGTAACTGCATCCTTCTTGGAGATGACTTGCCACAAGGAGGGTGATCTGAAAGCATTCAACAGCATTCCAGAAGATACAGACTTCAAAAGACGTACTTGGGAAGTATAGAGCCGAGGTTAAGGTAAAAACTGTTCAGCTGTGCCACAATGTATTTAATGTTTTGATGTTTTAAATAACAATCTCCTAGGAGAGTATGATAGGGACTATGGATTATTTACTGTATTTAAGTCAATGTGCATTTATGAGTTTTTTGTATTTTAAAAATATTTTTTGTGGAGAGTAAAAATAGTTGTCCTAAACCTTACCTAGCATGCACACTCAATACCATTCTTTTGGGAAAGAGATGCCAGGCTTTTATTAATCTAAGTTTTAAGTAATTCCTTTCCTCATCCTTCCACCATCGCTGTGGGGTAAGGGAACATATGAAGTGCTAGAGACAAGAAAAAGTCTAAGCTAAAGGCCAGGCTCCCTCAGGAATGAGTCCAGTCCCCACTTGAGTCCATAACTAGGAGGCCAGAGGATTTATAGTTATACATTCACAAAATAAGTGGTCTGAGAACACACAGAAAGCTGCTTGAGAAAGCGATCTACATTAGAGAGTTCCACCTCTCTTCTCTCTTCTAAACCCTCTGAAATCTGGCTTCTGACCTCGTTATTCAACTGAAACTACCCTCATCAAAACTACCAATGATGTTTTAAATACCTTTTCTCACCTTTTATCTTTCATGACCTCTCTACAACCTTTGAGACCATCAATCACTCATTCCTCCAAGTAATTCTCTTTTCTCTAGGTTTCCCTGATACAATTCTTTCCTGGATCTACTACCTGTCTGACCACTATTGCTACATCTTCATCAATGTCACATTAATGGGTGTTCCAAAGATCTGTCTCGGGCCCTCTTTTCTTCTCCTTCTACCAGAAGTTCTTAACCAGAGGACAGTGAACTTAAAAAAAAATTCTTTAATGAAGGAACATTAGGGTTAGAGTTAGTTCCTGGTACAGAGTAGGCACTTGGTAACAACAGTATTTCAGAACAATTGGTTTCCTTTGTAATCCTATGTATTTTATTTTATGCATTTAAAAACAATACTCTGAGAAGTGGTCCATAGGTTTCAGACTGCCAAAGGAGTTCATGATAAAAGGTGAAAAATTAATGCTCTATGCTGTCTTACTTGGTGATCTCAATCAGTTCCAATGGGTTCAGTTGTTATCTCTATGTAGATAATTCCTAGATCTACACATCTAGTTCTAGTCTCTCTCTTGACCCCCCTTCAACAATCGCCTTTCAGACACCCAGAACCGGATGGTCCATAAGCACCTCACACTCAACTTGTCCAAAACACAACTCATTATCTTTTACCGCAAACCATTTTCTCTGCTCAGCTTTTCTGTTACTTTTGAGAATACCATCACCCTCCCATAATCAACCAGACTTGCAACTTGGTGTCGTCTTTGACTCTTCATTTTCTCTCAATCTGTTGTCAAATTTTGTTATTTCTAACTACAAGGCATCTCTCCTTTACATTTCCTTCTCTTCACTCACACAGCTACTTCCTTAGTTCAGGCAGTAATCACCTCCAACTCGGGATATTGCAATGGCTTTCTAATTGGTTGCCCCCTCTTATTCACTCAGTTGTCAAGGATTTTCCTCAAATACAGGCTTGAGTATGTCACCCCTCTGCTTAATAAGTTCCAGTGACTTTACCAATCCTGGAGGTAACAGAAAATCCTGTTTGGCATTTTAAACCCTTTGCAATTTAGCCCTTTGCTACTTTTCCAATCTTCTTAGACTTTCCTCTTCTCTACACTCAATGATCCAGTTATACTGGCTTACTTGTTTCTCCATCCCCCATATTCGTGCCTTGGTACTGGCTGTCCCCCCCCAAGTCTCTGGAATGCTCTCTCCCCTCAACTCCACCTCTTAACTTCTCTCACTTTCCTTCAGGACTGAGCTCAAATCCTAATTTCAGGAGGCTTTTCCCAGTCTCCCTTACTGCTTGTGTGTTCCTCTGAGATTATCTTCCATACTGCATGTGTATATTACATGTCCATAGCTTTCTTCTCCATTAGATTCTGAGCTTTGAGGGCAACAACTATCTTTTTGCTTTTCTTTGTTATTCTAGTGAGCAGCACAAGGCCTAGCAAATATTAAGCACTTAATAAATGCTTACTGGTTTGATAAACTAAAATTATTTTCCTAGTGTTATTTTAAAAAACACCTCATCCTGAGTTCTGCAGTAAAATGACCGAATGTCATACGGAATGGCATTTTTGTTGCATTTGGATGCACAACAAAATTAACTCAGCCAACTCCTTTGCTTTCCTCTTCAAGGAGAGCCTGTGAGCCATCACTCCATTTATCTGCCTACTGGCTTTGCTTATACTAAGAATGTCAAGACAGAAACAATTTAGTTCCTTCAGTAGAACACTTCTTATTTATCACTGGAGAGGGATCTTATATTTTTAGTACCAAAAGGTAACTTAATGTTACAGTATATCCACTGCCCATTTCTGCCACTGTCACTCTGGAGGTAGAAGGACTAAGGGCCATTTTGTGCTTTCCTTTGTTTCACGGCTGTCATGGCCAAAAGAATACTACACCAAGGGCCAGCCTATGGGTGATGAGCTCCATAGTTAGCCAAGCCCATCCTCAGAAAAAGGTCTGCTGCTGGCATCACTCTGTCAGAACTGCTGAACCTATCAACGTTTGCATTCTACTGGTACAGCTTTTAAGAAACCACTATCACCCTTTGTCACCATCATGAGGCACTTTACTTCATATGCAGCCAACGATCACCCCATCCTGATCTACTGAAAGTCAGAACCTGAAACATCAGATACTATCCCAAGGCCCCCTCTTGTTGCTTCAGATGGCATCTAGTATGGGCGTCACAGAAGCGTAGTGTGGTGCCCTGAGAGCAGTTTGAAAAAGCAGCTTTCACCTGTCATGCATGGAAATATGGAACTAATAAAATTGTGGAATACTGACTTCTGGGCAGGTTTTCACACTGCTGAAATCTTTTAAACAAATGCTACCACCTTCAATTTGTAAAGCATTTTTGACTTTCCAATTCTAATACAGGCAGGGAAGGCATCATAGATGTGAGAAACTAAGGTCCTAAGAGGTTCAACAAGCTGGTTAAACCAACATTGCAATTACTGGCAAAACTGACTCACCTGTTGACTAGCTTGATCCTCTACGCATTCTACTACACCGTTTATCCTCATGTTTGACTACTTTTAGGTTCAACAATTTGTGTTAAAAAAATTCAAGTTTTAAACATTAGGTACCAAGTTGAATTTACAGTTTGAGGACTTGGTTCAAATTGCAGCTTTTCTATTTACTACATCACTTATTACGTCTGCAACTTATCATTTGTTAAATGACCTCTCAGATTTCTTCCAACTCAAAGTCTATAATCTAAGATTCAAAATGAGTCTTACCTTTGATGGGGTACAAGGACATTGTTAATTCCACCAAGCTTTGCATTTATCTTTAGGCAGAGATTAGAGAGAGTTTGGGGTGAAGTCTTTACTACATTTTTCACCTGAACACACTGAGTGGCCATTCCTAAGAGGGTATCACCAACACGTTTCACTTCAGCTAAAAGGAAACAAATAAAATAAGTTAGGTGGTTCTCCTAACTCAACAGTTATTTATTACGCATCTACTATGTGTAGACTCCTGTGTCAGATGATGGGAGATACAAAGACTAAATAGGATACGGTTCCTGTTTTCATCAGATTTACAATACAATAAAGATACATGGATACCCCTGACCCCCAATACATATACCACCACTACTAATAACTTTAAAAGCTGCCAAAATATTGAGGTCTGAGAGAGGAAAAATCATCCTTTTTTGGGTGGGGAAATCAAAGAAGGCTCCATGAAGAGGTACCATTTGAGCTGGGTCCCTAAAGGATGTGTTCCTCCTTGGAACCTCCACATGAGCAAGTATCTAAGCCAGCCATACTCACTTCTAACCTGGATCAGCCCCTGACGCCCTAGAGTTTTCCACTGCTATCCCAGTGGCCTCCTCCCACCTCTGACATCTCACTCCCCACCCCCTTTCCGGCTCCTCCTACTTACTGTTTTTCCTCTTTATGATCCTCGAGGACAGGGACTGTCTTTCTCATGTATTCCCAGTGCTCAGCACAATGCTTGCCACACAATAAGCAGTAAGAACTTAATAAATGCTTTATCTTATACAGTGAGTAGAATTTCAAAAGGCAGAGAAAGGAACAGGGCATAAGGAGCCCACAGTCATAGAATACAAAATCTGTCTAGTGTACAGCTTATAACCCAGTATGACTCAAGGGTAGAAGGGAGTAATACGAGAACTTTGGAAAAGTGTCACAGAATTCCAGATTGCAAAGAGTCTTGAATGGCAGGCTAAAAAATCTAAGGAGCTTTATTCAGCGGGCAGCAGAATGCCAATGAAGCATCTTGAGCAAAACAGTAATACCATAGTTATGTACATGAGGAAAAAACCTATAGCATCACTGGAGTGAGGGAGGACAGTTAAGAGGGAGTGGCAATAATCCTAATAGGAGGATGTTAATGTTGATAATTGCCAATAACATTGTAAAGATCATTCAAGCCATAGAGAAAAACCAGATAAAACCTCATCTGTTTTCACTATGTTCCAGGTTTTACCATGTAAGCAACAGACTGTATATATCCCCACTATATAATTTTTTTAAAAAATCATGTGACCACTTAACACAGAGATGAAACACAGTAAACAAGAACTATACCATATACCGGTGTCTTCCCAGGTAAGATCACCACTATCAACTGCAGGCCCACATAAGTCATCTTCAGATGTTTAAACATGGGCTCCACACTATCTGCTCCCTGTGCATACTTGCAAAAACATGGCTGACCCTGAATGGGCATCCCGGCATCCTTAGAAATCTTACGCAACTGATCTGTGAAACTCCTGGTGAAACAGAACCATTGGCACAGTGTTTGTTACTTCATGGTCACTTTGGTGCTCTCTAGCAATTGTCATCATCTCTAGCTTTTCTCAGAACAGCCGATTCTGTGCTAAAATGTAGCATAACTAGTGGTCAGAATTGGATTGGGAGCTGCAGCAGTGGGTGGAGTATGATGTTATCAAAGACGCTGTCAAATCATTAGTCTTACTTTTAACTATCAGAACAACAAGTGTAGACTAAAATGTCAACTCAAAGATGACTTGGTATAACTCAAAAGGAGTTAAGTCAATTTGTGCTTAAGTGAACTGTAACAGAAACATATTATTATCAAAGGATATGGTAGGATTAAATGAAAACCTGGCTCAGCAATTCACTTCCCCCAAAATTAGAAATATTAAAAAGCAATTAGGACTTGAAACAAATAAAATTTATTTGCAATTTAAATATTGGATATAAGAATCCTAGTGCAGAAGGAAACGTACCATTACTTCAACCCATGTATGAAGCTTTCAGAATCAATTCTTCTGTGTATTTGCCAATAATTTTAAACATTCCTTTCCCTTCATATCAGCTCCCTTTCCTTACCTTGACTTTTCCACACTTCTTACTAACTTCCTCTATTAATCTGTAAAAAGTGATGCAGACTGAAACCAACAATTCTAGTCAGTGTTCCTTCAGAAGCTAACAGAACTAGTAGCAATTAGCAAAACCATAACGGTTAAGATTAATATATTTTTCATCTCAGTTGAACAGATAAAAATACATCCAGGGAGCTGAATAGTGGAATCCCCACAAAGCCTTAATATATGGCACCAACTATGCCATTTCAATATGGTCCCCTCTGTCTTGTCTTACAAGTGAGTCAAAGATGAGTTCCTGCTTCGAGAGCAAGGAAGCTGAAACTTAACAGAATCCCCAGGTGTAAAACTGGCCCTGGCACAAGCCTCCCCTCCCTCCTTTCAGAGTGGTGGGGACACTCCCAGAATTAAGGTTACAAGTGCCAGTGTACACACACGACCCCAAAATGAACAAAGATACTAAATGTAGCATTTTATATCTGAAAGACATAGGACCTAGCTACAAATATAAAAAATACTCACTTTAACAGATCTTCCCTGCATTGTTTCTGAGGAGCAAAACAAGCAACAGCCCATACTTTAATCTCAATGCCAGCATAAAACTGTTTTCCTCGCATATCCCATACACCTTGGTTTGGTGTAGCTACTGTTTTATTCTTTTTCAGGGGGCAGAGGAGGAAGAAAAAAAGGGGGAAGAGAACAGATTACAATTCAAGAGCATGTTAATAATAAACAAAATTGTAAGCTCACATCAGCATGGTGAGGGAGAAGGAGCCAAATGTTGGGTTGAAAGAGTTGTAATAATGCAATGTGGCTCTGCCATCAACCAGCTCTGTGAATTGGGCAAATCCCTTCACTTCTATCTCCTCAATCTCCTCCACTGTTTGTGAATAGGCTGGATAAGAGATTCATGGAGGCTCTCTTCATGATTCTACAATGCGATCTAGAGTGCTGGGCACTGCTAATTGGCATAATCTTCTCTCCAAGATTGTCAGTGATGACCTAGTTAGTCCATAATCATTTTTCAGCTGTTTCCTTTGTATCAAGTACAGTTAAGTGGTGATACAAAGAAAGGCAAAAACATGGTCTTTCCCTTAAAGGACTCGTCTCTTCCTAATGGAAAGATGTCAAGCAAAAAAATGTAAATGCAAGATATATATATATATATACTGTAAATGGAAGGGAATCTCAGAGAGAAGTCATTACTAGTCTAGGGAGTGGTAAGGAATTCTTGCAGAAGATGGGATGTGGGCTAAGTTTCAGAAGCCAGGAGATAAGGGGAGGTGGAAGAGCAATCCAGGCACAGAGGCTAGCCAGTGAAAAGGCATTAGGCAGGTAAACTGAGTGTTGTGTGAGGAACAGAAAGAAGGCCAGTGTTGCTGGACTGTTGAGTATGTGGAGGAGAATAAGGTATAATAAGACTGGAAAGGCAGAAGGGGCCAAGTTATGAAGAGCTTTAAAAGCCAGGGGATTTTATATTTGATCTTGGGTGTAACACAGAGCCACTGGAATTTATTGAACACAGCAGGTGACATGGTCAGGCCTACACTTCAGCATGATCATTTTGACAGCTGAATGAAGGATGGATTGGAGTGGGGAAAGACAATCAAGAAGACGACTGCAATAATCTAGGCATGAGGTGATGAGGGCCAGCACCAGGGATGTGGTGGTGTCAGAGGAGACAAGGGGATGTATGGTAAAGAGGAGGTTGAAACAAGGTTTGGCACTATGTGGGGTGTGGGAGAGGAGTTGAAGATGCTATTGAAGTTGTGGGCCTGAGTGGCTGAGAGGAAACTGGTGCCCTGGACAGTAATAAGGCAGTTCCAAAGAGGAGAAGATTTTAGGGAAAAGATAATGAGTTCTGCTTTGGATGTAGAGTTTAAGATGTGTATGATACAATGTGTTCAGGAGAGAAACTAGGACTGTATACACAGATCTGAAAATCATCAGCACAGCGATGATAAATGAACTCATGGGAGCTGATGAAATCACCAAGCAAGACAGTGTAAAGTGAAAAGAGGCACCTAGGACAAATCTCTCATGCTGCCTTAGCCTCCTTTATGACTTGGTCCCTGGCCTGCCATTTACTTTTTTCATCTCTGCTTCTTGCAGAGGGGACCATCAGCTCAGTTTCTTAATTTAGGTGAGAATTTGATTTCATCAACAAGGCAAATAAAAGGGGGGAAAACCCACAATCATTATCACTAACCCCTTGACAGGAGGGAATATTGCCACAAATTTAAGGGTATAAGGGTGAGAACCAGGCTGGATATGTGGGAAACTTAATAGTTCTTAACGCTAGAGAGAAACAAGATGAAAAATATTGCTGTCAAAGTAACACGTGACAAAAAATTTTGCATGACTGATTCAGGACAGGTACTTAATGGAAAAACAAACAAAAAACAAACAAAAAAAACTTACCCGGCCTCCATATTGTAGCATTGGTGCCGGCAACACTCTACCTGTTAATTCTGTCATTTCATTGTGAACAACAATACCAAATTCCTTTAAGTATGGATCAGGTCCACCCACCATGCTGTTACTTTTCACCTAAAAAACAGAAAAAACTGTCATCATGATTGAATAATCAATGGGGCAAATTGACAAAATGCAACAACTCAGTATCTGGTATACAGGGAGGCAACCACTTCTTTAAGTAGAACAAAGATGCTGTGAATTCTCTCTACATTTTTGTAGTACAGAAACACCATTTTAATTTGTTCGATATTTACTAAGCGCCCACACTACATGAAAGGCACTGTGTTACATACGAATGGACAGAAAAATGTGCAAGATAGGATCCTTGTCAAGAAGCCCAGATTTGGAATTTTTTTTCTACTAAAAAAAAAACAAAACCAAAAGCCAGTGAAATTAGGACAAGGCTTTCTTTTAGATACAAGAACAAAAAACTAATCATATCCCATTAGGAAAATTTTCTGTTAGCCTCTCTTTCTTTCAATGCATAGCTAGGACTGCATAAAAAACGTATCCTACGCACTAGTCTGCTGATTTCCTCCTGTCTGTCGGGAGCCGATCTTGCGGTTGCCTTGATCATGGTGGATGTCTGATTGTCAGTTAATTTCTTGATACACCGCTGTCCTGCCACAATATTACAGACCTGCCATTAGGATAAGACAAACAAGGACTAAGTTAATGGCTTCTGCCAAGCCTGATTTTATGAGAAAGATTTCAGAAAAATGGAAAAAATAGCTAGTGTCAGTGCTACATAGCTAAAAAGAAATCTGCTTCAAACTATCACACATAATTTTACTTTTTAGGTTAAAGGACAGCTTTATAAGTAAATAATTTAAGTATCTGATAGAATAGTAGAAGCGCATTTATTCAAGCTTACCTCAAGAGGAAGATAAGTGTGCTTTTGTTCTTGCCCCACTTGGAGACAGGGAAGATGGGGATATTTCAGCTGCAGGCTATATTTCTGTTTAAAATACTGGGCTACTGTACATTCCATGGCCTGACCATTTTCCAGCTGTAGAGGAAAACTGTAGGATAATGTTATTTAAAAAATTTTCATCAATTTTTACTTTTCTCCAATTAAGCATAAAATCCTAACCTCTAAGACATTTTCTATATGGTTTATATCTTTATTATTTATTTTTCAATATGCTTTTACATATACATGTTGATTTCCCCAATAGAATACATGCTCCTTGAGAGTAAGGATCGCTCCATTTTTTTTTTTTTTAACATTTTTGTCTCTGGTGTCCAGGATCGTGCCTGGCACTTGAAAAATGCTAGCCAACTGATTGGTTCCATAGTGAGTACAAGTAAATTTTTCTTTAAACAGAATCCCTTAGTTCCTTTCAGTATTTAAATCAGTTTTTATCAAGGATTCAGTTTACATATGAAGAGCTAGCTTTCTACTTTTGTTGGAGCTGAACAAATTCTTCAAAGGAGCTGAATAATCAACAAATTCACATACCAAGAAAGGGTAACTCAACAAGACTAAAATTTTAACAAACAGGCTTTTTTTTGGGCCTTCTTTAAAAACAGCCCTTCATACTTTACATTGAATAGTATGGTACAAACTTGTGAACTGGTATGAAATATAGGCATATTTTCCCTAATTTCATTAATTAATTCCACAAAAAGGACACCTCTTTATGTGCAACAGGGTTAGTAGAGAAGTGGTTAATGGAAAAATATTATAAACTATACAAATACCCAACTCAAGGAGAGTTAACGCTGGGAATATCACCAATCACTTGATATGGTATTTTAAGACATCAGAAGTAAACTTATTTACAAAAAGTTTTAATGTCACAGTGCCACAATTTGGTCAGGGCAATGTTACATGAAATATTCTTGTGGAATACCTCACATAGCTAATAAAATATATTAGGCTCCAATATGTTTCCTAATAAACATATTAGAAAAATGACAAATTAGTGTATTTCCTTATAAATATAGAAGGTCAATAGTCATTCCCCAATGTCTAAGAGGTGAAAGTATACGAACAAACAATTCTAAAAAGAATTTCAAATGATTAAAAACCACAAAACTATTGCTCTATGTGACTAACAATATGAAATATACAACTCTGAGGTTTCACTTCACACAAATTGGCAAAGATGTAAAACAATGGTGTCAAACTTATCTCTAGAACCAAATTAAAATGTAATTGGGAAATGTTTAACAAAATGAATAAAAATACAACACAAATAATGTTAATTTCTAGTTTTTTAAGTTAATTCAGGACCAGTAGGAATCCTCTTCTATTTGAATTCGACACCACTGATGCAAAAGATTGGAATGGTCAGTGTTGGAGGAGTTGTGGAAAAGTATGCACAGTAGTAATCTACTGGTGATTTAGTAATCTAGATTACTACTGGGGTAGTAATGAATCAGTCCAAGCATCTAGAAAATAAATTATGATACTAAAATGTATATACTTTCTGACCCAGAGATCTCATTGCTAGGTATGCACTCCAAGGTCAGAGGTAAAAAGAAAGGTGCTAAAAAGCCCAAAATATTTATAGCAGCAATTTTACCAAAGAATAAGAAACAAAACAGATGCCCATCAATTGGACAATAGCTAAATAAATGATGGTGCATGAATATAATGAAATGTTACTGTGTTGCGAGAAATGAATATGAAGACCACAGAGAAACTTACATGAACTGATCAAAGTGAGGGAAGCAGAATCAGGAAAACATATACAATGACTACTTCAATAAAAATGGAAAGAACAACTTGAAACTGAATATAGTTCAGGGGTAATTATAATGACTAAGCTTGGTTCCAAAGAAAAGATATAAGAATACACCTTTGAGCAATAGTATGACTACAGCAATAAGCAACAACTGACGAGGGAAGAAACAACATAAAAACTACAAAAAACACCACTGTTTGGACACGTTCATCACGGAGTAAAAGAACCTACACACCTCCATAGTAATTTAGGGTATACAGGTAGTAGAGTGCAATGCATAAATGGCTGATCTTGGAGTCGGGAAGACTTGGGTTCATTCTCTCTCCTTGTGTCTCTTTCTCTCTCTCTCTCTCTCTCTCTCTCACACACACACACACACACACACACACACACACACACAAAAGTGGATCATGGGTAATTCTTGGACCTTTCATTGACCCTAGGCAACTCTCTGACCCTGTAAATTACAGAGTGGTTGCCAATCTGTATTGGTAGGGGTATCTAGTATGGAATCCATACCAGGATTCACTGAAACTGATGAAATTATAAGCCTACATCAAAATAATAATAATAATATCATGAAGTTCATAATCATGACCCTGAGTAATCAAATTATGTACTCTTTTTAAGAAGTCAAGAAAGCAACATATTCTGTAAATATTTCCACAATGTTTCAAATTTTAAATACTACTGCTGAAAGAGAGTTTCCCAATTGTTTGGAAAAAACATTTTATGTGGAAATTATTTTTCAATGATATCAGATAAACAAGGCATTTAGTAGTACTACCCAGGCAAAGTACCCAACAATTCAATGTTAAATATCCTTTCAGATATGATCAGCATACGTTTGATGGCTGGCGGGTCGTCTAGTTACGTTACAAACTCGGTATTTTCGTTTCATCTGTCCGCAGTGGGTAACCTCAACTTTAAGACCTAATATAGAAGAAATGCCAATACAAAGGTATTAGATTACATTCACAGTGATAAAAATAGAGTAAAAAAAAAATAGGGTACAAAACATACTTGTAAATGGATAAACTGGAGAGGAGATAATAGGACTAATTTTTATCTTCCATCCTCTAGGAAACTAGCCTCAGTTACAGATGATTCCTTTATTTCCCCCCAAAAATAAAATTCCAAATGGAAAAAAAAAGCTGGTTATTTAATTAGGATAAATGCTTGTAAGCAGTCACGCAGCTGGACATAAAACGTTTTAAACACAAATACCTACCTCTGATTTCTTTGGTAAACTTGACACGCTGGGAGTCTGTAAGAGGTTTTGTTTGTTCATTGATGTTCTGAATGTCTAAAACCTCACACATGAACTCAATAATAGGCTGGGCACGGTAGAAAGCAGTAGCGGATACTAATAAACAGAATAACAGGACACTTAGTTTTGGAAACGGGTAGGTTTAAAACAGTGAAGTGGGGGCATAATTCTAGCATACCGTCAATATTCAGCATCATATTCCACATGGCAGGTCTCACAGACTGATGGAAGCCAAACCAAACCTCCCTGCCCCCTCCCAGAGGGTGGTAGTAACCTTCAGGAGGGGAGAAGAATGAACGGCCCACAGGAGTATACCTGAAGAAACAAGAGTTGGCATGTTTCACAGGTAAGAAGTTGTCTTATTCCACTCTTGCCTTTCCAAGAGTTTACTGAATCAGAGTATGAAAGAGGAACCATGTAGAAACCATCCTGGAAGCCCTAAAATAACCTACTCCACAGACCTGAACTTTATGGAATATGTCCAACAGGGACACTCACCTCATAGAAGGCAGATGCCTTGTGATCACATCAAGTGCCTGTACAGAATCTTCAGGAACTTCATTCAAATGCCCAGCCAATGCTTCTAAAAGTAGCTGAAGACTTACTACAGATACCCACTGAATTGACACTTTAAAGGTCTGGTCTTTGCCCTCACCTGGAAGAGTCACTTCCATATCGACCTTGGTGGGGAAAAAAGAACACATACATTAATAAAAAGGTAAGTGCTATATAAAGCCAAGGTTGTTATTATGAAGCTTATCAAACTAAGTCTCTTTTCATCAAACATCAATTTCACAGCTTCCTGTAAATTATACTTCCCTGCCACAATTTTCTCCATCATTTTCCATTATTTTTTAAGTGGATGGAATGATAAGCAATACCAGAGTATCCAAAAAAGTTTTATATATAGATATAGCAGTCTAAATTTCATTTGTTGCTACTGGTTTGATTCCAGTAATTCAAGTAAAAATTAAAGGTAATAATAATAGCTAACATTTCTATGTCACTTACTATGTGCCAGGAACTGTGGTAAAGTACTTTACAAATACTGTCTCGTTTGATCCTCTCAATAACCCTGGGAGGTAGGTGCTATTATTATCCCTATTTTACAGATGAGAGAATTGAGGCAAACAGCAGTTAAGCAACTTGCCCAGAGTCACCCACCTAGTTAAGGGTCTAAGGCTGGATTTGAACTCAGGTCCTTCATGACTCCAGGCTTGGTGCTCTATCCACTGTGCCTCAGAGAAGGGATGTTACTAGGGCTAAGTTTACTTAATATAGCTCTAGTACAGAAAAAGCGTTAACTTAAAGAAACAGCCCTCTATGTAAGTGGAAGAGTTGCACTTATCAGCAATACTGAACTACGGTGCATGTCACATGTATGTTCAGTAAGAAGTAAAGTAAATACAGGTCAGTAGGATTCGGCAATCCATAAATGTGAAATGGAGAGCTTTGCTCTGCTGAAGCTATTGGAGGACTCAAGAAAAACAATCCCCGACATTGATCAAAATCTTATAGGCCAGAAGAACCAAATTTCCACTACAATCCAAGTCTGAAGAACTACGGCTGCATGTGGTTATATAAACTCTATCGGTTCAAAGAGTTGATTACAGCAGTTAGAATATAATGTAAACAAAGCTAAGGTCCTAGGTTTGACCTCTACGAAGCCTATTCAGCTTTACGCACAATATACCTGCTAGTTACACAGGCTGAAGGCTCTTTACTTAATCCCAGTTAGCTGTCTTGAATATAATCTGCTGGTCACACAGGGCTGGGGAAGGAAATTTGATGGATTAATATGAACTAAGCATACCTCCTACTCCTGATGGGTCAGTAGCATGATCACAGAAAAGTAATAATAGCTAGCATTTATATAGCACCTACTATGTGTAAGACACTGTGCTAAATATTTCTCAAATATTAAATCATTTGATCCTCACAACAATTATTATCTCCATCTTATAGCTGAGGAAATTGAAGCAAACAGAGGTTCATGAACTTGCCCAAGGTCACACAGCTAGTAAATGTCTGAGACTGGATCTGAACTCTACATCTTCTTGACTCCAGGTCCAGTGCTCTATCCACTGAGCCACCTAACAGTCTCCATATAGTCATCACCTCACATTATAGAGCTTTGCAAATATTAAGTGCTTAATAGATGCTTTTTAAATTCATTCATTAGTGATTTAGGGCCATGATGACTTGTTTCCACCTATTAGCAACACTTACCCTATCCCTTCCAATAGGCAGTGGGTGTGCTGTATACATGTTTCTTTTGCCATCATAGCCAGGCTGTCGATCACCAAATATCTGCATTTTGAAGTGTCTCACCATTGTATCTACCACCTCCCTTAAACAACAAAGGAAATTTAGCTTTGAAAAATGGTCAATAGTCAAGAAAGCACCAACACATTTTTAACTATCTAATTTTAAGTCAAAACTAGGCATGATAGACTTCAGGGCATAACACAGCCAAGTCACTTAAAAATAATTTTTCTAAAGCAAGTTATTATGACTTAAGCGAAACAACTGAAAGCTTACAACATAAACTGGGGGAGGAGAAAATCTGGCATAGGATTTTACATCTCTTCCCAAATTCAGGTTTTGAAAAATCTAAACCACAAACAAGCAGCTTAGCAGTAGTACTTTCACTTCCTAGAAATAAACTTAAAGAATTAATTTGGGATTTAAGTTCAAATTTACTTAAAACTCACTGGTGATGAATAGCTCCAAGTGCGTAAAACAATGGAGCAGGGGGTGGGACCGCAAAGACTTGGAAAACAGGAGTAGAGTAAGAAGAGCAGTACGGGAACAGAAGAAGCAATAAATGCAAGATCATTTCCCAAAGCAATAACTTACTTCTCTTGGATATTAAATGACAATACTGTTACTCTTTGTACTGTTTGGCTTTATTCTACAATGCTCACATGTAAAGTAGAGAAGGAAACATACTGGAATTTCCAAAATTTCTCATTTCCAAAATGTACTAATGTGGTGTATCACACAACAAAACAATGCATGATTTGCATACACACAAGATAACACACTGTGCCCTGGCACTGGAACAAACACAGCTGCTAACATTCTGGAGTATGAAACTCCAGTGGTGCCCAAGTCTGTGACAGTGTGAAACACAGGAGTCAGTGAAAAGTCACGTACTGTACACATATGGCATGTGAGCCTTACCAACATACATGATTCCCCAAGTACTGGGATGTTTCTTAGCCACCAAATTATTCCACAAATGGCTAAAGCAATGTGTCATGGATGATTTAGTTATAGTGTCATGAAATATTAGAGGAGGAAAGTCAACTGGAAATAATCAAGTCTTTTTCCACCCTGCCTATTTTATAAAGGTAAAAACTGAGGCCTAGTTGGCATAAAGCCTCAGACTTTCCAAATAAATCATAAAACCAAAATAATTCATTTAAGATAGTTCACATGAAAATGTGCTTAGGATTTAGAGCCAGAAATGACTTAGATATAATCTAGCCCAACCACCTCATTTTACAGATATGGAAACAGAAGCCCTGAGAGGTCAAGTGATTACCCACAGTCAGATAAATGGTACATAGTAGAACTGTAATTCAAACCCAGGTCCTGACTCCCAACACAGCATTCTTTCCTCTATGCCTCATGGAGATATGTATCCTTTGTACTTTCCACCCCCTTAAGAAATGCAGAACTTTCTTTCACAATTTCTGAAATAGCAGCTGAAGACTATGGGCAAAGCAACGGTCTTCATGGTTTTAAAAAAGATATCTACCTGCAAGAAAGACAACTGATATGCTTGAGTGGCATTATACTATTTTTCCTTTACACATTTCAATGATCTAAGAATGTGACCTTAGTCCTACATTCCCATTTTTACAGGAAAGTAGAAATAAGTTAGAGGTTATGGAAATCTCATACTAATCCAACTACCAAGAGTGCTTTACAGAACGAGACAAATTAATAATGAAATCCATCTGGACAAACACAGGGTCAAGAATCTCAAGGGAAATAATGAAAAAATGTGAGAAGGAATAGGGCCTTAAGTACACCAGGTCTCAAACTACATGACAAAGCAGTAAAGATCAAACAATCTGGTACTGAAGAAATAGAGAGGTTGAGCAATGGAATGGAATAGGTATGCAACATACAGAAGCAAATAAATCTAGCTGCCTAGTGTTTTATCTGACCCAAAACTAGAAAATTAGACAGCAGTCTAGCAGAAATTAGGTTTAGATCAACACTTGACATTAAATGCCAGGGAAACCTCCAAATAAACATATTAGGAGTAAGAAAAAAATTACTTTTCAGATATATAGATAGAAGAGGTTATGACCAAATAAGGGATAGAGAGGCACACAGAAAATAAATTTTCATTACATAAAATTAAAAAGTTTTTGTACAATACCCACCCCTCCCAAACAATGTAGCTAAGATTAGAAGGGAAACTGGGGAAAAAATCTTGACAGCTAATTTCTCTGATAAAGGTCTCATTTCCAAGATATATAAGGAATTGATTCAAATGTATAAAAATAAATAAGAGCTATTCCACAAATGATAAATGGTCTAAGGATATGAACAAGAATTTTCAAGGGAAGAAATCCAAGCCACCAACAATCATATGAAAAAAAAATGCTCCAAATCACCAATTTAGAGAAATGCGAATTAAAGTAACTGAGTAACCTCTTAACTATCAGATTCACAAAGTTTATGAGAAAAGAAAATAACATGTTGGAGACAGCTACAGGAAAACGGGCAAATTAATGCCCTGTTGGTAGAGCAGTGAATTGGTTTAGCCATTCTGGACAGCAATTTCAAACTATGCCTCGAAAGTTACTAAACTCCCAAAGAGACTAAAGAAAAAGATCCCACATGTATAAAAATATTTATAACAGCTCTTTTTGTAGTGGCGAAGAACTGGAAACTAAGGACATAACCCGTCAGTTGAGGAACTGCTGAACAAATAATGTTTTATTTATGTAATAGAATATTGCGCCGTGAGAAATATTAAAAGTATACACTTGAATGAATTAATACAGACTGAAGTGAACAGAACCAGGAGAACAGTTTATACAGCATAAACCCCATTGTATAGACAACTGATGTAGAAAACTTAAGGACTCTGATGAACGCAATGACCAGATCACAATTCCAGAGAACTTATGGTGAAGAATGCTAAATATGCCAAATAAGATGTATATTTTTGATATGGCCAATGTGGGAATTTGTTTTCCTTAACTATGCATATTTATTACAAGAATTTGTTTTTTTTTTCCTCCAACAGATGAGAAAGTGAAAGGAAGGAAAAAAACATCCAGAAACGAAATCCAGGAATCTTCTACTCATTTCTGGCTCTTACAAGGTTGGTAGTCTAATGCTTATCTAGAACAATTTCACCAGGATCACAAATAAATTGACAAACTTCTTAAGACAAGCAGTAAACTTGTAAGACATGATGAATAGAGTTGGACATAAGAGTGTGGAAGACCTGAGTACAAATCCTACCTCTGACACTTACTAGATGTATGACCATGCATAGGTCATCCTATCTTTCTAAGCCTAGGTTTCCATTTCTGTAAAACATGGGATAAAACCTGTAGTATCCACCCAGGTTGTTGTGAGGCTCAAATGAGAATTTATGTAACAGGCTTTGCAAACTTTTTCTTTTTACATGTTTTATTGACGCCTTTTTTTCATCATTTTGACTTCTGAAATTATTTCCTCTTCTTCTGCAGAACCTGCCCTTTTTACAATCAAGAAAAACCAATCCACTACTAGTCATGTCTGAAAATGCATATTCACAAACTTTAAGACATTATATAAACGCCAGCTTTTGTTTTATGATGATGATATTAATAAGGAAGGCTGTTGGCCTACTTTTGCCAGGTTTCAAGATTTGTTTCCATCACTGCCAAAAAGCCAATTCACTAATTTACAAGAAATATAACTGCCAAACAGACAACTTACATTTATATAATACTTTAAAGTTTACAAAATGCTTTCTTCACAACTCTGTAAAGCAGGGATAATAGTTGTAATACCTGATTTACAGGAAACTGATGCTCAATGAGTTCTGTGACTTGTCTATAGCTAACAAATATTAGAACTAGAATTTGGGCACAGGTGATGTCCAATTCCAATTCTATATATTATATACTCTATACTAAATTGCCTATCCTGATGGATGAACTGCATAATTTTATATTAGTAACCAGTTAGTACTGCTAAAAACCCTATGAAATGAGGCATACAGGTTCTTAGTTTCATAAAATATTTCTAAAACTAAAAATAAGTATCATATGGAATGGGGATACACTAGAAGCTTTTCCAATAAATACAGGTGTAAAGAAAGGATGCCCATTTTCCACTCTATTACTTTATAATAGTTCTGGAAATCTTAGCAATAATAAGAAGACAAAAGAAAGAAATTAAAGTTCTAGAAAGAAGCAAAAATGAGATAAAACCATCTCCCTCTGTTGATGAAATGATGGTTTATTTGTAAAATCCTTGGAAATCAACAAAGATACTAACTGAAACAATAGCTTTCAGTAAAGTTTGCAAGCTACAAAATAAGCCCTCAAAAATCAGCAACATTTCTACATAACAAAAAAAAGGACCAAGTGGGAATAACAGAAAAATCTCTCCAAATAATTTACAAATGTAAAATTATAAATGTAGTAATTACAAATTACAAATTTGGGGATCAATTTATCAAAGCATAAAAAATAATAGCTAGCTTCAATTACAAAATGTATCTTAAAGAAATAAAGAATAACTTATATAGCTGGAGGAATATTCACTGCTCATGACTGGGTTGGGTCAATATAATAAAAATGACAATAATACTAAAGTTAATTTCAAGTTTTAGTGTTTTACCAAACTACGAAAGGGATATTTTATAGAACTTGATCAAATAATGACAAAATTCATTTGGAGAAACAAAAGGGGGCAGCTAGGTGGCACAGTGGATAGAGCACCAGCCCTGGAGTCAGGAGGAACTAAGCTCAAATCTGACCTCAGACCAAACATTTGACACTTACTAGCTGTGTGACCCTCACTGAGCAAGTCCCTTAACCCCAAATGCCAAAAAAAAGAAAAAAGAAAAAAAAGGAAGCTGGAGAAACAAAAGATTTAAAATATCAAAAAAATAATGAAAAAACCTAAGGTTGAAGAGGGAATGGCACTTTCAGAAATCAAACTGTATGATAAAGCAACAGCCATGAAAAACCATTCGGTATTGGTTAAAAAGAGGGAAGTAGAGCAATGTAACAGACTAAGAGAAGCAGAAATAATGGAACATAAAAACCTGGTATTGAATAAACCTGAAAACATGATTTTCTTAGGAAAGAACTCTTATTTGATAAGAACTTCTGGGAAAACTGGAAAGCAGCCTGTAGAAATTAGGATTAAAGAAATATACCATATTTTACAATAAATTAAAAATGCTATGAGACCTGAATATTAAAGTTCATGCCATAAAAAAAGGAAGAGAAGCCTATTATATGCCTCTTTTAGGTAGTATAAATAGGAGATGTATTCCGAATCAAAAAAGGTATAGAAGCAATTACAAGTGATAAAAAAAAATTTGATTACATAAAATTGAAAAGTTTCTCCATTAGCAAAATTAATGTATCTAGAATAAGTAGCTGAAAGGGCAAAAATCTTTTCATCAAACTTCTTGGATAAAAGTTTGGTAACCAATATATACAGACAACTAACAAATATAAGACCAAAGCTATTCCCCAATAGATAAATAGTCAAGAACAGTTCTCAAAAGAATTGCAAACTATCAAATGCAAATCAAATCAACCCTGAGGTTTCACTTCATACCCAGCAAAATGGTAAAGATAATAAAAGGTGGGAATAGCCAAAATTAGAGGGTCTGTGAAGAAACTGGCACACTAGTGCACTGCTGGTGGAACAGTAAATTAGTACAACCATTTTAGCAAGCAACTGGAATTATGCAAACAAATTAACTAAAATGTTTATACTCTTTGACCCAGAAATTCCTAGGCATAAGACCCAAGGAAGTCATTGATAAAGAAAGGCTCCATACATACCAAAATATTTATACAAATAGTTTTTGTGATAGCAAAGAACTTGAAACAAGTAGATTTCCATCAATTGTGGAATGGCTAAAAAAAACCCTGTTGTACATTAATATAATGAAACGTTATTCTGCTATAAGAAATGACAAATATGATGAATATGGAGACACAGATAAAGACTTATGACAACAGATGCAAATCAGAACCAGGAAAACAACATGTACAATGACAAAAACAATGTAAATGGAAAGACAACTAAAAAATAATTGAAAATGAATGTGCCGCAATTACAAAGGACAAGCTTGGTCCCAAAGAAAAGATAAAAGAAAACATCTTTTCCTACTCCTTTTCAGAGGTGGGAAGTCATGGATTTGGAACACTGCATATATTTTCAGAAGTTTTCTGATGTATTGATTAGCTTTACTGATTGTTTTTTTCTTTAAAAAGTATTCTTTCCTTGGGGCAACTAGGTGGCACAATGGATAGAGCTCCAGCCTTGGAGTCAGGTGGACCTGAGTTCAAATGCAGCTTCAGATATTTGATACTTTCTAGCTGTGTGATCCTGGGCAAGTCATTTAACCCTGATTGCCTCACTGCGCCCCCCCTTCCCCCAATATGCTTTCCTTTGAGGGAGGAAGGAGATGAGGGACAGAGGGGAAACTTCAGGTGATATAAAAACAAAAGATACCAATAAAAATTTATTTTAAAAAATAAAATTTAATAACTGCCAGTAAAAGCAAATACTGAGCACAAGAATAAAAAAGGGAATTATACATGAAGAAAGCATTTTTAAGACAACGTATTAAAGTCTGCAGGCCACTTGGTAGTATATGGAATCAGAGAAAAAGGGCAGACCTTCTCACTACTATGAGAATCGTTATCCTCTGCTATTGGGATTTATCTATGAAACAAACTGAAAAAGTGCTCACCCATTGTGGCAAACAGGTAAACGCTCTACTATGTTCAATAATCCAGGATGACCCTTTATTTTCTTCTGTTTCCATTAGTCTTACACCAATTCCCGCCACTTTTACTATTATGAAATATTAATTTCCCTATTATATTACTTTCTACCACCATAATCCCTCCAAATACTCTCCATATGTGCTAAGAATTTCTACTGTCTCTTGTCAGACAAAGAGTTCTTTCTTTGACCTCTGCCCTTTCACTCAATTCAGTTTACTAAATATCCTATTACTTAGTGGTAGGCACTGTAGGTGACATAAGAATAGTGTGAAACAGTCCTTGCCCTCAGCTTAACATTTTATTGGAGAAATCAAACTTCTCCATGAAATAATGAACACAAGGCTATAAATAATTAAGGACTGTAAAAAACAAATCATTGAATATCACAGCTGATGCCAGAATGACCCACCTTTGTCTTCCTTTTACACAATTAAACTTGTCCCAGAATTCATTTTCTACAATCCTTACCTGTTAACTCTACGAGGCCGTTTTTCCGGTTTGATATCCACGTCATAGTGATAGACATCTATTTTAGGAATCTGAACCTGAAAATGATTGGCTAGAAGACGGATTGGCTTCCCCACAGTTCCAAGGCCAGGACGACGGGGTGGCTGAAAAAGGCTGGCTGGAGGTCCTGGAGAAATAGAGAAACAATGATTGTGCCCCCTGGTCATAAAGTACAACCATCCTATAGTGAACATAAGCTATTACAGTGTTTAGAAATCAAAAGATGTTCAGGTGAAGACTAAAGAATGTCAAGGGGAAATTGCTCATACTAAAATTGAAAAAGGGAAGCTACATCAAGATTAAATAAACCAACACACTAATTTATAGTTTGACCAACTGGACATTGCTCTGATTGGTTCTACAGATAGGTCAGCAAGTGTATTTGTGTTTTAAAACAAAGCCACTTTCAAATTCTTGAAGCATATCCTATTCCAAGATCAGAGATCATCTACTAACCCTATATGATTCTAGTCTGATCCACTGTAGTCTGTACATGCTGATTTACAGCAAGAGATTAATAGATATTTTTATCAATTTACCTGATATTCTGATAGTAAAACAAAGTAGGACTTACCAATAAACTCTCACATCTAGAAATAAAATATCCAGTCACACAGTAACTTTCTGTTGTAACAGCTCAGTTTTATTCAACACCTTTGTGGTAAATAGCTTATTTTTATTTTTACTTTTATGTGTATTTGATGCTATAATTAAAAGAATAAGCTAAAATTCAACCTAGTGAATCACAAAACTTCTGTTATCAAGATGCCAACAGACAAAGCTAAAAAAAATATTTCAAGTGTTCATGACTGTAATATTCTTTCACCTAGAATAATATGAGATCATATTCTGGCAAAGGAGAACAAATTTCCCAAAAAGAAGTGGCCCTGCTCTCAAACTTAAAGACTACAGCACTTGCTTTTGACCCCATTTGAGAAAAGATATTAAAACATAACCAAAGTTTTAAAAATATTTATTAACATATGTAGCAGACCCAAATATATGTACAAAAAAGAAACCTAAGCTTTATCAGTGATGACAGTCCATAAAGACTAACTTTCATAATGGGTACCAGCTCTTGCCTCTGGTGCCCTTTGGGAATTTTTAAGATCTACTTTTTTCAAAAGCAAGTATTTACATAATTGGTTAACAGTACTGCTCTAACTGGAGCATTGCTACCTACTTCTTGGTAACCAAGAGGTTCTGTTCTGGGAAAAGGGAATCATTTCCCAAAGAGTGACAGGGGAATAATGTTAAAAATGTTTGATTTGGTACAGTATTGAACACATTCAGTCAAATCAGGGAGATTTCTTGCCCATCCCTGGGTCTACTTTACTTTTCCACATTCTGTACTAGATGATGCTAAAAGATGTAGGGAGAAAAGGTGGACTGAGAAAAAATTAAGACTATGTAAATTTTAAATAAATTATTAATTTATTTAAGACTACGTAAATGATATGCTTTTCTTCCTTGGCAGAGGTCAGAAATGAAAAGGTTTGGGATTTTTTTTTTTACTGCAAGTCAAAGGAACCTAAAGAGTTTATCTGGTCAAAATTCTTCATTTTGCAGATAAGGAATCAGGCTTTGGGGCAACTAGGTGGCGAAGTGGAATGGAGTTCCAGGCCCAGAATCAGGAAGACTCATCTACTGAGTTCAAATCCAGCCTCAGACACTTATTAGCTGTGAGACCCCTGGGCAAGCTGCTTAACCTTATTTGGTTTTTTTTTAAACCCTGTTGGTTGACCAATTTCTCTGCAAGGCATCTGTAACCTCCTGACAAAGAGACTTAACCAATTTCCTCATCTGTAAAATGAGCTGGAGAAGGAAATAGCAAACCTTTACAGTATCTAGGCCAAGAAAACCCCAAATGGGGTCATGAAGAATTGGATGGCTGAAAGACAAATCAGGCTTTAAAGGATAAATGACATCCCAAAGTCACACAGCTGGTTTGTGGCACAAGAAGGCCCAGGACCCAGTCTAGTCCAATACTCCTTCCAGTCATATTTTGCACTAAAAACATGACTTTCATGGGGTGAAGGAAGCAAAGGAAACTATGACTAAAAGCAGGCTAACCACTAACTTTGTTCTCTTATGAGGTTTTAACAGGGGCACTTCATCTTTTCTGTACTGGCTTGATCCTAGAGATCTGTTCACACTCTGAAAAATGTTTTAAATAAGGCTTGATTACTGATACACTGTAGTACAGAAGGAATGAGCACAGTATTGGGAATCAGAAACACAAGTTAAAGTTACAACTCCATCAAACAGAATGACCTTGGGAAAGTAAATTACCCTTTGATCATAACTGTTAGATGAGGGAGTTGGACAAGATTAACATTAAGGTCCCTTCTGCTTAATTACTCCAACAGGGAGGCTTTTCTAGTAATATGCCAGCTCTATAAACAATAAAGGTCTTCACTTAAGCAGCAAACAAGGGTAAAGTTTAATCACTTAATTGTACTTCAAAATGTTAAGTAAATTAGCCTTATAAAATGTCAAAAGCCCTCAGGTGTGATTTTTTTGTTCATGTTCCACAAAACTTACTATTACAAATCTTTTCTAGTTCACAAATTAAGTTGACTTTTTAAAGCCAACGTATCTACACTCATTCCCCGTCCATAAAAATAAAGTCCTGTGTCATTTAACCAAAGCAAAAGAGGAGCACCTGTTGGTTAAACGTGTGTAGTGCCCAGTCCAGTAAACCCTATCTGATGTCTGCAAAGTATTTGTAACATGCTGACAATTCTTAAAGAGGTGATCATCTAGCTTTTGGCCAAGTATGAAGCACCCTGGTGGAAGATGCAAACCTGTTGGCTAGAAAGCTCTAGGACTCAGTTGGAATAGCCGGAGTAATTTAAGGCCAGGCAGAAAAGACCCAGCTTTGGGGGCGCGCGCGCACACACACACACACACACACACACACACACACACACACTCTCTTTCTCTCACACCCCTACGTTAACACACATACACACACACGCACACACACAGGGCTGGCTACCTCGTGCACCCGGAGAACCTAGCCACCACGTGGAGAAGTCGGGGCTACTCGGCCCCTCGGTCCTTAGGGGTCAAGAGAGCCATCCTCGGAGGCGGCACTTTCTCAGAGAGGCCGACAGGCATCCCACCGGTGGGGTCGGGAGGGGCGGGCTGGGGGAGCCGGGAGCGGGCGGACGCGCGCGCAGGTCCCCTCCCCCGCCCCCCGCCCGGCCGCGCAGCCTGCGTGTCCCCGCCGCGCCCCTCGCGCTCGCTTCCTCACCGGGTCCCAGAGCCTCCATGGCGGCGGTGGCGGCGGCGGTGGCGGCGACGGCGGCCGCCTCGCCCCGCTCCCCAGCGGCTCCTGCCGCTGAGGGCCCCGCCGCCGCCGCCACCGCGTACCTCTTGATCTCCGGAATATTGGCGATGGGGGAGGGGATAGGACTGGGGCGGAAAACTGGGGGCACGGGGAGGGGAGGGGACGGGACGGGGAGGAGGAAGAGGGGGCGGCGGCGACGGCGGCGCCCAGGGGAGGGGGCTCCCGTGGCTCTTCCGGTCTTAGCGACAACAAAAACAATCCCCGCTGCCGCCGCCGCCACCAGGAGCTCGCGCGCGCGCACCGGCCCGAGGGCGGGGCGCGCAATCGAGTACGCGCCTGAGCTCTGCTGGGAGCGCGCCTAAAGGTGGGGGCACGGGGAGGGAGGCGCGCAGACGCGAAGACGTCCCGGGCCTCGGGGAGGACATGTCCTTGCTGTTGCCACCGGCCCAGAGGGGAGAAGGAGAAGTGGAGGGGCGGGAGCTGGAAAAGGGACCGAAAAGCAGGTGACAGGTACAGTAGAGGTACCTCGCAGGCCCTCTGGGCTTTCCCTCGCTGTGACCAGGTGCCTGACGTTCGGACCTCACGCCCCGGGGCCGGGGAGAAGACGTGCGAAATGGGGCCGGATGGTAGGAGCAGGTCGGATCACGGCCCCGGCCCAAGACAAACTCTAGAAGCTCCAATTCGGACGCCCCCTCCTCCCCCTCCCCATTTAGAGCCCCACTCAGTCAGACTCCTGCTTAACTTTTCAGACTCACTCTGTGTCTTTACTGAACCGGACATTGTCCAAACACCGGAGCCCCACTCTGGGGCCTTGCACACTAGCTATCTCTGGAGCCTGGAATCTGCTCTTTGGAACGCCCCCCTCCATCTTCCGTAAGGCATCAGCGAGGGTTCCTCCTCTTCCAAGAAGCCTTTACTGATTGCTGCCTCACCCCCTTATTTTCTGTTTGTGTTGGTTATGGTACACTTTGTGTTCTGTATGCTATGTACAGTAGAAAAAGAGGCACTGAATAGATGTTGAATAGAATCTAGTCCAACTCAGTTTACAGATGAGTAAACAGGTTAAGACAGGGGACACGACTTGGCTAGTGTCACAGATGGCAGTTGTGAAGACATGTGGGCTACCTATGCACTGTGCAAAGTACATAGGCACACCTGAAGCCACCGCTGCCCTCAAGGTTTTCACATCCCAAGCATCAGCTCATCCCCTCCCCTAAGGCAGTGCTTCTTAAACTGTGGGTCGAGGCCCCATATGGGGTCAGAAAAATTTGGCAATAGTAAAATGTTTATGAATGCACAATGACCAAAGATTAATTAAAAATCAAATGCCTAATGAATTTGAGGTGTTTCTGGCAGCGCCTGTCCCTGTTGCATCACACAACTTCACAGCAGCCTCCCTTGTGAACAGAAAGCATTCACACTTCGCAGTTCACATGCCCCAGGTCATGAAATGGCCACTGTACAATACTGAAACTTGAAAAGGGGTTGAGAGTGGAAAAAGGTGAAGAAGCCCTGCTCTGAGGAACTCCCTAACTGCTATAGGAAAGCATATTTCTGTGCCATGGAGCCTAGCAAATGGATGAGGCCCAGGACTCTCAGAGGAACCAGCCAGCTAGTAACTCTATTCCACACTGACCTGGCCAGCCCTGTGGACCTTATTACTTTAGAAACTTAAGACCTTCTAGTCAAGGTAATGAGAAGAATACAATGGGTATTAGCAATATCTGACAACTCAAATATGAGAAATTCCCGTTAAAAAGGAGTTCAAAGGCAATTAAATAAGGAACAATTATATATTCAGGATACCTGGCAAACTTAATGATCTAATGAAACCACACAGGATCTCAAAGGATGAGTCAATTGAGGCTTCCCTTAAACTGATTTTTCTCCTAGTCCTGAAACTCTCCAAAGAAATTAGGCACCTTGCTAGTGGAGTTGTGAACTGGTCTAACCATTCTGGAAAGCAATTCAGATTATGCAAATAATATGACTAAAATATCCATCTATACCCTTTGATCCAAAGATTCTACTGCTAGGTGTATACTTCAAGGACATCACTGACAAAAAGAAAGTCTCCAATGTGTACCAAAATATTTATGGCAGCACTTTTTGTGGTAACAAAGAATTGGAAACAAAGTAGATGCCCACTGATTAGAAAATGGCTAAACAAACTAGTACATGAAAGCAATGAATAAACTCTGCTATAAGAAATGATGAACATGAAAGAATTCTGGGAAGATGGAGGATTACGACAGAAAGTACGAAACTCTCAAAAATTCTCTCACAAGACAAAACATCCCCTCAAAGTAAACTTTGAGCGTTAGAAATAATTAAACGTTGAGATAAAGCAGCTGTCCTAAGACAACTTGGGAGGAACTCAGGAAAGACTGGACCTCCAAGGACTGGGATTTGGCCAGACTGAAGTGCTACCACTTCTAGGCCGACTCCACTGAATCAACAAACAATAAGCCCTAGGGGCAGGAACTTTTATCTCAAGGATATTGTTGGGGTCAGACAGCTGAGCAGGAGAGGACTGAAAGGTCTTCCACTGTAGCAAGATGCCAGGCCCAGATGTGCTGATCAGACGTGGTTCCAGGCCCTAGGCTGTGGCTGTAGTAGAGAAGGAGTAAACTCATGCCTGACAAGGATGGTAGCACAAGGGTGGGGACCCTACCAACTGTATTTTTTTTAAGGGAGGAATAACTGATTTTATTGCATAAGATATAGCAGCTCTGTAGTAAAAAGTTTGTTTTGAAAGGATTTTTTTTTAAAGTTTAATGCCTGGTATCAATTTAGTTCCACATACAAAATGTTTCATAAAATTACACTTTATACTTTTATTTGAATATCTCACTTAAATTTCCTGATTCAAGAAAAGGAAACCACGGGTGGATATGGACATAGCCAAAACATAAAACAGAGTATCTCCTTTACTATGACCTCCTAAAACAGTTCATAATTTTCTCAGCTGTACTGATTTAGAAAATGAATGACATCTATATATTACAGTTAAAAATTATCTCCACCATATTTGCATAAACTAGATCCTGGTGAATATATGTTTTAAAACAGCTTAGAGTCATCAAGAACTATTTACTAGTCAAGTAATATGCTAAACTATAAGGATCCAAGAGGAAACAAAAAATTTCCTGTGTGTAAGTTTCTGTGGATGATCACAATTATCAGAAAGAAGGCCACATCAATCACCCTATCTAAAAGTGTGAGTATGTCTAAGTTAAGCTGTCTAAAGGAAAAGGATACTCTATATGATAGGATAAAAAATAGAAATTTCAATCTCATGCCCCCACTGTAAAAATTTCATTTTTAAGAAAGAAAATGACCATTTTATAATTTATTTAAAATCTGTTCTGATTTGAAGAGTTCCAAAAGTTTATATATCATTATTGCTGGAAAATTTGAAGATAGTTATAAACAGCAGTGGTAATAAATCAGAATCATTTGCCCTTCATCTATTAATATGTAGTAAACTAATAATACATTTTTTTTAGTAGTTGATCATTCCTCCAAAATTAGGTAACATTGCAATGTTTACATAGCATGGACAGTAATACCTCATTTAACCTGCATTATCAGAAAACACACTATTCTTTATAAGTGAATCTATAAATAAATTTTATAACTAAAAAGTGCTTTTTTATTTTTAAGCAATTGGGGTTAAGTGACTTGCCCAAGGTCACACAGCTAGTAAGTGTCAAGTGTTCAGTCTGAGGCTGGATTTGAACTCAGGTCCTCCTGAATCCAGGGCTGGTGCTGTATTCACTGCCCCATCTAGCTGCCCCACTTTCACTGCATTCATGAAAAGTTAAAACACCATGTGATAGAGATGTGATGGTACAAAAACTTGCATGGGCTGTCCTAGTGATTTTGCATTTAATTCTTCAAGTTCTAGAGAATTAATGTAATACAAATCACAACGATGCTTTGGATTTTCACAGCCATCTTTAATAACTTCAACAACATTACCATTTGGATTAAAACTTCCAATGTGTTTTCAGTGAGTTGAACTTCCTTTCCCTTTTCCACCAAATAGTAGGGAATGCTGATTGAGTAGCTTTCTGATTGAAATGTGCCTCAAATAAAAATGATCCAAAAAATACTGTACATTCTGGCTGGTTACTGGATCTATACCAAAGCTTTCCTTGTATTCAGTCACATCCTGAGCCATGGTGGGAATGAAATCATTATGACAATTCTGGATTCTTATCATTGTAAAGTCATAAACAGCTTTAGCGTCTTCAGCAATTTTATGCTTAAAATAAAGGAGCTCCTGTAGGCTGAATGTACCAGCTCTGTACTAGTTGAACTGAAGGTGTTCTTAGAAGATTATCTGGAAGGAGACTTATTTCTTTCATTATGTTTGCAAATCTCACTGGCAACTCCTGCTGCAAAAACATAAATGAGGTCTTTATGCATGCATTCACAGATCTGAAGTCCAGAAACTGCTTCACGGAGAGCAGGGACAGGGAGAAACGCAAGTAGAAATCCACCTGACCCAGAACACTGCACTAGCCATCGGGCACCAGGACTTTGGTTTGGGCTGGGACCCAGTCCAGACCCAGGCCAGACAAAGCTGCCTGTTGCAGGTACCTCATTATCCTCATAGCAAAATGCATTCCAGAACACGTGAAGAAACAGGAGAATCAAAACCAGGAGGTGCCATGGCATGTGCAGGTCCCGGTATCCATGGTGCGCATGTCTCTTTGGGCAAATTCAAGAAAGCAGAGTGCCTGGTTTCCATTCCAATGCAGAGGGGTGAGCTGAAGTTTGCAGTTGTGGAAGGGACTGAAGGGAGCAAGGGCATCTGAAGTGACAGTGTGCTTGGTAGTCCAAGCTATGACTCTGACAGAGAGGAGTGTCTGAGGTCAGGCCCTCAGACACAGCTCAGAAAATATGAGTATGAAAAACCTGAACCTTGAGGTATCATCCCCCACATTTCAGGACTAGCACCTGACTATAATAAGCTACTAAAAACAATAATGATGAATAAGCAAAGGAGAAAGAACCCAACCATGGGTAGCTACTATGGGGATAAAGATCTGGGTTCATACTCAGAAGAAGATAGCAAAGTTAAAAAAAGCCACTCCTACTTCAAAGAAAAATGTCAAATAGTCACAAGCTCAAAAAGACTTCTTGAAAGAGCTTAAAAAGGACTTTTAAAAACAAATATGAGAGGTTGAGGAAGAATTAGGAAAAAAAAATAAAAGCAATCCAAGAAAGTCAAGAAAATTCTGAAAAGAAAGTCAATTGGAAAAAGAGTTCCAAAAACTTAAGGAAGAAAATAACTTCTTGAACACTAGATTTGGGCAAGGGGAAGTTAATGATGTTATGACACTAAGAAATAATAGTTGGTTGTTTGGTGGTTGTCCTTTATTTTTTATTTTTTTGGCTAGGCAGTGGGGTTAAGTGACTTGCCCATGGTCACACAGCTAGTAAGTGTCAAGTGTCTGAGCTTAGATTTGAACTCGGGTCCTCCTGATTCCAGGGCCAGTGCTCTATCCACTGCACCACCTAGCTGCCCTATTGTCCTTCATTCTTGAAATGGGCCAAAATGACATTACTCTGTTAGAGTCAAGCTACAGCATGTCTGACTGTGACTGATCAGGCCAATAAGGAACTTGGAATGCTTTACCACCAGTTGGGCACAAATAGTCCATGTGCAGATTTGGAGTGGATTCTCTAAATTTGCGCATCTCACGTTTCTTTTCAGTTATTCCAATTCTGCTTTGTGAATAAAGCACAGCACTTTCTTTGATGAGGGCATGCCATGGTGGGCAGTCCTGTGCCAGTGTCTACCATGTCCCGCAATCAATTCCAAAGTTCTTCAGAGAGAACTTAATAGTGTCCTTGTATCTCTCTCTCTCTCTCTCTCTTTTTTGTGAGGCAATTGGGATTAAGTCTCTTGCCCAGGGTTACACAGCTGGTAAGTGTCAAAGTGTCTGAGGTCATATTTGAACTCAGGTTCTCTTGACTCCAAGCCCAGAGCTCTATTCACTGCACCACCTAGCTGCCCCTTGTATCTTTTCTTCTGACTATCATGTGAGCACTTGCCTATTGTGAGGTCTCTGTAAAACAGTCTTGTAGTCAAGTGTATATTTGGCATTTGAACAATGTGGCCAACGCATCGGAGTTGCACTCTCTGCAGCAGAGTTTGAATGCTTGGCAGTTTAGTTCAAGAAAGTATCTCAGTGTCTGGTACCTTGTCCTGCCAAAGGATCTTCAGAATCTTCCTAAGACAATTCAAATGGAAACAATTCAGTTTCCTGGCATGGTGCTGGCATACTGTCCAAGTTTCATAGGCATACAACAATGAGGTCAGCACAACTGTTCTGCAGACCTTCAGTTTGGTAATCATCTTGCTTTGGGGATGCAGCTTTTTGTTGAATGCAAATATTTAGCTTGGAGAGGGTAAGTCTATGATCAGACCAGCACTCGGTGCCACACATTGCCTTTGTCACTCTCACATTCTGTCAGTCTCTTCTCCTTACAATGACATAGTCTATTAAATGCCAGTGTTTGCTGTGAGGGTGCATTCATGAAGTTGTATTGCTTTTAGGTAAATGGAAGACAATGTTGGTAATAAGAAGGTCATGAGATGCACAAATCTTCAGTAGTAAGTGACTACTGCTGCTGCTGTTTTTAACTCAGAGATTCCCTACCAGTCTTCTCTGAATGTACCCTATGCTCCACCAAGAAATAATGAAACAAAAAAAGAGTCTAGATACTATGTTACAATAAATTATCAAGGAAAATTGCCCTGAAGTTCTAGAATGAGAGGATAAAACAGAAATAGAAAAAAAAATCCACCTGAAAGAGATCCCAAGATAAAAACTCACAAGAACATTATAGCCAAGTTTCAAAGTTCCAAGCAACAAGAAAAAAAAATTTAAATACTGTGGAGCTATGATCAGGATAACACAAGATCTAAATCTAGCAGCTTCTACAAAAGACTGAAAGACTTGGAACATTATGTTTCAAAGAGCAAAAGAGCTGAGACTGCAACCATGAATAACTTCCCTGTATAATCCTAAATGAAAAAAAATGGACATTCAATAAACTGAAATACTTTCAGGTATTTGTGATAAAAAGATTAGAACTCAATGGACAATTTGACACATAAGATCTAGGAGAAACATAAGGCAAACATTAAAGACCAAGGGACTCAATACGGTCAAACTGTTTACCTTTTATGTGGGAAAACATTATCTGTACTCTTATGAATGCTATCATTACTTGGATAGACTGAAAAAGTATACACAGATAGAAGGCTTAGGGTTGAGAGTATGGTGGTATGATTTCAAAAAATAAAACTGGGTAGGGAGAAGTAAAATGGAGCAATTATCTCATACAACAGAGGCATGAACAGAAGAACTGTTATAGTAGAAGCAGGTAGGGGTGGAGGACTGATAGTGCTGGAATCATATTCTCATTGGACCTGGGTTGGAGAGGAAATAACATATACATCCAGAAGGGTACAAAAATCTTCTAAATTTATAGACACATAGGAAGGTAAGGGGACAGGATAAGGGAAGGATTTTTAGAAGGGTGTGTAAATTAAGAAGTAGGGGGGTGAGGAGAGAGTATAATGAAGGGATTCTTAGAAGGCTAGGAAGATTAAGGAATAGGAGGGTAAGAGGAGAAGATAAGGGAGGGATTCTTAAAAAGGGTGTGGATTAGGGAGGTACTGGTTAGAAGTAAACCATACAGTGTAAGGAAGGATAGGGTAAAATGAGGGTGAGAAGGATAATAGTAAGGGGAAAAAATATGATGGAGGGAAATACATAACTGGTAGTTAAAACTTTGAATGTGAACGAGATGAACTGACCCATAAAATGGAAACAGATAGAATGGATTAAAAATCAGAACCCAACAACATGCTGTTTACAAAAAACACATTTACAAATGAGAGATACACACAGAATTAAAATAAAGGGCTGAGGTAGAACTTATTATGCTTCAGTGAATGTAAAAAAAGCAGGGATAGCAATCATGATCGCAGACAAAGTTAAAGCTAAAATATATTTAATTAAAAGAGATAAACAGGGAAACTATATTATGTTAAAAGGTACTATAGATAATGACACAATATCAATACTAAACCTATATACTCCAAATGCTATAGCATCTAAATTTGTAAAGGAAAAGTTAAATGAATTACAGGTAGAAATAGGCTAATACTATAACAGTGGAGGGCTTTAACATTCCCCTCTCCGAATTAGATAAATCTAAAAAAAAAATAAGAAAGACATTAGAGTTGAAGTTAAGCTTAGATAATCTAGATATCTGGAGAAAATTGAATGGGAAAAGAATATACCTTTTTCCTTTTTTTAAATTAATTTATTTTAATTTATCAACAATCACTTTCATAAGCTTTTGAGTTTTAAAATTTTCTCCCCCTTCCTCCCCATCTCCCTCCCCAAGACTGCAAGCAATCTGATATAGGCTGTACATATACATTCCTATTAAGCATATTTTCACATTAGTGATGTTGTAAGGAAGAATTAGAACCAATAGGAGGAACCACAAGAAAGAGAAAACAAAACAAAACAGAAGAAAAAAATAGCAAATAGTATGCTTCAATCTGCATTCAAACTCCATAGTTCTTTCTTTGGATGTGGATAGCATTTTCCATCATGAGACCTTTGGAGATGTCTTAGATGCTTGCATTGCTGAGAAGGGCTAAGTGTATCAACGTTAGTCATCACATGATGTGGCTATTACTGCGTATAACATTCTCCTGGTTCTGCTCACTTCACTCAGCATCAGTCCATGCAAGTCTTTCCAGGTTTTTCTGAAGTCAGCCTGCTCATCATTTCTTACATCAAGAATATACCTTCTTCTTTTCTGGGGGAGGTGGGGTAGGTAAATAACTTGCCCAGGGTCACATAGCTAGCAAGTCTGAGGCTGAATCTGAACCCAGGTCCTCCCAACTCCAGGGCTGGTGCCCGATCTACTGTGCCCTCCAGCTGCCCTAAGAATACACCTTTTTCTCAGTGGTACATAGTATCTTTATAAAAATTTACCATATATTAGGGTATAATAGTTAAATGCAGAAAAGCAGAAATACCAAATGCATCTTTTCCAGATCACAATGCAATAAAAAGTGTGTTCAATAAGGGACCATGGAAACACAGATTAACAAAAGACAGAGAGCATTATGAGTTGTAAAATAGATAATTTTGATTACAGTAAATTAAAAAGGTTTTGTACAAATAAAACCAATGTAAGATCAGAAAGAAAACAGAAAATTGGGAGGAAAATTTTATACAGTTTTTCAGATAAAGGTTTCATATCTCAGATATATAAAGAACTTTGTCAAAATTATAAGAATACAAATCATCCCCCAATTAATAAATAATCAAAAGATGTAAACAGGCAGTTTTTTGGTAAAGAAATCAAAACTACATATAATTATATGAAAAATGCTCTAAAAATCACTAATGATTAGAGAAAAGCCAATTAAAACAACTTTTGAGATATCATCTTATGCCTATCAGATTGACTAAAATGATAGAAGGGGAAAGTGACAAATGCTGGTCGAGATGTGGAAAAATTGGGACACTAATTCACTGTTGGTGGAACTGTGAACTGATCCAACCATTTTGGAGAGCAATCTGGAATTATGCCAAAGAGTTATAAAACTGTATACCCTTTGACCTAGCAATACCACTATTAGGTCTGTTTCCCAAGGTAATTAAGGAAAAAGAAAAAGAACTTCTATATTCTAAAATATATATAGCAGTTCCCTTTGTGGTGGCAAAGAACTAGAAACTGAAGGGAATTAGGGATCATTTAGGGAAATGGCTAAAATCAAATTAGGGAATAGCTAAACAAGTTGTGATATGTGATTGTGATGGAATACTACTGTGCTGTAAGAAATGATGACCTTGTTGGTTTTACAAAAACATGGAAAGACCTGCATGAAATGAAGAATGAAATGAGCAGAATCAAAAGAACATTTTACAGAGTAACACAATACTGTCCTTTTAAAAAAATTAATTTATTTTTAATTTTCAACATTCACTTCCACAAGATTTTGAGTTCCAAATCTTCTCCCCATCTCTCCCCTCCCCCCACCCCAAGGCAGCATGCATTCTGATTAACTCTTCCCTAATCTGCCCTTTCTTCTATCACTCTCTCCCCCTTCTCATATCTCCTTCCCCTTCTATTTTCCTGTAGGGCAGGATACATTTCTATACCCCATTGCCTGTATATCTTATTTCCCAATTGCATGTAGAAACAATTTTTAACATTTGTTTTTAAAACTTTGGGTTCCAAATCCTCTCCCTTCCTCCCTCCCCCCACCAAATGAGAAGGCAAGCAATTTGATATAGGTTATACATATGTAGTCATGCAAAACACTTCCATAATAGTCATGTTGTGAAAGACTAACTATATTTCCCTCCATCTTATCCTCTTCTCCCCTCCATTTTTTCTATTTTCTCCTTTGACCCTGTTCCTCCTCAAAAATGCTTGTTTCTGGTGGGGGGGGGGGTAGATCCAAGATGGCAGAGTAAAAGCAGTGACTTGCTTGAGCTCTCCCCCAAACACCTCCAAATACCTATAAAAAATGGCTCTAAACAAATTCTAAAGCAGCAGTACCCACAAAAAGGACAGAGTGAAACAATTTTCCAGCCAAAGACAGCCTAAATGGTTGATCAGAAAGGTATATTGCGCTGGGTGGTGAGAGGAGCACAGTTCAGCATGGGTGTGTAGGCTACAGTGAACTTGGAGCAGGCCTCAGAGGACTGAATTGCAGGCAGCTGGGGCAGTTTCCAAATTTCTCAACCCATGAACGTCAAAGACAATTTAGAAGGTCAGTGGGAAAAGTCTGTGTCTATGGTGATAGAGAGAAACAAGGTGGTCTCAGCTTCCTGAGCTCAGCCTCTAGAGCTTCTGGCCCACAGACTGAGGGGGAATTGAGTGGCTGATCAGAGGGACTATAGGGATCTCTCTGCTGGTGCAGGATTCACTTATTTTGCCCATGCTTGGATCTGGGTCATAGTACTGAGTGGCGGTCCTGGGGCAAAGAGGAGCACTGGCATGGTGGAGCTTGTAGTGGCTGTGGAGAGAAAATCCTCACAGTTCCAAGACAGAAAAGCATTCTCGTGGTCACTCATAGACCAGAGCACAGGCCAGGAAAGGAGTAAACACCTCGCCCTTGATCACAGCACCTTGGAAGAACTGAAAATTTAGAGGTCCCTAGAAGTATCTCTGAAAACAGCCGCATAAAACCCCTGAAGCTTGGGACAGTACATTCTCCACACTGGAAACAGACTCCTACCTTAACAAAGAGTTTATAACTCAAGTAATTGGCCAGGATCATGAGCAAAACAGCGCAAAAAGAGTCAGACTATATTATCTTACTTTGGTGACAAAACATACAACCAGAAGAAGACAATGAAGCCAAAGCTCCTGCATCCAAAGCCTCCAAGAAAAATATGAATTGGTTCCAGGTCATGGAAGAGCTCAAAAAGGATTTTGAGAAGCAAGTAAGAGAAGTAGAAGAAAAACTGAAAGTGATGCTAAAGGAGACCCAGAAAAATACTGAAGAAAATGACACCTTAAAAAATAGCCTAACCCAAATGGCAAAAGAGGTCCAAAAAGCCAATGGGGAGAAGAATGCCCTAAAAAGCAAAATTGGCCAAATGGAAAAGGAAGTCCAAAAGCTTACTGAAGAAAATACTTCCTTAAAATTTAGAATGGAGAAATTGGAAGCTAGTAACAATTTGAGAAATCAAGGCACTGTAACACTAATAGAAAAGAATGAAAAAATAGAAGAGAATGTGAAATATCTCACTGGAAAAACAACTGACCTGTAAAATAGATCCAGGAGAGAGAACTTAAAAATTATTGGACTATCTGAAAGCCATGATCAAAAAAAGAGCCTAAACATCATCTTTCAAGAAATTATCAAGGAAAACTGCCCTGATATTTTAGAACCAGAGGGCAAAATAGAAATTGAAAGAATCCAGGTGATCACCTCCTGAAAGAGATCCCCAAAGGAAAACTCCTAGGAATATTGTAGCCAAATTCCAGAGTTCCCAGGTCAAGGAGAAAATATTGCAAGCAGACAGAAAGAAACAATTTGAGTATTGTGGAAACACAATCAGAAATAACACAAGATTTAGCAGCTTCTACATTATGGGTCTGGAGGGCATGGAGTATGATATTTCGGAGGGCAAAAGAGATGGGACTACAACCAAGAATCACCTACCCAGCAAAACTCAGTATAATCCTTCAGGGTAAAAAATGGTCCTTCAATGAAATAGGGGACTTTGAAGTGTTCCTGAGGAAAAGACCAGAGCTGAATATAAAATTTGACTTTCAAATATAAGACTCAAGTGAAACATGGAAGATGTAAACAGGAAAGAGAAATCACAACAGACTTATTAAGGTTGAACTGTTTACATTCCTGCAGGGAAAGATGACATTTGTAACTCATGAGTCCTTTGTCAGTATTATGGTAGTGGGAGGGAAAAAAATTATATGTATATATAGACAGATAGAGGGCACAGGGTGAGTTGAAGATGAAGGGGTGATATCTGGAAAATAAAATTAAGGGGTAAGAAAGGATTATATTGGGAGGAGAAAAGGAGAAGTAGAAGGGGGTAAATTATCTCACATGAAACAGACAAGAAAAAGCTTTTACAGTGGAGGGGAAATGGGGGAAGGTGAGAGGGAATGAGTGAATCTTATTCTCATAGGATTTGGCTTAAGGAGGGAATAACGTACACAATGGGGTATGGAAATCTATTTTACCCTACAAGTAAATAAGGGAGGAAGGGGACAAGAGAGCAGGGGGTTGATAGAGGGGAGGGCAGATTGGGGGAGGGGATAATCAAAAGCAAACACTTCTGAGGATGGACAGGGTCAAAAGAGAGAATAGAATAAATGGAGGGTAGGATAGGGTGAAGGGAAATATACTTAGTTTTTCACAACAGGACTACTATGGAAGTGTTTTGCATGACCACACATCTATAACTTGTACTGAGATGCTTGCCTTTTCAAAGAAGGTGAGTGGAGAGGGAGGGAGAAAATTTGTAACCCAAAATTTCAAAAAAACATACATTAAAAATTTTTTTAAAATGTTTGTTTCTGATTACCCCCTCCACCAATCTGCCCTCCCTTCTATCATCCCCCCTCCATCTCCTTCCCCCCATATTTTCCTGTAGGGTGAGATAGATTTCCATACCCAATTGAGTGTGTATGTTATTCTCTCCTTAAGGCAAATTTTATGAGAATAAGATTCACTTATTCCCTCTCATCTCCCCCCTCTTCCCCTTCACTGTAAAAGCTTTTTCCTGACTCTTTTATGTAGGATAATTTACTCCATTCTACCTTTCCCTTTTTCCTTCTCAGAGTATAATCCTCTTTCACCCCTTAATTTTATTTTTTAGATATCATCCTTTCATATTCAACTCACCCTGTGCCCTCTGTCTCTGTCTCTCTCTATATATATATAAATGTTCTCTCCAACTACCCTAATACTGAGAAATGTCTCATGAGTTACAAATGTCATCTTTCCATGTAGGAATGTAAACAGTTCAACTTTAATAAGTTTCTTATGATTTCTCTTTCCTGTTTACCTTTTCATGCTTCTCTCTCTCTCTTTTTTTTGGTTAGGCAATGGGGTTAAGTGACTTGCCCAGGGTCACACAGCTATTTAGTGTTATGTGTCTGAGGCCAGATTTGAACTCTTGAATCCAAGGCTGGTGCTCTATGCACTGTGCCACCTAGCTGCCCCCATGCTTCTCTTGAGTCTTGTATTTGAGAGTCAGATTTTCTATTCAGCTCTGGTCTTTTTCATCAAGAATGCTTGAAAGTCCTCTATTTCATTGAATGTCCATCTTCCCTTCTCCCTGCTTCCCGCCCCCCCCACCCCCATAATACTCAGTTCTGCTGGGTAGGATTATGCTCAGTTTTCTTGGTTTTAACCGTAGCTCTTTTGACCTCTGGAATATCATATTCTAAACCCTCTAATCCCTTAATGTAGAAGCTGCTAAATCTTGTGTTATCCTGATTGTGTTTCCACAATACTACAATTGGTTCTTTCTGGCTGTTTGCAATATTTTCTCCTTGACCTGGGAACTCTGGAAATTGGCTATGATATTCCTAGAAGTTTTCCTGTTGGGATCTCTTTCAGGAGGTGATTGGTGGATCCTTTCAACGTCTATTTTACTCTCTGGTTCTAAAATATCAGGGCAGTTTTCCTTGATAATTTCTTGAAAGATGATGTCTAGGCTCTTTTTTTGATCATGGCTTTCAGGTAGTCCAGTAATTTTCAAATTGTCTCTCCTGGATTTATTTTCCAGATCATTTGTTTTTCCAGTCACTGGCTTCCATTTGCTCTATACCAATTTTTAAGGAATTATTTTCATCACTGGGCTTTTGGACCTCCTTTTCCATTTGGCCCATTCTGCTTTTTAAGGCATTCTTCTCCTCATTGGCTTTTTGGACTTCTTTTGCCATTTGGGTTAGTCTATTTTTTAAGGTCTTATTTTCTTCAGCATTTTTTTGGTGTCTTTTAGCAAGCTATTGACTTGTTTTTCATGATTTTCTTGCATCACTCTCATTTCTCTTCCCAGTTTTTCCTCTACTTCTCTTACTTGCTTTTCAAAATCCTTTTTGAGATCTTCCATAGCCTGGGACTGATTCATATTTTTGTGGAAGGCTTTGGATGTAGGAGCTTTGACTTTGTTGTCTTCTTCTGGTTGTATATTTTGATCTTCTTTGTCATGAAAGTAAGATTCTAGAGTCTGAGTTTTTTCCCTCTGGTTGCTCATGTTCCCAGCCAATTACTTGACTTTTAAACTCTTTGTTAAAGTAGGGCACTACTTCCAGTGTGGAGGGTGTACTATCCCAAGCTTTAGGAGTTTTGTGCTGTCATTTTCAGAGATACCTCTAGGGACTTATAAACTTTCAGTACTTCCAAGGTAGTATGAGCAAAGGTGAGGTATTTACTCTTTTCCTGGCTTGTGCTCTGGTCTATGAGTGACCACAAGCACTCTTTTCTGCCTTGGAACTGTGAGGAGGATTTTCTCTTCACTGCCGCCATAAGCTCCACCATGCCGGTGCTCCTCCTTGCCCCAGGACTGCCACCTAGGACTATGACTCAGATCCGAGCACAGGCAAAGCAAGAGAATCCTGCCTCAGTGCCAGCAAAGAGATCCTTGCAATCCCCCTTTAATTAGCCACTCGATCCCAATACTGTGTGTGGGCCGAGAGCTCCAGAAGCAGCCACTGCCTCTGTGGCCACCTCCCTGGGACTCCGCTAGGGCAAGGGGTGGACTGTGCTCCTCTCTCATGCAGGTCCAACAGACTTTTCCACTGACCTTCTAAGTTGTCTTTGGTGTTTGTGGGTTGAGAAGTCTGGAATTCACCATAGTTACCTGTGATTTAGTCTCCTGAGGCCTGCTCTGGGTTTGCTGGGGTCCCGTCTTCGCTTACGTGGCTTATGCTGAACTGTGCTCCCAGCTAGCGCAATAAATCTTTCCCACCAACCATCCATGTTGTCTTGGGCTGGAAATTTGTTTTACTTTGTCTTTTTGTGGGTTCTGCTCCTCTGGAATTTGTTTAGAGTCATTTTTTCACAGGTATTTGGAGGGGCTTGGGGGAGAGCTCAAGCAAGTCACTGCCTTTATTCTTCCATCTTGACTTTGCCCCCAGAAATACTATTCTAAGAACAACTTTGAATGACTAAGTCATTTTGAGTATTATAAATACTCAAATCAACTACAAAGGACCTATGATAGAAGATGCTATCCACCTCCAGACAAAGAACTGATACACACACACACACACACACACACACACACACACACACACACACACACACACACACACATAATTGTATCTAGTGGTAGACTTCTCTAGGGAGGAGTGGGGAGGGAGGAAGAAAAAAAATGCGCAACAGCAAATAAAAGAAAATTTAGTAGTAAGTACAAAAAAGCAGGGTAGCTTTGAAAACGATGTATAGTATTTATTATATAGTTTTTCCAAAAAAAGTAAACAGTGTGAAGTATAAATTTTGAATTCTCTTTTTATGTTGTGGTATGTATATGGAAATTTCATTTTGTCATTTTGTATTTAAGTTTACAATGAATAAAATATTTTTAAAAGAAAAAAGAAGTGATGAACATAAATGAATGCTGAGAAGCATGGAAAGACACATGAACTAATGCAAAGTATAGTAGGAAGGCCAGCTACACAGTGTCACAGTAACATAAGTGGAAAGAACCACAAAGCAAGCAAAACTGAATGTTGTCAAACTGCAAAAAATACACCCCCCAGCTGCCAGATATGAGAAGACATCTCTGCCCACTCCTTTGCAGAACTGGGGGTCCACGGATAAGGAACTTCTCATATAACATCAGACTTTTTTGATGTGTTTGTTCTTTTTTCCTCTTCCTGCTTTTAAAGAAATTCTTTGTTATAAGAGCCATATGGCTGTCTGTGGTGGGTGAGAGGGAGGGATTCTGGGAGAAATTAGGTGATAATAAAAAACAAGATATCAATAAAAATCTAAAAAAAAAAGGAAATTAGACAATGCAACAGAGCCTTAGACTGACCAACAAAGCCAGTTACTAGCTGTGGGTATAACCCATTCCTTTATCTATAAGACTGGATATGGAATCCACTGGGTACTGTCCTAGGCTATTGTAGAAATAAAACAGCAAATATATAATGTGCTTAAAGCTTCCTAGAGAAAGTTGATCCCTAAGAATACTCAATAAGCTAGAGAACCTCAGATCCTGGGACATAACCTAGCTCTAGAATAAAAGGTTTTCACCTTTGATATCTAGGAATAAACAATAAGCCCATTCATAGATTTCTGAAACAGATTAGGCCTAAAGAGCAGACTTTTGTACATAGTATGTACTTAAATGTTGAACTGGAAAACAACAACAGCAAAAACAAACAAAAACTTGAGGGCCTGTGACTTCATTAAGGACAGGAGCTATGTGACAGGAGCATATGGAGAAGCTGAAATAGATGAACTCCCTCTGAAAGAGACAAGTTCAGTAGATAGGAAAAGATGGGGAATATAGAACAACTAGCTTTCAACATCAGGGTATTGGCTTGGAAAAGCAGTTTTAGTTTGAATCACAAAGTTGTACCTTTAAACCAGCCAGAAATCAAACATAAATCAAACTCTCAGAGTTGGAAGGAACTCCAGAGGTCATTTAGTCCAACTTCTTCCCAAACAGCTTTTTCTACGATGTTCCTCACTGGTGGTGATCCAACATTTGCTTGAAGATCTCCAGTGATTCACTTCAGGGCAGCACTAAATTGTTCACAAGTTTCTCCTTATATCAAGCTGAAATCTGTCCCTCTTCTACCAGTAACTATTGTTCCTTCTCTTCCAATGGGGCCAAGAAAAACATATCTTATTCCTTCTCTTCAAATACCTGAAGAAAGCAATCATGTTTCCTCTAAATTTGTTGTAGCTAAACATTCTCAATTCATTCAACCTATCTTAACATTGCTTGATCTCTAGGACTTTTGCCATCATTAAAGTGCTCTTCTGGATACTCTCTAGCTTATCTGTGTCTTCCAAAATTTGTCACCCCAAAATAAACACAATACTCTAGGATATAGTCTGACCAGACCACAGTACAATAGAACTACCATTTCTGTAGTTCTGTAGGCCAGAGGTGTCCATGTCAGTGTTATGGAGTCCATAACATTCCCAATGCCTCTGGAGCCAGATTAAAATGTAATTGGGAAATATTTAAAATAAATAAAAATACAATAAAACAGATAATATTACATTTTAAAACTAAGTCAATATGTGGCCTGCAGGGATCCTTCTGGACAGATTAATGGCTCCTGTTTCTATCTAAGTTTGATACTATTTGACACCACTTTATATATTAATCCCTACTGAATTTAATTTTAGTGCAATCATTCTACCTTCTAGTTTATCAAGATCTTTTTGGATCAGGTCAATCAATGTTAACTATCCCTTCAAGCTCCAACTATCCATCCTCTCTCCTGGTTTTGCATCATTCGATAAGTATTCCACCCATGTTTTATCTAAGTCACTAATAAAAGTCAAGTCAAAAAGTAATTTATTAAGTGCCCACTATATGGTGGACAGTATGTTAAGTACTGGAGATATAAGGAAAGATAAAAAACCGTACATGGTCCCTGCTCTCAAGAGGCTCATAATGTAAGAGGGGAGACAACATGCAGACAACTATGTACTAACCAGCCATGAACAAGATAAACTAGAGATAATCATTAAGAATAAGGAGGACTAAGAAAGGCAAAAATGAAAATGTTAAAAAAGAATAGGCTTGAGACAGATCACTGGGGCATTTCACTAAAGACAACCTTCCAAAATTACATATAAAGAGCTCCAAATCTGCCTAACTGTATGCTAATGTGTAACCTGTATCTCTTCCACACGGACACATAGGAAAGGTTATGTTAAATCACTAATAAAATATAGTTATCCCTTCCACATCACAGGGGTTAGGGGCATGGCTACCCCCAAGATCATGGAAAATCTACATAAAATTTTTTGACGCTCCCTTCATAACAGAGAAGTCTGAATTTCTTCTTTTTCTTTTATGAGGTATTTATAATACCCTACTGTAAAATTTAGGTTGATACTATATAATACTATACATATATTTCGTGCATTTCTGAGTTTCTCAACCTTTTCTGGGTCATCTGCTGGTCTTTGCATGTCATCTGTGGCTTCCACAAAACTCCCCCAAAATTCCCATTAATTTCCTATGCCAACCTGCAATATATCAAAACAGTGATAGGGAGGTTGTGATGTGGAAGAGATAACCATAATGCAAATCAAAACAACTCTGGGGTTTTACTTCACGCCCAGAAAATTGTCCAAGTTGATAAAAAATGGCAAAAATGAGTGTTGAAGGGTATGTGGAAACAGGCATACTAATACCTTATTGGTAGAACCATGAATTGGTCTGCCATTTCCATGCCTTTAACTTTCCCTCCTCTCCTTCACTTCTACTTTTTCAAATCAGAGAACAGTAATCAAATCAACGCTCCCATTCCTGCCAAGGACATCTCAATCAATTGTCCCATTCCTTCAGTCACCCATTCCCTCTGACTTGACTCTTCAAAATACTCCCAGGACCAGTTTCCTATATATGTGCTGTCTTTCCCCATTAGAATATAAGCTCCTTGAAGGCAGAACCTTGCTTGTATTTGTATCCATAAGGCTTAACATGGTATTTGGCATATGAAAGGGTTTAATAAATGCTTATTTGTTCATTCATTGAATCATTCATTCATTGCTAGGAATATACTTCAAGGAGGTCAAAGACAGTAAGGTCTCTCATCTACCTAAAAATATTTACAGCTGCACTTTTTATGTTAGGAAAGAACTGGAAACAAAGTAGCTGCTTATCAACTGGGGAATGGTTAAACAAACTGGTATAAGAATGCAATGAAATACTACTGTTCCATAAGAAATAATAATGAATTTAGAATGAAATAAACAGAATCAGGAAAACAATATACATAAGGACAACAAAAACATAAATGAAAGCACAAAAAGTACTGAAATGTAACACTATGTAATTATAATCACCATGGACTCATTTCTCCTCTGGAGAACTACCTTAGGACTTCTCTGACTTCTCTACCAAGCCCCAGGATAATCTCTTTCTCCTGTAAATTCTCTCAGCCTTGGCACTCCCACTCATCATTACCTTTGGCCTCTCCCGATTGGAGGGTGGAGCTGTGAACTCCAAACTAACCCTGAAGGAGATAGCTCAGTTCAGACACATTTCTTCACTTCTCCCAGACTGTACTACTTTGGGACTTCTCTAACTGCCTTCACCATTTTTGTGCTGTCTTATCCCAATAGATTGTAAACTCCTTCAGTCAAGAACTGTCTTTCTCCCCCTCTCTTGCATTTGTATCCCCTAGCACATAATGGGCACTTAAGATATTTACTGATTACATGATATACTGTCAGATTTGGTTGATGTGTAAGTTTTGCTGAATTAATTTTTTTTCTTCTTTTGTATTCACTGTTACAAAGGATGGTTCTCTGGGAAGGGGAGGGGTGAAAATGCAAATGGTGTAAAAACAAAGGTATCAATAAAAGTGGGAGAAAAAAATCCTAGAATCTTGTCAGGAATTGAAGTCAAGTTCACTAGCTTCTAGTTCAGTCTATTCCCTTCCCTTTTTTGGAAATCAGGACATTTGCCCTTTTACAATCCTTTGACACCTCCCCCATTCTACCCTGGCTGGTTTCTTCACCTTTTGAAAGATGAAATTATCATTAAGGAAAGTAAAGAAATTATTAACTGTTTTGCCCAGCAGATGTCCAGATAACTGAAAGTCCCTTATCACTACCATATCATGCTTCTCTCCATCTCATCATCCTTAGTGATTTCAATATTCATGGCCCACAAGATTCCTTGATTTTAGCTCTTCACTCTTTCCAAAATGGAAGACCCTCATCTTTACCTGGTAGCAGTCAAAAGTCAGTATGTCAATTACTTTTGAGGTTTCTAATCCTTAATCACCTTATCTTCTGCTTCTCCTATTCTCTACCATACTTACCCCTTTAGTTATTCACTCTCAGTTGACCAAGTATTTCAGCAACCTTAAGGGCAGGGACTGCCTTTTACCTCTTTTTGTTTCCCCAATGCTTAGCACAATGCCTGGCACATAGCAGACACTTAATAAACGTGAATTTAGCCTTCTGATTGCACTGAACTGCCTCATGGTTACCTTCTTCAAAACTGCATTCTCCAGCACCTAAAATTCTTTTGTTCCTCTCAATCTGTTCAACTATATTTCACTGAACTATAAATGAAATGTAAAGCCCTAGCTCTGGAATAGCTCTTATTATCCATTGTTGGAAGAAGATATGAAACTGGGTAGAGTTGAACCATTACTGAATTAGGGGAAGGGCCAAGGCTGGGTTATAGGTTACTAGTGGGGTAGTACTTAGATTATGTTTAATAAGGGATTATTGGGAATACTGAAAAGAAAATTGTCAAAAGGAGCCACGGGTTAAATCTGGCTGAGGTATCTAAGGTCCCTTTCAGGTCTAATTTATGATCCTAACATCCTTAGGAGAGTAGTTTGATTACTTAGCCAACCTAGAATCTATTTAGGGGGCAAGAACTACTTCCAGGAAGGGCTTCAGCCAAATCTGGGCCCAGGTGGCATGTGAAAATCCACTATAGAAAGATACAAGAGACAGGATCAAAGGGAGAACAAAGGTCACCAGCCTTGAATATTCTATCACTTAACCTTTTAGCTGCCATATGCCCTCTCACCTTCATGCCTTTGCTATTTCCTTCTCTGCTGAATTCCAACCTATCCTTTAAAGTCCAATTCAAATGCTACCTCCTCCACAAAGCTTTCCTTGATCCCTCTGGTCAGTAATAGCCTGTGTCCTCAGAACTCATACTGCACTTTGTTTTGCAACTCTCTAATGGATGGACTTAACAGGCAGTAATGTGTTTTATATTTATCTGTGTTAGTATCCTTTCTCCCTACTATACTGTAAGCTCTAGGGCAAGGATTGTGTCTTTTTTTTTAAAGCACCAAGCATTATGCTTTGTACACAGTAGGTACCCGATAAATATTTGTTGAATGGAATGGCAATCAACAGTGAACAGCCAGACATGTGTGCACTGCAGGGGTCATAAGACTAAAGAAACACAGATTTAGAGTTGGCTCAAAACCTTTTTGTTTTTCACAAGAAGTTTCAGAGCTGGTACCTTAGGGACCTTAGAGGTCAAGTCCAGCCTCCTCATTTTGCAGGTTTCTGAGAAGAAAAAGAAAAGCCCAGAAACCTTCTCAGGTAGTTCAAAGATGGCTAGGTGAGCTCAGATTTGACCAAGATTGGGAGAGTATGGATGCAGCCAGCACTTCTCTCACTTCATCTGTCCTTGTCCCATCTTGCTTTAAGGAGTGGTCACTGGAAATGAGAAAAGATGTATTTCAACAGAGAAGTAAAGTGTTCAAAGTCAGAGATAAAGGGATGGCAGGATTGGCAATGGTGATGACGAATCTATCCCTGCCTGGGGCCTAGCTTTGGCCAGAAGAGAGCGAAGGTCCCTGTCAAGGAGGAGATAGCCAGGACCCAAGTTCTGTACCATAGGCTCAATGGAGATTCCAAATTTACCCAAATTCCAAGTCCATTATTAATGCCATAAAACCTATGTCCTTCATTCCTTCAGAGTTTCTGACTCAATCTAGTGAATTAGGCCCTGACTGGGTACTCTTTTTTCCCACATGAAGGGGAGCAGCAAAGGGGACCAAACAAATTTAAATTACATTTCTTAGAATTCCTTCGATGAAGCAGCTTCTATATTGTTTGTGGGACTTCCAAGGTTTAAGAAAATAGTACACTTGCAGTCACTTAGTAGATGTTTTATGTACTTTAACTAGCATTGTGTGCTAGTTATTATGTATTATATTGATTCTATCCTAAGAGTAAGTGCTGTTTGCAATATCCAGACATATGTATCTACTTCTGTAAAGAGCCAAAGCTGGGTTTTTGTTATGGTCACATGACCAATGCTCACTGAAATGCGGCAAGTTCAAGAATGGATATGGGGTTTCCCAAAAGAATGGGGTGGGGGCTCAAAGGTAAGTTCTTATTAGGCAAAGCCACAACTTCACATACTCTTTGAGATCAAATCTGCAGGGAGAGGAAGAATTGAGAGACAGAAGACTGTCCTTCAAATATCCTTTTCTAGTAGCCCCAGAGAGCCCTACACTTACTAAGTAAGCACTTCTGCCCAATATGGAATATGTAGAAAATCAATAGTTAATATTTAACAAACATTTATTAATGAGCCTACTATGTTCCAGGAACTGTGCTTTGTGCTGAAGGTACAAAAATAGGCAAAAGACAATTCCTTTCCTAAAGGACCTCACAATCAAATGAGGGAAGCAACAAGCAAACATGTGTACAAACAAGCTATACATAGCATGCAAATAGGAAATAATTAAGAGGGGGAAGGCACTAGAATTAACAGAGATTGGGAAAGGCTTCCTGTAGAAGCCTTTTGAGATTCTGGCTGGGGCTTAAAGGAAGCTAGGGAGGTTAGTAAGTGAAGATGAGGAAGAACAGCATCCCAGGCATGGGAGATAGCCAGAGAAAATGCTGTGAGCTGAGAGATGGGGTGTCTTGTTTGTAGAACAGCCAGCAGGCCAGTGTCATTGGGTTGAAGAGTATGTGGTGTAAGAAGGCTAGAAAGGTAGGAGGAGGTTAGTTTATGAAGGGTTTTGAACTTCAAACAGAAGATTTCATATTTGATCCTAGAGGCAATTGGGAGCCACTGAAGTTTATTGAGTAGGGGAGTGACACAATTGGATTTCATTTTAGGAAAATCACTTTGGTGATTGAATGGAGGATGGATTGGAGTGGGGAGAGATTTGAAATAGACAGACTGACCAGCAGAGTATTGCAGTAGTCCAGGTGTAAGGTGGTGAAGGCCTGCATTAGAGTGGTATTAGTGTCAGAGAAGAGAAGGAAGCATATTTGAAAGATAGTATAAAGGTAAAATCAACAGGCCTTGACAACAGATAGGATATGGGGGGTAAGAGATCGTAAGAAATCAAGGATGACTCCTAGGTTGTGAGACTGAAGGACTGGTAGGATGGTGTTGCCCTCTAGAGTAATAAGGAAGTTAGGAGGGGGAGAATGTTGGCAGAAAAAAGATTAGATGTATACTGGACATCCAGTTCAAGATGTCTGAAAGGCATTAGGAGATGGGAGACTGGAGGTCAGCAGAGGTTGGGGAGGTGGTAATTAACCCATGGGAGCTCATGAGATGACTGATTGGAATAGTTCAGAGTGAGAGAGGACTCTCCATTAAGTGGCTACTAATACGAAAATGAACTTTTTTGGCGGGGTGCAGAGAGGGCTGAATAAGCTCTAGCAGTGCTGGACCAAAGTGATAATTGAAGGTGTAAAGTTGACCAGAAATACCTAGATTTAGGGTAAGAAATCCCACAGGGCTAGATTCTGTGTCTTTAATGCCTGTGATGGTCTCATCTGTAAATAGTTAGCACTGTCTTCATTAACTCTAACAGTTTTTGTGATAGTCAAGAGAATGCTCCTAACAGTGTTGGTGTCATTATGATTCATGATAAGAGTTAAAGGAGATAAGGAGAACATGGAAGCAATCAATCTTTGTTCTTGAAGCTACAATTACAAGAAAAAAACTGACAAAAAAGACATAAATTCCAAGTAATATTCACAAAACATTTATCGAGCACCTACTATTTGCCAGGCTGAAGACATCCACAAAAAGGATAACATAGTACTTCTGCTCTAAAGATGTCTTGAAGGTAGTCTTGAAGGACTACCAAAAACATACAGAACAAGAACTAGATGCTCTCTCTTGGCTTGGGCATTTTCTCTGGCTGTCCCTCATGCTCTTTCTTCTCCCCTCTGGTTACTGACCTCCCTGGCTTCTTTTAATTCCCAATTAAAATCTAACCTTATACAGGAAGCCTCTCTCAACTTCTCTTAATTCTAGTGCCTTCCCTCAGCTAATTATTTCCTATTTATTCTATATATAGTTTGCTTTGTCTATATTAATTTGCATGTTTTCTCCCTCATTAGATTAGAAGCTCCTTGAGGGCAGAGGCCGTCTTTTGCTACTTATTGTTATTCTCTGCACTTCGCACAACATCTGGTACATAGGAAGCGCTTAATAAATGTTTATGATTGATTGACTGATAACTAGACTAGAAAGTAGATTGTTTTAAGTGCCACAACATTCTTTCATTGTAGGATTTTCCCATTTGTTTGCTAGCTCTCTCTGCTTCCATATTTAGTATTCCTAATTGCTCTACCCTAGGTGCTAGAGAAAGGCCTTTCTTGTATCCAACAGAATCACTGTCAGGGATGTGCACAGAAGATCTCATAAGTCCTATTTTTGTTTAGTATAGGAAAATTCTGAAATTTCTTGTTAGAAAAAAAAAGTCTATTGAACCAGATTGAGCATGTAATACTCTCATCTCTCTGGAAAGTAAATTCTATAACTCACTGCACTTTATTATTCAAGGTCAAGCAAGAGCTAGTGGCACAGCTAGTAAAGAGTGGGACCCCTACTAGAACCCTTGTGTATGGATTCCTGATCCAGAATCTGAGAGGCCACTTTGTAGGCATTCATTTAACTTTGCTGACTTCTTGCTCAAATCACTTGTCAACATTCCTCACTTAAACAGAATGTTTTCCTGACTAATAACTCAGTAACAGTCCCAAATTACTGTTTTGTTCATTTCCAAGTCACACTGATGAAAGTATAATTTTATTATTATTTTATAACACTTCATAAACATTCTCTACTTTCAATTCCTGCTGTTGCCACACTATTCTAGGCCCAATTACTGAATACCTGGAATACCACCACAGTCTCCTAACTGGTTCCCTGCCTCCAGTTTCTCCCTAGATCCAATCTACTCTGTGCATTCTAACCACTACCTTCCTGAAAAGTTATTTTCATCACATAACTCTCTTATTCAAGAATCAAGGTTGCCCATTATTCCTAGAGTATAAAAATCCAAATTCCTCGGCTTAGAATTCAAGGAAGCATGGTATAGTGGGAAGAGTCAGGGAAAATATGGTTTTGCATTTTGGCTCTGACACTAGCCGTGTGATCTCAAACTAGCTCACATAACCTCTGTGAGCTTTAGTTTACCCATTTGTAATAATACTTACAACATCACAAGGTTGTTGGATAAAAATGTTTTGTAAACTTAAAATGTTATATACATGTAAATGTAAGCCCTTGAGAGTAAGGTTTATTTCATTTTTTCTGTTTTTATCTCCAATGCCTAGCACAATTCCTGGAACACAGTAGGAGCTTAACAAATCCTTGCTTGCTTAGTTATTCTTCTAATTTCTCCACAATCTGGCTTAAACTACCATTCTGGCCTTCTCTCTCACTGCTGCCGTGCAGGAGTCACATGCATGCCACAGGGAACAAAACAAGAATCTGAGAATTCAGATAAACCTGTTAAGTCTTATATAAATAATGCAGAGTCAAAAGAACAACACACATGTAATGGGATTTGTATTTATACTTCATCTGACAAATCATCAGCCTCTGTGCCTCTGGCTAGTGTCAACCATAAAATTTCTGAAAGCAGGTTTGCTGAAGCGTCAAAAGGAGCCAGAGATTTGGGATAAGAAATAATACGAAGCAAGGCATGAACATTCACTGTCATGAACGCCTGAGGAACAATGGTTCAAGATGGGAGAGGGAGGAATGGCAGGCAGCCAGATAAGTCTTTCTCTTTATCTGGTCTGGCCTTGACCCCAGTTCCACTCCTACTCTTGCTATGAGTAGGCAGTGAGGACTGATCAGTCTTTGAGAACCCAGCCAATAAGCCAGTTGCATGAAAGAACTGGTTCTTCATAAATGGAATTCAATTTCTTATTTCCATGCTTTTATACTGGCTGTTCCTAAAATCTGGAATGCACTCCCTTCTCACCTCCAACTCATATAATCCCTTTCTTCCTTCAAAATGCAGCTCAGAGAACCACCTTCTTCATTAAGCATTTTCTGATTCCTCCAATTGCTAATAAATTCCCTATCTTGTATTTATTCTGCATGTATCTATGGATGTACATGTTGTTTCCCCAGACACAATATAAACTCTTTGGAAGTAGAGATAGTTGCATTCTTTACATTTGTATTACCAGTGTCTGGCACACAGTAGGTTGATCTATTAAATACCCTGTCATTAATTTATCGATAGAGTGACAAACTGAGGGAAAAAAAGCAGTAATATTGGGAGCAAGCTTTGGCTCCCGAGTTCTTTGACTTTATTTTAACTCTTTGAGAAGCCATGAGTGTATTTAGGTGGAACAGTGGATAAAGGCCTGGAGTCAGGAAGACCTGAATTCAAAGCTGGTCTCAGACACTACAAGCTGTGTGATTATGGGGAGGTCATTTAACCTCTGTTTGCTTCAGTTTCCTCATCTGTAAAATGGAGATAATAATAGCATCTTCCTTCCAGGGTTGTTGTGAGGATCAAATGAGATAATTGTAAAGCACCTGGTATAGTACTTGGCATACAGTAAGCACTATATAAATGTTACCTACAGTTATTATTCTTCTTCTTAGGTCATGAGTGGGAAGGCATTGAGTCTGTCTGCCAACTCCAGCACTGGTAGGCTTGCAGCCCTCAGTGAAGTGGCTGACTTTAAGTACCTGAACTTGGAATTCCTGGGTTTGGAGTAAGACAACAGATGTGCTAAGGGTGACCTGAAAATAAAAGACCCAAGCATGTAGACCACATGGTAATTGTTTTAAATATAGGTGAATATTATTCTTTTTGATTCTGTGGTAATAAGAAAAGCATTTTATATAGCCAAGCCACGTTTGTGTGGTTAACTCCATTATGCCATGCTCCTGTGAGTCGGATCCAGTGACATACAGCACAAAGGCAGGAAGACAGTTTTCCCAGTGGACAGAAGATTCTAAATGGATAAATTCATGCCAACTTAGGCCATGGTGCTTTACCCCATCATTAATAGATTTTGGGAGGGGGGAGGGGCAGTGGCTCATGAACTTGGATGGGAAAAAATTACATCTTTACTTTCACTAACTTTATTTTTCATTAACTTCAACTTCCTCTTAATTTTAGCACCTTCCCTCCATTAATTATTTCCAAACTACCCAGTATATAGCTTGCTTTGTCTATACGTGTTTGCATGTTGTCTCTCCCATTAGACTGTGAGCTCCTTCAGAGCAAGGACTATCTTTTGCCTCTTTTTGTATCCTCAGGGCTTAGCACAGTGCCTGGAACATTGCAGGTGCTTAATAATTGTTTGTGGATGGATTCATCTACTAACTTCTAATGTTTCCTTCAATTATTTAAAACCTTAAATCTGAGAAGGGGTCCACAGGCTTCACCAGACTACCTAAGCAGTCGATGACACAAAAAAGGTTAAGAACTCCTGACCTAGATTAAGGAAGCTAATCATTGCCACCCACAATAGGGTTAGAGCTGGGCGACAGCAGCTGTCTGAGAATTAACTCTTCCTGGTGGGTGCAGCATATAGTGGGCCGGACTGCCCCATGCCAGGTTTTTAATCATTGAAGAGGATTAGACCAGTGGAAGCAGTGCCCTCTAGTGGTTTAAATACTCAATATTTATCAACGGGGGTAGCATTCCTTCAATTGATGCAGCTCACAGCCTACCATGCCAATCCATTTTGAAGACTCTAATCCATGTCATCCTGTTAATTCACCATAAAGGACTTCCCCCACAGTTGGGGGCTTTTCTCAATATCTCTTGACAATATAAGACTGCCTATGGAGCTCACACATTGTCCATCCATATTTCTGGCTATGGGACTAGACTAGCTTCTTTTGTCACATACAAGATTCTGAGACATCATTTATTGTGGTTTCTCCTCACAGTTCCTTATTTAATATGCTGAAGCCTATTCACACACACTGTGTAACTTACTGACATGATCTTGATTTTCAGTTCTTCTGAGACTGTAGTATTATATAACTCATGGCCATATGCCAACACCTGCAGAACACTGATTTAAATAATATTTGAATTTATACGGTGCTTTAAGGTTCGCAAGCTGCTTTACATATTATCTCATTTGAGCTTCACAACATTGTGAGATAGGTACTATTATCGTACCCATTTTGCTGATGAGAAATTGAAATAAATAGAGATTAAGTGATTTGCCCAAAACTAAGCAATGTAATCAAAGGGTCACAAAGCTATTATTAAGTTTCTGGGGCAGAATTAACATTCAGGCCTTCCAATATTTTATCTACTGAAACATCTAGCTGCCTATAAAATATGAGCCTTTCTTTCTAGATGTTTGGAGGTCATTAAAATAATTGGTCAATTTCCCAAAGGGAACTCAGTCTGCTTTTCTGTTCAGTTCTGGGCCAAATTAATTTCTTATTTGCATGTCCGTCCTATGTACTTCATAATCTGGATGATAGTCATTCTCCGTATACTTTTTCCATGGACAGATTTTTCTTGGCCAAATTCTTTTGAGTATTTATTGATTTTAACTAGGAAATTCTGCAGTATTCTGTAGTTTGATGCAATTAGTGAAATGTTATTTGCAAAGAGGAACATCTGGAGAATTTCTTCATCTACAGGAAATCCCTCTTCTAATAGCCTTTTCTTAATCCTCATATTTCTCAACCTCTTTCCAACAACTGACACTACTATGTGTTCCCTAAAAGAATAAAAGTTCCTAACAGGCAAGAATTATTTCATTTTTGTCTTTGTTTTCCAGTGTTTGCCACATGGTAGGCTCTTAAATATCTGTAGATAGAGTGAACACTCTTCTCTGGGTTTTCATGACACTGATCTCTTGATTCTGTTTTAAAAAATAAACTCTCTTTGACATCAAGAACGGTTAATCCTCACAGAGGCCTGGACTCTTGCCACCACTGTCCCAGATGGGTAAAATGGTATTAAAGAGTAGATATAGGAAAAAGCTGCTAGACTAAACCAAGTATGAATGGAGGAAGTTCATGTTGGAAGCACAAGAATTGTGAGGGCACTGAGGGACTGATTCTCAAGGTGCTGGTCTTTTCCCCTTTCAACATATTTTACTGCCACATTAATCTCTATAATCACGTCACTCCCCTTCTCAAAGATCTTCCATGACTTCCTCCGACCAAGGCTAAATTTCTTAAATTACAGGTCCCCCACAATATGGTGCTGGTTTACCTTTACAGTCTTATTTTCCATTATTCTGTATATATTCAATCCAAACTAGACTACTTGCTCTTCCCCTGTGCTTTCCTCCTCACATTATTCCCTCTTGCTGGAATGTCATCTTCTCCACATCTCTGTAAAAACTTCTCTCTGGTACGCTGAAGCAACTTCCTCTGCAGGTGCAGAATGTGGCCTAGTCACTTTCTCATCTTATGTAATTGTTGGCCCACATCTTAGCATTCTCCCTATATGCCAGAGAGAATTTTCTTTGGCTTTTTTAATATTTCACAGATAAGACTGAAACACTTGGCCTGTCTGTGATCCCCATTTTTACTATGTGACTCACTGTCCTGCTTCCTTTTCTATTATCCCTGCCGCCCTTTATAGTTTCTTAAGCCACGCAACACATCAAGCTGTTGTTGGTAATATTTACAGCCTACTGACACCCACTCCATTGCCCTTTGCTGTTTTTAATGTTTTATTGGTGCATTTTCTATTGATGACAATCGCTTTCCCAGAGTACCTCCCTTTTAAAAAATAATCAGCTCTATAAATTTTATCAGTGTGAGAAGAAACCTTTTCTACCAATAAATATTGGCACTTTCTCTGCAAATTATAGTCTCAGAGAGTGGGTTGGGACTCTGAAAGGTTATGTGACTTCCCAGGGTCACACAGCCAGCATGTGTCAGAGGTGAGACTGGAATCTAGGTCTTCCTGACTCCAAGGCCAGTTCTTTATCCACTATACCATGCTGTCTCTCAGTACCCTCCTTTATTAAAAAAAACAAAAACAGGTTTTAACTCGTATTCATCATATTGGCAAAGATGGTAAAAAATGGAAACAATATTAGAAAGGGGTATTCAAAGACAGCTACTGTTGGTGAAGCTGTGGAGTGGTACAACTAAACTAGAAAACAATTTGGAATTATGTGAGAAAAGCCAATAAAAACTGTTCAAAAAAGTCTGACTCCTTGATCCTACTATCAATCATCAAGCATTTATTAAGTACCTACTATACGCCAGATACTGCAGTAAATACAAGACATATAAAGATGATAATTAAACAGTTCCTGCCTCAAGGAGTTTATATTCTAAAGGAGGAGACAAAACACATACATAGGCATATATAAGACATATACAAATGAAACACAAGTTAACCTTGTAGCAACGGGGCTTGAGAGCACAAAAAAGGCTTCCTATGATGGGTGGTAATATATAAGCTGATTCTTGAAGGAAACCAAAGATTCTAAGAGATGGAGGTGAAGAAGGAGAGCATTCTAAGGATGGATAAAAGTCAATGTAAAATCATCACATATGAGAAACTGCAAGTAGGCCAGTACAGCTGGACCACAGAGTGTGAAAAGGAGTAACATGTAAATAGACTAGAAAGATAGCATGGGGCTATATAGCCCAAAGGGGTCAATGGAAAAAAAGTCCTACATAACAAACTATTCATAGCAGTACTTCTTGTGGCATCCAAAAACTGGAAACAAAATAGTTATTCATAGATTTGGTAAGTGTATAAAGAAATTGTGACGTGTGAATATAGGAGAATAATAACAACAATAATAGCTAACATTTATACAGTACCTATTACGTACCAAGAACTATGCGAAGCACTACCTAGTTATCATCTCATTTGATCCTCACAACAACCCTGAATAGTAGGGGCTATTCCCCATTCCACAGCTGAGGAAACTGAGGCAGACAGAGATTAAGTGACTTGCCCCCACTTACACAGCAATAAGTGTTTGAGATAGGACTGCAGCTCAGGTCTTTTTGACTCCAGGCCAGTACTCTGTGTGCTGTGGCACCACCGAGCTGCTTATTGTACCACAAGAAAAAGTGAGTATGAGGAAGTCAACAAAACCAAAAACTTGTATGCAGCAATATAATGTAAAGAAAGCAGAAATAACAAACACAATGACAATTATGTAAACAATAAGGCTAAAAGGCAGAAAAGCTCTGACCAATTATGATTAATCTTATGTCAGAAAGTAGGTAATGAAACATACCTCTCTCTTAATTGAGAGATGGGGGACTAGGAATGAAGTGTGTGCTAACAGATTGGTCACAATGTCAGCTGGTTTTGACTAATTTTTTTGTCACAAGGGAAAATTCAACGTTGGTTAAAGGCTTAAGAAGAAATGACTGTGGTACAAAAATAAAAATTTTTAAAAAGGAAAAAATTGTTCATTTTTAAACCACAGATATTAGAAAATGATTCTTAGTCTTATGTATGTATCAGTTCCCTATATGATTTAGATGTTAGACTTTTACCAGTGATGCTCGATGCAATGATGTTTTCCCAACCAATATTTTCTATTCTTATTCTAGCCACATCAATTTTGTTCATGTACAAGCTTTTAAATTCTATATATGTGATGATTTATACACAGCGATACCATAAGCGAGTTAGGTGAGCATGAAATAGTTTACCTATCAGACCTATGGATAAGGGAAGAATTTAAGACTAATCAAGATATAGGGAGCACTATAAAATGTAAAATGCATAAGTTTGATTATATAAAATTAAGAAGGTTTTACACAAACAAAACCAACACAACTTCCTTTTCAATTTAGCCAATTCTGCTTTTTAAGGAGTTTTTCTCTTCAGTAGATTTTTGGGCTTCTTTTACCATTTGGCCAATTCTATTTTTCTTAAGGTGTTAACTTCCTTCATATTTTTTGTGCCTCTTTTACCAAGCTACTGACTCTCTTTTCATAATTTTCTTGCATCACTCTCATTTCTTTTCCCATTTTTCCCCATTTCTCTTATTTGATTTTTAAAATTCTTTTAAAGTGCTTCCAGGAATTCTTGTTGGGCTTGTGTCCAAGTCACATCTTTTCTTTGAGACTTTGCTTGTAGTTGTTCTGACATCTTTGTTTCCTTCTGAGTTTATGTATGGGTCTTCCCTGTCACCACAGTAACCTTTTATGTTAGGTTCTTTTTTGTTGTTGTTGTTTCCTCATTTTTCCAGCCTATTTCTTGACTTTTAACTTTACATTAAAGTTGGGCTCTGCTCCTGGAGTAGAGGGGGCACTGTCCCAAGCTTCTGCTTTTGTTTTGTTGGGGTTTTTTTTGGTGCTGCTGTTTTCAATGCTGGTTCGGGGGGGAGGAGACCTCTAAGTTTGTGGTGCTTCCAAGGTGGTATGATCTAAGGAGAGGTGTGGTCACTGCTTTCCTGGCCTGTGCTTTGGTCTTTAACCAGGAAGGGACCTTGTTCTCCTATAGCTACAAGTGCTAATGCTCCTCTTTGCCCTGGAACTGTGGCCTGTAATTATGCATGGACAATGCAACAAGGTCTTCAAATCAGTGCCAGTAAAGGGTCCCTTACAATCTCTTTCTGATCAGTTGTCTAACCCTCTCTTACCACCTATGAGTTGAGAGCTCCCAAAGTTGCTGCTGCCACTGCTGCAGCTGCCTCCAAGGCCTGCTTCTGACATTGGCTATCACTGTGCACCAGGCCCAACCACTGAGTTGGTGTGACAGACCTTTCTGCTGACCTAAGTTGTCTTGGGCTGGAATTTGATTTGATTTGAGGTGTTATTTTAAAGTTGTTTGGAGAGGAATTTGGGAGAGTTCAATTGAGTTCCTATCTACTCCACCATCTTGGCTCTGCCCTTCTCCATCTTAAAGTTCACTTAAGATATGATAATAAACAACCAATGTCTTTACTTTTCACTTCTTCCTAGTCTTCAAAGTCAGCTACTTGTTTGGATAACTTTGGTTGGAGTTGTTTTACTTGCATTCATTCATGTCTTCTCAACTTAATCCTTTCTTCTAATTTGGTATTGATTTTGAGCCTTTTTAGGAAGGGCTGTGCTGCACACAGATTATGAAGTGATTACTATGATAGTAACCAGTCACATCCTGTCTTAAGATATAGTCAATTTCATTTTTAAAAAATGGTATTTGGTGATCACCACATCTAGGACCTTCTACCTTTCTTCTTCTGTACATATTTGGTTCCCCTAGCTGCTCTTCTCAAATGTATCTTCTTAAATGCCACTCCTATTTCCTTGTATACTTCACAACGGGTATTGTTGGGTTAGAATCCAAATGTGGTAGCTCATAAAATACTGGCACATCTATTTCATTTCATATCTATCTGTTGTCTCCCAGTTTTTTCCATAAATGGTCACAGCATAATCTGATATCTTCTTGAAGAAAATATTCATGACATACAGATATAAGGTATCTGAGTATAAGTAACCTCTGAACCTTTGGCATCTTTCATTTTCTTCTTCCCCACACCACATTTTCCTTTTCTTTTAAAATGACTTAGCATTAATACACTTATTAATACTTATTTCAATAATTCAACTATTTATAATCTAATTTATATTTTTGTAAGGTTTTTTATTTTCCTGTACTGTATAGAGGAGACATAATGGCTTCCATACAGTCCTGCCTCTGAGTTCATCACAATGTGTCCTCCCAAAGTCCTGAGAGCCATATTCACTTTCTTCTACCACACTGAAGATAACAGAGGAGCACTCAGGTTTCCACTTGATTCCCCACGTAAACTTCCATCACCTTTTTTTGCTCACATGCTTCCATGATGATAACCTTTATCCTACTTCATTGTTTTAAAAAAAAGTTTGCTGCTTTTTCCATTTTAAAAAATATCACTCTGACTTCCCAATGACTGGCCTCATTCCCTAAGAGAAGCACATCTTTTAACAAACAAGTACTTTAAAAGCACCTAAAAAGCACTTTCGTCAGCAAACATGAATTATCTGCCAGGCAGGAAAGACAGCACCAATTTAAAATATGAATGTATTTAGAGAATTATCACTTTAGAAAGCTGAAAGAAGAAGTAAAATCAGCTAAAAGAAAGCCTAATAACAGACTCAACTAAGCAAAGTTATGCTGAGGGAATTGAAGGATGAATATGGAAGGAAAACAACAGAAAAAGAATGGGAAAAAAATCTGCAAAGATTTTTACAACAGATTTTTTAAACCATTAATAAAAATAATAAAGCCACCACACATAGACTCTTAACATCACAGTCGTGAAAATGTTTATCAAGACTAATGATACAAAAAAAAAACCGAAGACAAAAAAAGCAGCATATAAAAAAGAGATCTACTGCTGGAGGTGACACAATTGTGAAATTATCTAAACATCAATTCAAAGGGTATCTGAAGGAGAGAGGATATCGAAAATATGTGCAAAATCTTGGACTACATTAATATTGGAAAAAAAGGTGAACAAGAGGACATTAACAATTGTCAACCAAAATCTCTACACACATAGAAACATGTGCATATGTATGTATATACACATATGTGTGTACATATATAGACATATATTTAAATTTTTATAAAAGTCATCTACGCACATGTCAAGGGAATCCTTGGTATTAATAAGAAACAGGCAGGTTTTTACAACCAATATTCCATAGAAGACCACATCTTGACAATTATACAAACTGATGGAAAGATAGGGAATAGGAGATCCTATTTTGTTTATTTTTGTTGATTACTAAAAAAAAATTCAATTGAGCAAAATGATACCTTAAGTTCTCCTTTTCAATGGGGTATCTCTCATCAATACATCAAACTTGTATGCAAATAAACAGAAAGTATATACGTAATCTGGAAGAATTTTGCTCTGTTGTTTCTACCTTTTTTAGTCTCCCCTTAAGTAGGCAGGTGATTTAGTAGTAAGAGTGCTAGACCTGGAGTCAAGGAAGACCCGAGTTAAAATCCTACTTCAGACATTTATTAGCTTTATGATCCTAGGTTTGTGTACCTTAAAGTGCTATATAAATGCTAGCTATTATTATCCAAATGATTCAGAGGGGAGAACTAAGCAGAACAGATTTGGGAAACTTTTTACCATAAAGGCACTATGCTTAGGGTCATGCTAATTCCTTCTGTGCCAAAGGACAAAATAAAGAAGGACGGCTATATTTTATATAGCCTTTTGAGAACTGCTGGGTTGAGTTATGAGAACAACCATATGTTAGGAAGAAGTTGCTTTTATGGTTCTATGTGGGGATGAGCCTAGCTACTAGGAAAGAAACTGCTATAATCAGCTCTCCTGAATCTGCTGGGGACCTCAAGCCATGGCACATCCTATCTAGCTACTTTGCTACCCTGCCTCCTTTGACCTTAGAAATTTTGGGAGACTCCTTCACTTCCCCCTTCTCTATGAATCAGAGAACTATGTGGGGAATGTGTCATCATCAATAAGCAAATGAGAACAGAGGGAGAAAAGAAAGATGAAGAAGCAGAATGGATGTTTTACTTTCACTTTAACTTCATATATATTAAAACTGAAGTGATGTCTATAGACACTGTAAGTCTGAATCTATTGGGTACAAAAAGGAGAGAAACTCAGAGCGAATTATTCTAAAGCATGTGGGCAGAGCCAAGATAACTGTAACAACTACTCTATATCTTAATATTAATCAGTCCTAGACTGTGAACTTAAGAAACAGTAATCTGTACAAGGGGGGAAAGTTTCTTTCACAGGAAAATGAATGGCCAAAGCTGTCAGCTACTATTAAGAGGAGAGCTCAGGTTCTGAGTACCCTCTAGTGGCCAGAGGACAACTTAGCAGACTGGTAAAAGGTTAAGAATTACACTCAGCCAACGAACAATTCATAAATTCGAAGTGCACACAAAGTAATTTGTTTTGGTGGTGAGGATGCTAACAACTAAGGGTATCAGGAAAAGGCTCTAAATAAGCAGTGTCTCAGGAGATCATTGTCTTACCTGGAATGTACTGCCTCCATCTCTACCTAGAGGCAGCTAGTTGACCACACTGGATAGAACACTGTGCCTGGAGTCAAAAGACTCCAATTCAAATCCAGACATTTAGTAACTATGATTTGGGGCAATTCTCTTAACCTCTTAATTTCCTCAAATATAAAATGGAGATAATAACCACTTACCTCCCAAGGCTGTTGTGAGGATCAAATGAGATAATATTGGTAAAGTGCTTAGCCCAGGGCCTGACGCATAGCAGGTATTTAATGAATGCTTGCTTCCCTCCTTCCTTCCTCAACCTCACAGAATCTCTCTCCTTCAAGATACTGCTCAAGTACAACTTCCCACAGCAGAGGTTCTTAACCATTTTTCTTTCATTACTATGGACCCTTTTGGCAGTCCAGTAAAGCCAACAATCCCTCCTCAGAAGAATGTTTGTTGCCCATATTCACCTCTAAGTTTATTAAAGGTTAGATATAGTTTTTTTCCCATCCACATTTCTCCACAAACTCCTAAGGGTTCTGTGGATCCCAGGTTAAGAATTCCTGTTCTACATAAAGCTTTTTCCAGATACAACTGGTAGTGAATTCCCTATCTTGTACTGATTTTTATTGTGTGTATATGTGTGTGTGAACACACAGTTTCTCCTGATAAAATGTTAAGTTCTTTCAAATTAGAGACTGCCTTTATTCACTGACTGACTTTTCTTGTTCACTTTCAAACTTTGATAATATAGGCAGAATACACATTTATAAATGACTATTCAATCAACAAATATACTAAAATGATGGGGTTTTTTTAGTTTGAGCTATGATTTTATTAGTAGGGAGAACTTCTGATATATAAACTCTCTCCCTCGAAGAGACTCCTCTATAATTTATAGTCTTAGAAACTGGCCTGGGAGCAGCTAGGTGGTGCAGTGGTGGACACAGCACTGGTCCTGGAGTCAGGAGGACCTGAGTTCAAATCTGGCCTCAGACACATAATACTCAGGAGCTACGTGACCCTGGGCAAGTCACTTAACCCCATTGCCTAGCCAAAAAAACAAAAACAAAACAAAAACTGGCCTGGGGCTCTAAGAAGCTAAGTAACTTGTTTCTAGTAACATGGCTAATACATGTCAGAGGCTACCTCTCCAAGAGATACATTAAATGTGTTTAACTACTATTATTATTGCATCTATTCTATTCCCCCTAGTTTCCTGGGAGTTGATCTCTTCTGAATCTACATGTGTCCTCTGGACTCCACCACTCTCTGGATTCTGTGTGGTTTCAGAAAAAAAAAAATTCTTCACTATGTACTGACTGTACCCCATCACCATTTCAGAACATGGAGAGAGAAAGGGGAAAAAAAGAGTTTCAAAGTTTTTTCCTCTAAAAACATTCTATTTGGTCCAAATCATATTTTACAATATCTTTTTCACTGTCTTCTCTTGTATATACCTTTCTTTACATTAGTTATGGATATCAAATGTCAGTTTGCCTTGGTTTGGAGGCTCTTGTCAAGTTTTTCATAGAACTTCTTCACTTTTTCACCCCCTGCAATAGATAGAGGTGGTTAGTTTATTTAGGCTAATCATTACCATGAAAATTTTCAAGCAAGATTATCAAAACTACCATTAAATGATGTTTCTTCTTGTTGCCTTTGGATACACAATGAAACTAATTTCTTTATTTAACCCTCTATGAAGAAACGTGAGATGTCCTTTCACATTCTCATTTTGAAAAGTTGTACTGATGCTTTTTGTTTTTTAATCACAGTTCCAACGTTTCCAGATATTAACACCTCCTGGGCTCTCAGTAAGCCTTTACATTAATAAAGAGGAACATTTAAACTAAGTCAAATGAATGTCCTTTATTTAGCTTTATCTTATTTATGCTTTTTTCTTGCTTCATTTTAAGCACTAGAACATTATGATGTGATTTGCCTTCTCTAGTAGTATAATAATCAATTAGCTGGTAGACAAAGATAAACCAATCCCTCAATAAATACTTAATCACCTACTTATGGGCCCTATCCATTGCTAGATATACAAATAAAAAGAATAAACCAAAAAGATCTCACAATAAAAGCAACAATGTTGCTTAATGTTTGTAGATGGTGTGAATACAGCCAGGTTCTCAGAATGAATACTGTGAAGGAATGAACACATTATTCAAATTTGTACTTTCAAAGTTGAAGTGTGTAAAATGTAGTAATTAGTTCTAGCCCAATGGAAATAGGCAATTAAAATAAAAAATAAGTTTTTAATATCTATTAATGCAATATAACAGCAAAGGGAAAGAAAATTGTATTTCTGATTCCAGTTTATTACAAAGTAACAGAGTATTTATAAAAAAAGGAAATTTTTTTAAATAAAAAAAATTACAGAATATCATACCTAAAGACGTTTACACTGATATTTGACAAAAACATCATCCTTGTTATTTGAAATACTTTTTGTAGGATAGACTAAACTGTCCTCTTCTTTAAATCTTCATATATATACTAACAGGTAAGGATGGCTTTATTCACATCTTGGCAAATTTGCATACTCACATTCTTACACAATGAATGAAGTGTGTAATTGGATGACCTGGGATATCACCTAAAATCATGAAAGCTTAAAAAGTGACATTGTTGTCCTTGCAATATTTTCAACAAGTGGGCTAACAGTCTTCAAAAACAGTTTTAGTCACCCATACTTTCTTATTTGACTATCAAAGAACTGGAAATGCTTTCAGAGTGCAAGGACTTTGAGGATGCTAAACAAGCATTGATTTTCAGCTTAAAATCCTCTTTAGCATTATCTTACAATAAAACAAAAATTTTAAATAAAAAAATCTAAAACATTAAAAATCCATAGACCATTATATCCAGCTTCTCCAATTATTTATTCAAATCTTTAGGATATTTAGCTGCTACATCCTCATTTGTACTAGCTATCTCTCTGGTAGTTTTAACATTATGCAATTAAACTCAATTTTTAAAGTGAACTATTCTTTCCACTTACTTTCAGTGCTTTAAACAAATTTGAAGCCTTTGTCTGAATATCTAAGAGGAATGTGTTTTTGATTGTAATCTTCAATCTATGCAGCTAACTGATGCTCAATTTCTATCACTATGTTTATTTCCCATAGTTATTTGCAAACCACAAAAAGCTGGTGCAACTTTGTCTTTTATTTTTCATGTTTATAATATTCTGTACTATGGATTCAGGCATTTTGACATTTCATCCTATTTTACAGTTAATTTTGACTACATTCATGACATTCAACTACTTCAAATTTTTGTTCTAATGTAATAATTTGCCTCTTCTTTTTTGGACTACTAATGTTTCCACCTGAAATAGTCTCCCTTTTGTCTATTTTGTTACAGACTCTTAAAAAAAATAGGCCCTCCTACCTTTCCAATCTTCTTACACCTTACTCCCTCAACATGTACTCTTCAATCCAGTGACACTGGCCTCTTGGCTGTTCCACAAATAAGATACTCCATCTCTCGGCTCCAAGGCATTTTCTTTGACTGTTCCCTATTCCTGGAATACTCCCCTTCTCTGCTCTGCCTACTGACCTCCCTGGCTTCCCTTAAGTTCCAACTAAAATCCCATGTTCTACCGGAAGCCTTCCCCAACCGCTCTTAATTCCAGTGCCTTCCCTCCTCTTGTATGTAGCTTGTTTGTATATATTTGCATGCTTATTGTCTCCCCCATTAAATTGTGAACTCCTTGAGGGCAGACACTGTCTTTTGCCTTTCTTTGTATCCCCGGCATTTACTACAGTATCTGACACGTAGTGGGTGCCTACCGATAGAAAAAAAACACAAACACCAAACACCACTACAACTACTGGTAATGAGGTGTGCAGCAGTACATTACATCCACACAGGTGTCACACTGACACTTTTTGTTTTTATATCTCCTTGATTTCTAAACAGAGGAAAATGAAATTTAATAGAAATGAATGTAAAGCCCCACCCCACCCTGCCACCGTGGCATTAAAAATCAACTTCCTAAGTAAAAAGTGGGACACGCAAGATTAGGCAGAAGGTTATGTAAAAAAGATGTTAGGGTTTTGGTGGGCTATAAGGCCAGTGAGATCTCAATAGTGAGACCCAAAAGTTAAAGAAGCAAATGTGTTGAGAATCAAACTGTCCAGATGAAAGGAGGTGATATTCCTGTTGTACTGCACCCTAGTCAGAATGTATCTAAATTGTGCTCAGTGTTGTGTGCCACATTTTAAGAAGGACATGAGCTGGTGATTGACCAGGAATTTGAGATCATTACAAATGAGGGTCAATTGCTTGGCCTAGAAAACACATAGGGATAGATTTGATAGCTGTCTTTAAGTATTAAAGAGCTAGCACATGAAAAAGGGATACATTCTATTTAGTCCTAAAGGGCAGAAATAAGAGCAATGAGTAGAAACTGAAATGAAGCATAATAAAGACTGGTGTAAGTAAAAACTTCCTAATAATGAGAGCTGTCCAACAATGGAAACGGGCACCCTCTGGGGATAATAGATTTCCTCTTATTAGAAATCTTCAAGAAAAGTCTGGATGATCACTTATAGTGATGTTGTGGTAGAGGTGGAACTATACGGCCTCCGAGATCCCTTTTAACTCTGTCTTTTTCTTGACACTAAACCAGTTCTTTACCTTTTGTGTCAGGGACCCCATTGGCAGTCTGATGAAGCCTACAGACCCCTTCTCAGAATGTTTTTAAATACATAAAGTATATAGGATAACCAAAGAAAGCAAAGTTTGGTCAACATAAAAACATTACTTTTTCCCCTACACAAGTTCATGGACCCCCTGAAATCTATCTATGGATCCTATAGGGATTAACTCCTGGTTAAGAACTTCTGCACTAGACCTTAAAACCCCAAAGGCTGAGATTGTGCATTCTTCATTTTACTATCCCTCACAGTTTCTGCACATAGCAGGCTCTTAATGCAGATAATCTAATCTACCTTTCTAGATTTTTATTTTATCTCCTCATAACTGACTACAGTTCAGCCAAACTGGATTACCCACGTTCCTTGATCTTGTTCTGTTGTCTCCCTAAGTCCTTACCTTTGTACCTGTAGCTTTCATTCATGAAACAGATAACCCCAACTCTCCCTCCCCCATTTCTGCCTATTGAGCTCTTTTTCCTTCTTTAAAGTCCCCGATCCATGAGGCCTTTCTAATCCTCCAGCTAGAAGTTATCCATCTGGTTGATTCTCTCAGGCCCTGCAGCATAACTGTCTAATTTATATTGTAAATATTTGTATATATTTCCTCCCCTTACTAGATTACAATGTTTCTTAAGGGCTTCAACTGTGTCATCTTTAATCCTTGTATTCCCCAAGCACTGAATCCAAGGCCTTAGATATATATAAGGCATAAATAAATGTATGCTGAATTGAACAGAATCTAGTATAACCACTTATTTATATACATGAAAGGCTATCGGTATGGCTCACCTAGCCCTTATTGCACACTGCCTTGTATTCTTAATTTCTTCACCCCTTGTGTAAATTCCTTTATAGCACAAAGTATGAATCACCTACAGGAACAGGGATAGAGGATTTTTCCGTTTGCTCTCCTGAGTTCTGGAAATATCTTGGCACAAAATAACTTGGAAGGATGGCACCCACTCCATCCTTGCAATTATTTCTGTTACAAAGTATCAGAGCACAATTTTATCACAATAAACAAAACCAGAAAGAACAAAGAAATCCACACCCCCTCAATTCCCAAATCAGTGCTTTGGTAAGCACAATACCTGGCAGTCTGCTTCCAACTAAGAACTAGAGGTACAGCATCCATGTAAAAGATGTTGTTAACCATCAAGTATTATATAGTATCATCCATTATTATTATTACTATTAGCAATTCCAAAAATAGTAGGTACCTATTATTTGTAGGGCTCTATGCCAGGCTGGAAGATAGAAAGACCTATCTGTGTGTGTGGATATAAATATAAAAATATATAAAAATATGTTTATATACATACAATGCTCCTGCCCACCTGGAGCTCCTCACAGAACAGGGAGAAAAAGATATTTATATATAATACCAACTGCTTGGTACAATGGTGACTGTAGGCTTTGGATTCAAAGGAACTAGGTTCAAATCCTAGTTTTACTGTTGTTTCTCCTTCGTTTCAAAGAGGACCAATGACATCACAGGTGATGTCTTGACTTGTTCATGAACTGGATTTAAAAGAGGAAGAGCTGAACAAGGTCATCAGCCTCATTCTCTCTTCCTAAGTCATCAAAGTCCAGTAGCAGGACAAAAATCAAGATAACTGGTGATGGCCTGGGACACAGTGGATGACTTTGGCATCTTCAATGTCTGACCAAGCTCTAAGCACTCCACAGCACCTGCTTCAGCCACCTTCATGGATGTTGGAATAAATTGTTCTCATCTACCCACTCTGCTAGGGAAAGTCTTCACATGCTTAGAGTAGACATTTTCCTAATTCACTGATGGGTTTGAGGGCTATCCATTACCCTCAACCTGGTCTGCCAAGATGTTTTACTGGGGTGTTCATGCTCCAGCTTCTTGGAGCTGTAGGTGAGAGATGAGTGACAAGTACACACCAAAGTTGGATGAACAGCCCTGACAGGGGCTGGGCAAACCCTTATATCAGGGGATCTAGTCCTCCCTGAACACCCCATACCTGCTACATGTATGACTTTGGGCACATCTATCCTTCCTTGGATACATCCAGGTCCCCTCACTGGGACTCAGTTTCTTCATTATGAAATAAAAGGATTGGACTAGATGACCTCTGAGGTCCACTGCAACTCTAAATTTATGAACCTAACACTTAAATGATCTCCAAATCTATCATTTTCATATGGCCCTATAACTATGTTCAAATGATTTATGCCCCTTAATAGATATTCACATCTAAGTCCTAGACTTCATCTTACAGGGCTAGAATATCCTCTTCTCTTTGTTGATACCTTGTGGCCACCTAATTGACACTTTGCATATCTCTGACTCCTTATTATAGGACTCACCCAAGAGTAGAGTTTAAATGTCCCCAATTTCTGGAACTGGTTATGTAAGATAAGCACATGCAAATATATAAAGCTCTCTAAAATTTAGCTAGGCTTATACTATACACACACACACACACACACACACACACACACACACACACACACATGTATGTTTTTTTGAGGCAACTGGGGTTAAGTGATTTGCCCAGGGTCACACAAGGTCTGAGGCCACACTGAACTGAGGTCCTCTGGACTCCAGGATGGGTACTCTAACTACTGTGCCACCCAGTTGCCCCTACTATAGATATTTTATCTCTAAAAATATTTTATAAGCTCCCAAAGGGCAGTCCCTGTAGCTCATGATACCAGTAGCTGACCTACTAAGTGTTCAATAGGATCACAGGATCATAGCATCTAGGGATCCTTATGTGTGGTTTAGTGGTCCTGTGTTTCTATTTGAGTTTAACATCACTGATTTAATGAACAAAAATGCTTCCCAAAAAGACACACCACTGATAACTAAGAAGATAAGGAATTTTCTTTTTGAAGTTCATTAGTTTTCTTTCTAGGCTGAGGTCTATATGATATACAAATCTCACAGCTCACAAATTGTGGTAGGAAGACACTGCCCACGATGGCCTCTGATGCATTAGTCTCCACATAGTATAGGCAAAAGCCTAGAGGTCACACAGCAATGAATAACTGCCTAGAAGTGGAATACAGAGCAAGTCTTCCCTAATTTGCAGGAAGTACTGTCTGCCAAATACTTCAGGGTGAATGCCTGGATTTAACGGACAGGCCAAGAGAGGAAAGAAGAGAGGAAAGGATCCTTGTAAGCTCAGTGAGAAGTAAAATGAGGAGGCTGGAGTAGATGACCGCTAAGGTCTCTCTCAGCTCTAAATTTATGATCCTATGAATGTCAGCACCTAGTCTGAATATAATCCATAGATTAATAGTGGATAGTTTTGTTGTGGTGGTTAATCCTTCTTATTTTTTTTATCTATGCCCTTGAGATATTATCTCAGAAGAATTTATAATGTGATGAAAATTACCCTCCCAGCCCCACTCCAAACCCACACTCAACAGAATATAAGTTCTTTGAGAATAGGAACTGTCCCATTTTTTTCATCTTTGTGCTCCCTGCACAGTGTTATGCTCACAACAGACATTTAATACTTGTTGAATTGCTGAAAACACATTAAAAGGTTATTTGTTCTTGCAAACAGTAACTTCGGAAGAGTTTCTTGCTGCAAGGTAGCCTTTCCCAGCTGGAGGCTCTTTAAAGAAACAGATCAAAATTAGAAGCAATCATTTTTTCTTCCTAATGCAACAAAGGCAGAAGTTGAATTAGGGTACTGTAGTAAGTGTGGATTTGGAGTCGAAGAACCTGGGTTTCAGTTCTGGTGTTGCCACCTACACTATGACACTGGATAAATCACTATTCCTCTTATATTGTTTTTTTCCCTCAATTACATATAAACAATTTTTTTTAACCTTCATTTTTAATTTATTTTGCTTTTTGGTGAAGCAGTTGGGGTTAAGTGACTTGCCCATAGTCACACAGCTAGTAAGTGTCAAGTGTCTGAGGCCAGATTTGACTCCAAGGCTGGAGCTCTATCCACTGTGCCACCTAGCTGCCTCAACATCTATTAAAAAAAAATTCTCTCCCTACTTGAGAAGTCAAGTGATTTGATATAGATTATACATCTCTATTCCTCTCTATACCTGTTTCCTTCAGCTATAAAAATGGTTATACTGGTGACTACTTACATCAGAGGGTCATTACACTGCTCAAATAAATAGTGGATAAACATTTATTAAGAATCTCCAGTGTGCCAGGCATTGATCTAAGCACTAGGGATACAAATACAAAAAAGAAAGATGGTCCCTGCCCTCAAAAAGCTTATAGACTAAGAGAAGAAGACCACACATAAAAGGAAGCTGAGAAGATGAGGGATGGGGCAAGGATGGGAAGATATCAGGTATGGGGACATGATAGAGAAGTCCAAAGGAGTGCAATGGGAAATGAAGAGATGGCTGACTTGGGGGCCCTCCATGGAAAGTGCTCCTCACTTCCCCTTCCAATCAGAGGATACTGATAAGGTGTGAATACCACACCTGATGTGACTGTGTGTGATGGTCAGGTCCTTGGTAGTATGACAGTATATGTAAAGTGCTTTGTAAGTCAAGTCAAAACAAAACAAAACAAAACAAAACCCCACTATATAAGTGAGTTTACTTCAATGCATCAGTAATTACAATGATTCCTTCTCCATCAGGGCAGATCACAACCCTTGTATGCCTTCTCATCCAGTGTAATTCTTATTCATTTTTCTGAAAATTTTCCATAAAGGATCTGTTCTATGTGCTAAAAGTCTTCCTCTGATTCTTTTAATATTTGGTAGGGCATGAGTGCAGCCCTGGAGCTGTCTGTCATTCTTACTCTCACCCACCTCCTTTTCCACTCCTGTGTCCTCGATGATGCCTTTAATGGCACTTCTCATGAGGCACAAGTCATTTTTAGTCATATACTACAGCCTACACACACAACATAGATAGATCTTTACATAGCTCTTGGAATCGCCTACAATTTTGATTCTTCTGAGATAAAAGCATTCCATGATGTGAGCTATTATTATTATATGGCAGTGATGCAGGGAGCTCAGTAAAGCCAACCTACATAAAGATTTGCTCTTAAAGCAGCTGAAAGGACATGACAAAGGTTCCTGAGGTGGGGCATCATCATTCACTCGCTCTAACTTCTCTCTGTGACAGGATATCCTGACAGCTGGCTGGGGTTTTGTGCTAGCAAATTTTCAGGTGTGCTTTGTCCTCAGCGGTTCATTCATACTTTTGTTTTAAGAATTCCTCAAAGTCTTGTTCTATTTCAATAACACAGAAATATCTGTAGTCAGTCAAAGGGAGGGCTCCATCTTGGAACAAGCAAGATTCTGGAAAGAACAACTGAAGAAGGACGCAGCTCTTTCTTAGCAGATGCATTAAAACAGGGCAAATCCCTACCTGTCTAAACTGTACTCTAACTCAGAGGAATGGATTGGACAAAATGGAGAGAGATAGTGTGAGAGCTCTTTTATGTCAAGACTATCTTCAAAATATAGGTGGGTGGGAAGACAGTAATTTCTAAGCCAGAGTAAGGATTATTCAATCAACAAATATTTATGAAGTTGTTTCTCCAGCACTGCTACATAACAAGGCAAGTGCTAAGCATTAGAGATACAAAGACAAAAAACAAAACAGTCCTTCTAACCTCCAGGTGTTTACAACTTGTTTGGATATACTGTATAATAATAATGATGATGAAAAACAACAACAATTAACCTTCATATAGCACTTACTATGTGCCAGGCACTGTGCTAAGAACTTTACAATTATTATCTCATTTCATCTTCTCAACAACCATGAGTGCTATTACTATCCCCATTTTCATATGAGGAAACTGAGGCAAACAAAAGTTAAGTGACTTACCCAGGGTCCCACAGCTGTTAAGTGTTGGAGGTCAGGTCTTCCGGACTCCAGGCTCAGTACACTATCCACTGAGTCATCATAGAGAGTCCTTTAATATAGGGTAGTGAGTGAATAGGTAAGGGAGAGATTAGTCAAAGGGCTCTAGGAATATTAGACAATGGAGACAGCAATAATAATGAGGGAATTCAGAGAAGGCTTTACAGAGGAGGTGGCACACAAGTGGAGTCTTAAAGGAAATGAAGGTTTCTGAAAAACAAAGATGAGGAAGAAACTCATTCCTAACATGGGAGTGGCAGGAGATGGATATGTTGTGTTTAGAGAACAGCAGTAGCCAAGTTTGGCTAGAAGAGAGTTATTAAAAGGCAGTAATGTGAAGCAAAATTAGAAAGATAGGCTACAGCCAGATTGTGGAGGGCCAAAAATCCCAGACCAAGGAATTCCAGATGCAATAAGGAATTATGTTTTTTTGGCAGGAGAGTTATACAGTTGGACCAGTACCTTAAGGAAATTATTTCAGTAGCAATGTGAAGGACAGATTAGAAAGGAGATAGATGGCTGGAAGCCTAAGTAGGGGGTTAGTACCATAATCCAGGAAAGGTAGAATAAGAGACCCAACTAGGATAGTAGTCATATGAATGGAGAGTAGACAACAGAGACAAAAGCTGTCATGGAGGTGACAAGACTTGGCAAATGACTGGATATGGGGGAATGAATGAAGGGGAAAGAGTCATATATAAGACTAAAGTTACAAACCCAGTTGACCTGGACAATTATGGTTCCTTTAAGAGATAGGGAAGTTTGGAGGAGAGGAAAGATAATGAACTCCACTTTAGACAAGTGGAATGTGTGATGTTTATGGGATATCCAGGTGGAGATTCTAACAAGCAATTGGAGATGTAGGCCTGGAGGTCAGGAAAAAAATATTAGGGCTAGACATTTAAAAAAAAAAAAGGGAATCACCTGTGAGCTCAAAGAAGCAGATGAGTTCATCAAGGAAAAGAGTATAAATATAGCACAGAGAAGGTAGCCCAGGACAGAACTTGTTGGATGCCCACTCTTAGGGGTGGTCAATGGATTATGATCTAGCAGAGAAGACTGAGAGTGAATAGACAGGCAGGGGAGAATGAGGAGTGTCATGGAAAGTAAAGGAAGAGAGAGCATCAAGGAGATGAGTCAACAGAGTCAGAAGCGACAGAGTCAAGTAGGATGAGAATTGAGAAAGGGGCATCAAATTTAGAAATAAGGAGACCACTGGTAACCTTTCAGCGAATAGTTTCATTAGTGTGGTAGAATCAGAGTCCAAAATGCCAGGATCTGAGAAGGGGATAGGTAGTACAGGGGAGGGACCCTGGGCAGGTTACTCTTTGTAGGACCTTTATAGCCTCTTCCATTGCTCTTGAGATAACTTCTGTAGAAATAGTTTACTCCCATGTTTCCTCTGACCTTTTTAAAATCTGCTTTTCTAAAATTAGATTGAGCCTAATTCTTCTCTCTTTATCAGAATGGTCATTTCATCTCAAGGTTCCCATCATTTCTGTGCCAACAACCTGTTCCTCCCTGTTAGTGACTCAGATCCAGAATAGACTTTCTTCTTGTTGGTTCCTCCAACAAGAAGCTAGAGAAGATGAGGACTGGGCAAGAAGAGGAACGGAAGAAAAAAGAACAATAACAACATAACTTCAGTCCATGGGGTCCTACTTATTTTTTTCTCTTGACCCAATGAAATCTGCTTTGCCAAAATTTAGGGCGCATATCAGACTATTCCCAGTTTTCTTCTCCTCTATCATAGACTTTAGGACAGAGTGCATGCTCTCCTTTGGATTCTCTCTGGCTTATCAATGTCCTTCCTAAAATATCATCTAAAATGGAATATATTTGCTAAACGTTGTCTCACCAGTGTAGCATACAACAGATGACTAACTCCTTAATTCTGGATAATAAACTTCTTAATAATAAATCCTAAGATCATAGTTGCTTTTTTTATGTTGCCATTTTGCCCTATTAATTCAATTTTAGCTTACAGTCCACTAAAACCCCTAGATCACTTTGGCATCTAGCCACAACTCCTCTATCCTTTATTTCTAAATTTGTTTTTTGATTAAGTATAAGTCTAACTTTCTCTCTACTGAATTTCTTCTTCAATGCTATTTAAATTCTCAAATATTTATTAGTTACCTACTATGTACAAGATATTGTGATGGGGGCCGGTGATACAGAGATGCATGCATGGGTCAAATTCCTAGAGGAAATGGCAGAGGAATGGATCAAAGGTACACACTGAAATGTTAAATCTTACCAAAATGAGCCACTTCATCCCCTGTAACTGGTGCAAGTGAAAAGATTGCTGATGACACAGAAAGGTGTGCAGAGGAGACAAAGAGAGCCCATAATTAATGATCTCAATCTTCTTGGTGAATTATGAATTTAGGAAATTCAGGGCTTGAGGTCAGAAGAGGAGGTTTAGGGCAGTCACTGTAAGGAGTGCGGGAGAGACAATTAGTAGCATCAAAAATCTAGTTGAGATTATTTAACATGGATTTGTAGTGGACCTGGCAGGCACAATTGCCTGACTTCCTCTAGTAGCATTCAACAACCCAGAAAGAAAAGCAGAGCAGGTTAGAGAAATCTCAGTGAGAAAGTCAACTGAGCAAAGTCAATCTTTGGACATTTAAAGATAAAACTGGACAGAGAACAGACAAGATGAGTAAATAATTTCAAAACAAATTCACCATGGATGACAGTGAAGTTACAAAAGTGTATGTAATGATAGCGGACATTATGAAAGATATTAAAAATCTAGGAAGATTTTTCCATATAGAAAATGGGGAATATTGTTAATATAAAAAAATTGCATTATACACATTATCACATTATTTTAAGACTCAATTAACTTCACTGCAAAAGGACAATTAGATACATCTATTACTAGTGGAAAATATTCTCAATGTATATCTTTTGAATTGCCACTTATTTTTCATTTGGAAAATTAATTTGCTCTAAAAACCTGTTCCTTCTGCATCCTTGTAGCCTGTATTTAAAAAATCATGCTATAGTGAGTGTGGTGGTGGTACATGCCTCTGATGCCTGCTACTAGGGAAAGTGAGATTAGTGAATTTTACTATATCATTCTTAATCTATGAGAACACTGCGTATAGTATTTGAGAAGTACAGTGTCACAAAAAAATGGAAATCATGATCCCTTTCTTCAAGGAGTTTCCAAGGAATACAGTAAGCACAACTAGTAAGGAATATAGAGCACAAACAAAAAGACAGAGACAGCTAAACAAACCACATACATAAGTGCTGAGGGGGAAAGAGTGCGTTGGCCTATGTTTTATAGCTTTGGATGTTCTTTTAGAGCACAAGCAGTTATTTTGCTAGGAAATCTGGAATGTAATAGCATCATATGACTAAAAGTTTCTTTCAAAAGCAAAGAATTACTGGATACTCCATAAAACCCTTACACTTTAGTTTATTTGCCCAATATTTATAAACATTTTAGATTCCTTATTGTGCTTTTGGGCAAATGTAGTATTACTTTTTTTTGTCTACAACGCTGTCAATGTTTAAATGAACGGAAATAATCTACCCAATGAATTGCCTCAAAGGTAGCAGAATTAAAGCTGGAAAGAGCTATTGGGTCTTGCAAGTGAGCAACAAGATGGCAGACTAGACATTTTCTCTACTCTCCATGACCTCTCAAATCTCAGCTTTTTCCATGGTCTACAATATCGGGAACTCAAAAGCAGGTAAAGAAAAAACTCTCAATCCACAGGAACTGATGCTCACTGACCCTGAGCCCATTCTTTCCGACCTCCCCAACCTCCTGTACTACCAGGAGCAAGATCATGCTAGCAGACCCAAGGATATGACACAGTCTTGCAACAAAATCCTTCATTGCACTTCATTCCTCCCATCCCCTTTCCAGTGCCACAGAGTCCTTAGTTCTAGACTGTGGAAGTTTGCCCAGGCCTTGACAGCCAGCTTTGCCTTCAGAAGCAAAAAAGTTTGCTCTAGCTAGTGCTGGCTAGAGAATGAAGGAACAGAGGGAACAAGACAGGTCATTAGGACAGGACACTATGCATGTGGGAGGCTATGCAGCACTCCACCATGCCTGAGGGAAAGAGCACAGCATCCAGCGGGAGTCAGTTGTGACCATCCAAAAGTTGCTTGAGGAAAACACCTAAGCTGGTGAACTATAAAGTGCCCAGTGTGGGAGAAGGTTGAGATGCTTTGGGATGCAGCTCCCAAGGAAAACATAATCAGAAGGGAGGGAGTCAGAAAGTGAGTGATAAGGAAGATTGGGTGGGGGAGGGTAGGATGGGGGGGAGACTGAAAGCACCAAAGATTTCAGGAAGAAGAAAACTCATAGATCTTGAACATAAACAGATAAATCAACAAGAAAAATGGTGACCACAGAAGGAAATATGGCCTCCAGATCTGGCAAATGAGTTCAGGCCTCTATAAATAAATATGGCAAATTAAAAGAAAATGAGCCAACACTTGATGAGACACAGGAGGACCCTGTCTATTCTTCAGTGGTTTAAAAGAAAAATAAGAATTATGAGAGAATTTATGTCCTGCACAGCAAAAATAATGAACAGAATAGAAAATCTGCAGTGGCAAGCCTCATCAAAGAAACAAAAGAGAGAATGATAGATTGGGAATGCAAATACATAAAAGTGAAGGACAACTTAGAAGAAGAGAAACAAAAAAACAATAATAGTAAAAGAAAACATGCTCACTATGCAAGCAAAACATACTGAACTCGAAGACAGGCCACACAGACAACCCAACGATTATAGATCTTCCAGAAGAACATGACAGGACAAAAAACCTTAACACTATAATGAAGGAAATAATAGAAGAGAACCACTCAGAACTTCTAAACACAGAAAATGAAATTCCAGTTAAAAGAATTCACAGATTGCTTCCAGAAACAAACAAAAAACTCAAGGTTGCAAACTCCAAGACACTTAGTGGTTAAATTTAATAAATCAACTCAGAAACAACAAAATCTGCAAAGCATTAGAAGGTCCTTCAAATACAAAGGCAAGGACATTTGAACAAAGCAAGACTGTTCTGTACCCACCAGAAAAAGGAGGAGGGAATGGATGTGTTCTGAAGAGCAATGGAGCTCAGAATGTAGCCCAGAGTAACCTATCCGGCAAATCTGAACTTAACCATAGAGGACATAAAACCTGGACATTCAATAATAAAGAAGAGTTACAAACATTAGTAGAAAGAAAATCAGAACAGAAGAGATTTGCCTCTCAAACACCCCAAATAACAGAACTGCAGGAGTGAAAGAATGTTCTAATAAATGTATACAAGGAAACAGGGGTGAAGGCAGAAATCTGGTAGGGGTAACAGTGAAGAGGTAGACGGATGGTATTATGGACAGAACTTAGCAACATTGTGTACAGATGAATACTTCTTTTGTGGAACTACATTACAACATGGGAAGGTACATGGAAAGGCAGGAGAGGAGCAGGGAGTTATCGAGAAGTAAGTGATGCACTGGGGTCAAATCAAGGGCTAGCAATGAGGGGAAGGTGACCTCTGTGGTCTCAAAAAGAGAAGAGCCTATAGAGGAGTGGGTAAGGAGGAGGGGGGAAAGACTGAAGGAAGAGGGGTGGAAAGGAATGAGGACTTACTTTGGAAATGAGAAAGGGTTCCACTGATGAACGCTCCTATGGGTGAAGAGAGATGTTTGGGGAAGGGAGATGAGACCTTACACTGGATGATACTTGGGATTTGGCGCTTAAAAAATCTACTTGTCCTGGGAGGGAGGAAGTTGGAACCCTTGGGAGCAAGTGGCACTTGGAGGAGTGGGAGAGCATGGGGACACCAGGAGATTTCCAGGCAAATGTAGAAAAAATATCAACAAGAGAAGGTATACATCAATCGTGACCTGCACAATCAGGCACAGGTTCGGTGACAGGTCCTATCACAGGGCAAAGTACTTTCTGATACCTGCAATAAATAGCAGTGTTCTGAGAGTAAGGTACAATTGAAAAGGGAAATCCTTGGGGCAACTCCTATGAAGGCAGTAGCAGAAAGCACCTAGAAGGGAGATCCTGGGATGGATATTTTAGAAGCTTTGACTGCAGAATACAGAGAAAAAAGAGCCAATAAATATAGGGGTTGTGAATCAGAGAATGAGGGTATAGAATAAACAGAAAGAGGGATAAGTAAGAGAGTAAGGGAAATCCTTTTTGGAAAAGGGTACAAAAATGAAATTTAAAAACTAAGTGATAGAATTAGCTGACGTGGAGTGGAGGAAGAAGACTATTTGACAGAGAGGAAAAAAGAAGGAAAAGAAATATATGACCAGATAAAAGCAAGAGAGAAAAAGGAACTAATAAACAAAATCCTAAAGGGAAAGGGTATCAAATGAGGAGACCAGAGGGGAAGAGAGTCAGTGGGAACAGGCCCACCATAAAAAAAAAAAAAATCTAAAGTAATTGAAGGAATATAATACTGTGTTTACAGTAAAAGAGAGAACATGAAATGGAAAAGCTTATGCTCAGACAACATTAATGCAACCAGAATAAGAAGGGATGTGGTCAAATTAGAAAAAAATCCTTGCATCAAATCAAAGAAATTATTATTTATCAAATAAATAAAAGTTTTGTATCTTAGATAAGTAAATAATTAATAAATACATATAAGACTAATAGTCATTTCCCAATAGATAAATGGTCAGAGGATATGAATAGTTTCCAAAAGAACTACAGAGTATTCACAATCACATGAAAGAATGCTCCAAATCACTAATAATAAAAAAAAAAATGCAAACCCAAACAACCCTGAGGTTTCATGTCATACTCTGCAAATTGGCAAAAATGACAAAAAATGGCAACAGTCAAAGTTGGAGGGATTGCTGGATGATTGGCATATTAATACATTACAGGTGGAACTGTGAAATGGTACAACAATTTCAGAAAGCAATTGAGAATTATGCAAATAAAGTGCCCAAAATGTCCATACTCTTTAAGTAAGAGACAGCATAATTGAATTTATACCCTAAGGAAGTCACTGATAGGAAGAAACTTCCCATATACTCCAAAATATTTATAGCATCATGTTTTGTGATGGTTAAGAATTGAAAACAAAGCAGATGCCCATCAACTGGGAAATGGCTAAACAAATTGTAGTGCATGAAGGTAATAGAATATCACTATGCTATAAGAAATGATGTATGTGAGGAAAAAGAGAAGCATGGAAAGATCTATATAAAATGATACAGAGTGAACTGAGCAGAGGCAAGAAAACAACATACACAGTAATTACAACAATGTAAATAGAAAGAACAATGAGCAAAAAAGTAAATGCAACAAAATTATAAAGATTAAGAAGGGCTCAAATGAAGAGGGATGACACCCCAAACCTATCCTTTAATGGAAGTGGGAGGTCCACATGTTTTCAGACCTTTTTAATGTATTTATCAGTTATGGTGCCTTTTTTTCCTATCTAAAAAAATACTACTTGTCATATGGGATGGCTCTTTGGGAGCAGGGAGGCAGGGGAGGGACACATGGGAAATTGTAGTGATATAAGAAATAGAAAATGTCAACAAAATTTTATTTTAAAAAATTAAAGCTGAAAGGAACTTTTGGAAATCATCCATTCCAATCTCTTCATTTTACAGATGAGTAAACTAAGGCCCCTTGACCCTTGTCACAAATTTAGTAAACTGTAGTGTCAGATTTCAAACCCAAGTCCTCTGACTCTAAATCTAGCCCTGCTTCTAATACACTAAGCTGCCACATACAATAAAAATACGTGAGGGAAGGAATAAGGCAGTATCTGAGCTTAGCCTGAACTAAGATAAACATTCTAAGAAGGGGAAATGAGGAAGCAGTTCATTTCAGGCCAGGGGGAATGGCTTGTGTCAGTAAAGAAAGGCGGGAGAGGGATACTGAGTTCTTTCAAAAAAGGAGGTCTAAGCAATGCATTCTCAATGCTGGCTTGTTTTTGCCTTTATAATCTCAGTACTTAGCCTTGGTACATAATAGATTCTTAATTATACTTGCTGACTTGATGCTGGCTGAAATTGTGAATAGAAAATGCATTTACAGAGTGCTAAATGCTAAAAATCTTAAGAGGTGTTTTAGGAGGATCAGTATACCGCAGGGTGGCAGTACTTCTCTAGGGATGAAAGCAAAAAAACCCCAAAACTTTATTGCTTAGCTTTGCCAGGTTTCTGAGCAAAGAATCATACTTTACCCTTCTCATAAAAACAGTTCCTCTTCCTGAATCACTGAGGTTGTCTGCAGCTTCCACACTTCAAATTCACAGTCTTGGAGGAGTAGAGGCAGCTTCTATGTTTCATATTAACCCTGAATAAAATCATCAGATTTAGAACTGAAAGGTCATCTAGTCCAACACTCGTCTTATAATTAATCATTTTTAAATAAGTTTCATTAGTGAATTTTGTCTTTACATTATAGTCATCTCTGGAAAAGGAAAAAAAAACCCCACAAAGCCCTCCCCTGCTGCAGATCGAACTCTCTAACAAAAATTAACAATATAAAATGTTGAAAACAATGATTGCATTTTATAAGAATTATACTATGTCCTTACAGATTTCCTCTCCCCTCACCTACCTCAATTATTCTGAAGAAGAAACTAAGCCCAAGAGAGGGGAAGACACTTTCCCAAGGTCACCCAGGAATAAAGTAGCAAAGCTGGGATCTAAATCCTGGTTTTCCGCTTCTAAATCTAAAAAGACAAAGGCTTCCACACATGCTATACGTGAGGTGGGCCACACCACTCACCACATAAAAGGTATAGCTTTTGGTGATACTAATGTGGGTGCAAGGTAAAAAGAGGTGGTTTGACCAGAACCTTTCTAATCTTTGGGGCAGCTGGAGTGTGGGACCTGGAGTCAGGAAGACTCATCTTCCTGAGTTCAAATCTGGCCTGAGACACTGTGTGACCCTGGACAAGTAACTTAACCCTGTTTGCCTCAGTTTCCTCATTTGTAAAATGAGCTGGAGAAGGAAATGGCAAAACACTGTAGTATCATTGCCAAGAAAGCTCCAAATGGAGTCACAGAGTCAGACATGACTGAAAAATGACAACTTCCATCCTTTGAAGACCATAAAGTTAAAAGATTAATGGGTCTAAGAGTTTTATATGGGCCCCAGGTCCAGGGAGATCCCAAAGAACTTGATTCTAGATGGAAGAAGTCTCCACAAATCAGGCTTAGACTCAGAGAGCCTCCAAAGAGAGGGCCCCAGGTCATAGGGAGAGCCTTATACCCAGGAAAACTGAAGAAGTCCCCAAAGAAAGGGCCTTTCATAGAGAGGACCCAGGAAGACCCCACAGAGAACCTAGACTAAGGGAGACTCCTCAGAGCAGGCCTCAGACACACACAGTAAAATGCATAAAGCAGGCCTTAAACCCAGTGATCCAGGTATTCCCAGGATTTGGGCCCTAGGCTCTAGGAGCCCCACAAAGTTGGCCCTAACGCAGGGAACCCTACAAAATTAGCCCTAACCCAGGAAGCCCCACAAAGTTGGCCCTAACCCAGAAGGCCCCATAAAGTTGGCCCTAAACCAGGGAGCCCCACAAAGTTGGCCCTAACCCAGGCAGCCCCACAAAGTTGGCCCTAACCCAGGCAGCCCCACAAAGTTGGCCCTAAGTCAGGGAGGGGTTAGGCCCTGACAGAGAGGGCCCTAGACTCAGGAAAGGCCCCACAGGAGCCCGGGGCAGAGCTGAAACTACCTCAGGGCCCGCGGCTGGGCGGGAGGTGCGGGTAGTATCACACCCACCGCCTCCAGGACTCCAGCCACCTGGCCGAATTTAGGCGGGCGCAGTCCCAATCCTGGGAAAAGTCAAAGGTCATCACGCCTGACTACAGGCACCCAGAGACCCGGGGCTCTAGGAGCTCTCGGGGAGAGCGCCCCCCAGCGACTCGCCTGCAAAGGGCGGGGAGACAAGCGCGCGCCAAGCACCTCCCGCTAAACCCGAGCAAGCCCTCGGCGCAGCCAAGTGGGAGGTGGGATCTCCGTGACGTCAGCAAGAGTGCTGCGGGGATTGGTCGGAAACGGTAGAGGTGGGGCCTCAGCCCCGACTGAGCGCGAAAGCTCGAACGGCAGTGGCGGGAGCTGAGGCTGCTGGGGCTGAGGAAGTAGGGGCCGGCGTCTGGCCCGGAGTCTGAGGGAACGGCGCTAGCAGCGGCGGCGGCGCTTCTGGTTCTTCCAGGGGGAAGCTCTCGTGCATCGAAGACCATGGCAAGCGAAGTGGCGGCTGAGGTGAGTGGGGGCCCTGGGCAACCTTTCTCAGTCGGGGGAGGGGGTGGTGGTGGTGGCCGAGGATGGAGAACTACAAATCCCAGCATACCCCGCGTCTTCGAGGGACTACGGCTCCTGGCAGGAATTGATGGACGCGGAGGCTGCTGACGGTGTTAGTTGCCGCGTTGGTTCCTTAGGAATACGGGGGGATAAGAGGTGCTGCAGCTTTGGGGTGCGAGAGGAGGTGAACGAGGTTAAGTAGATCATGGATTCGGAGTCAGAGAACGTAGATTGGAAATCCAGTTTTGATACTTCTTAGTTGTGTGACCTTTGCTCAAGACTAACGTCTCCTTTGCAGAAAGAAAGGAGATGCTCTCTAAAATCCCTTCTAATTATCAGTCCAATGATAAAACATTTTGTTTTGTTGAAAATAGCAAGGCGGTATAGGATCATATGGTGCATAGATTTAAAGCTGGATGTAGTCTTAGAGGTCTTCTAGTCCAGCCCTCTCATGAGAAAATGAGGCGTAAGGAGATTAAGTGATTAGTTCTCTGCAGCTGTGTGGCAAAGACGTGGAATATCAGAGCTACAGGTAGACAATATGTAGGTGAAACCTCGCCTGAGCTAGAACCCCCCCATAACCTACCTGAAAAATGGTCATCCAGCTTCTATTTGAGCAGCCCAAGGCAATCCATTCTGGTTTTGGATAGCTTTAATTTAAAAAGTTTGTGATTCCCCCCCCCCCCCCGTTTTACAGAGATGGAATCTGCCTCTTTCCAAATTCTACTCATTTCTTCTAGTTCTATCCACCAATTAAGCAAGACAAGCCTGATCCTTCTTCCATATGACAGCCTTCAGATATCCCTATTAAATTATCTTTTCTCTTGGCCAAAGCTTGTTACCAATATTATCTCAGTTAATCCTCACAACTGGAAGATAGATGGTATTATTATCCATGTTTTACAGTTGAGGAAGCTGAGGCAGACAGGTTAAGTGACTTGCCCAGAGTCACATAGCTCTTAAGTGTCTGAGGTTGCATTTGAACTCAGGTCTTCCTGACTCTGGACTCAGCCCCCTATCCTTTCGGCCAGCTAACTGTCTCAGTAGTAGCATTTCGGTTTACTTTGTTTTTCAGTTCTTTGCTATCACAAAAAAAAAAGTGTGGCTATAGCAAAGATTCTGTAGGGTTGAGAAATTAGGCATGTAATTTAGTAGTTGCCGATGACTTCTTAGTTTAGTTCTTTTGAATTGTTATACCATTTACAATCTTTCAGTTTTTTTAAGGAATCTTTTTTTTTTGAGATATCATGAATAACTTCTCCAGATTATCTTTAAAATTGTGTAGCTTTCATTATTTATTTTATTGGTTCGAGTACAGCTTTTTTTAAGAACTTCATTTTCCTGAGTGCTGTTTACATCTCAGTACCAGCACATCTGATACGGAGTTAGAGTTCATATATGGTAGTTCCATTGTAATTGATTACGAGAATATATTTCTGTAAAAAATGCTGGCAGATATGTTCCATTTTATTTATATTTGTTTCCCTCCGTGTTTTGTAAAATGCTCTTGGAAATGATGTTTTTTATTTGAGTCTCACATCAGGATTTCTGTAGGCTCCTTTTCTCTAAGGCTTTCACAGTGTTTTCTGAGCTAATCTTCAGTTCTTCCTAAGAATTTGCAAATGCTCCTGTATTACTTGACTGCCATGTCTCTGCTTGGCAAGGAGCTTGAGTGTTTCCTGGCTTTGTTTGTAAGCTTTCTGGCTTTATTGTTTTGGTGATTATTTTATATCAATTAGATTTCTCTAAGAATGGTGCTAATCTGTTCATATCTTTAGTTTTATCTACAATAAAAGTCCTTTAGGGTTTGCAAATCCTTTACATATTAACACATTTGATCTTCACAAGAATCTTGTGAGGTAGGTGCTGTTACTGCCCCCATTTTCCAGATGTGGGAACTTTAGGCACAAAGTGATTTTCCCAGGATCACACAGCTAATAAATGTCTAAGGCAGGTATTGAACTTGGGTTTTCATAATTCCATATCCAGCAATCGACCAACTCTGTTTTTCATTTTTTCAGAGCTAACAGCTTATTTAAATATGTTAGGTTGGAATTGTTGTAAATCCATATAGTATTTACTCATCTTTATCCTTTTTCTAATTACTTTGATCTTTAATTACTCCAGGATCTTACTGAATCAGACAAGCATTTATTAAGTGCCTGCTGTGTAATAGCACTGTGCTAAGTGCTATAGATGGAAAGAGAAAAAGAAAACAGTCCTGGCTTCAGGGACCTTACGTTCTGTTGGGGAAAACATGTACATAAGCATATGCAAAATATATTAAAATATAAATATCAAATTATGCTTAGTATCTAGTTGCTTCCAGAAAGTAGGAGGTGAGCTACATCTAATGCATTCTGAAAAGATTATGCGTTGTAATGGTTACCTAATAGGTTCAGAATATCAGACTTCCAAGATCACCTCCCAATGGTGGGGAGTGTAACCTCGAGGCCGCAGGTTCTCCACTCCTGCGTCTAGTCTAATGATGTCCTTTCTTCTTTTTAGAATAATACCTATTATCAATCTTTGGCTTTTATGTTAGTCAGTTTACCCCTCCCTTGTGAAAAGGAAAATAAGCAAAAACATCCAATAAAGTGATCCCATCTGTTAATGTCTACAATATTCTGTCCTAGTTGTTCCTTACGTTTCTGCCATGAGCCAGAGGTGTATTTGAATAGTAGCTCTGTTGGACTGTCTTTGACTTTTCAGTGACTTTTTGTGATCTTTTAATTTACATTGTTGTAAATGTATATATATGTAATGTGTATATTTTCCTTAGTTTTTATTTTGCTCTGTCAGTTTGTAAAGATCTTTCCATGCTTCTATTTTAACCATTTTATATTGAACAGTAATATTCCATTACTTTCATATACCTTAGGTTTTTCAACCATTTCTAATAGATAGGTACCCATTTTGTTTCTAGTTTCTTGAGATGACAAAGAGTGCTGCCATGAATATTTTGGTATATGTTGATTCTTTGTTTTCATCTTTGATTCCACGGGGTTGTGCGCCGAGTATTTGGGAAAACTGATTCAAAGGGAGAGACGTTTCTGTCCCTTTTCTTGTATAATTCCAAATAGGCAGCTAGGTGGCACAGCAGATGCAATGCATGGCTTGAGAATCAGGAAGAACTTAGTTCAAATCTGGCTTCAGACACTAAAGTGACCATGGGTAAGTCAATTAACCTCTGCTCTGTCTGCCTTAGTTTTCTCAGCTGTAAAATTGGAATAATAATAGTACCTACCTCCAAGGGTTGTTGGAAGGCATTTAGCACGGTGCCTGGCACATGGTAAGCATTATATAAATGCTAGCAATGATGATGAGGAAGAGGAGGAAGATGATGATGATGATGATGATATCGATATCCAGAGTGGTTGGACCACTTCCCAGGTCTCCACCAGTGTGCCTGTCTTCCTACCACCCTTCCAACACTGACTATTTTTATCTTTTATCATCTTTGCCATTTTTGCCTTGTAAGAGCTGAAACCTCAGAGTTGTTTTAATTTGTATTTCTTCTCACTATTAGCAAGAGGCTATTTTCATGTGGTCAAAGTTTATGATTCATCATTTGAAAATTGTTCATATTGTTTGACGTATTAGGAAATTTAATGATAATTAGATGTTTGTGTCAGTTTCTTCTATATATTGGATTTCAGACCTTTTTTTTTTAAGTGATATTTGCTGTAAATACTTTCCCCACCAATAGTTTTTCTTCTTGTTCTATCTTCATTGATTTTATTTGTGTAAAAACCTTTTAATTTTTTTTTTTGGCTAGGCAGTGGGTTTAAGTGACTTGCCCAGGGTCACATAGCTAGTAAGTGTTATGTGTCTGAGGCTGAATTTGAACTCAGGTCCTTCTGAATCCAGAGCCGGTGCTCTATCCACTGTGCCACCTAGCTGCCCCAAAAACCTTTTAATTTTAAGTAGTGAAAGTTGTTCATCTTATCTTTTATGATCTCCTTTATCCCTTATTTAGTTGAGTTCTTCTCATAGTATGAAAGGTACTTGATTTCATTTTTAAATTTTATTTTCTATTATGTGACCTTTCACATTTAGATTGAATATCCGTTTTGAGCTTTTGTAGTATTTGTCCAAGATATTAGTCTAAACGTAATTTTTGTCAAATTTTTTCCCAAGAATTCTTGTCAGAAAGGGAATTCTTTTCACAAAAATTTATTTTCTTGGGTTTATCAAATACTGAGCTACTGTTTTCAGTTGCTTCTGTTACTTGATTGTCTAGTATGTTCTACTGATCTACTTTTCAGTGTTGTTTTTTTTTAACCAGTGCCAAATAGTTTTAATGACCAGTGCTTTATAATATGGTCTGGGATATAGTAATTATATGTCTTCTTTATTCATACTTTTTCTCATTATTTCCATATTTATGCCAGACCTTTTGGTCTTTCAAATGGATTTTATTATTAATTTGCCTAGTTCTATAAGCTATTCCCTTAGTAATTTGGTATAGCATTAAATATGTAAATTAATTTAGGTAGTATCATTTTTATTCTGGTGGCATAGATCAATCATGAACACTGAATATCTTTTTAATTATTTAAATCTCCCTTTATTTTTGTAGAGTGCTTTATATTTGTAGTTGTATTGATAGAAATCTTGCGTACGTTTTGTAGATTAGCTGGGATATTTTGTTGGTTTTGTATCTTTAGTGGAATTTTCCTTTGATTTTTATTAGTACCGTATAAAAATACTAACGATTTTTTAAAAAATGTATTTTGTATTTTGCTATATTGCAAAAACTGTTAATTGTCTCAGATATTGTTTGCTGCAGCTCTCTGGCCTTTTATAGGTACACTTATATCATCTGCAAATGAGGATAATTTGACTTTTTTTGTTGATATTACAATTACATTAGCTTTAATTTTGTTCTCTTAATTTGTTGCTATAGCTAGCATTTTTTTTTTGGTTGGGCAGTGGGGGTTAAGTGACTAGCCCGGAGTCACACAACTAGTAAGTGTTATGTGTCTGAGGCTGGATTTGAACTCAGGTCCTCCTGAATCCAGGGCCCGTGTTCTATCTATTGTGCCACCTAGCTGCCCCCTTATAACTAGCATTTCTAAAACTGTGTGAAATAATTTTGGGAAGGACTATCCTTGTTTTACCCCTCTTTGTACTGGGAAAGCTTCTAGAGTTTCTTCATTGCAAAAAAAAAAAAAGTACTTCTTCATGATTTTAAATTTAATATTTGTTCTTGATCATAGGCAGGGCCTTTCCCTTTCTATGCTTTTTTAGAGTTTTTAACATAAAAGAATACTGTATTTTGTCAAAGGCTTTTTATTCAATAAAAACATGGTTTTTATTTGTTTATATGGTTGGTTATGCTAAACGTTTTCCTAATGCTGAATTATACTTGCTACCCTGATTCAAGTCCAATTGGTCATAGTGAATTATTTTCTGCATATGTTGCCACTGGACTCTTGTGAGGATTTTATTTACAGTCTGCATCAGTATCCATTAGTGAGATTGCTATTTAATTCACTTTCTCTGCTTTTTTTCTACCTGGTTTGGGTAGCAGGACCATTTTTGTCTCATAAGAGGAATTTGGTACAGTTCCTGCTGTCTATTTTGAGAATAGCATAGGCACTAATTGCTTTTTAAATGTTTGATAGAGTTCATTTGTAAATCCATCTGGACTCAGGATTTTTCTTTAGCAGTTCATTTATGGCTTGCTTGATTTCTTTTTTCTAAGATTGGATGATTTAATTTTTCTTTTTTTTGTTTTGTGTGGGTATTTCATATTTTTGGATACATGATTTCCTTTGACTTCTTAGTTTTTCTGGCACATAATCACATAGAATAATTTCTGATGAATATTTTTTGTTACCTCTCTGTTGTAAATTCACCTTGTTTTTTATTTTTAGTGATTTGATTTATTCTTCTCTTTCTTGGTCAGGTTAGCTAATCATTTATCAATTTTATTAGCCTTATCAAAAAACTAACTTTTTAAAATTTTTTTAAAATTTTTATTTTTATTTTTTATTTTATTTTAAAAAACTAACTCTTAAACAAAACCGTCATTACTCTAAATTTTTATTCTTAGGTTTCTCTATCCTCTAATTTTTCAAAACGGCTTCTTTTGTACTTGTTTTAGGTTTGCCAATTTTTTCATTTTCTAACTTTTTTAACTGCATGATCAGTTCCTTGATCACTTTAATTTTGTTAATATGAATTATCACAGACACAAAATTTCTTCTGAAGAATGGCTTACTTGTGTCCAGTACTCTTATTTAATAGAAGAGAAAACTGATACTGAGTGGTGAAGTCAGTTAAATTGAGTCATACAGCTTATTTGTGGCAGATAAGGACACTGAAATTCTTATTCTTAGGTAATCTTTTAGGTCTAAGTTAACAGCCTCCCTAAATAGTAAGTTGTGGATACTATCATCAGTTTAAGTAGTGTCCACTGAATGACAATTGGACAGCATGCTTTGCACACTACCTCGCACATGGTAGACATTCAATAAATGTTTGCTGGTTTAAATAACAATATCTAGCACTTGTACAGCACTTTAAGCTTTGCAAAGTGCTGTAAATATGTTCTCTTATTTGATCTTCCCAACATCCCTGTGATGGTAGGGGAGGTTGTTATACCAATCTTACAGATGAGGAAACTGAGGCTAGAGAGGATGTGATTTGTCCAGGGTCACATACTAGTAAGTGTCTGAAGTGGGATTTGAACTCAGGTTTTCCTGATTCCAAATCCAGACCTCTTATTCATTGCCTCACTTAGCTACTTAAACTAAATTTGTGGCATTCTTGTCATCGAGTATGTGTGGAGGAATGAAACAGGATACCATGTAAGGAAACATGTGGCAGAAAGAGATCCCAGGGGATTCCTCAACAAGCTGTGGATACAGGAATGTGTGCCATCTGGCAGTTCTGTAGCCCAATATCCAGTTCCAGGTAATAGATTCATAGTGCAGAGGAGCAATCTTGAGCATTGGCCTAGCTGCCTATTGAGTAAGGAACAATTTCTGGGAAGCACATGATTGCTGTATGGCTTTGATTTTGTAGTGTCCCAGACCTAGGGGAAACATATAGTTAAATTGCTCTGAGCCTGCAAAACTCAATGGGCTAATAATAGTGGCTAAATTCAACAGCAGTCTACTGAAACTCCCAACCATGCCCAAGTCAGCAGACCCAAACCTAGGTGAAGAAATTACAAAACTCAGACCAGGAGGCCAGTGAACAGGAAACTCATCTTCTGTCCTTCTGATCACATCACATTCAGAGCACTAAGTTTATGAGCTCCCAGCACCAAAAGGATGTAAGAGAACAGAAGCTCAGGCCAGAAGTATTCAGAGCTTAGTGCTAACCACAAAGTCCTAAGTCACCTAGACTGAAGAACTGAGCAAACAACAACAGCAAAAGAGCCTGACCATAAAGAGCTATAATGGAGAGAGACACCAAGCTCAAGACATAAACACAGAAATAGAAGTTGGCTAGGAAAAAAAAAATCTGCAAGCAAAGCCACAAAGAAATGCATCTTGGACACAAGTTCAATTAGAATTCTTGGAAGAATTTTCTTTTCCCCAAAAAAATTTAAAAATGATTTTAGAATCCACATAATAGGGCAGCTAGGTGGCTCAGTGAATAGAGCATTGGCTCTGGAGTCAGGAGGACCTGAGTTCAAATGTGGCCTCAGATATTTACTAGCTGTGTGACCCTGGGCAAGTCACTTAATCCTGGTTGCCCCCTGCCCACCAAAAAAATCCACATGAGAACAATAGAGGAAAAAATGGCAAAAGAAGCAAGAGCAAGGAAAGAAAGATATGAAAAGAGAATTAATAGCTTGGAAAAAAGGGACAAAATGTTGCTGAAGAAAATAATTCCTGGAAAATTAGATTTGGCCAAATTGAAGCTAATGACTCCATGAGATATCAAGAAATAGCAAAACAGAGTCAAAGGGCTGGAAAAAAAGAAGAAAATGTGACGTAGCTCATAAGAAAACAATTGATCTGGAAAACAGATTGAGGAGAACAAATTTAAGAATTATTGAACTACCTGAAAGCTATGAACACCAGCAGTAAGAGCCTGGACATCTTATTTCATGGATTCCTGAAAGAAAACTGCCCAGATATCTTAGAACCAGGGGGCAAAGTAGAAATAAAGTTAGTCCACCAGCCACCTACTGAAAGAAAGGAACACCCAAATGAAAATTCCCAGGAATATTATAGCCAAAATCCAGAGTCCTAGGTTAAGGGGGAAAAAATTACTGTAAGCATCCAGAAAGAATTCAAGTACCAAGGAGCCACAGTTAGGATCACACAAGATTTAGCAGCTATCCGTTTAAAGGAGTGCAGAGCTTAGAATGATATTCTAGAAAGTAAAGGAAATGGGCTTACAACCAATAGGTCATTTAGTCAGTAAACATTAAATGCCTACTGTATTCCAGGTATCATGCTAAGCATTTGTAGACACAAGCATAAAAAAGATAGTCCTTGTCCTGAAAGAGCTCACAGTCTAACATGGGGAGACAACACACAAAAGAAAGCTGGAAAGTAGAGGTGGGGGAGGGGCTATCCAGCACAAGGGCATGGCGGTGAAGCTGAAGAATTCCAAAATGAGTGCAGCCAGGTGGGAAAGGAGATTTGTGAGATGTCTGCCCTGTCCCCTCCCCTTAAATGAAGGAGTTTGTGGTTCCATCCTCCAATTAGAGGGCCAAAAGATACTGATGAAGCTGAGTAAGGAGTCTGATTAAATCTTGCAAGATGATGACACTTCACAGTGATGATTTTACTGGGGGCATGTTGGAGAAGCCAAAGAAGTCCAAAATGAGTGCATTGGCCCTAACTAAAATAAAGTGGAAAATTGGGATAATCTACCCAGCAAAACTGACTTTAAACTTATGGGGGGGGAAATGTATCTTTAATGAAATAGAGGACATCCAAGCATTTCTGATGAAAAGACTAGAGCTGAGTAGGAAATTTGACATACAAATATAGGAGTCAAAAGAAGTGTTAAAAAAAAGGTAATGAATGATAAATCACAAAGTTAAAGTGTTTACATTCTTATGTGGGGGGGTGATACATGTAGCCTCTTAGAACTTTATCATCATCAGAGATGATAGGAGGATATCTTTATTAGATGGAGGGCCTGGGCGTGATTCTGTCATGTTTGGATGATCTCAAAAGAGGATTGGAAAGAGTGGGAAAGAAGAATGCACTGGGACAGGAAGGAAGGGAAAGGAAGAATGGGAGAAATTATTTCACATAAATGGAATGTGCAAAGAGAAGTTTATACAACAAAGAGAAAGCAGTAGGAATGAACAGATAATACTCCAATGTCATTCTCATCTGAACTGGTTAAAGGAAGAAAGAAAAACACCTTACCTAAGAGGGAAAGAAGTTAAAAGAAAAGGGAGGATTACTAGGGAGGGTAAGTCAAAGGAAGTGTTAGTCAGAAGCAATTCATACTCTTAAAGAGGGAATAGGGAAAAAAGAGAAGGAAAAATATAAGAGAATAAAATGGAGGGATAATAAGCCCAGGGAGGTCAAGTGATAGTGTGAAGGTAACACATGTAATAGATAGCAGAGCTAAGATTCAGACACAACTTCTGACTATAAAACCAGCACACTTTCCACTGTACTACATAATTTGTATTACATGTGTATATCTCTTATTTCTCTTACTGGATTATGAACTCCATGAGGACAGAGATAATGTCATATAGATAGATAGATAGATAGATAATATTTGTATGTCCTTCCATGGTCAATTCATTGATCTTTTTTTTCTCGTAGCATTGGCTACATCCCATAAATTTTGGTATGTTGTCTCACTGTTGTCGTTATCTAATAAAATTATTGCTTGTTTCTATGACCCACTCATTCTTTCCAATTAATTTTTAACTTTTGATTCAAAGGCTCTTCATTGAATATAATTTTTATTGCATTATTGTTGGCAAAATATGTGTTGAGTATTTTTGTTTTTCAGCTTTTGTTTGTGATGTTTTTATAACCCAATACATGGTAAACTTTTTTAAAGGTACCATGCATAGCTGAGAAATATGTATACTCTTTTCTATTCCTATTTTATATTCTCCAGAGATCTGTCATATCTAACTTTTCTAAAATTCTCTTCAGGCGCTTAACTTTCGTCTGTTTTTTGGTTATAAAATTTATCTAGGTTTGAGATGGTGTAAATTGAAGTCTCCCCACTATTAGAGTTTTAGTGTCTATTTCTTCCCTTATGTAACTTTTCTTTTAAGAATGTAGCTGTTATACTATTTGATGTAGTTCGGTATTGATACTAATTCATCATCACCTTTTAGCAAAATGTAGTTTTCCTGCCTATCTCTTTTAATTAGGTCTATTTTTGTTTTTGTTTTTTCTGAGATCTGACAAGTAATAGATTCTGCTCCAGCGCCTTAATTTAACTCTGTGTGTATCTTTGTTTCAAGTGTGTTTCTTGTAAATAACATATTGTTGGAATCTGATTTCTAATTCGTTCTGCTATCTTTCATTTTATGACTGATGACATCTCCTTCACATGAACAGTTATGATTGCTAAATGACCTGCCCAAGGTCACACAACTAGGTAGTCCCTGGAGTAAGATTTACACTTGGGTCTTCCTGAGTCTAAGTTCTATGCACTATCTGCTATGCTGCCTTATTGCCCAGATCAAAGACAGAAAGACTCAATATACACCAAAATATTCATAGCAACCCTTCTTGTGGTAGCAAAAAACTGGAGACAAAATAATTGCCGGTTGATTGGGGAATGGTTGAACTGTTATATGATTGTTGTAGAACATTACCATGCTTTGAGAAATGGGTATGAAAAATATACAGAAGCTTGGGAAGACTTAAACAAACTGAAAGAAGAATAGAGGGCATCTACCCAATAGTAAACCAGGAAGTCAATACATGGACCTTTGAAGTCAGTCTGATAAATTCATAGGGAATCATAAGGGTTTATGATCATTCACAGATAGACCCCAAGGCTTATCTCATACTGATGCTGGTGGAAGGATATAAGTAGCAGGGTTTTGAGAAATATGAAATTCACAAGTGGTCTGATGGCCAGGACTTGACCAATCACACAAAACAAAAAAATGAACAAAACTAATGAGCCGCCTACCAGGCTGATAACTGGTTATTTTGTACAGTCAACAGTGCCTATGGACAAATAAAACTGAGTGGGGCTTGGCTTTTATGTTGCCTTAGGGAAATGTTTTCTATTTCTAGCCATACATTTTAGTCTCTATTACTTGATATCCTTTTTATTCTACCATATTGTGGCTTTCATTGTTACTATCTTAATCCAATATGATGATCTTAAACATTTTTTCCTTGAACAATTTACTAACAGTTAACTGTAAATTAAACATTACGATACCCAAGTAGGTATTTGTTATCTATAATGTTGTTAAGAGAGCTGCTTGGCTAACAAGTTAATTAAAAATTTACTTCATTTTCTAGCTTCACCTAGATGTTGAAGATCCCAAACTGAACACAAAGGAAGAAACTGATTCAGACAGTGGGCAGAGCAGCTGTGAAACAGGATCTCTAGGCCATTCCAACACAAAAAGCACACCCCTGATTGAAAGAGGTTTGTGATATTATCTGATCCCTTGTTTTCACAGGTAAAACCTCCAGAGTTCACTTAGTGAATGGACAGGGTTCTTTTTTTTTTTCTTTCTTTTTTTGCTGAGGACACCATCTTCCCAGTTACCCAGCTTCCTGTCTTCACAGTCATCTTAGATTCTTCCTCGTCACTCCCCTCTTTCCACCTCCTATTAGTTGCCTCAACTTGCCCATCTTTTCTTGAATGTGTCTTCTTAGTCATACTGCAGCCACCCTAGTTCCAGCCCTCTTTTGTCTGGACTATTGTGTAGTCCCCTAATTGATCCTTCTGTTTCTAATCTCGCCTATTTATCCCCTACATAGATGCTAAAATAATCTTAATAAAGGCATAGGGTTTGACCCAAGCCTTTACTGGCTTCCTGTTGCCTCTAGGATAAAATGCAGACTGCTCAAGCTGGCATTCAGGGTTCTGCACGACTTGGCTTGAGCTCACCTTTCCAAGCTTGTGTCACTTTTTTCTTCTTCTAGCTAACCTGGACTGCTGGATATGCATTGAACTCACCAGTCTGCCTCCTGCCTCTGTGTATTCACCTGAGTTCTTTGCCCCCTGTGCCTGTAATTCCTCCTTTCCTCCTCCCAGCTCATCAGAATCCTTGTCTTTTTTTAAGATTCAGCTCAGGGGAGCTCCTTCTTTGCAGTGTCTCTCTTGTTCCTACCAGTTGTTAGTGCTTTCAATCCTCCAATTGTACCAGTATCCCTCAGTACATTCTGTATCCCTCCAGAGGAGCATAAGCTTGTTGAAGGTAGGACCTGTTTCATTTTTGTATTTGCATCCCTAGTAATGAGCACAATAGTGTGAACTTGATAAATATTTATTTAATTGAATTGAGTTGACTTGAGATTAGATGTGTAATTGCATGTGGAGAATGTCCATATGCATTTTGCTTGGTTGGACAGGTATATGTAGGTTTCTGGGAACCTAGAGATTAGATGAGATTGCTGGGAATCAGGAGGCCTAAATTCTAATCCCAGCCCTACCACTACCTCATGGTACTCAAGGGATTCTTGGGCAAGTCCCTTCCCCTCTCTAGGCTGCTGTTCCCTCTTCTGTATAAATGAGGGGGTTGCATTACATGATCTCTAAAGTCCCTTCCAGCTCTAAAATTCCATGATTTACAAAACATATTTGGATGAACTCATTCCAGCTACAGTGTCAGAATTGTAAAATTTCATACAGATTAGAAATGTTTTCTACACTGAGCGGTTAAAGTGTGGATAATTACATTTCTCAATATGTGAAAGCTATGTTAGGTTTGGGAAAATGTTTTCATAATGTGGATAAGGCTCGATTTGCTGTGCTAAAATAAACCTTTAGTGGTAGTTGCAAGATTTCACAAGCTGAAATAAATATCCTCTGACGCATCCTAAGCATCCACTTCTGTAGATGAACATTTTTAGGGGGGATGGGGACAAGTGCAAGTGACCAAGTAACAGTCTTTCGTCTTTCATTTATTCCAGACTCAGATGAAGAGATCTTTGTGAGTAAGAAGTTGAAACGTAACAAGTTCCTCCTGCAGGACAGTGACAGTGAAGAAGATGACAGAGAGGTCCTTCCTAAGAAGGCTGACTATGGCAACACAGAGGTGGAAAGTGAGGAGAATAAAGAAAACATATATGCAGGGAAAAAAGGAAAAGGCCGAAAGATTTACCAGGCTCTGAGGGACAGTGATGAGAGTGATGTTGAGGAGCCACTGTTCCAGAAGAACTCTGACAGCCAGGTGATGGCTCCTTTGGCTGAAAGTACCTTGGATCTGGGCTCCCAATCCCCAGAGTCTTTGACCTTACCAGCAGGTGCCAGGAAAAGGTTCAAAGAATGTACTCAGGATAAAGAAGATGCTGGAGGGAAAACAAAAGGGAGATCACAGAGGAGGCTTGAGAAAGAAGCCAAAAAGATGGAAGTGATTAGTCGTCTGAAAAAAAAGGAAAATAAAAATGAGGTAATTTTTTAAAGGCCATTCAGATATTTCTAGGATGTGTTTAACATGTTCAATTTGTATTTTAATGACCTATCTCCATATTTTATTTTTCACTACTTAAAGACAGGGACTGTGTGTTCTGTATGTCTTTCCCCTTTATGACGTAGCACAGTGTGAAGAGACAGATGAGATAGTGAAAAAGGCATTGGACTTGGGCTCACATGACCTGGGATCTAGGCCTGGCTCTTGTTGTTGTTATTGTTCAGTAGTCTTCCAGTCGTGTCTGACTCTTCATGACCCCTTTTGGGATTTTCTTGGCAAAGATACTGGAGTGATTTGCCATTTCTTTCCCCAGCTCATTTTATAAATGAGGAAACTGAGGCAAACAGGGTCAAATGACTTGTCCAGGGTCACGTAAACTATTATGTGTCTGAGGTTGGATTTGAACTCAGGAAGAGAAGTCTTCTTGACTCCAGGCCCAACACTCTATATTGTAGCACCTAGCTGCCCTAGTCTTGGCTCTACCACTGGGCAAATCATGTCACCTTTTAAGGCCTCAATTTCCCTATATGCAAAATGGGGGATAATAATTCTTATATCACGTGATATTTTAAGGAAAGGTTTTGTAAACTCGCAAGCGCTATGTAAATATGAGCAGTTAATATAATAGACAGTGTTTGAATTGAAGGACGCAAGTTAAGTTTAAAATGAAAGAGGATTTTTTTATACTTCTCATGTGAATTAGCATGCTTCCAGCAATTAGTGATCTTGTTTGCTTAGTCAAAATTCAGCCTTAATTAGTTTTAAAAGTAAGCACTTAATACAGATGATTCAGTTCTCTAAAAGCCCTCACTAATTTCTAAGTAAATTTTGGGCAGTTGTTCGCAGACAGAACTTTCTGTGTCAGGGATAGGTATGTGTTGTGAACTAATTAAAATAATTCTTCACTCTGGCAGAGTCAGAGTTGTTGTCTGTTTCAGAATATTAACGTGATCACCTCAAAATCCTTTTCAGAGGTAGGTGGGGACATGAATCTTAAATGAATAAACAATAGATAATGTTAAATTGGAGAATGAGCAGAACATGGATTTTGTTTTTGCTTTTGTTTCATTTAGTTTTTTTGCAATGTCACACAGGAAGGTGAAACCAAACAACCGTTCAATGATAGCGGCTGTCTTCTTGGGGACAGTGACCTTTTTGAGACAGGATTGGAGGAAGAAAATGATCCCCCACCAGAAGATGAAGAATCATTAGAATCAATACGAGCTTCTGTAAAAGGCAAAATCAAAAAGCACAAGGCGAGTAAAGGGTTAATGGAACCAGGCCTTCCCATCATTCCCAGCCTTTGTTTTCCCTCCTTAGCTTACAGTTGGATGTTGATAAAGATTTTTTTTTAGCTTAAGAAAATCATGTGCTGATTGATTTAGGTTTTTCAGCAGTTGTTAATTTTGGAAACTGTTGTACAGGTGACAGACATGCTAACCTGTCGGGAAACTGGGGCTGAGGTAGTATTGCCATATTAGGACAGACTGATAGCAAGTGTTGCTTCAGATTCTGTAAAAATGTTCAAATTCTCCCATGGGAATGGGATGGTCATTAGGATGTTTTCCCCAATTTGGTTTGTAAATCACACATACCCTGGTAGGAGGTAGTCAAAAGGTGGTGTTAAATTCCAGCCAGGGGTATGAAGCTCGCAGCCCTGGATAGAACAGATTTGGGTTTTTTTTTTTTCTAATAAAAACATAGGCTACAGATAGGGGGAACAGAATACCAGGCACACAGGTAGGGTCAAGAGGGGACAACTCTCAGAGAACTCTGGGGAAATGGCAGGAAGACCAGCTCTTCCCTGAACCCCCTGAAGCAGACACACTAGTGGTAGTTACTGACATGTATGACATGGTAGACAAGAATCAGTCTTAGAGCCTAGGACACTTGGATTCTGTCTTATGACACATACTAGCTGTGCGACCTTGGGCAAGTCACTTAGCTTTTCGTATGGGCCTTACAGTTTGTGAAGCCTCTTCCAGTGCATTACCCCATTTGGACCTCACATCAACTCTGTGAGGTAGGAGGTGGGTACTACAGATACTATTATCTCCATTTTATAGATAAAGAAACAGACTTTCCCACGGTTACAGAGCTAATAAAATCAGAAGATCGGGGCAGCTAGGTGGTGCAGTGGATAAGAGCACTGGCCCTGAAGTCAGGAGTACCTGAGTTCAAATCCAGTCTCAGACCAAACACTTGACGCTTACTAGCTGTGTGATCTTGGGCAAGTCACTTAACCCCAACTGCCTTAAAAAAAAACAAAAACAAATAAAATCAGAAGATGGATTTGAATGCAAATCTTCTGACTGCAAGTCAGGTACTGTATATACTTCACCATATTGCCTGCTACAGAGGCTTTTCTGATTTCCTTGGAAGCATAAGAGGCATTTGGAGGCGAGGACATGCTTTAGGGAACTGCTGTTGAATGCTGTTGTAAGCCTTGTTCAAGACATCAAATTTATTTTCTGGGCATTCTCATGAATGTGTGGGATCCAAGCAACTTGACATTCTTTGAGGATTTTATACCTATTAAATAATTAGTTCAATCTGAAGACAGTATCCAATATGCCTGGGTTCACAAAACAAATCTGTGCTCAAAACTTTCTGGTAAGAAACATTTTCTCAACCCACTTCAACATTTGATCTCTTTTGTTACGGAAAAGAACCACAGCACGTAGGACCTGGAAGGGCTCTCAGAAACTATCTAGCAGCTGACAATAACTAACATTGATATAGAGCCCACTTTGTGCCAGGCACTGTGCTAAACCGTTTACAATTGTTGTCTTATTTGATCCTCACAACAGCTCTGGGACATAGATGCTATCATCATTCCTATTTTACAGGTGAGGAAATTGAGGCAAACTGAGGTTAAGTGACTTACCCAGGGTTGTACAGCTAGTGATCCACAGTGGTGGATTTGAACTCAGGTCTTTCTGACTTGCGTCCTGGTGCTATAATTACTGTACTACCTAGCTTCCTTCACTTACCTGGTCTGACCACCTCATTTTACAGAGGAGGAATCTGCCATGCCAGAGGTCGAATAATAAGTCTGTGCTTGAGCTGGCAGTAGAATCAAGGCCTCCTGACACCCAGTCCAGGGCTCTTTTCCCTGTGTCATATCAGCTTTTCTCTTTTAGATGATTACTTTGCTGTCTTGTCTTTTAGAAAAAGGAGCTGTCTTTGGAAAGTGGGGGCTGTTCATTTGAAGATGAAAAGGAGCTGTCACAAGGAATGATAAGAAAGGTGAAGTAATGCTCTGAAGCCTTGTTCCCTTTGATTTCTTCCCATTGAGTTGTTCATTTCTCCCTCCTCATGTTTATTCTGTACTGAGTCCTATAATAGTCATGCTTCCCCCTTCCCCCATTCCCTTTCCTCCTTGTTTCCTTAGAAAGAAAAGCCTCTTTCAGGATGAAACATCCATCTCTATGCAAAGCACCAACATAGGTTTCTTTTCTCTTTAAGGAAAGGAAGGCGGCCAAGCTAAGTAAGGAAGCTATAAAAAGACTTCATAGTGAGACCCAACGCCTTATTCGAGGTAATGTTATCAATGCATTGCACTTTGTGGAAAACGCAAGTGATGTCTTTGTAAGGAAATCAATTTTGGCTCGAGGGATGTTTCTGACATTCTTAGGTCTACACTTAGTTTATACCCCTTTTTCTGCTCAGTATTTTTGTTTTTATCAATAACTTGGTGGCACCTATTAAGTTTGTGGATGGCATGAAGCTGGGAGGAAGAGTATAGTAATTTATATAACTCACATTTGTTTAGCACCTTAAGGCTTGCCAAGCACTTAGCTCACTCAAAACAACCTTGTGAGGTAGAGAGTGCAAGTAATATTTACAAGGATGCCCCTCCCCCCTTACTGGCAAATATGACTTTTATTACATTGCCTCTTACAGATGAGAAAACCGAGGCGGAGGGAGTTGAAGTGATTTGCCTGACGTTACATAGCCAGTAAGAGCTAGAATTCAAATCCAAATCTTTCTCCTAAATGTCAGTCTAGTGTTCTTTCTGCTGTATGCCACTGCTTCACAAAGCTGTGACTTGCCCTTGGTCACACAATAAGCATAAACTCGTGAATAGGAGACTCAGGTCACCCAAATCTCAGATCTAATCCTCGTAGCACCATACCGTGCTGCCTCTGTGTGGAGGAAGGGACACTGGGCTGGGAATCAGGAAATCAGTGCTCGTCTTAACATTGCTACCCACTTGCTATGTGACCTGACCAAGTCATTTAAGCTCTTTGAGCATCAGTTTCCTCATTTATAAAATAAAAGAGTTGAATACTGTGATCTTCTAGCTTTAACTTCATATAATTAGAACTCATTGGGATCAGTGGCTCTTGAAGGGTGAGTCAGGGTGTTGCCCTAGGTGTGCCACAAACTGAGTGGAGTGTGGTCTTACAATCCAATGTGCCATCTCCCACAAAGTGTTCTAACTTTACGCTTGCATTTTCTAACTTTACACTTGCATTCTTATATGCGTGTGCAAGTCTTACATGTATGTGTGATTCCTTGCAGCAAAGAATAATAACATACCTTGAGCAAAAAAAAAAAATCCGTGAACTCTTGCATTAGATAATAGAATTGGGATTCCTAAGAATTTTAAAAGGCAGAAACAATGACCAAATCTAACAATATTAAATATAATAGGAATAAAAGTACTTAGCATTCAAAAATCCAGCTGCACAAGCCTGGGGTAGAGGAGACATGGCTTAATAGCAGGTCAAATAGAAAAGACTTGGGTCTTTTTGTGAGTTCAATGTGATTTGGCCAAAAAAGCTAATGTGGTCTTAGGCTGTATTAATGTTAGTTTTCAGAACCAGGGAGGGGGTGGTCCCTCAGTACCCAGCCTTGGTCCATCCATGTTTTAGATTCAGTTCTGAATATTACATTTTAGGAGAAAAATGGACAAGCTGGAAAGTACCCAGTAGCATGTGACCAGGATACTTGTCCAGTGAGGAATAGTTATGGAAATGTGAATTTTTAACCTGGAGAAGGGGACACTTACAGGGGACACATTATCATCTTTCAGTATCTGAAGGGTTGTCTGGTGTAATAGAAGAGGAATCAGGCTGGCTAGCTCCAGAGACTCTTGTGTTAGAATTACAGGAAGCAGATTTTAATCTTAGTATAGGAAAGAATTTCCTAATAATCAGAAAAAGTCTAAATGGGCTGTCTTGGGAGGTAGAGAGTTCCCCATCTCTGGAGGTACTTAGGCTGGAGCTAGATGACTGCTTGTTAGGCAGGCATATTGTAGTGGGAATTTATGCCTCAAGTAAAGTGAGAGTAGAGGGCCTTTGAGATCTTCAAACTTTGTGACTCTGTGGTCTTCCAGCCTCGGGGATTGTGGTAAAAAGAGTCGCTATTGTGAAACTCCTGGCCTCTTAGTATAAACTGAATGTGTTTCTAGACCTGCAGTAACCTTTGCTTCTCCATAAGGAAGATCCTTTGTCTCCAGACGTTCCCTTTGTTGGAATGATCACGTCCTTTGTAGCCCACTCGCTGTTGGCTGGTGGAGTTTCATTAGTAAGTGATTACTTACCATGCATTTGCTTCAGTCTTCGACTGCCTTTTTTGCTTTTGTTCCCTTCGGCAGAGTCTGCGCTCTCTCTTCCCTATCACATGCCTGAAAACAAAACCATTCATGACTTCTTCAAACGCAGGCCAAGACCTTCTGTCCAGGGAAATGCCATGGCACTGCTGAAGTAAGAGCACTTTCTCTTTATGTGACTGGATGTTTTCTAGACACACTAGTTTGAGGAGCCGGTTTTTAGGGTAAACAGTTTCTTCTCACCCTCAGCCCTTGTCCCAAATAAAAAATTCTCAAAATTGCTGCAAGTCTGTATAGATTAATGGAAAGCACCCTGGATCAGTGGCACCAGCCTTGGTTTTTGAGGCCTGATTTGGCCTTGTATTATTAGCTGAGTCATCCTAGTTGGGCGAGTCATTTCATCTTCATCCATAAAATGGAGATGATATTTCCTGCCCCTGCCTTCCTTACAGAGTTGTGGATAATGTGAAATAATGACCACAGAGCACTTCTATTAAGAGTTGAGAGTATGTCGCATTGAGAGTGGGATTCACCTCAGGCTGTTTCCCTCCTTACAGGTCATCTAAGTATCAGGCAAACCTCAGCAAAGAGATCAGCACCACTACTAACCCAAGTGATAGCAGCAATGCCGGCCACACCAGAAGCTCTAACCAGATGACAGGCCTTGAACCAGAAAGTGAAAACAGCCCACTTCCTTTAGCTCCTGACGCTCCTCAGACCTCTGCTGACTCTGCTGACCAGCCTGCTTGTGAAGATATGACAAAAGATGAGCCAGGATGTTACGAGGATTGGGGACAGAAAGAAGACTTGGAGGCCACTATGAGCCCTTCATTCAAGGGCGTTTCAGAGCATCAACAGGAATCCAGTGTCTTTAGTAGTAAGGGGCTGGAACAGGCGGAGGCTAGGGTCCCTGAAGCACTTGAACTCAGTGTTCTGGAGGAAGAGAAAGAGCCACAGGATCCTAATGAAACAAAGGGGAAGGTCAGTGAGGTCAGGCAGCAAGCTATGGTAACAGCCACAGTTCCATCAGAAAAAGGAAGGAAGGTTACACTGGATAAACTTCAGCGACTGGGAGTAGATCTCTCCATTAAGCCAAGGTTGGGGGCTGATGAAGATTCTTTTGTGATTCTCGAGGAGCCTGAAACCAATAGAGGTAATCCTTTGAGCCGGGCCTTGCCTTCTTCTGAATACTAGTGGGTTTTCTTCCACTTTAGATATAGTTAGTGCAAACAACTCTCAAATATCTATGATGATTTTAGATGGGAAAGCAGGAATCACTGAAATCAATAGATAATTCCCAATTCTGTTAACAAGTACAGGTGTAATCTTACTTAGGAAGCCATGTTCTTCTTGTTAGCTGATCTTTGGTGTTATTGTGGCCCTGCACTGGGGGGTTTGGGAATATCACATTCATACATCCAAACCCTTAGTATGGTGGGAGACTATTCATATATAGAGGGCAAAAGAGTGTACTTTTTTTTTTAAATTTTATTAATTTATTTTGATTTATCAACAATCACTTCCATGTGCTTTTGAGTTGGAAATTTTTCTCCCCCTCCCCACCCAAGATGGCGCACAATCTGATATAGGCTTTACATTTACATTCCTATTAAACATATTTTCACATTAGTGAAGTTGTAAGTAAAAATTAAAACCAATAGGAGGAACCATCAGAAAGATGAAACAAAACTCAACAGAAGGTCAAAATAAGTGATAGCGATTTGACTTCCATCGTTCTTTCTTTGGATGTGGACAGCATTTTCCATCCCGAGGCCTCTGGAAATGTCTTAGATCCTTGTAATGCTGAGAAGGGTTCAATATAACAATATTAGTCATCGCATAATGTGGCTGTTATTGTGTACAAAGTCCTCTTGGTTCTACTCACTTCACTCAGCATCAGACCATATAAGTCTTTCCAGGTTTTTCTGAAGTCAGCCTGTTCATCATTTCTTATAGACAGAGTATACTTTTTTTTTTTATAATATAAAACTAATGTTGGGTATACATTGTATCTGCAAACAATAATAAATTGAGTTGAAGGATGGGAGGGGAAAGGATGAATTCTGAGTTACTGTTATGCATGTGTCCTAAAGGTAGTCTTGATATTATGATACTAAAAATCAACATACTAAATGTACTTCTTGATGCACCAATAATGGGAAATATCTTTTGTAGGCTCTGAAGAGGTCTGTAGGTAATTGTACATAGAAGGCTGCTAAGCTAGTATTAGTGGTAATTGAGAAAGTAATTCTGAGTGCTTCCTAGGTGCATTTGTAGTTTATCCTGGGACCCTTCTCTTAGTACAGAGCTGGCCTCAGAAAAGGTTCCTTCCAGCACCTTACCTCCACAGCGCTACTTCAGTTCAATTCAGTAAACATTTGTTAAGTGACTGCTGTGTGCCAGGCACTGCTAAGCACTGGAGATATAAATAAGAAAAATAAAGATAGTAGCTGGAAGCAGGAAGCTTACAATCTAGTGGGGGAAGACAAGACACAAAAGGAAGCTGGAAAGGGGAAGTGGGGAAGTATTGCAGGGGGTACCTGGTTGGAGGCATCTTGTTCCATGGAGTTAACTGATTCTCACAGTTGCTATGGCCCTGGCCTGGGGGACTTTGGTGTAGGACTTAGTCAGGGCTGGGGTACCTCCTGGGCACCTGTTCTACTAGTGCAATAATAATAATGATGATGATGATGATGATGATGATGATGACGATGATGACCTAACAGAGGTAATAAAAAATTGGTCTTCTGGCTGAATCAGGAAGTTTAATTCACTTGATTTAGATTTGTGTCCTTTATTCCATAGTTCTTAGAATTTGGCCATTTACCAGAATTTTCTTCAGTAGATTGGCTGCTAACTAAATTTGTGAGCACATCTGTTATGCAGTATTTCTTGTTCAACAAAATTTGTTTGGTCCACATTAGTGAAGTAGTGCTAGTGGGAGCTGGTGGAGTAGTGTGACATATTTTGAAGGCAGAACGTAGAACTAGAGGATTCAACAGAATTCAGTAAGGTAAAATCCAACATATATGCATATATACATGCATGCATACATATATTTTAACTAAGTCTCCTGCAAAAACATTTACCAGTGCTGCTACAGAGTAGCAGCATTAGCAAGATTAACTAGCTGATTGATTGTTTTGCTCTTTACTGGTAAGGAAGGCTTTGGGCTTAAAACTAAACAGTGAATTGGGGGTTTTGGTTTAGAACTGGAAGCTTTGAAGGAGCGTTTCTGGAAGCACGCGTGTCCCACGGCCAAGGCCCAAACTGTGTCTGAACGAAAGATGAACCTGAACATTATAGTGAAGGAAACGGGTGCCGATGGCAAGGAAGAACTGAAGGCTGATGTGGTCCCCCTGACTTTGGCAACAGAGAAATTAGATGGAGTGAGCTATGCAAAGCCAGGTATTTATGGAGTTCTTATGTTTCTGGGCATTTTTTAGTCCTGTAAAGAAAATGCCATCTGTTAGCAGATCTTTGATGCTATTGTGGCCCTGCACTCGGGAATTTGGGAGTATCACAGAGTTAAAGGATGCTAAGAGTTCAGGATCATGTCGGCTAAGCTTCTCATTTTACAGATGAGGAACCTGAAGCTTCAGGGAGATGATTTGCCCAAGAACACGGTAAGCTTAGTGGCAGAGCCAGGATGCGAACCTAGGCCTCTTGGCTCCAGGCTAGTATCTATTCTGCTAATCTTGTTAAGGGAATAAAATATTCCTATCAATCTGCTTTCATTTGAATCCTGTTTTCCATTGATTCCAGTGTGACTGATTTTGTTTCTTCTCCTTTGGGGCCACCTACCCCCAGGGCCCTGAGTTCTTCCCCAAATAATGTTATGGAATTTGACAGTGCCTAGGATGTGGTCCTGGCCCATGACAGCAGCTAGCACTCGACCAGCCTCGTACTCTAGACCCCTTTTTCCAGAAATACACTAGGAAGTCTCTCTGTCCTGCTTTGCCCAGAGATGTGGCAATGAACTTGGTGATCTTTTGAGGGTTCTCGCCTTGACCAATCCAATTGTATAAACATTTCTTAAGCGCCTCCTATGTGCCGGGCATTGTGCCACGAGCTAGTCCTTACCCACAAAGAGCCCACAGTCTAATAAGGGTAGACAAAATACATTGGTCAGGTATACCATAGATAGGATTTCTGTGTCAGACAGGTCTTGCACTAGATAAACGCAGGGTCCCTCCAACCCTATGGTTCTGTGACTCTTTGGATCCTCTGATTCACTCATTTTGTGCTTTGTGTTGAGCCCCTAGAAGTGAAGCATCAGTTTAAGAAGCCCCACCTTTACAAAAAGAAGGCACCAGGATCTCCCATTTTCTTATTAGAAGCAGCATAGCCGTACGAATCTAGTTACCTGAAATTGCATGTTTAGAAAGATCCATTGTAGCATGTCTAATGTACTTATATTATTCATCCTTGTTCAGGTGAGAAGCTACAGGTGCTGAAAGCAAAACTCCAGGAAGCAATGAAACTCCGAAGGCTTGAGGAGCGCCAGAAGCGGCAGGCGCTGTTCAAGCTGGATAATGAGGATGGGTTTGAGGAAGAGGAAGAGGAGGAGGAGGAGGAGGAAGAGGAGATGACAGATGAATCAGAGGAGGAGGAGGACGAGGAGGAGGAGGAGGAAGGCAATCAGGAGGTCTCTGGCAATTGTGTGATTTTGTCACCTTTTTAATGCTTGCTGACTAAGACATGATTAATGAAGGAAAGAAAATCAGACTGGTGGAAGATATTATTTCTGGCATTGTTGCCAGAGAAAGATAATAAGCACGTTCAGTTACTTAAGAGATTCAAGCTGCCCAGATTGAGGTGACGACATAGCCTGTTCTATGATCCTCAGGGTTGTTTTCCAGGCTTTTCAGTTGTCAGCACCCTTTATTGAACACCTACAATGTTCAGAGCCTCGGCTGTGACTCTAATTTGTTGGCATCTATTTTTGAATGTAAAAGTGATATTGAGACCCCTTTGTATAAATTGGCTCTTGCTCTCCTTTAGTGATTTAGTTAATTATTTCTGTGCTTAGAATAAAAGGGAAAAGCAAGCTAGGCCATTGTTAATTGCTGACTTTCCTGGGTGTGGGAATGAAATCTCAAGACACAGAGGCTTTCTTGGGTCAGTGATGGTCCAGGTTAAGGGAGACCTCCCCTTCGTCCCCCTCAACATAGAACTTTGTAGCCTTTGTAAGGAGCAATAAGAGTAATAATTTTTATTTATGTACATTATCTCATTAGGTTGGAAGGTTCTTTTGTGACTGGGTTGGTTTAATGTCTAGAAGAGGAGACTAGGAGGGGATCTAAGTACCTGAAAGGTGCTTATTGGGGAAAGGGATTAAATTTATTTTTTGTAGCCCTAGAGAGCAGAACTAGGTGAATAAAAATTTCAGGGAGGCACATTTAGGCCTAATGTAAGGAAGAGCTTTCTAAGACCTGGAGCTGACTGACAGGCTGACTTGCCTTGTGAACTCACCTTGTACCTAGTAGTGTTTAAGCACAGCCTTGATGACCAAATACCTGTTGGAACTATGTGGTAGGACATGGGGCTAGATGGCTTCTGAGGTCCCTTTCAGCTCTGAAAGTTCTGGGCTTCTAACCTTGAGCAAATCACTTAATTTCTTAGTGTCTCAGTCCCCTTTTCCCTGAGCTAGAGATAACAATCCTCCCTTCTTTTTCCTTTGCTTCCCAGTGCCATAAAGAATCAGATGAGATAATGTGTGTAAAAAGTGTCACAGAAATGCAAGGATTAAATTATTATGGCCTTAGCTCAGGGCAGACTCAAGTCAGGTTGCATTCCTAGACTGTAAGAAGAAAAAACAACCATCCTTCAAACTCATGGTTTATTTGTGCTCTCTCTTTCTCTCTCTCTATTTTTTTGGTGCTGTTGGTAAAGACAGGAGAATTTCTTCTTGATGATGAAGAGGTAGAAGACAAGGTTATGAAAGAGGAAGATAAAGATATGGATAAGGAGAACATCGCCGACAGCACAGAAATTTTCAAGGCCATTGATTGTAGCTCTATTCCTAAGCCTCCCACTCTGGAATCTACCTTGCTCCTATTTAAAGACAGCTCCTCCAAAATGGGGTAAAAGATTCTGCATAGGGAATTGAATTTCTGGTCAGGAATTGTCTCTGCTAAATGTGTTTTCACCTTTTCTTGATGACTCAGAGTCACGCTTCTGAACACCAAATATTATACAACATGCAAGGACACTGTTGCCCTCAGAGGCTATTGAAATGTTCAGGCTATTTGCATTTAAGCTGTATAGCCTCAGACTGTTGGGCAGATTCAGGATAAGGTCATCATTGACTCTGCCTTCTTATTTTGTAGATACTTTCCTGCTGAAGAAAAATCTGAGGCTGATGAAAGCACAGGCAAAAGAGCCAGTAAACTAGGTAAGTACTTGGTCCCTTCTTTTTAGAGCTTTGCCAGGCCTGGGTTTCCCAGAGAATAGTAACAATTCCTGACCAGATTCAACTTAGCCAAACACAGTTGTTTGGAGGCTAGTCTTTCAAATGGCTAAAACATATACTTCTGCATGAGAATATGTTATATGTAGAATGTTAGAAACCAGCTGCACAAATCGGAAGGCATGAAAGACAGGGCCCTAGAATCAGGAAGACCTGAGTTCAAATGTGGTCTCAAACACTTACAAGCTGTGTGACCCTGGACAAGTCACTTAACCCCAATTGCCTCCAAAAACAAAACAAAAACATGAAAGACAGCGTTTTAAAGGAGCTCAATGTGAATCACTAATATGCCACATTAACCAAAAAAGCTAATGCAATGTTGCACTTCGTTAAGGGAAACATGGTGGCCTGAGGAAGGAAGAGGCTAGTTCTGTCCTTTGTCAGACCATCTTGGGAGAACTGCTTTTAATTCTGGGCACTATGGAAGGATATTAATAAGTTGGAGCATGTCTGGAGGAGGGTGGCCAGAGCAGCCTGGAGACCATGTTCCCTCAAGGATTAGTTGAAGGAACTGGAGATATTTAGTCTGAAGAAATTAAGGATTAGGAGGGCATGACAAGTGTATTGTGGTATTTGAAAGGTCATTATATGGAAAAGGGATTAAATTTATTTTGCTTGGCCCGAGAGATTTTTGGCTCAATGTAAGTAAAGAAAGACTTCTTAACAATTAAGATATCCAGAAATGGAATAGACTGCCTTGGGCAACTGTGTATTGCCTATCACTATTTGGGGATACTATAGATAGGGGAGATTCCTGTTCAGGTACTGGTTGGGATCCCTTCCAACTCTGAGATTCTGTGTTTCTGTCAGAATTCCGGAAACCTGCACTGAGTCATATGTTGTGTAATTGTGGGCACATAGTAGGTACCATAGAAGTACTGGTTGATTCATATGAATGCTAGGGAAGTATTTGTGTCACATGGAGGTCATAGCTAAGCATTGGGTTGGAGAGAATAGTCACAGAAGTAACACGTCCAGACTGGGCAGGGTGAAGGGAAGTCTCTTTGATCAACTTAGGAAGTCTCTTTGATCAACTTCATGGAAGAGGTGAGAGCTCTCAATAGTCCTTTGGTTTAAAGTTTCAATCTATAATTGTAGAATTTTTTTTTGAGGGCTTCAGTATTTTACCTTAATGTATTAGAGCATGTAATTTGTGGGTATTGTCAGGAATTTTACCTGACAGTTTAATTCACAACTCAGCTTGGCTCCAAACAGACCCACCCCTGTCCTATTTGTAGGATAATGCACTTAGAAGCTGTTTCTCTTTATTTAGAAGAAGATGATTCATGCTCATTGCTAACAAAGGAGAGCAGCCACAACAGCAGCTTTGAGATGATCGGCTCCATGATTGCTCCCTATCAGCCTTGCAACAAGCAGTCGGGCCGTGGGGCCAGCTTCGTCCCTGGGCTGGGAGGACTCCGATCCCCCTCCCCTGGCTTGTTTCGAGCAAGTTTGATCAGCTCTACTTCCAAGGTAAGATGGTGATCGTTCACCCATTCCTTCAGTTGCCTCTACTTCATTACTAAACAAAGAGCGACGATAGCAACCGACTTCCACTGCTTCTCAGTTTGGATGCGCTTGGAGAAGTTCTCTGCCTCCATGCCTTTGTAGAGGCGGTATCCCAGGCGTCTCAGTTCTTTCTTACCTCCATCTCAGAATTCCCTGCCTCCTTTGAAACACTGCTTAGGTGTGAGCTACTGCTATACTAGGCCTTTCCAGATTAACACCAGTTATTATCACGGTCTCCTTCTTGAAATTACTTTGTATATATGCTTGGTACTTATTTATGTAACCTTGGATTGCCCTAGTAGAACTTAAGTTCCTTGAGGGCAGGAACTATTTTGTTTTGGTCTTTGTCTCCCCGCACTTAGTACAGTGCCTTGCACATAGTAGGCGCTCAATAAATGCTTGTTGAATAGACTTTAGGAACCTAAAGTGTCTCCTTATCCTTTCTGCCTCCTCGCCACCCCCAACATACACATCAGAAATGAGCCTCAGCCAGCCTTCCTTCATTTTGGAGGCATCTTCCTTTCTTCTTTTCATTACTGTACGTTGTCCTTTTCAACTGTAATTTCCTGGGAGTGGAATAAATATTTCATATAGTAGCTTCTGTTGTCATGGTGGTGAGTGACATTTGTAAAACGTATTGTTTTTGTTTGGTTTTGTTTTGCTGCCAGAGTTCAGGGAAGCTGTCTGAGCCTTCCCTTCCCATAGAGGATTCCCAGGAGCTGTATAACGCCTCCCCGGAGCCGAAAACTCTCTTCCTGGGAGCAGGAGACTTCCAGTTCTGTTTAGAAGATGACACTCAGAGCCAACTGTTAGATGCAGATGGGTAGGTAGTCTTATGTTCCCGTGGGTGGGAATGCTGGTTGGGTGCCGCTTGGTTTTGTTAAAAATAAAGTGAATTTCTGTCACTCCATCTGTGCTGAGCGCCGACTTCTGAGAAGGAGAAGGTGTGTGGACCACTAGAATTGTGCTCTCAAAGTTTGAGCAAAGTCTTCTATACAGATAGATGACAACACGTAAATAGACTTTGCTAGAATGGTTTCTTTGATGGCTGGCATCTTTGAATTGCACAGATGGTGTTCTGTAAATAAATAAAATATATCCCTGCATCTTTCCTACTATTTTGTATGGTCACTATTTCATTAGAGTAAGGATTGACAGGGTTCTGTCACACTAAGTGGACGTACCATCTGGCCCACACAGGCCTCTTGGAATGAGTGTATGCTTTGAAACCCAGCCTAATCCTTTTCCTTTAGAATAGGTGTAGTTTTTTATTTTTTTTTTCACCAAAATATCTTCTTCCCTCTATTGGATTAGTAAAAAGTTGAAGTTTGGGTTTTTTAATCCTCTTATTTTGAACTGAAACCTATTTTTTATGGTGTATATGAAGAAAGAAGCAAGTTAAAAGTTTGTCATGGATGCTTTACATCATTCCTTCAACAGATATTTAATTAAGCACATGCTTGGAAATGGAACACTGTAGTAGGCACTGAGGGGAGATGGAAAGTTTAGATTTGCCCTTAAAGAGCTTACATCCTGTTAGCAGGGGTGAGATAACTACAATCTTCTGTATTCCATGATAAGTATTTTATAAAGGGGCAGACCAAGTTCTGTGTGAGATCTTAGGGGGAAGATGTTGGGTTAGAGGATCCCTGGTAATTAACTCAAGAGTCTGGTATTTTTAGGTTCTTAAATGTTGGGAATCACCGAAATAAGTACCAGTCTTTGAAACCACGGGTGCCATTGGCCAGTATGGATGAAAATGCCATGGATGCCAACATGGATGAGCTGTTGGATTTGTGTACAGGAAAGTTTAAGTCTCAGGTTGAAAAACCTTTGCCTGAGAAGGACGACAGAAAGGAAGACATGGAGGAACTTCTAGGTCTTTGTTTGGGGAAATTTACCTCTCAGGGTAAGTACTTTAGCTAGAGTTCTAAGTCTGCTTCAGAACAGAATCCTGCTTTTCCTTGGGGTGAGGAGGTCCCCTATATGATAGTGCTCCTTCTGGAACTGATGGTATATTTATTTCCCTCTCATTTGCACTTTGGGTTTCCTCAGCATGATAAAGCAGCAGCTGTAAAGTTTTGAAAGAGCAGGCTGTGATGTGTGGTTTTCTGCCTGTTTGCTGCCTATAATAATTTGTTGGGAGGTGGAGGAGAGCTCTTTGGTTCGCTTACTTTGGGATTTGCTGAGCTAGCAATTCTCTGCTCAGAGGTGATGAAATACTCCTTGGTATCAGATCTTCCTTTTGCTTTTTTTGATAACAGGTTCTTCAACTCCTGCTCCTTCAGAGTCCTCCAAGCAGGAGAAGGAGATGAGCACTGATGACCCAATGGCTGAAGCCCTAGCTCTTTGTTCAGGCTCCTTCCCAACAGACAGGTGAGTCCTCGAGATTATTGGGAACTTGGGAATAGCCTGGTTCTCCTTGGGGTTAGATCCTGCCGTACTGAGTCCCAGGACTATTCCTGCGGCCTACTGGGCTCTCATTATCCTATGGACTCTATCCCCTGGGAAAGGGAGTCAGCTTTTCAGCACATCAGTGTCACACTTTTTCATGATAAGGAGGTATCAGTGGCAGGAGGGTGTTTTAGTAATTTCATTTGTGTTAGAGGAGAAGAGAAGCAGGGAGCCTCATTAGCTGTCTCTGAGATAACCATAGTAATAGGAGCAGGCTTGAAACCAGGAATTTAAATTCCTGGCTTGGTTGATTGCCTTTAAGAGCTTATTTATTGATTTGCGTTTCAGGGAACAGGAAGGTGAAGAAGAGGAGGAGTTTGGTGATTTTCAGCTTGTCACTGATAGCAATGTGTTTGATAGTGAAGAAGTGAGTATCAAGACCCTGTGGAAATGATGGGACTTCTTTTAACATGGATACATTGAAACATTGAAGTTTTCCTCCTGCCCAAACATTTGAGGGTCCCAAGTTTGGCACTATGTCAGAAACAATTCCATAGATCCAAATGTTTAACTGTTTGGGCAGAAAATTGCAAAGCTGGCTTTCATTAAAAGTACATTTTAGTGTGTTTAACCTCAGATGTGACTTCCTTTTATGTGGCAGGGAGAGCATTCTGAATCTGACAATGAAGCTTCTGAAGCCCAGGAAGATGATGAAGAAGCTTCTGAAATGGAAGCCCATGAGGAAGAAGATGATGATGAAGAAGAACTCTGGAAGCAATCTGAAAGACAAAAAAGGCAAATGTAAGGAGTCCTGCTCACTTCTGTTGCCACATAGGCCCACTCAGAATTTCCTCTATGAACCTCACAGTTTCACTGGGTTAGGTCCATGTTTATGAGTCAGCAGGTTCCTATTGGGGGAAATGGGGTTCATCTAAAAGTAAGGCCTCAATTTCTCTTGAGTAATGTTTAATTTCTTCATCCACTCCTCATAGACTCATAAGATTTTGGAAAGGTCTGAGTCTCTTAGACTAAGGACTCTTAGAGATTCTATAGTCCAGCCTCCCGCAAACTGAAGGAATTTTTTCTTCTACAAGGTCATCCAGCTTTTCCTTAGACACTTCCGATGATGAGTAGCTCCATAATATAGTGAAAGGAGTACTGAACTTGGAGTCAGGAAGATCTGCCTTTGAGTCCCAAATCTGACACTTTCAACCCGTGTTATTTTTGACAGGTCACTTAACCTCCTCCATATGAGCTTTAGTTTCCTCATCTATAAAATAGGAGTAATAATAATAATAATACTTGCCTATGCTTGCAATAATACACACCTCACAGGTTAGAGTGAGGAAAACATTTCATAAACATTATATAAGCATTATATAAAGGTGAATAGTTATTATTGTATTTCTGGACAGCTCTACTTGATAAAAAAAAAATTCTTCCTTTCCATTGACCCAGAAATCTGCCTCCTTATACTTGAGTCCTATTTTTTGCCCTCTGGAGCTACAGGAAATCATTATAAGCTGTCATCTTCATGTCATTCCTCCACCTGTCAAGTCATCTCTTCACTCAGCTAAAACATCCCTAATTCTCTCAGCTCTTCCTCATAGGATGTGGTGTCCAGTTCCCTCTCCTTCCCCACCTTCCACGTCCTCTGGTTTGTTATGCTTCCTAAAATGTGTCCATAACTAAACACAGTACTTCACCATCGCACAATATAGTGAGCTGTTGCCTTCCTTGATCAGAATACTGTCTTTTTTTTAATGTAGTATACTGTTACATTAGAGTGGTGTTTTTTTTTCTTTTTCAGGAACCTGGTCATCTTGTTGACTTGTATAATGCTTGTAGTCCACTAAACGTGCCAGGAGATTTTTCACCTGAACTGCTATTTGTTCAGTCATTTCAATCATGTCTGACTCTCTGTGACCCCATTTGGGGTTTTCTTGGCGAAGATACTGGAGTGATTTGCCATTTCCTTCTCCAGCTTATTTTACAGATGAGGAAACTGAGGCAAATAGGGCTAAGGGACTTGCCCAGGGTCACACAACATTAGGTCAAGTCTTGTACTGGGGCTGAGGATAATACCTGCCATGAGGTTAGACTGAGCACATTGCATTCTAGATGTTGGAGCCTTCCATGGCTGAGAGACTCTGGGAAAGCTACAGCTGGGGATTTCTCCCAAAGTTCTATAACAGCACTGATTACACCAGAAGTGGCCTGCTGAGCCAAAGGGCCAGCAGCGGAAGGCAGGCCGGAGCAGATGCAGGGTCCGAACCCAAATCAGGAACAGAGTGTCTGGGGGCAAGGGCACAGACACCTAGAGTCAAGTTGCATAGGTTCAGTACCCAGCAGAAGGAGGCGTTTGATCAAGACTTGACTCAACATGCTGTGTGAAGCAATGAACTTTCACTGGGTACAAGTGTGTTTTTATGCTCAGACATAGCCCTACTGTTTTGCTTTTTCTAAATTTTCTACAACTGTACAGCATTTGTCCCTTATTTTGCTCATTATGGCAATCACTACCTTCAGGTGTCGATTATCACATCTTCCCTGTCTCATAAGTATCAAGTTGATTTTGGTGACCCAAATGGAGGATTTTACATTTATCCCTGATTTTTTTTTGTACTTCTGTTTTATTTTATTTTATTTTCTAAGTTGGATTCTGGACCTTGGTTTGGCAAATGGGTAGCAGGCAGGATGGATTTACCATATTTTGCCAACCTCTGGTCTATCTGTCACAATATTTTGGAACCTTAATTCTGTTATGTGCTATATTAGCTATCCCTATTATCCTCCTATAAGCTATACACTTGATAAGTTTGCTTTTCATTCAGGTTGTTGATAAAAGCCTTGGGCAGGGCAAAGCCAAGTACAGAGCCAGCCACACTGTACAAATAAAGGATGAGACTTTGGCTCCAGGGTTTAGTGGCAAACTCTGATGGTGACATCCAGTAGATCTGCTGTCAGTGAGAGCCAAAGACAGGGTTGCTATGAGAAACACTGGACTTGGAGTCTGAAGGCCTGGGTTTAAGTCACCTCTGTGATCCTGGACAAGTCACTTCCCTTGTCTGGGCCTCAGTTTCGTCTTTTGTAAAATGATCTCTGGGATTGATCTAAAGAATCTCTGAGGTCTCTTCTTGGTCTAAAATTTTAGGCTCTTTGAGCTTGTTCCTTGTGAAGGCTGAGGTGGAGATTAGGGGAAGATGAACAGGAGCATCTGAGGAGCTGTAAAAGGAAACCTTTTATACCACCTGCCTGTATTCTCTGTTTCCATTCAGTCCCTCTCACACCCATTAAGCCTCCCTTGATGTACTGTAATTGAAAGCAAAGTATAGTTGGTTTGATCAGTCCAGCAGGTACTCTGATTATAAGGCGGCCCACTGGGGACAGGAAAGGAGTCTGCTTTTTTTCCCCAGTGGTTCCTTAGGGGGGTGTGTGTGTGTGTGTGTGTGTGAGATTTTGTGTGTGTTTGGTGTTTGTTTTTTTTTTAACAACCTTCATATTTGCTCTCTAGGAGGCTGAAGAAGTACCTGGAGGATGAGGCAGAGGTGTCAGGGAGTGAAGTGGGAAGTGAAGATGAGTACGATGGGGAAGAGATCAATGAATATGAAGAAGATGTTATTGATGAAGAGCTTCCTTCAGATGAAGAACTGCAGGATCAGGTCAACAAAATACACATGTCAGTATCATGGCAGACTCCTGGGAGGGACAGGGGTGAGGCTCTTGAGAGGTTTTTGCATTTAGTCCAATTGTTGGTTCTGATTTTGACTTTCCTATTTCTGTAGGAAAGCCATGTTGGATGATGACAAAAGACAGCTGCGCTTATACCAGGAGAGGTACCTTGCTGATGGAGACCTGCACAGTGATGGCCCTGGGCGAATGAGGAAATTCCGTTGGAAAAACATAGGTGGGATTTGGGAGCAAGGAATGTGTGCTTTGTGGATTTCTATCCTGTTTAAGATGAAAGTGGGAAACCAGATGTCATGCTAGAGAAAATGCCTACTGCTTTTCCCTTATCTTGGTTTGGATAAGATTTATATTCATACAAATGGATTCGTGTTTTCCACAAGGCAGGATTTTTCTCCTAAGATTAGAGAAAACTGACCCCCGTGACTCTTGATTTAGATGATGCCTCCCAGGTGGACATGTTTCACAGAGACTCTGATGAGGATCAGAATGAAGAGCAGTTTGATGAAACAGAAGCCAAATGGAGGAAAGAGCGGATTGAGCGCGAACAGTGGCTTCGGGACCAGGTACCAAGTCTGTGCGAAATTTACCAGGTCTTTTATCACAGCATCCAAGTGAAAAAGCACTAGTTTCAGGTTCATGGATGAGTAGCAATTTTTTTTAACCTCTGTGGGCCTCAGAATCTATTCTATGACCATATGGTCCTTCCCTATGTTAAAAATCTGTGACTCGTAGGGACTACCCAGTGGGCCAGTGCCTCCATGAGTGCCCTTCAGTAGCTTAGGACAGTGTCTTCTTGGGAAGCTCTGTTCTCTGGTTTGTAATAGATCTTAGCCCCTGAAATCTTTGTTCCAGGAAGTAATGAACTCCAGCTATTCCCATATAGCTGCCTATGCAGCCAAAGTTGCTTCGTCTAGTTCACGTAGCCAGAAGAAATACAGAAACACATCTATGTGTCAACCTGTTGCTTAAAACATATTGCAGAATAGAAGTCTGACTGCTCAGCCTCATAACCCCAATTTTGACAGAGCAGCCCTTTGGGGAGCTCTGGGACAGTTGTGTGATTTTTCTGCTAATGGCATATGAATTTTATTTTCAGGCCCAGCAGGGGAAAATTACAGCTGACGAGGAAGATCAGATTGGAGAAGAGAGTCAGTTTATGATGCTGGCTAAGAAAGCCACGGCCAAAGCACTTCAGAAGAAAGGTGAGCTGGCTGCCTGCCCTTTGGGGCCAGTCTGCTTGGATTGATCGTGGAAAAAGGTGACCAATCCAGGCTGAAGGAACTGTGGCATTTTAGTCTTCGAGATCTTGGGAGTCGTGAGACCCCTATGAGTTGGGGGTCGTGGTTTTTATTTTTCTGTCTTATTTGCATAATATTTCCCAAACATGTTACATCAAACAAAAACGAGGCCATACACAACCCCAGCACAATTCCAACATGGGATAAGTGTTATCTGGGTACCTTTCTAGTCTTAGAAGGAAAGGAGCTCTGGAAAAATCAGGGGTACCATCCATCTTTCATGAGAGCCTCAGTGCCGCTTTGTGCCCCAGGCTCAGGACTGTTGCAGCCTTTAGTCATGTCACGTTTTCTTAGAGCTCCATCGCCTCCTGACAGTTCTGCATTCCAGAAAGCCCACCTACAGTGTGATGGGGAGGGTTCTTGTGACCTAGAGCGTTTCAGGGAGACCAGCTCCTACTTTATCCTTAAAACAACAATGAATCTCAGATTTCTATATTGCTGTAAGGTTTACCAAGCCCTTCCCTCCCAACAGACCTAACACTACAAATTTCTTACGGTCACCTACTCCAGTCTGAGCGACTGTTATAAAATTGTCATAGTGCCTGTTTCTAGGTTCATAGGATCACATATTTAGAGCTGAAAAGGATTTCCTGCCATCTGCCACCTAGCTCTTGGTTTATTTGCATGGCTGGCTAGACAGTTAAGAATTAAGAGCTCACTTACGCAGCTTTGCCCAGAACAAGTTTCTTCTGTGCCGTTGCCAGGTGAGATACATGTTCATTTTTCTCTGTTTCCAGCCAACCGTGTCACTGTTGTTCAGGAAGCAGAAGCCTTGCCCAGGAGCCCCTTTGAAGCCATCAAACCCGCAAGTGCCCACCAGGTTGGTTGATGCCCATTTTCAAAGCTGCCGTATCTCTCCTTCCTCTCAGTGCAGGCCAGCTGCCAGCCTCATCATTCAACAAGACTGCTCTCTCTGGAGATACCAGTGATCTCTTAGTTGTCAGATACAATGGTCTTTTCTTAACCCTCATCCTTCCTGACCTTCTGTGGCCTCTCACCTTGTTGATCCCCCCCCTTCTCCTTAATACTCTTTTTTTCTTTAGGTTTTTGAGACACTATTCTTGTTTTTTTTTCTACCTCTCTGATGGATCGTTCTTCAACTCTTTTGCTGGCTCTTCATCCAGATTGTGCTTGCTAGCCATGGGTGTCCCTCATGGTTCCATCTGTTGCCTTTCTTTGTATCCCCAGTGCTTAGCATGCTGCCTGGTGCATAGTAGGTGTTTAAGAAATGTTTATTGACTGACTGAATGATATGCGGGCAAGCTTCATGTGCTTGAGTTGCTGGTGGGAGGAAGGAGGCTGTAGGCTGTAGACTTTGCTTTGTTAGGGGTAGATGGAAGCAAAAGTAAAATCTGTTATCACTTCTGCAGTGAAGCAAGGTGAGCCTTGGAAAGGGACCTTTAATGAAACCAAATGAAATGAAGGCCTCCTCTCCATTCCCCCTGTGCCCACAGTTTGGGGCGTTTGAGACGCACCCAGGCTCTTTTGTCTCTCTCCTCAGCTAAGGACAGGCTCACTGCTGAATCAGCCCAAAACCCTGCTCCAGAAGCTGTCAGCCCTCTCTGACCTCAACCCTAGTGCTCCTCGAAACTCCAGGAATTTTGTCTTCCACACACTCTCCCCAGTCAAAAATGAAGAGGCAAAGGAGCCTTCTAAGCCTCAGGTAGGGAAAGGAGTGATCTGGTGTGGGAAAGGGCCCTGGCAGAGTGAGTCCTAGAGGAGCACTCATGCCATACTGGGACTTCTGAATTACGTTTCCTGCTTTTGTGACCTAGGCTGAAGTGGCAGTGGCTAACCCTTTGGGCTCAGAATTCCCATATCCTCAAACACATCCCCAGAGCACTGCTACACCATCAGCATGTTCACCTGCCCAGAACGTGTCATTTGGTTTCGTTGCTAACCTATTTACGTTTAAGGGGTGTTCTAGTTAAGAGTTAAGTCCCAAGGTGTTTGATTGTTTTACTGACTCCCTCTCTGTCTTGTAGGTGAAGAGAAAGGGCCAACCTTTGACCTCCTCATCTCCCAAGCACCTCAAAGCAGACAGCACTTTAGGATCAAACCGAAGCATCTTTAAGTACTTGGAAAGCTAACTTTGTCGGGATTTGGTGCCAACAACCACCCTGAGTGGAAGAGTCAGAATCAGAAGCCGTCTTGGGACATCCCTGGCAACAAGGGTGGAATCGCTTTGTTTTCCAACCTTCTCTCCTCTTTTCCCAGTCAGCACATTAAGAAGGAATTCTGAGGGCTGAGCCCAGAACTTTCTGCATGCACAGCTTGCCTTTGCTGCTGCGTCAGACTCTGGATTGGCCACAGGTCTGCTGCTGCAGTGCTTGGGATGTTGGCTCTGAGAGAGGCCGCTCAAGCTGTCCTCCCTCTGTTCAGTGCCCAATAGACCGTGTCCCAACAGGAGGGAGAAGGTAGAGAGAGAGATTATAGTTTAAAGAAGTGTGGTACTGAGGAAGAAATCAGTGTTAATAGCAGTGGCAGTGGTAGTCACTGTGCTTGGAATTCTGTTCCCTTCAAAAAGATCCAGGGTGATAGGCTTATAGATGTCATTGAACCCCTCCACTCCTACACCCACATGCAATCCACTCTTATTCCTCTCCTTAAATCAGCTCAAAATTTCCAGAAATTTGCCTTTGTTTTTTTTATGGTACAATCTTGAAAAAGATTCTTCTCCTGGCACTCAGGCACTCACCCTGCTGGGGGTTAGATTGATAGGCAGAGGAAATAGGGCAAAACGAGGGTATTATTTCAAGCCCAGTTGGCGTGAAAAGAACCTTGCTTCTTTTTCCCTTAAATTCCCAACAAGACAGGAAGTCTTTTCACCTGGGCCAAAATCACCCTTCCCTAGTCAAAAGAGGTTTCTTTAAGGCTTCCTCCTTCTCACTCCCTGAAGGAGAATCTTCCCACTTACTTAACTGTTTTTTTTCAGGGCTGAATGTGTGGCCCGTCCCTGACCAGGGCAGTGGCATTTTTATCTTTAATTAATTAATCCGACAGACAGCCACTGTGCCATTCCTGCCATAGACAGTTTTCCTCTTTTGCCAAAATGTAGGAGCTTTGTGGTTGAAGAGAACTGTCCAAGCCTTTTTATTCTCTCTTAGCTACTGAAGGTTCCCAGAGCTTTCCCCTGACCTGAGGAGCCAGGCTACCCCAAAGAGAAAACCTCCAAATGCTTGGGAAGGTGGCTCAGACTGAGCTGTTCCGTCCTGGGAAGAGCTCCCTCCTGCGCATTAGTTCAGCTGGCATTATTAGGTCTGGGGTTTCTTTCAGCGCTTTCCAGCACTAATGATTCTGATGTCAATGTGGCAAAGAAAGTTATTTGTATATTTGTAATTTTATTGCCGGGGGGGGGGGGAGGTGGGGCGCGTGTATAGAAGTGTCTTAATACAGATATAGTTTGTAATAAATGTCAGTGCGTGTGACCCATAGAACAATTTTTAAAATTCTCAGGTCAGGTCTCTTTTCAGAACACATCTGCCCCATTTAAAAAACTGGGAAGAATATCTCATCAAGTTGCTATACCCTTAGCATGCTGGTCCAAAGAACTGCTGCAATTTTCCCTTTGTTGGCATCTTGGAAGCACTGAAAGATTTACTGATTGGATGCCAGGCTTGTAGCCAGCCTTTCTTGGATTTTGTGTCTTTCAAGCCTATTCTTCACATTTCCAGCAGCTTGTCTCTGGCTTCTTTCCTTACTCTTTGGCCCCCATCCCCTGCTTTGGCTCAAATTTTTTTTCTCCTGCAGAGAATCCCAATGCCAAGCATCTTCAGCTTCCTCAGGTTAGGAGAGAATGGGGGACTGAGACCTGGTAAATGGCTGGTTCATTCCCCAGAGTAAGTGGTACCATGTGGAAAAGCCTGATCCCAGCTAGGTTTCTAGTCCCTTTTCCTTGAACAAGGAAGCTGCTTCCTCTCTAGCCAGCTCTTGGATGACAGCTTCTCCACCCTAACAGGTTGCATTCCTTTTTTTTTTTTATGTGGCTGAATTGAATCAGTGTTTTCTGCCCCATATGGGAGAGAAGGATTATGACTGAGTCACTGATATAGAAGTTGTGCTAAGCACTGTGGATATACATACCAAACAAAGACAGTCCCTGCCCTCAAGGAGCTTACAATTGAATGGGCGAAAGACACCCAAAAGAGGGGGAGGAAGGAAGGGAAAGCGATCCAGTGTGGAGGCATGGTGGAAAAGTCAGAGGAGTCCCAGAGTTTGCTTCCTGCTTAAATGGAGGCCTGGGGGCTCCAATCATTGGAACAAAGGGTGGGATAAGGCAGAGTCTCCAGGCTGGTGGGATTTTGCAAGATGATGAGTTTTTCCCCATCATGAGCTTCCTGGGGCAGAGGAAGCAGTGCATCTCAATGCGAAATGAGAAGGTCAAGGCAGGGGCCACCCCAGCCAGACCCTCTAACACCAACCTGTGAAGTTGTTTGTGCTGACTGCGCCTGCTGCCTGGAGTGGACCAGCCTGGACCAGCCTGGGGTGGGGCGAGAAGATGGGAGTTGTGTGTGTGATTCCTTAAGGCATTAACTTTGTGTGGCATTTCTACCCTAATCTTGGGGATTCAACTTTAATTGCTTTAAATATGGCAGATCCTTGTTTTAAGTTTGGCTGGAGAGTTATCAGGAACACAACTTACTCTGCCATCTTGCCATTAATATAACTTTCACGCTGGTGACAAATGAAAGTGAATTGACTACCAGGTGTAGGTTAGAAGCCAGTGTGAATCACCTGTAAGCTCCCCTTCATTAGACTGAGCTCCATGAGAGAGAGCAGGGACCATCTTTGCCTTTCTCTTACCCCAGTGCTATACACCCCTTGTTGAAGAGGGACCTGACAGATTGCACAATGGATACTGCCCTGGACAGGAAGACCTGAATTCAGATTTGTTCTCAGATACTTACTAGCTTCGTGACCCTGGGCAAGTCACTTAGCCCTGTTTGCCTCAGTTTCCTCATCTGTAAAATGAACTGGAGAGGGAAATGGCAAACCACTCCAGTATCTTTGCCAGGAAAACCCCAAAAGGGGAAACGAAGAGTTAAACACAACTGAAAAGGGCCAGGGAAATGGTGCTTTATCACCATTACTGTTATTTTCACTCATATTTTAAAAACATTTTATGGTTACAGAATGCTTTGCATATAGATATTTTGTTATAACAAGTGTTTTGAAACCTAACAACCCTGGGAAGCTAGGTGTCATGGTGGATAGAACACCAACCCTGAAATTAGGAGGACCTGAGTTCAAATCTAGCCTCAGATACCTACTATCTGTGTGACCCTGGGCAAGTCACTTAACCCTGATTGCCTCCAAAAAGAAAGAAAGAACCCTAACAACTCCATGATGTTAGCAGCATCAGTCCTTGTATCCCCATTTTACTGATGAAACTGAAGCTAAGAAAGATAGAGGGATTTGTCAAAGGTGACACCACACCACAAGTCAGAGGTGAAGCAGCTGGGACTCAGACCCAAGGCCACAGTCCAGTGCTTTTCCTCTATGTTGTGCTATCCCTCAGGAACTTCTGGCATATTTACTTTGTCATAGTACCAAGCTAGCACTTCCAACTTGTCACTCTCTGCAGACAGAGTTGTGGGACTGTGCTCAGCAACCTGTGGTCTTTAAGTGTTAGGTCTGGCTGGGCCCTCACAGGGAACAGGGGAAAGGGGAAGGGGCTCATTGGGATAGGGAAGAGGGTGAGCAATTCCGCATATTTCCTCCTGGCCCTGCTTTGTTCCATACTTTCAGCATGTTGGAGAATGAGAAATTGGGAGAGGTCATGACTTTTAAAGGACAGAATTGATGACTGATGCCAAAGAAACCTGTACAGTAGATGGGTTTTCCTCCCGATTCTTTAAACCCTTGGTAGCTGACACAAGGAGAATTGAGTCTGTGGCCTTGCTGGTGGAGAGTGGAAGTGGAATGCTGGCTGTCCCTCACACCACCCTAACTGCCAAACAGCTAACACTAGATGAAGGATCTTGGCTTAATAGGTCCTAAGTGATGAGTCCAGAAGAAATAATTAGGGAAGGAGAGAGAGAGAGAGGAAGAGGACTATTTCTCTTCAGGAAGGGCCTGACCGCACTAATCTACCCTCCTCTGTACCCAGTTGAGATCTGGGCTGCAGAGCTCAGCTCCTATTCAGGATTCAGCTCTGGCTTCAGTCTCTGCCACAGAGAGGCAGTCTGAGAAAGTTAGACAATAAAAGAAGATTCATGAGCTGTGTGTGACCTTGAGGGAGTCTGGCACAGCCTCAGTTTCCTCATCTGTCAAAGGGGAATAGTAATTTAGTAGTACCTCCTTCCTCAAGCTGCCATGTGGGTCAGCTGGGATCTTGTCTAAGTGCTGCTGTGTAAATAAATCTACGAGGGTGACTTTGCTCTTTCCCTACGTCAGTAGCTGCTCACTGCACATGGGGATGGCCAAGAGGTGGTCTGTGGGAATGTATTAATGAGGAAAGATGAGGAAAGGAATGAATGTAGCCAGTGGTCTGAGACGTAAAACCCCCGCTTGAGTTGGGTTGGAGGCTGGAGGTGACAGCAAATCCAGATTTAATGAGCTCTATTCCCTTGCCACTTGATTACTTTAACGCAGATTAACACAAGCCCTATAGGAGAGCCCTTTAGGGGCCTCTTTATGTATAGCCATCAGGTTACTGCTCAGTTGCTGAGGTCCTGTGGTGACGAGGTGCCCTCAGTCCCTCGTGGGGGATGGGGGGTGTTGCAAGCACCTCCTTAGCCCCTCCTTTGCCTGCCATGAGGATTGAATTTAAGTGGCTTAAGCTGGAGGTTTTTGCAGATGGGCAGAGAGGGATTTGGGTTGATGCCACCCAGAGTGGCCTCCACTGCTTCCTGGGGCCTTGTGGCCCGGTCCAGAATTCCCCAAGGGCTCTGCGCCTTGTACCTAAGGAACAGCATTATAATAGGATGGCTGTGCTGTGAGCTCATTGAGAGCAAAGGCCCATCTTCTTTATTCTAGAACAAACCTCGTTTTAGCACTTAGCACAATGCTGGGCACCTAGTTAGTACTTAAAATTTTGATTGGCTACATCTTACCATCATAGTGCTGTAAAAATTTGCCCTATTTAATCCATGTAATAAACTTTGTGAGGTAGGTAAGGGTACTATTTTCAACTTACAGATGATAAAACTGAGTCCTGGAGAGGAAAACCGACATAAACTAGTAGTACCACAAAGAGGTTCTTATTTGAGTGTTCTTTCTGCTATGCTAAGCTGGAGTGGGGAAGGAGACAGGGGGCCTAGGAGAAGTCCAGCCCCTGAACCCAGCCAGAAAAAGGCCATTTCTATTTCCTCCCTTGGGCCCCTGAGAAATACTCATGAATTTTAGAGCCAACAGGAACATTAGCAGTCATCTAGTTTAGCTTCTTCATTTTACAGGTGGGGAAACTGAGGCCCAGGGAGAAGGGACTTGCTCAAGGTTATACAAGGGCTCATTTGTACCTACCCTCATAGCACTGTTAGGAGGTTTGGTAAACCTTAAAAGTCTTATACAAAACGTCATTTGCTACAGCTAGTGGTAGAGCTGGGCTGAGAACCCGGGGCTTGGAGGATAATCAGCCTGACCGCCCAGCCTCCACAACATCCCCTTACCACCCCCCCTCTGCCGCCTGGGCTGTGCCATATGACAGAGTGAGAGTTTACTTGGGTTCATGCTCACTCCCGGATTCTGCAATATTTTGGGAATGTGAGCAAAGTCTCTGATTTTGGTGTCTCTGGAGAGTTTGCTGTGTTGCCCAGCAACCTGAGTATCAGTCGTTGAGTCTGTTTTAATGGCTGCATCCCGACTGCCAGGCCAAGAGTACTCTGACCCTTCCTTTTCCTCTTCCCTCTCTCCCTCCCTCTTTCTGCTCTCACCTCAAAGGCTTTTCATTTCCAGGTTATTGATCTGCTTCTCCCCTGTGGTGGAAGGCTATGCAGGGAGGGGCTCCTGCTTCAGTGAGAGATATGCCCACAGTTGCTGCTTGGGGGCATTGTAAGAAGTAGTGGGGCAGGCAGGAAACCTGGCTTCCATCCCCCATAGCTCAGAATGAGAAATAGTCTGAGGAGCTTTAGGGTAAAGGTTCTAGGCTCCCCACTTCCCCAGTGCCTGGACTCCTTTTTGTATAAAGGAGATGAAAGGGTACCCAGCTACCCAGGACTAGATGAGGGTGCCCTGGGGCAAAGACTGAGGTTTGTGAAGTAATGGGCCAACACTGAAGTGTAGGAAGATTTGAGTCCAGTCTGACCCATATGCTCTTCACCCCCACCCTCTTCCTCTTCCTAGGGAGGAAAGGCAGCCTCTGCCTACCCCAACTCTTTGTCTTGTCCAATTTAACTTACGTTATTTATCAAAGAGACAGGTTATTTGGCAAACCAGATGGACCCAGGCAAAAATCATCTGGATTTTCCAAATGTGAAAAATTAGATCCCAATGGCCAGGAGGGAAGCTTGAGCCTTTAGGGAGTTGGGGTGGTGATGAGGGAAGTCTCATGTGACCATTGGTCAGACCAAAATGACAATGGGGGGTGGTGAGGAGGGCTAGTTAACCATATTAACCCCACCCCCCTTCCCACTGTTTGTGTCATCCTTTCATTTCTAAAGCTCATCCTGAGCAGTGACCCAGTGCATGGTCAGTGTCTCATGCAAAGGGACCCGTTTCTCCAACCGTGGACCTTTAGCCCCCTTTCCTTTGAATTCTTTGGGATCTGTAGTCAAACAAGAAAATTCAACATCCGTCTCAGGGAAGAGGAAACACATCTTGATGTTTGGCCAACGAGGCGAGGAGGCTAGATGTGGCTGCTTCTGTCTCTGACCTTCCTTTCCCCCCACCCATCTGGGCAGCTGAGGTACACCACTGCTGTAGAATATATTTCCTGTACCTAGGGAATTAAATCCTCCCTGGTCCCTTCCTGTCCCCCTCGGATGTTTGCATGTGGTCACATATGTTGCTGAGGTTTTTGTTTGTTTGTTTGATTTGGTAGGGCAATTGAGGTTAACTGACTTGCCCAGGGTCACACAGCTAGTGAGTGTCATGTGTCCAAGGCCGGCTTTAAACTCAGGTCCTCCTGACTCCAGGGCTGGTGTTCTATCCACTGTGCCACCTAGATACCCCCAAACACATTTTAATCATGGCAGATAGGACCTAAGTTAAATACTAAGAAGAAATTCCCACAGCTGCCTGTTTGTTTCCTGGCCAGCTTGGGTGGGTGTGGGGTTGGAAATTTGTGAGTGGGGTAGGGTTTTCTCTACTATATTTCTCAAGAGAAGGAGGCACCATTAGCCTTCTTGAACCATTTATTGGCTCGTACTTTCTCTGGGCCTCGATTTCCTCATCTGTAAAATGGGCTAGGTGGGCTAGATGACCTATTAGGTCCTTGCAGGTCGAAGTACTGGCCTATTTGCTGTGCACTGGCTGTTCTGCGAACTTGGAATGCTTTCCTCCACTTCTTGGAATTCTTGATTTCCTTCAAGAAACTGCAGGAGGCCTTTCCTGTTCCCTCTTCTCTCTCCCCCCACCCTACCTGCAGCCACCAGTGTGTTCCTAAGATAGGTCATTTTGTATTTATCTCATACGTGCATATCCGTGTTATGTGTATGTATCTATATACATACAGGGCAGCTAGGTGGCGCCATAGTGCACAGAGCTCCAGGACTGGTGTCGGGAAGACCTGAGTTTAAATGTGACCTTAGACATTTAGTAGCTGTGTGATTCTGGGCAAGTCACTTCACCCTGTTTGCCTCAGTTTCCTCATCTGTAAGATGAGCTGGAGAAGGAAATGGCGAACCACTTAAGTATCTTTACCAGAAAACCCCAAAATGGGTCAGAAAGGCTGAAACAGCCTAACAACACACACACACACACACACACACACACACTCATTTTTGTCTCCCCCTTAGAATGTGAGTTCCTTGAGCAAGGGACAAATTTTGCTTTATCTGTTATCTCTAGTGCCTGACACATAGTAGGAATTTAGTAAATCTTTGGCTGATTGAACTAATTCAATTCAACAAACATCTATTCAGGGTCTGGTGTGTTCCCGGCCTTAAAGGCTCAGATTTCCTTGACATTTGGGCACTCTCTTCAGCAATCCAGATCTCCAAGCACTGGTAGAGGGCCTGGCTGTGGCCAAAAATTTCCTCTTGCTACTGATGAGCCCCTAGAATCTTAGCTAGGCTTTTCCTCAGAGGACAGACATAAAGCTTATAGTACTATATGATGGTTTCCTATTTATATCAGGCTTCAAGCCTTGCAAATTGGTAGGCCCTATGGACAGCTAGGTGGCATGGTGGATAGAGTACCAGGCCTGGAGTCAGGAAGACCTGAGCTCAAATCCGGCCTCACACACTTAGTAGCTGTGTGACTCTGGGCAAGTCACTTAACCCTGTCTGCCTCAGTTTCCTCATCTGTAAAATGAGCTGGAGAAAGAAATGGCAAACTGCTCCAGCATCTTTTCCAAGAAAACCCCAAATGAAGAGTGATGATCAACAGCAGCCAGGGGCTATAGACGACTGTCATAGGTTTGAGAACCTGGAGTCACCTCTTTGATGAGATATTAGAAGAACACTTGTGTTCTCACCTGGGGGTGTTGCGAAGGTGCAACAAAACCTGGTGCTGCCTCAGAGCATCCTGTCTTAGAAGGAGAAGTGACGTACATAGAACTATAACACAAATGATAAGTTTAAGGACACTACAGAGGCCTATGTACAGTGTTACAGGAGTCCAGAAATAGAGCTGGAAGGCCCTGTAGGAATAATCAATGCAATCCTTTCATTCTCCAGTTGGGGAAACAGATGCAGGGGTGAAGTGACTTTCCCAGGGTCACACACAAGCAGGGCGTAAAGGAGTCGAGATACTATCACAGGTCCTCTGACTCCAGATCTAAGGTTCTTTCCACTTTATCCTACAGGCTTAGCCTACAGGAGAGTGTCACTGATAGAGGAAGAAGGGTGGCCATCATGGAGGAGGTAAAGAGGAGAGAAGGGAGTCAATCTCAGTTCCAAGGCTTCAAATGTGGGAGACAGGAGTGCCAGGTGGAGGCTTTCTATATGTAATTTAACAGAGGTAAAGTTTCCAGAAGTCTAAATTCTTGTTCCTGATTCTGGCAATACTGGTCATCACCCATAACATGGTTTAGATGAGACCACTTAGGAGGGCTGTGGGTAGGGATGGCCTAAAAAAGGGTATTAATAAAAGTGACTGACATTTATATAGCACATTGTAAATACTTCACAGCTACTGGAGGTAGTATTATTTCATAGTGAGGATTTGAACCAGGGCTTCTCTGACGCCATGTCCAAAACTATTCATTATTCCACTGTTTCTCTCCATGTACAAGTCGGAAATCCTCTGGGGGATAGACCCAAAAGGAAAAGATCTAATGTTCGCTGGGTGATGGAGGAAAGCGCAGGCCCTCTGGAGATTAGGAATCTTGGAGTAGGGGAGGGGTTGTCTTGCCTAAAGGCCCCTTTTTGCCTGAGGAATATGGCCTGAGCTCTACTCAGTGGGCAGAGTGTGGAAGTGGAGGTACCAGGAAGGGTCCCATTCTCGGGTAAGCCTGTGTCCTATGCACACATGTTGGTTGAAGGTTCCTGTGACGCTTCTTATCCCATTATTATGAGAGAGATTCTTGCACCTGCCCAAGAGCTAGGAGATGAAAAGACAGGGAAGGATTTTTCCCAGTGGAAGGGGGTGGGGAACAAACAGATGTTCAGTGCTTCTCCACCCCCTTCCACTGGAAAGATCACCTTACATCTCCAGACCTCCTCTGGGGAGCTGGTGGTTGTTTTGCTGCTATCTGACCAGCAGAGGGCAGCAATGTCTCAGCAACCTGCCTATGGGCTGGTTGCTAGCTGGGGCCTGGAAGCTAAAGGCTTAGTTGCACATCAGCCAGGCCAGACTGAAACTGTTCCTCAGGTGCTTTGGCATTATTTGCAGTTTCCTATTCCTTTCCCATCCCTATTTCCAAGAATGTGGACCAGAGCCTCCAGCTTTATCCCCCTGTGCCCAATGCCTATGCGGCTCTATCCACTGGCATCCCATCCCACCTCTGCACCCCTCCTCCACCTTCCTGCTCGTTCCAAGGCCAGGTTAGCCAAGGAGAAGCAGGTCTCTCCCTTTGACCTTTGGAACATCTCACTTCATCTCTTACGGTGCTGGGGGTGGGTGGGAGATATATAGGGGATGGTGGGAGTCATTTCCCCCTAGCTCCAGCATTAACCTCCTGTCACTCAGCTCAGTCAAGTTCTACTTAGCCCCCTGGCCCTCTCTATCCCACCCCAATGTTTCCCACCTCTCTCCCCTGCCAACCAAGACAGATTGGTTTTCTCCAAGACGAAGTAATTACTTGGGCCTGAGGGCCCTGGCTAGGCTGAGTCCTGGCAGTGTAGCCCAGCTCTCTCAGTCCCATTCTTGATATTGATTTTTATTTTTATTTATTACGATGTGTGTGTGTGTGTGTGTGTGTGTGTGTGTATGTGTGTGTGTGTGTGTGTGTTTGTGTGTGTGTGTGTGAGAGAGAGAGAGAGAGAGAGAGAGAGAGAGAGAGAGATTTAACCAGCATGATCTTAGGTTGAGGGGAGGGGTAGATAAACAAATTTCTTCATATTAACAATTTAGTTTCTCATACTCGGCCCAAGTCAGCCTTCTGACAACCATCCCTCTCTTCTCCCTTCTTGTCTTCATTTCTCCTTCTCCAAGATTTTTAGGAATCTGCTTTGATCCTTATGCCCAGTCCCTAGCACTATGCCTTGAACTTAATAAATGCTTGTTGGATTAAACTGGATTCTTTCCCCATCCCCAAACTCCCCCCACACCACAAGAATCTCTTTCTACTCTTGATCTTCTCTTCTTTCCCCAAAGCTTCTACAAGTAATCTTCTTCCAACTTGAAAAAGAGGAATGAGTCTCATCTGTCAGGGCTTCACAAAGAGGGTAATGGACAAAATGACCCCTGACCTCTCCCTCTCCCCTCTCCTCCCACCTGGGTAGGGGAGCTGGCTGAATAAAGAATGATGACATTTGCCTTCACTTTCCAGTTTGAGGCCAGGAGGCTGGGTCCAAGCATCTTCTCTATGTTGTCCCTTCTCCTACCAAGTCTGGGACCCGGGGTCAGGTTGTGGGGGTCAGGGAGACAATCTTTGGCAGTTTGTAGTTACGTCTCTTCCCCAGCTTCCTGGGGAAGGCAATCCCTCTTCATTCAGACCCATGGGCAGTCCTGAGACTAGTTCAACACAATTCAGCATTTTTGAAACACCTTCTCTATGCTAGGTGCTTCTCTGTGCTAGGTGCTAGTGATACAGACAAAAACCAAACCAGACCATGCCCTCAAGGAGATTATATTCTATTAGAGAAAAACAATACAAACACAGGTATGTATGTACCAAATATATACAGAATAAATGCATGGTGATTTTTTTTTTGTGATTTGAACAGAGGGATTCTAAGAGACAGAGGAGAACATTTCTGCCCGTGCTGTGATGCATCTGCTGCCTCAGTTGATCCATCTGTGAAATAGGCCTAAGTGGAGATTTTCAAAGTCTGGTTGACCACTTATAACACCATAGAGGAAATAATTGTTCAGGTATGAGTTAGACTAGAGAAGGGGTTCTTAACCTTTTTGTGGCAGCCTTGGGCAGCCAAATGAAGCCATTATTTTTCTCAGAATAATATTTTTAAATACTTAAATAAAATACATGAGATTTCAAAGGAAACTAATTATGCTGACACAGAGATGTAATTCTTTTCCCAACTAAGTTCAAAGACTCCTGAAATCTATCCACAAAGCCTTTGAGGTGCTGTGGACCTTGGGTTAATAAACCTTGGACTAGAGGGTATCTGTGGTCTCTCACAACTCTTGAGTTATGGGAAATTGAGGAATGGAAACAGTTTACTCAGAGAGACCTGCGCTAAGCTGTGGGTGACCAGAGCCTCCTATAATGTACCCCTAGATAGCTGGGTGTAAAGTAGTATGTGTTATCCTGAGGGAGATACGTTTTAGAACAAAGATGACGTGTCAGAAGATGCATTGGAGACAGGGGAACGGACAAGGAAACCACCCCCAGGGGCAAGGGAATGAGAAATTATGTTCCCCTCACTGCTGTCTTTACAGATCCCCAAGAGCCAAGGAGCTTTCTGCAGAAATAACTTAGTTCAATGGTCCCTGCTCCCCCAGCCCATCCCTAGGCCCCTTTCGGGTCCATGGGGATGAATAAATCATTGCTTAATAAAAACCAAGAGGCAGCTGCCTGGTTAGTGACACCCCATCCTGGTCCCTACAGCCCGCCTCCTCCCCGCCCCAGGCACATGCCCTGACTATAGAGGGCTGGTGAAGCAAAGCAATTGATACACCCAGCTCCCGAGACCCATTGAGACCAGGTCCCTGCGCACGAGCCGCTGCTCTGGGCCCATTCATTTGGCCCTTTGTGCTGGGGGTTAAGTGGCTACACGTGGGGGGCCCCGAAAGGGCCCATCAGCCTTTGAAAAGACGCTTGACACTGAGCCCTTCTCTTCCTCCTCCTCCTGCTGCTGGTTCATGAGGAGGAGGCAGGAGAGGTGGGCGGCCCCCGGGAGGGCCCACGGATTAAGGAGTCTGACTAGGCAGCTGCTGGGAAGGGGGATGTGTATAGGCTCCCCCTTTTCTCACCCCTTTCTGGCCTGAGAGTCTTAGCATCACAGAGCTGGAGAGGGACCCAGAGATTGACTCCTCCAGCTCTGCCTGGCTGTTAATTATTGGTCTCTGTCCATATCCCACCACCAGGCACATACACTCACACTTTGAGGTACTTAGGGTGTTTTTACTGTCTTCTGTCTCTTGACACAGGGGGCAGGGATTAGAGGAGTGTATCTATAGATTGGATTAGATCACTGTTTTATGAATCAAACTAGGCAGTGTGGAGTAATGGGTATGACAAAATATCGAGCTTAAATTCTCTACAGATGGAGGGACTGCTCTCTCATTCTTAATGCTCCAGGAGTGGGGAGGGAGGAAATAAGCATTTATTAAATGCCTACAGTGTATAGGCACGTAGCGGGTGCTTTACAGATATCTCATTTGATCCTCACAAATGCCAAGAATCATATGATCCTCATTTTACAGTTGAGGAAACTGAGGCAGGCAGAGGTTAAGTAACTTGCCCAAGATCACACAGCTAGTGACTGAGGCAGGATTCAGACTCAGATTTTCCTGGCTCCAGGCCCACTGCTTTATCTGATGTACCACCTAGCTGCCTGTAAGCAGCGATACTCTCTGAGGCTCAGCATGGCGGCACTCCATGGTTTGGAAAACCGTATGTGACCTGTGGATGAGTAAAATGTGCTCTGAACTATAAATGCTTTATGGATCACGAAAACTGGCCATGGACTGGTGCTGGAAACCACTGAATCTCCTTTTGAGGATTCATGACTGAAATTGGCTAGGAAGAGATGAGTCGTTTCCTCTTCTTATTGAATTTGCAAGGCTTCTTTGGAACACCTTTCTTCCCGAAGAGCTCATAGCCATAAAACCATAGAGCTAGAAGGATCATAGAATTTAAAAGTGGAAGAGACCTCAATGGCCCTCTCCTCCAGCCCATACCTGTAAAGGAGTTCCTTCTACAATATATCCAGCAAGTTGTTATCCAGCCTCTGCCTGAAAAACTCCAGGGATGGAGAACCATGTTCCCTTTGGAGGCAGTCCATCCCATCTGGGGACAGCTCTAATTGTTACAGAAGTTTTCCTGACATTTAATCCAATTTTGTCTCTGCAACTTCCACTGTATGAGTCCTGGTTCTCTTCTCTGGGGCTAAACAAGTCTAACCCTCCCTCCACACGACACCCCTCCAAAAGCAAATCCTTTAAAATAGCCATTGTGCTCCCTAAGTCTACTCTTCTCCAAGCTAGATGACATCAACTAAGCTTCGTGTGCTGTAATCTCTGGCCCCTTCACCAGTCGAAATGGTAGCATGTGGTTGTATGGACAACCCATAGAGCTGGTTCATCAGTACTTATGTTTTGGACAGACACTGTAATCAATTAATCAATTGCCAAGCACTTATTAAGCACCTACTGTATGTTAAGCTAAGTGCTGGGGATACAAAAAAGAGATGAGATAGCTTCTGCCCCAGAGGAGCTTCCTGTTCATCCTTCCTTTTCAGAGAGGACCAATGATAGCACCGTTGATGTCTTGACTTGTGCATGAGTTGGATTTAAGTGAGGCAGAGTTGCACAAGGTTATCAGCCTTGCTCTCTCTTCCTGAATCATCAAAAACCCGTGGCAGGACAAAAGTCAGCACAACTGGTGATGGCTCAGGATGCAATGGCTGTCTTTGGTGTCTTTGATGTCTAACCAAGCGCTAAGTGCCCCATAGTGCCTGCTTCATGGCATTGGAAACAAATTGTTCTCATCCTGCTCCACTGGGGAAGTCTTCACATGCTTGGGGTAGACATCCCCCTAACACACCAACAGATTTGAGGCCTTTGGGTACTCTCAGCCTGGTTTAGCACATCCTCTGAGATGATTACACCAGGGTGTGGCCGCTGTGCCTGCTACAGCTGCCTGGAGCCACAGCACTTCTGTGTGTGACTAGCACTTCTGATGTGAGGGCCCACCAAGCCCTCTTCCCAGGCCGCTCATCCACCTGTCACCCAACTCTCACCCATTGCTTCAAGAAACTGGAGGAGCTTACAATCCAGAGGAAGGGAGAGGAGGGATGAGATGGCATATTCTCTCTAGGAATTGCCACTTGTGTGGTACAGTGGAAAGAGCTCTGGACTGAGATTCAATACACCTAACGAATAACCAGAGGAAGGTGATCTAGGTAGCAAAGGACCTCAAGACCATGGCACAGACAGATCATTTGAAGGAACTGAAGATGTTTAGCCTGGAAGATAGAAGACTCAGGGGATACATAATAGTTGTAGTAGTAGTAGTGGTGGTGGTGGTGGCGGTGGCAGCAGCTACAGTGGTGGTAGCAGCAGCAACAGCATCTTCTACCCTGGAGCCCTGAGTTCCTGATTAATAAGAATTTACTACATGTAGTCAGCCCCAGACTCATCACACTATTCTATGGCCATTTTCTTTTTTTTTTTAAATGTTTGAATATAAATTTATTTATTTGTAGTTTTCAACATTCATTTCCACAAGTTTTTGAATTCCAAATTTTCAACCCGTCTCACCCTCCCCCCACCCCAAGACGGCATGCATTCTGAATATCCTTTCCCCTAGTCTGTCCTCTTTCTTTCTCTCCCCCCTTCTCTTATCCCCTTCCCCTTCTATTTTCCTGTAGGGCAGGATAGACTTCTGTACCCCATTTCCTGTATTTCTTATTTCCCGATAGCATGTGAAAACTTTTTTTTTTAAACATGTGTTTTTAAAACTTTAGGTTTCAAATTTTCTCTCTTTCCTCCTCCCCACCCACCCTCATTGAAAAGGCAAGCAACTCAATATAGGTTGTACATGTGCAGTTATGCAAAACACTTCCATAGCAGACATGTTGTGAAAAACTAACTCTATTTCCCTTAATCCTTCTGCCCTCCCATTTATTCTATTCTTTCTTTTGACCCTGTCCTCCTCAGAAGTATTTGCTTCTGATTACCCCTTTTCCAATCTGCCCTCCTCTCTATCATCCCCCTGCTCTCTTGTCCCCTTCTCCCCCTATTTTCCTGTAGGGTAAGACAGATTTCCATACCCAATTGAATGTGTATGTTATTCCCTCCTTAAGCCAAATCCTATGAGAATAAGATTACTCATTCCCTCTCACCTTCCCTGCTTCCCTCCACTGTAAGAGCTTTTCTTCTGTTTTTTTTTGTGAGATAATTTACCCATTCTACCTCTCCCTTTCTTCTTCTCTGAGTATAATCCTCCTCATCCCTTAATTTTATTCTCCAGATATGACCCCTTAATCTTCAACTCACCCTGTGCCCTTTATCTATCTATCTATCTATCTATCTATCTATCTATCTATCTATACATACATATAATTTTTTTCCTCCAACTACCCTAATACTGACAAAGGTCTCATGAGTTATAAATATCATCTTTCCATGCAGGAATGTAAACAGTTCAATCTTAATAAGTCTCTTATGATTTCTCTTTCCTGTTTACCTCTTCATGTTCCACTTGAGTCCTGTATTTGAAAGTCAAATTTTCTATTCAGCTCTGGTCTTTTCATCAGGAATGCTTGAAAGTCCTCTATTTCACTGAATGACCATTTTTTCCCCTGAAGGATTATACTCAGTTTTGCTGGGTAGGTGATTCTTGGTTGTAATCCTATCTCCTTTGCCCTCCTGAATATTATATTCCATGCCCTGTGGTCCTTTAATGTAGAAGCTGCTAAATCTTGTGTTATCCTGATTATGTTTCCACAAAGCTTGAATTGTTTCTTTCTGGCAGCTTGTAATAGTTTCTCCTTGACCTGGGAACTCTGGAATTTGGCTATAATATTCCTAGGAGTTTTCCTTTGGGGATCTCTTTCAGGAGGAGATCTGTGGATTCTTTCAATTTCTTTTTGCCCTCTGGTTCTAAAATATCAGGGCAGTTTTCCTTGATAATTTCTTGAAAGATGATGTCTAGGCTCTTTTTTTGATCATGGCTTTCAGATAGTCCAATAATTTTTAAATTCTCTCTCCTGGATCTATTTTCCAGGTCAGTTGTTTTTCCAATGAGATATTTCACATTGTTTTCTAATTTTTCATTCTTTTGGATTTGTTTTACAGTGTCTTGATTTCTCATAAAGTCACTAGCTTCCAATTGCTCTATTCTAATTTTTAAGGAAGTATTTTCTTCAGTAATCTTTTGGACTTCCTTTTCCATTTGGCCAATTTTTCTTTTTAGGGCATTTTTCTCCTCATTGGCTTTTTGGACCTCTTTTGCCATTTGGGTTAGGCTGTTTTTTAAGGTGTTATTTTCTTCAGTATTTTTTTGGGTCTCCTTTAGCAAGCTGTTGACTTGTTTTTCATGATTTTCTTGCATCACTCTCATTTCTCTTCCAGTTTTTTCTCTGCTTCCCTTACTTGCTTCTCAAAATCCCTTTTGAGCTCTTCCAAGGCCTGGGACTGATTCATATTTTTCTTGGAGGCTTTGGATGTAGGAGCTTTGACTTTGTTGTCTTCTTCTGGTTGTATATTTTGATCTTCTTTGTCACCAAAGTAAGATAATATAGTCTGACTCTTTTTGCGCTGCTTGCTCATGATCCCGGCCAATTACTTGAGTATTAAACTCTTTGTTAAGGTAAGAGTCTGCTTCCAATGTGGAGAATGTACTGTCCCAAGCTTCAGGGGTTTGTACAGCTGTTTTCAGAGATACTTGTAGGGACCTGTAAATTTTCAGTTCTTCCAAGGTGGTATGATAAGGGGCGAGGTGTTTACTCCTTTTCTGACCTGTGAACACAAGTATTCCTTTCTGTCCTGTAACTGTGAGGAGGAGTTCTTCTCCACAGCCACTACAAGCTCCACCACGCCAGCGTTTCTCTTCACCCCAGCACTGCCACCCAGAACTGTGACCCAGATCCAAACACGGGCAAAGCAAGAGATTCCTGCCTCAGCACTGGCAAAGAGATCCCTGCAATCCCTCTCTGATCAGCCACTGGATTCCCCCTCAGTCTGTGGGCTGGAAGCTCAGGAAGCAGCTGCCCCCCCCCAGGGCCACGCTCTTGGGGAATGAAACTGAAACCCCACCTTCCTTTCTCAGCACTGACAGAAACAGACGTTTCCCACTGACCTTCTAAGTTGTCTTTGGCATTCGTGGATTGAGGAGTCTGGAAACCTCCACAGCTGCCTGCGGTTCAGTCCTCTGAAGCCTACTTCAGGTTCACTGAGGCCTGCGCACCCATGCTGCTCTCCCAACCTGGTGTGACACACCTTCCTGATCAATCATCCAGGCTGTCTTGGGCTGGAAATTTGTTTCACTCTGTCTTTTTGTGGGTTCTGCTGCTTTAGAATTTGTTTAGAGCCATTTTTTATGAGTATTTGGAGGGTTTTGGCAAGCAAGTCACTGCTTTCACTCCGCCATCTTGGCTCCACCCCCCCTCTATGCCCATTTTCTTGCTGTGCTGCCTCCAGTATCCTCCCTCCTTTCATCTCTTGCTCTGGGAACAATAATCAAATCATCAATACCATTCCTGGAAAAGACATTTTAATCAATTATCCTGATTCTACTCATCATTCTTGTGACTTCTTCTAACTAAAACATCCTTCCCTGGCCACTAATTTCCTATATTGTGTTATGTTTCCATATTAGAATGTAAACTCCTTGAGGGCAGAGACTATCCTGTGCTTTGTATTAGTATCCCCACTGCTTAGCACAGTGGCTTAAACATAGTAAACACTCGATTTATGTTTTCTCATTCATTAATTCCTATACGAACAGTGATAAAATAGATATAAGGTAATTTGGGGGGCAAGCACTAGAAACTTAGGGGATCAAGAAAGGCTTCATGTAGAAAGTAACTGGAACTGGACCCAAGGTCCTTCAAAGTCCAATTCCAGTGCCACCTTCTACGTGAGGCTTTTATTTCCTTTTTTTTTATTATTATTTATTTATTTAGGCAATTGGGGTTAAGTGACTTGCCCAGGATCACACAGTTTTATATGAAGCTTTTCTTGATCCCCCAAGTTTCTAGTGCTTGAGCTGCCAGTTTCCAGTTTCTGTGGAGATTTTGAATGTTCGACCAAACTTGGTTTCCTACTTGCAAGAACTGTCCCAAGACTCTGTGATTGTCTACTTTTTATAGGCGCCTTCTTAGCTTCTTTTACCAATAACATCAACAATAATAACATATTCCAATAGGGCCATAAGGTTTCCTCCATAAAAATCCTTCCTTAGTGGATGCCTCTGTAAAGGGACATTGGATTTATAAAGCAGTAAAGCACAGGGCCTAGCACATACTTAGTACTTAATAAAAGTTTGTGACCTTAAGAAATCACTTAACCTCTGTTTTCCTCAGTTTCCTGCTGTGTAAAATGGAGATAAGAACAACACCTTCCTTCCAGGTTGTTGTGAGGATCAGATAAGATAATATTTGTAAAGTGCTTTGCAAATTTTAAAGTGCTATAAAAATACTACCTACTATTGCTGCTGCTGCTGCTGCTGCTGGTACTACAACTATTATCACTGCTACTACTGTCACTACTTACTACTGTTATGACTACTACTACTACTACCACCACCACCACCACTATAATTACTACTATCACTACTATTACTATTATTACCATTACTATCACTACTACTACAATTACTACTACTACTCCAACTGTTATATATCCCCTGAGTCTTCTGTCTTCCAGGCTGAACATCTTCATTTCCCTCAAATGGTCTGTCTGTGCCACGGTCTTGAGGTCCTTTGCTACCTAGATCACCTTCTTCTGGTTGTTTGTTAGGTGTACTGAATCTTAGTCCAGAGCTCTTTCCACTGTACCACAGAAATGACAACTTTCTCATAAAGCATCCACACTGTAGTTACCACCGTCTGGTTCCCAGCAGCACTTAACAGATCACTGGACCTAAACGTTTACACTATCCATTTCCCTCTACCTAAGATCTCTGGATGATGCCTTATCCCAGAACCAATGGGTAGATCCGGCAAGGTGTTAGTGGTAAGAGGTAGGAATGAGGAGGCAGGGAGAAGAATACTCAGAGAAGGGTTGACTTCTCCTGGCAAAGAGACTTGAGACTGATCTGTATCAGAGATTTTTGTTTATTGCCCACAGGGCCCTGCTTAGGGACAACTTTTGGGTAATAAGCAAAGTGAACCAGAGATCCTAACTCAGGGAGGCAAATTAAACCACACGTTTCACTGGGATAGGACTTAAGACTAGAATGTGGTTCTGGAAACATATACCTTAATTTAAAAAGAGCAGAATAGATAAAGGGAATCCAAGAACAAGAGGAGGCAAACTTGGTGAAGATTAATAGTGGGAGAAATTGGAACCAAATTGTCATGGGAGTACACTACAGACCACCCGGACAGAAGGAAAATACTGATATAACATGCGGGCAACAAATCACAAAAAGATCACTTGTCATGGAGGCATAATATGTTAATGGACTCCAAATATCTTGACCTCCTCTGCTGATACCAAAAGCACTGAAAAATCATTGGCTTGTTTTAATGATAGCCTTATTCTTCAAGAACTACTGTTCTTGACCTGATGCTGACCAAAAGTTTCTGAAATAGATAATGATGGAAGCCTTCCGGGAATGTTACTACTCCACCTTAGGACTTATAGTTCAGAAGAAGGGAAAAAAGGGCATAGTTTGACATGTAGCTGAGTCTTCGGGAGAGTTCAGAGAAAGGATAGGTGAGATTCTCATGGCTTCAGATTCTACAGAGGAAATCATTCCAAGGAGAATGAGAAACTGCAAGGAATAAAAAACATTTCCAAAGAGGAAAATAATGAGGGAGATGGCTAAAGAGTGAGTGAGTGGGTGCTCAGTGAGCTGATAAAAAATAACAACAACAAACATTGGATTTAAAAAAAAAGAATGTAGAAATAATGGGGTTGGGAAGGGATGATGGAGGATGAATACAATAGAATAGCCTGGAAATTATTTTGTGAATAGTGCCAGAAACACTAAAGCTCAGAATGAGTGATGGATCAGTTAGTGAAGAATGCTAAGGACAGAAACAAAAAGGGAATCTTTTAGCCATGATGGGAAAAAAGGAGCAGGCTGATTTATTTGGTACTTTTTATTTTTTTGAGCAATCAAGGTTAAATGAATTGCCCAAGGTCACACACCTAATAAGTGTCTGAGGCCGAATTTGAACTCAGGTCCTCCTGCCTCTAGAATTGGTACACTGCCTAACTGCCCCAGGCTGATTCATTTGTTCAACAAATATTAATTAAGCATATGGATACTCAAGGTATTGTTCCAAGTTCCAAGTTCTACAAAGATAGTCCCTATCTTCAAGGGGCTTACATTCTATGGGGGGATGGGGAATATTGGAGGGTGAGATATGTGTGTATGGGTAAAATAGAAGGCCCCACAACATTGACATAGAGAAGAAAATGCAAGATAGTTTTAGGAGAGAGAGAGAGAGAGAGAGAGAGAGAGAGAGAGAGAGAGAGAGAGAGAGAGAGAGAATGAACAATGAGGGTGATCAAGAAAGGCTTCCCTTGGAGTTAATAGGTGAATTGGTCCCTGAAGAAAGCTAAAGATTCCGAAAGATGGTGGTGAGGGGGGAATTCATTCTCAACACAAGGAGGCAATCTATGCAAATTTGCTGAGTTGAGAGATGGACCTCTGAATATAGGAAAGTAGGCCAGTTTGCCTGGATTGTAGTGCATGAATGGAAGTAATGTGCAATAAGCCTTGAAAGGTTGTTAGGTGCCAAATTGTGAAAGGCTTCAAATGCTAAGCTGAGAAGTTTGTATTTTAGACCAGAGGCAATAAAGGACCCACCAATCAGACCTAGGGATTAGGAAGATTATTTTGGCAGCTGTGTGGAGGATGGATTGGGAAGGAGAGAGAGTGGAAGTAGAGACCATTTCAGGTATTATTGCCATAATCCAGGCAAGAGGCCATAAGGCTCACCTTGTCTGACCACTTCATCACTGTACTGGCACCCATTACTACAATCCTACCTGTGGGTGTCCCATAGGACTTTCTCCTGGACCCTTTACTTTTCTCTATACTTTCTCCTTTGGTGATCTCATCACCTTCCAGGAAGTCAACTATTCATCTCTAAATAGATGGCACCCAGTTCTCTGTGTTCAGCCTTAGTCTTTCTCCTGAGTTTCAGTCCCTTCCTAGACAATTCCACCTGGATCTCTAAACTTCCCTATGTCTACTGAGAGTACTGCAATCCTTCCAACCACCAAGGTTTGCAACTTAGGGGCAATCCTTGACTCATTCTTCTTCTTTATCCTCACCCTCCATGGCAAGACTGAATGGTACCAGGGGCAAGAATGCTGCCTCTGGAATCAGAGGTCATTGCTGTTCAGTCAGGCCGAACTCTTCGTGACCCCCTTTGGGGTTTTCTTGGCAAAGATAATGAAGGGCTGTGCCATTTACTTCTCCAGCTTGTTTTAGCTGGTTGTCTTTCATGCTCAAAGAGGACCAAAATGACATCACTACATCGGCGTCAAGGTACAGTGTGTCCAACTGCGGCTGATCAGATCAATACAAATACCCCAGGTTGGGCACAAATTGTCCATATGAACATTTAGAGAGGAGATGTCTTGAAATTTGCACATCTCATGTTTCTTTTGAGCTACTGCAATTCTGTTTTGCTCATAGAGCACAGCGCCTTCTTTGATGAGAGCAAGCCATGCTGGGTGATCTTGTGCCAGTGTCTACCATGTGTCACAATGAATTCCAAAGTTCTTCAGAGAGACCTTGAGAATGTCCTTGTATTGCTTCTTCTGAGCACCATGTGAGCACTTGTCTTGTGTGAGTTCTCCATGAAATAGTCTTCTAGGCATCCAAGTTTGGCATTTGAACAATGTGGCCAGCCCATCAGAGTTGGACTCTGTGCAGCAGAGTTTGAATGCTTGGCAGTTTGGCTTAAGAAAAGAACCTCAGTGTCTGGTATCTTATCTTGCCAAGTGATCTTTGGAATCTTCCTAAGACAATTCAAATAGAAGTGATTCAGTTTCTTTGCATGGTGCTATTAGACTATCCAGGTTTCATGGACATACAACAATGAGGTCAGTACAACAGCTCCGTGTACCTTCAGATGCACGCATTGCCAGAGCTAGCTCACTGTTTGGGAGGCTCCAAAGCTCATTTTACAGATGAGGAAATTGAGGTAAATAGGGTTAAGTGACTTGCACTGGGTCACCTATCTGGTAAGTGTCTGAGGCCAGCTTTGATCACAGGAAGATGAGTCTTCCTGACTCTAGGCCTGGCACTCCATCCACTATATCACCTAGCTGCCCAGAGTCAGAGGACCTGGGTTCAAATCCCACCTCTGACGTTTACTACCTGTGTGACCTTGGGCAAGACACTTATGTTTATTGAGTTTCTATCTCCTAATCAGTAGAATGAAGGGATCAGACCAAACACTTCTCCAGTGCTTTCTAGCTCTATAAATCCTGTGATACGTAACAAGATCATCTACTTCTGTCCCTTTCTACTTCCGTGGCCACTACCCTTGTACAGGCTCTTCTCATAGTTTCTCAGTGGTTTATCACAAAAAGTCTCTTAATTAGATTCCCAGCTTCCCACCTCTTCCCTTTCCAATCTAATTAGATCTAATCCAATTCAGAGAGCTGCCAATAATCTTCCCAAAGCACATCTGACCATATCATTCCTCTGCTATAGAACCATCAGTGGTTCCCTACTGCCCCTAGAATAGAATTCAAACTCCTGAGTGTGACATTTAAAGATTTTCACAATCTGGGGCCAATCTGCTTCTCCAGGCCTATTACATACTACCCCTCTTAATGTTTCAGCCAAACTGGCCTGCTGGCTTTTCCCCAAAGTGGGCACTGTAGCTGCAGGCCCTGTGCCTTTCAATAGACTGTTCCCCACACCTGGAATGCATTCTCTTTTGGCTGCTGCCTCAAAGCATCCCCAGCTTCCTTTATGGCTCAGGGCCACCTCCTCCAGGAAGCCTTTCCAGATCAATCAAAAAGACCCCCTTGGTCCTTTGAGTTCTCTCCCTCCTCCTCTAATTACTCTATACTTGTCTTTTATACGTGTATTCTTCTAACTTCCTAGTAGAATGTAACCTCCTTGAAGACAAAGACAACTGTGTTGCTTTTTTGTTTGTTTATTTTTGTTTTTGAACTTTGTCTTTGCAGTTCCAGAGCCTAGCACATTGCCTGGGACATTCATTAATAAAATACCTGCCTGTGGGAGCTCTGCTGGAGTTCTGAGTTGAGAAAATGTATCTCCCTCCTTTCTTTGCAAAGGTGGGGGACTATGGGTACAAAACAGCACATATAGGGTGTACCAAAAGTCCTGATCATTTACCCCTCACTGCCTGTGACATCAGAATTCCTAATATAATTTTAGGTTGCATCAAGAGAAACATAGTGCCTGGATGGATAAGGTTAGTTGCACTGTGCACTGCCCCAATCTGATCGCATCTGGAACATTACGTTCAGTTCTTTGCACCATATTTTAGGAAGGATATTGATAAGTCTTATAAACTCATCAGTAACTCAGGGAAGTACTAGGTAGATACTGCGGATCCCTGGAAGTTTTGAGTAGCTTAAGATCACTCAGCTGATAAGTCTCAGGGTCAGGATTTGAATCCAGGACTTCTTGACCCTAAGTCCAGCCATCTGTCCATTAGGCCATGCCACTTCTGGTGTTAGAGTCCAGGGTGGTGTCCAGAGGAGGCTGATCAGGATGATGAGAGACTATGCCACATTAGGACAGGTTGAAAGAGCTTGGTTTATTTAACCTGGAATAGAGAAGAGTGTGTGGTGGTCAGGAAGTCCCACATCTGCCACTTTATTCTCCTTATGCCCTTGGGCAAGTCATTGCCTATAAAACCAAGGGATTGGAATACATGACTCTAAGGTTCCTTCTAGCTCTAAATTCTAGGCTCTTATGCTCCCTGAGTCAGGGATGTGGGAGGGAAGAAAGAGGAAGAGGAAAAAAGGAAAGGGAGGGCAGATAGGTGGCACAGTGGATAGAGCACTGGGCCTGGATTCAGGAGGACCTGAGTTCAAATCCGGCCTCAGACACATAACAATCACTAGCTGTATGACCCTGGGCAAATCACTTAACCCCAGTTGCCTCTCCAAAAAAAAAAAAAAAAAAGGAAAGGGGAAGACAGATGAGGAGGAAGAGGACATAAAGGAACAAGAGAAGGAAGGGCAGCTATTCCTGTGGGTTCCCTGGTGCTCAAGTTTGGGTTCTGAGGTTAATGAAAAGGGAGAAGATGAACCCAGCGTGGAAGGACTGTCTCTGTCATCCATCACTTGGAACTCTTTCATTTGAATTCACCAGCACTAGAGCAGTTGGGTCCCAGGTTCTCTAACCCCCAAGGAAAGTGATTTCTTTCCCTCACTACCTCAAGGACAAAGGACTCCATAGTCTTTTCTGCTTCTGAATTATATCCCCTCTGCCTCAGCTCCCCTCTCTCCACTCTGCCACTCACATCTCCTCCCATAGAACCAGTCCACTACCTCCAGGAAACCCCATTTGTTGACCATCAGATCCCTCAGCTTAGCTCTACAGAGATTCCTTCCATGTTTTCAGTATCCCCAATGCACCAAACCAGTGTGACCTTATTCAACTTGCATTCTCTGGGGAAGCCCATTGTTTGGGGCCTTAATGGAAGTAGTCTGTGAGCCTTGTCTGGCATTGATTTCTCCATCTTCTCCTCTGGGGGTTTCTGGAGTTCCCATCTCCCACTCTGGGGTGGGCCTACTCTGGCATGCCCAACCTGACTAGAATCTCTAGAATCCCTCTGGGGATCTCTAGAAGGCACAGGGGGAGGATAGCTTCCATGGAAGGCCTCTGCCCAGATTACACTTGTTTAGTAGTCTTCACATTTCAAAGAGAGGTAATTTCATCAGTGTGGTGGCCCCCCTCCATGAATACAGAATGTCTCCTTTCCTATTGACTTTAGGATATGGTCTTATAGACTGTTTATGGTGGGAAAATTCATCTTTCTGTGGGCTACCTGGAGGAGAAAGTGCCTTTGCATGGACCCCCCTCACTCAAATCCAATTCACTTGCAAGTCATGGCATCAACTCCCTGATGTCATGGTCCTCTTTGAGAAGAAAGGACAAACCACAGTGAGCCTTTTCAAACTTCTGCAGGCTAGTCCTCAGAGCAAAGCCACATTGTCACATGCAGGTAAGGAAAGCCCATCAAACCTGGTAGGGCCTGCCAGAGCTTGGGCCCTGATGGCATGGCTTTTGAGAACCCAGAATTAATTTCATGCCATGAAGAAGCATCAGCTAGGATGTCAGGGGGAGGGAGTATGGCACAGTGCTAAGAACACCAAGAACACTTCTGCCATCAGAAGACCTGGGTTCAAATCTTACCTCTGATGCTTAAAACCTGTGAGACTTTGGGCAAGTCACTGTGACTCAGTTTATGAGGAGGTGGGCCTAGATGTCCTCTGAGGTCCCTTCCTATCTCTAAGTCTATCTCTGTTGTTTTAAATGTTCTCTGTGTGTGTTCCGGCTCTGTGTCTCCCTTTGTACCAGAGGCTTCATATAGACAGGGCTACCTTTCCCCATTAGACTGTGTGGTCCTTGACGGCAGAGGCTCTGACAGTCTCCTTTCTCTTTCTGCCTCATAGAACCCAGTTAGGGTTGGGTTGCAGCTAAGAACAGGGATCAGAAGGAGGAAAAAATTCTTAGAAAAAACCTAAAGCTCAGTCTCATCTTAAGGGAAATTTACGCAAGTAGAAAGGTGAATGGGGAAGGGTGACTGCCTGCCTGAGGGCAGACACTGAGCTGAGGAGGTAAGAAATGCCTTGTCTCCAGCCACCTTCCTTTCTCTGCCCCTTCTTTTCCCTTCCCCTGCCACCTACCTCCCAAGAGGGCGAGCTTGGCTAGCCAGTAGCTTCTACAATCTCAGACCCAAACTTAAATGCTGTATGAGCCCTTAGAGGGTCTCCCTGTCCAATCTCCCCACTTTACAGATGGGAAAACTGAGGCTCTAAAGCATTCAATCATCATCACAACCCCATCTGGATGTTCAGATGCACTTATTCATAGGGTCATAGAATCTGAGCTGGAAGGGACCTCAGAGTATGGCTAGTGAGATCACCGGATTTGGAATCAGAATTTGGGAGTTGGGTCCCCACTGCTGTCACTGTTTGTGTGACCATGGGCAAGTGACATGATCTTTTTGGTCCTCAGTTTCTTCATCGGTAAAATGATGGGGTTGAACTAGATGACGATCCAGTTCCAAAGGGTGGCTCAGTGGAGAGAGTGCTGGGCCTGGAGTCAGGAAGACCTGAGTTCAAATTCAGCCTCGGACACTTAGTAGCTGTGTGACTCCAGGCAAGTCACTTAACTTGTTTGCCTCAGTTTCCTTATCTGTCAAATGAACTGGAGAAGGAAATGACAAACCACTTTAGTATCTTCACCAAAAAAAACCCCAAATGAGGTCACGAAGAGTTGGACACAACTGGAAAACAACTGAACAAAAATCTATCTCTAAATCTATTATTCTTTCATGCAACCCATAACTGTACAGGAATATTCTCTACAATATCCCTGAGAAGTAGTTATCTAGCTTCTACTTAAACACCTCCTTGATGTTCAGTTATTTCAGTCATGTCTGACTCTTTGTGACCCCCATTTGGGGTTTTCTTGGCAAAGATACTGGACTGGTTTGCCATCCCCTTCTCCAGCTCATTTTACAGATGAGAAAAGTGAGGCAAATGTGGCTAAGTGACTTGCCCAGGGTCACACAGCAAGTGTGTGTCTGAGGCTGGATTTGAACTCAAGAAGATGAGTCTTCCTGACTCTAGGCCCAAAGCTCTCTTCACTTCACTTGAAATGCCTCCAGTGACTAGCAATTCACTTCTTTCCCAGTTCCCAATAATTGATCCTGTGGATATTCCTTGACTCAGGGTCTCAGTTTCTCCAGAGACCTAAGGGATTGTCCCCTGCCAGGGAGCCTCCTTAGACATCATTCATTCATTCAGTCAGTCAGTCAGTCATCAGTCCTGGCATTCCCCATCGCAAGCCTGGGCTTCAGCATCCCTATCATTCAGCAGGCTACTTTAAAGAAATATTATTAAATAAATTCAAGGTCCAAAATTCTTTGAGCTTTCCCCCAACATTTCAAACACCTTGTTCATTATATTCTAACTTATAAATGTACATTCCTTTTTATTGAGATGAGTCATAAATAAACATGACTGATAACCATTTTCTCAGGCGGTTTTGGGGTCAGAACTCAGGTAAAGAACTGGTCGAGGAGGCAGAGCTCCTAGTCAAGGCCAGGAACAAGGAGACCTGCTTTTTAATCTTAGCTCTGTTCCCAACTCTCTAATGAGACTTTGAGCAGGTTCCTTTCCCTTTCTGGCAGAAGCCTCCCTATCTGTCCACTGGGGAGTTTGAGTTAGATGGTGTCTAAGGGCCTTCCCAGTTCTGACCATCTATCATTCTAGGCAGGGCTACCACAGCTGATTCATCTCTTTACTGTGGAGGTGATGGAAGGGACAACCTATACTCAAATCCTGGATAATCTGAAAGTACGGCCCACCACCACCCATAAACCACCCAGCAGGGAAGTATGGTGGTGCAAGGAGCCTTCCTAAGAAGCAGTTGGAGGATGAAAGGGAGGAGGAGGAAAAGCAAGGCCTGGAGAGCCCCCAGAGGGGATCGATCACCCCCTCAGATCATAGCTGAGCACAGGCTGGCCCCAGGGTGAGGGTCACAGAGTGGGGAGGAGGCGGGGGTCGGGGATGGCAGGGGATAAGCATTCAGCCTCTGTCTTGAGGTCGCGGTGGCAGCCCCTGCTGCAGGCCTCGGATGAGCTCCTTCCGGTTGTCCAGGATCGTGTCAAAGCTCTCCTGCAGCCGGGCCTGCTGGCCAGCCAGACGGCATTGGAGACCTCGGATCCACTGCAGCAAAGCCAGGCGACGGTACATGACCAAGTGGACGTGGTGTTTTTCCTTCTCTTGCTCCTTGTAGCGCTCCTGAGCCAGCAGCTGCTGCATTGCCTGGGTCACGGTGGGGAGGAAGGTATCGCGGGCTGGGCCAGACTCTGGGGGGCCGGGGCAGGGGCTGGGGGTGTCCCAGGAGGGACCGGGGCTGCTCTCCGGACTTTCTACACTCAGGGAGCTGCTGGCATAGCCGACATCTTCTAAGGGGGAGCCAGCAGCAGCTGCAGCCCCCGCCCCATCGCCCTTCTCTGGCTCGGGCCCTGTAGCTGTGGGAAGTTCAGCCCCCTCTGGTGGGCTGCGCATCTCCCCTACTGAAGGGAGGAAGAAGCCATCAGACTGGGGGCCTGGGAGCCCATGGGCAGAGGGCTGCCTCTTGACCAGAACAGCCTGGTTGTCAGAGCGGACGGAAGGCAGGTTCTGCGTGAGGGTCAGCTCCCCCCCCACCCCTGGCTCCACCAAGTCCTCGGCTCCAGTTTTCATTGGCATCATAGGTGCTAGCCACAAAGTTGGAGTTACTGTCTGGTTCATAGTCATGTTGAGACACAGAGGCAGGCAGGCCCCCCGGGAACGAGGGTTCAGGAGGCCCAGGCTGCACTGCAAACATCCTGACTGCTGGAGAGGAAAAGGAAAGAGAAAACATTTTATCTTTTGTATTTATAGTGCTGAACATTATTAATTTTTATTAATTAATATATAAGTATATAACATAATAAATAATTATTAATAGTAGATGTTTACTTAGTGTTTGTTGAATTTAATGGGTCCTAACAAGAGTGAGATAGGCTGACGGAGGGGGGGGGAAGGGAGGGGACGGGGGGACGGACGGGACTAAGTAAGGATGCTATAAAGTGAAGAGGAGAAGACATGAAGTTTCCCAATGTGATCTCCCATCTCAGTGCCTTTGCACAAGCAGTCTCCCATGCCTCCCATGCAATCTCTCTTCACCACTTCTCAAAGCTCAGCTGAAACACCACCTGCTACATAAACCTATCCTGTTCCCTGTGGCTACTAATGCCCCTCCCACCTCTACCTCTTTCATTAGACAACGAGCTCTTTGAGAGCAGACATGACCTTTTACCTTTCTTTGAATCCCTAGGCTTAGCAGAGTGCCTGGTACACTGCAGGTGTTTAATAAATGCTTATTGACTTAAATTGCCTTGTGTATAAATTAGTCAACAAGCATTTATTAAATGCCTTTTATGGGCCTGGCACTGTGCTAAGTGATGGGGAATCAAATACAAATAAAACCAAAGACAGCACCTGCCCTCAAAGAGCTTAGAAATCTAATGGGAGAAGTCAACACAAAAAAGAAAGCTGGAAAAGAGTGAGGTGTCCCTAGGGATCTCAGTATGCCCTTCACAAGGGAAAGGAGCCATAAAACGTCAGAGAATAACAAAAACCAAAAACCCTACAGACTTAGGGGTAGAGGGAACGGGAGAGATCACCTTACCCACCATCAAGCCAAACTCCTAGATGAAAAGCTCTTTAGCATTGTTGCCTCCTCTTCCTCTCACAACCCCTTGCAATCTAGCTTTTGACCTCATAATACAACTGGAACTGCCTTCTCCAAGGTTAGGAATGATCTCTTAGTTGCTAAGCCCAATGGCCTCTTCGCAGTCCTCATCCTTCTTGACCTCTCTCCAGCATTTGATATCAACCACCCTTCTTCCCCAGGATACTCTCTCCTGCCTGGATTATTATTATTATTGTTATTATTAGAGGTAATTGGGGTTAAGTGACTTGCCCATGGTCACACAGCTAGTGTCTGAGGCCGGATTTGAACTCAGGTCTTCCTGACTCCAGGGCTGGTGCTCTATCCACTGGGTCACCTAGCTGCCCCTCCCATCTAGATTATTGTGATACTGCTCTTCTCTTCTGGCACCCCTTCTGTCTGGCTGCTCCTCCTCAGACTCCTCTGCTGGATCATCATGTGTCTAGTCTCCATTCTCACCATTTGTAGGGGTGCCCAAGGATTTTGTTCTGAGTCCTTTTCTCTCTCTTTAATTTCTCAAAGTGATGCCAACTTCCATAGACTCATCATCTCTATGTAAATGACTTTCAGATTGAAATCTCCAGTCCTGGTCTCTCTCCTGAGCTCTAATCCCATATTACTAATTGCCCATTGGACATTTCCAAATGGATGTGCTGCAAGCATCTCATTTCAAAAGTAAACAGCTAGCTAAAAAGGTGGTGACTGAGAACTGAATTTGGATCCCTGGATACAGAGGCAATTCACCAACCAACTTAGACTTTAAACAGAAAAGTATGGAAGATGAAAGCAAGACCAGGTAGCAGAAGATGAATATAACAGCACAGCATGGTCCTGTAAAAATAGCATCATAAATGCTGAAGCTCAAAATGAGCTAAGGCTGGTAACGGGAGCTAAGTACACACACACACAAAAGCTTTCTTTCTCCCTTTCTTCCTTGCTTTCTTCCCTCCTTTTTTTTTTTTAAAAAAAAACTATATTCAGAGACAAAGGAAGATCAAAGAAGGGATAGGACCTTTTCTTGAGGTAGATGGGATGATAATAATGGACAACAGAGATAAGACAGGGCTAATCCCTTCCCATTTTACTTCCATTTCTCTGTCAAGGAGAATGACTTTTCCAGTGGAAAGGACAGAACAGACAGGGTGAGGAGGGAGCTGATAGCCAAGAGAAGTAAAGAGGTGATAAATTATTCTTGATGGATTCAAGAAACCTGGACCAGATTAACTACAGCCTCTGGTCCCGAAAGAACCAATAGATGTGATTCCTGAGCTACTGTAGGTAATACCTGAAAGACTGTAGGAAAGGAGGATGGTACCTCAAGACTAGCGAAGGGCAAATGTTCAATTTTCCCATAGAAGTCAGTGACCTTAACTTCAGTTCTGGAGATCATTAAGTGGGACTATTTTAGGAGGTGGTGAAGGAACAGAAAGAAAAAGAATGAATACTTGCAAAGAGATAGCCAGAGTGCTTTCATCAAGAATTGGTCCTACTAGTGCCATCTTATTTCCTTTTTTGATAGAGCAACTAAGCTGTTAGATAAGGCAACATGCTAAACTTAGAGTTAACCCAGATTCTAGCAAAACATTTTATAAGGTATAATAGTTAGAATGATAATAGCATTTATATAGAATTTTAATATTTGCAAAGTGCTTTAGGCATATTATTTCATTTGATCCTCACAAAAATCCTGGGAGGTAGGTGCTATTATTATCCCCATTTTACAGATGAGGAAACTGAGGCAAACAGGATTAAGTGACTTGGCCAGGGTCAGACAGCTAGTTAAGTACTGGAGACTAGATCTGAACTTGTGTCTTCCTGACTCCACGCCCTGTACTCAACCCATTAACACACCTAGATGCCTCAAACTGTGTCTCTCCCTGTGCTATGTATTATAGAGTCATACATTAGAGCTGGAGAGGACCTTATTGGCCACTAAGTCCACTTCTCTCATTTTAAAGAAAAGTAGAATGAGGGTCATAGAGGTTATCTGACTTGCTCAGGGTCACACAGCTAGTAAGCCTCTAAGGTGAGAATCAAAGCCAAGTCTTCCTTGGTGCAAGTCTGGCACTTTATATAGGAAGATATACTGCCTCAATTATCAATGATTTGTATAAAACTACCAATGGCATGCATACTCATAGAATTTACAGATGGCACAAAGCTGGGAGGAATAGCTCACACCATGGATGACAGTGATGCTATGATAATAATAATAATCCAGCTAGGTGGTGCAGTGGATAGAATGCCAGGCCTGGAGTCAAGAAGACTCCTCTTCCTGAATTCAAATCTGGCCTCAGACGCTTACTAGCTGTATAACCCCGGGCAGATCATTTAACCTCATTTGCCTCAGTTTCCTCATCTGTAAAGTGAGCTGGAAAAGGAAATGGTAAGCCACTCCAGTATCTTTACCAAGAAAATCCCAAATGGGGTCACAAAGAGTCAGACATGACTGAAAAATGACTGAACAACAACAACAAATAATAATAATAATAACAACTAGAATTTATATAGTGCTTTATGGTTTACAAAGTACTTTACATATATTATCTCTGTTGATTTCCCCCAACAACCCTGAGGTAGTTACTATTATTATCTCTGTTTTACAAATGGGGAAACTAGAAGAGGTTAAGTGACTTGCCCAAGGTTACACAGCTAAGTGTCTGAGTAAGCACTCTATTCACCAACAGGAAAGAACAGTGGGCTGGATCTAACAATGTGAAATTCCAAAGGGATAAAGAAAGTCTTACACTTGGGTTAAAAAGTCAGCTTTACAAGTACAAGATAGGGGAGGCATGGTTAGACAACAGTCTGAACAAAGACAGTGCAATGTTAATGGATGACAAACTCAATACTCAAACTCAACAAGAATTAGCAATGTGATGCAGCATCTAAGAAAACTAATATCAACCTTGGGGTGCATTATTAAAAGAGGCATAGCTTCTATGAGGTGTACCCTGCCCTAGCCAGACCACTCCTAGAGTATTGTGTTCCGTTCTAGGTGCCGATATTGAAAATAAAGGGACATTTCTAAGCTAAAGAACATCCAGATGAGAGCACCAAACATGACGAAGGGTCTTGAGTCCGAGTCCAAAGAGTTTAGGTTAAGGAAGTTGGGATGTTTAGTTCGGAGAAGACTCAGTGGGGACATGATAGCTGCTGCAAGTATTTGAAGATCAGGTGAAAGAAAGGTTGGATTTCCTCTGTTTGGCCCCAGAGGTTGCAACTAGAACCAATGGGTAGAAGTGGCAAAGAATCCATGTTAATTTTGGTATCAGGAAAAACTTCCTAATAATAATGGAGCTGGTGGTGGCAAAGAACTGGAAATTGAGGTGATGCCCATCAGTTGGGAGTGGCTAAACAAGCTGTGGCATATGATTGTAATGGAATGTTATTGTGATATAAGAAATGACAAGCTGGATGATTTCAGAAAAACCTGGAAAGACTTACATGAACTGATGCATAGTGAAGTGAATAGAAGCAGGAGAACATTGTACACAGTAACAGCAATATTGTTTGATGGAGAACTGTGAATGACTTAGCTATTCTCAGCAATACAATAATCCAAGACAAAGGACTAATGATGAAACATGTTATCTGCCTCCAGAGAAAGAACTGATATTGTTTGAATACAGACTAAGCCATGCTGTTTTTCACTTTCTTCTTTTTTCTTTTATTCAAGTCTTCTTGTACAAAATGACTAATATGGAAATGTTTTACATAATTGCATATGTATAACTTATATCTACTTACCGTCTCAGGGAGGGGGAAGGGGAGAGAGGAAGGGATAGAATTTGGAACTAAAAATGTTAAAAAAAAAAAGTTTAAAATTATTTTAACATGTAATTGGGGGAAATATATATATGTATTTTAAAAAGAAATGATGAGTTGGTTGATTTTAGAAAAACATGGAAAGACTTATATGAAATAATGAAGTGAGCAGAACCAAGAGAAGGTTGTATACAATAACAACAATATTGTTTGAAGAATAACTGTGAACAACCAACTTACTCTGAGTACTATAAATACTCAGATTAACCATTAAAGGATCTATGAAGGAAGATGCTATCCACCTCCAGAGAAAGAACTGATAAACAGAGGTAATCATAGTACAGAAATCTGTGTCAAACGGTGGCATTCTCTAGTGCAGGGTGGGGAGGGAGGGAGGGAGACAATTTAGAACTTAATTTTTTTTTTTTTGCTTTTTGGTGAGGCAATAGGGGTTAAATGACTTGCTCAGGGTCACACACTAGTAAGCGTCAAGTGTCTGAGGCTGGATTTTAACTCAGGTCCTCATGACTCTGAGGCCTGAGCTCTATCCACTTCAGCACCTAGCTGCCCCTAATTTGGAACTTCAAATGTAACGAGAGAGAGAGAGAGAGAGAGAGAGAGAGAGAGAGAGAGACAGAGACAGAGACAGAGACAGAGAGACAGAGAAGAAGGAGGAGGAGGAGGAGGAGAGGGAGGGAGGGAGGGAGAGAGGAAGGAAGGAAGGAAGGAAGGAAGGAAGGAAGGAAGGAAAGAAAGAAAGAAAGAAAGAAAGAAAGAAAGAAAGAAAGAAAGAAAGAAAGAAAGAAAGAAAGAAAGAAAGAAAGAAAGAAAGAAAGAAAAGATGGAGCTGTCCAGAAGCGGAAATGGTTGCCTGCCTGAAGGAGTGGTAGGTTTTCTCTCCCTAAAGGTCTTCAAGCACTTCCCAGAGGACCATTTGGGGGGTGGGGTGGCCTTTTGTATATGGGTTAGACTATCTGGCCACAGGTGTTCCCTTCCAACCCTGAGATTTTGTGATCCTATGATTCTATGTCCACAGCTGCCAAAATGATATTCCTATAGTACAGGACTGCCCAAGTCACTCCACTGCTCAAGAAGCTGCAGTATGTCCCATCTTCCTGTAAGATAAAATACAAACTCCTCTGTTAGGCATTCCAAGTTCTTCACAGTATGGCTCCAAACTATCTTTCCAGACCTATTGCACATTCTTCTTCCTTACCCTAGGTTCCAGCCAAAGTAGAGAATACTTGCTTTTCCCCAAACACATTTCCTCTTCTGCCCCCATATCTTTGCACAGTCTGCCTCTCAGGCCTGGAACATTCTTCCTCACTGCAGCTTCTTTAAATTCCCAGCTCCCTTCAAGGCTCAATTCAAGAGCTACCCTGTTTAGAAGGCATTTCTGTATTCCCCCAGTTCCTATTCCTCTGCCAACACTGTGTACTTTAAAAAAATTTTTCTATATTTACTTCTTGGTATACATATTTTGTATTCTGTATATTGTTTTCTTATCAGTACACACACACATACACACAAAATCTTTATTTATTGGTGTGTGGTTTTGGCAGATATCCTATTTCTACTTATTGGTGTGCATGTGTCCTTTTTCTCTGCTCCCACCTCCTACCCTCAAAGCCTTTGAGGGCAGAACTTATCTCATTTTTGTATTTGTATTTCCAAGGCTTAGCACAGTGCCTAGCACATAATATGTGCTTAATAAATACTTGTTAGTTGATTGATTGATTGATTACTAGATAGATTGGGACACTGAGGCATTGAGTAGAAAGGCCTTGAATAGCTGAGTGCCTCCTCCTGGCTTCCACACTAGGAGGTGCTTTAGATCTCTGCCTTCTGTTGCTATGGTGCCCATTATACCTAGCTCTGTCTATCCTCTCTCTCCTCTTACTCTCTGCCTGATCAGTCATTACCCTCCCTGTGAATAGCTTCCATGGGCAGGGAATAGAACAAATGCATTTGTCCAAGTTTAGGTTTGAAAGAGAAGGCACCATCATCGACTATATCCATTTTGTGTATTGGCAAACCAGGGCTTACAGAAAATAAGAAATTATCCTGCCAGGCTGCCCAGCAAGCCAGGGACAGTGATTAGAGGACCACAGGGGTAGGTAGGGATGAAGGAAGGGGAATGGCCCCAACAAGGTGTAGGGAGGGAGGATGGGATAAGATTTTGTTTATGGAGCTGTCTTTTAAAACAGTCTTCAAATCACCAAATATGGTGGCTATGAGGTAAATGTATGTACTGTGTGCATTTGGGGCTGTGTATACACATATGTACATGTGTATATGTGTGGGCTGTTTGCTCATGTATGCAGGTTGTGTACATGTATGTGTTGTGTGGTTTATATGTATACATACATGTTTTTCTGTATGTAGTGTGCCTGGGTTGTGTAGTTGTATGCCCATGTATGTATAATGTAAGGAATATGTAATATGTACATATGTGGTACCTGCGTGCATGTGCAATTGATAAGAGACATGGAAGTTAGTGTTGATCAGTCATCTGGTATCCACGAAGGAAAAAAAAACAAGCTGGCAGGACTGGCAATGCCTTAGGCCCTGCCACCAGAGGGTCTCTGGCACACAGGCCCACTACCTCCAAGACCTTGCACAGAAGGCCAGGCCCAGACCTGGAGGAGGATCCTGAGGCTGGTAGGGAGAGAAGAGGAGTGTGAGGAGAGGAGTGCTCTAGGGTCAATGAGCGCCCCCACGTACACCCCATCCTTGTGGATTACAGGCAAAGCCCGAGCATCCTTATCCTTATCCTCATCCTCCCGTTTCCCCTCTTCTTCCCCACTGGGCGTCCCGCAAGCCCCGCCCCCACCTCCGTTCCTAGCCACTCTCTGGTGGGGGTGGGGGATGCTGCAGGAGACGCTCCTCCTTCCTCCCCACCGTTATCCACCCCCCACCTCCACTCCCCACCCACCGCCCTGGGAGGCCAGAGACGTGTCTCACCCCAAGCATGGGTCACTGCGGTGTCCCCCTCCCCCCGCTACAGAGCCCCAGCCCCTGGAGTTCCCCCACCGAAAACAAAACAAAATGACCACCCCGCCCAGAGCCCGCACTCACAGCCCAGAGGTGCCCAGGCCCACCCGGCTCGGGCTCCGGCTCCGCTCCGGCTCCAGCGGCAGGAAAGCGTCACTGAGTCACCGGCCTGGCAAGGAGCGCGGAAAAGGGAGGGGCGGGGCCCTGGCTGCAGCGGAGGCTGCACACACACAGTCACACACACACACACACACACACACACACACACACACACACAGAGAAACACAGAGGCACGCACAGAGAGACACACATAGACACTCAGAGGCACAAGTTTGGGCACACAGGCACACACCAATTCAGGCACACTAAGACACATGCACACACATATACACAGTCCCACAGTATGAGTACACACATATGCGCGCGCGCGCGCACACACACACACACACACACACACACACACACCATACACTTGCTGGGAGAGGTAGGGGACATGGTGGGGGAGGCGAGATGCCCTCCCAGAAAGGAAAGGTTCTTGGAAGAAGGCTATAGACAGCAAAAAACCCTCTTTTTTGCAGCGCAGGAAGCGGTACACACACAGACACACGCGCGCACACACACACACACACATACACACACACACACACACACACAATTTGTGTGCTCCTATGTGTAGGCCCATGAATAAATTCTTCTCTGTGCTTTAAGTGCATGGTACTGAAAGCTTCTGTGCTGACTGGATGACCTCTAAGCACCCTTCTGCTTGTAGAAGTGTTATGACCTTTGCAGAGGAAACGACAGAATGACGTATGCTCACAATTCAGGCATATATGCTTCACATGTAAGTCTATGTATTCATTTGCAGATATGTCCAGGTACAAGCTTGCATGTGCAGGCATGTATGTACATGCACTCAATGTAAGTATGTACATGTACTTGTGTGGGTTCCCACCCTCTCTAATTCATTCTCTGTCCCATTTACCACAGAAGTTGTTGCAAACCTCTTCCCTCCTCATGTCCCATAACACCCCCTCCTCCCATCTTCTCAGCAAAGCTCCTTACCTCATACCTTACCGAAAAAATCGGGGCCATTGTTTAGAGCTCTCTTTTCTCTCTCTTTTCATCCCTTATTTCCCTATTCTCACCCCTACCATCTCCTTTACTCCATTCACTGAAGTGGCTGTCCTCATTGCCAAGGCTAACCCCTCTATATGTACCCTTAATTCCATCCCATCTCTCCCATTTTCTCCTGCACGTTGTCTCTACTATCATCCCTTTCTCTTTAATTGTTGATCTCTTCTCATCTCCTGGTTCCTTTCTTGTTTCCTACAAACATCCAAAGCCTCCCCCATCCTTAAGCAACAACAACCCTTAGTAGATCCAGCCATCCCTGCTAGCTATTGTCCTGTATCTTTAATCCCATACTACCTAAACTCTTTGAAAATAACATGTACATATGGTACCTCCAGTTCTCCTCTCATTCTTTTTATGTCAACTTTTCTTTTACTTCTTCTCAATTAGCAAACATTTTTCTCTCCCTTTTTGTCCCCCCCCCCGTTAAAAAAAAAAAAAGAAAAGAAAACCCTTGTAACAAATACAGAGTGAAGCAAAACAAATTCCTGCATTGGCTATGTCCAAAACCACATTTCTCATTCTGCATCTTGAGTCCATCACCTCCCAAGGTGGGTAGCATGATTCATCATAGGTCCTCTGGAATTGTAAGTGATCACTGAGTTTAACAGAGTTCTTAAGTCTTTCAAAGTTAATTGTTTTTTTTTTAACAATAAAGTTAATTGTCTTTACAATTTTTTAATTGTAGAAATTGTTCTCCTATTTCTGTGTCAGTTCATACAAATCTTTCCAGGTTTCTCTGAAACCTTTTGTTATTTCTTTAAAAAATAATATTTCATTACATCCAGACACCATAATTTGTTTTTCTATTACCTAAATGATGAGCACAAACTTAGTTTCCAATGCTTTGCCACTACAAAAACAGCTTCTGTAAATAAATACTTCTATACATATGAGTCCTTGTCCTCTTTCAGAAGCCTAACAGCAATGTAGTTGGGTCAAAGGCTATGCACAATTTGATGATGTTTTGGACATAATTCCATATTACTTTCCAGAACAACTCACTTTTTTCCTCTAAAGCCTCTGCAAACCTCATCATTCAATTGAAACCTATTTCTACAAAGTAACATCTTCTTCTCTTCTTCCTCTTCCTCCTTCTCCTCCTTTTTTTGGTGAGTCAATTTGAGTTAAATGACTTGCCCAGTGAATGCAAGTCCTCCTGACTTCAGGGCCCAGATACACTGAGCCACTTACCTGCCCCATAACCACTTCTTAATGACCAAATCTAATATCTTCTCATTATTCCTTCTTCTTAACCTATCTACATTTTACACTGGTAACCATCTTGTTCTCTTGGTTACTTTGTCTTCTCTGGGTTTTCACGATCTTCCTCTCCCCTGGTTTTCTTCCTACCAGTCTGATCTGTCCTCAGTCTTCTTGACTGGCATGTCATCTATATCACAGCCCCTTGACTATGGGTGAACCTCAAGGTTCTGTTTTAGGTCCTCTTCTTTATATTCTTTTGTTTGGTGATGTTATCAGTGCCCATAGGTTCAATGATCATGTCTATGTTCATAATTCCCAGATCAATATATCCAGCCCAAGTCTCTTTCTTGAATTTCACTCTTGTATCATCAACTGCCCATTGAACATTTAGAAATGGATGTTCTTGAGGTATCTCAGACTCAGCATGTGCAAAACTGAATTCGTATTTCCTCCCAAACTCTCTCCTCTACCAAATTTTTGGTAGAATTGTGAACTGATCCAACCATTTTGGAGAGAAATCTGGAATTATGCCCAAAGAGATAAAACTGTATATCCTTTGACCCATCAATAGCACTGTTAGGTCTGTTTCCAAAGATGATTAAGGGAAAAGGAAAAAGAATCTGTATGTTCTAAAATATTTGTAGCAGCTCTCTTTGTGGTGGCAAAGAACTGGAAATTGTGGGGATGCCCATCAATTGGGGAATGGCTGAACGAGTTGTGGTATATGATTGTGATGGAGTACTACTTTTCTATAAGAAATGATGAGTTTAATGATCTTAGAAAAACATGGATAGACTTGCGCAAAATAATGAAGAGCTAAATGAGCAGAACCAAGAGAATGTTGTATATAGTTACAGCAATATTGTTTTAAGAACAAGTTCGACTGAATAAGTCATTTTGACTATTATAAATACCCAAATTAACTACAAGGAACATATAAAGGAAAACCCTGTCTGCATCCGGAGAAAGAACTGATAAGTAGAAGTACATGTAGAATGTTTTTACAAATGTATACATATTTATGTCTAATGGTAGCCATATCTTGGGGGGGGGGAAGAGAAAAAAGAAATTTACATGATAACTTTATTACATATTTTAAAGGAACAGCAAGTTGTATATAATAGAGTCACAGTTTCATGTGCAATCATCTCTTTGTTGTTATACTTTGTTATGCAAATGCTTGTTTTATTCCATAAATTAAAAATAAAATAAATAAATAAAATTTTAAATGCCAAATCTTGCTGTTTCTCTTTTCCCATTGACTCCTCACTCCTAACAGAGCCTATCCTTATCACAAAGGCAGGGGGGGCAGCCGGATCATTATGGCACTGAGAGTTCTGGCATCTTATAATTTAATTTTCCTTTATATTATTGTGGTTATTGCATAAATGGTTCTGCTTCTATGTGCTCCTGCTTCAGTTTGTACAGATCTTTCTAAGTGTTTCTGAATTCTTCATATTCTTAATTTCTTATGGCATAACATTCCATTGTATTCATATGGCTCAATTTGTTCAGCTGTTTTTTAATTGAAGGACATACATTTTATTTTTAGTTCTTTGCTGCCACACACAAAAAAGTGCTACAAATATTTTGGTACATATAAACCCTTCCTTTCTATTTTTGACCTCCTTAGAATATAGACCTAGTAACAGTATTACCAGTTCATAGAGCACGTACACTTTTTTTTAAAAAAGCGTTTTCTGGTTCAATTCCTAATTGTTTTTCAGCACAGTGGGACCAGTTCACAGCTCCACAGGTAATTTAGTGTGCTTGTCTTCCTACGATACCTCCAACACATACTATTTTCATCTTTTGTATTTCTGTGCTAGTCTGATGAATATAAGATGGAAACCTCAGATTTATTTTAACTTGCATTTCCCTTATTGGTGATTTGGAACATTTTTCATATAGTTGTTGATAATTTGCATTTTGTTGGTTTTTTTTAAATAACAAACATTTATTTGTTTGTTTGTTTATCGAGGCAATTTGGCTTAGGTGACTTGTCCAGGGTCACACAGCTAGTAAGTGTCAAATGTCTGAAGCTGGATTTGAACTCAGGTCATCCTGACTCCAGGGTTGGTGCTCTATCTTCTGTGCCACCTAGCTGCCCCTATGACAAGTATTTATTAAGTGCCTACTATGTGTCAGGTACTTTGCTAAGCACTTTGCAAATAACTCATTTGATCTTCACAATGACTCTGCCAGGTAGGGGCTATTCTTATCCTCATTTAACAGATGAGGGAACTGATACAGACAGAGATTAAATGACTTGCATAGGTCACACAGACAGTAAGTGTCTGAGGCCAGATTTGAACTAAGGTCTTCCAGATTCTTTGTCTCTATATGCAGCTTTATAAATGCCTCTTTTGACAGCTGCCTACTCACTCAAAGTGAGAACCTGAAAAAGCCTTAGCTTGAAAGGGCTATGGTCTCCCATTGCATCCTGGGCCATCTCCAGTCCTCCTGATGAATATCTGGCCATTGAATCCAGATGGCTCTGGAGGAGAAAGTGACCTTGCCCAGCCTTCCCTCACTCAAATCAAAGTCAATTGCAAGTCATGTCATCATCTCCCTGATGTCATGGTCCTCTTCGAGAACGAAGGACAAACACAATTTATATACTTTGCCCACTTAATTATTGAGAGAATGGCTCTTATTCTTATATATTTATATCAATTCTTTTTATGTCTTGGATACAGACCTTTTTAAAATCATAGATATTATTTGATTTAAATATCTTACCCTATCATCAGTTTTTCTTCTTATTCTAGTTGCATTGATTTTGTTCAGTCTTTTTTTTTTATTATCTATTCTTTCTTTTATGATCACCTCTGTTTTTCATTTGGTTAAGAATTCTTACCCTAGCCATAATAGTACAAGGTATAGCCTTTCATTTTCCTCTAATTTTAAAGAAATGATTTGACCTTCTATATTTAGGTCACGTGCCTATTTGCACCTTACTGTGGGATATTGTATAAAATGTTGGTCTAACCCCTTATTTCTGCCACACTGCTTTCTAGTTTTCCTGTTGTTTCTTGTTTAATACAGTCCTTATGTAAGTCATTTGTGTCCTTGCCAACTGCCACATATTTCAGAGGAGGAAAGTAAGTCTCAGGAAGGTCACATGAAATCATAAATGGGAAAACTTTTTGTAACCTATATAATTCATTACAGATGTGTTATTATTTACTTACTTCAATAACAGTTTCTAGCACTATAAAATGAGGGATTCAGACCATACGATCTCTAACGTCTCTTCCAATTCTAAATCTGTGGGGCAGCTAGGTGGCGCAGTGGATACAGCACCAGCCCTGAAGTCAGGAGGACCTGAGTTCAGATCTGACCTCAGACCAAACACTTCACACTTACTAGCTGTGTGACTCTGGGCAAGTCACTTAACCCCAATTGCCTAAAAAAAGAAAAACAAAAACAAAAAACCAATTCTAAATCTGTGGTCTTCTGTATTGATTATGCTATGGCTCACTTTTCCAGAGCCAGGGAGGCTACATTTCCCCCTCAGGGTTTTAGTGTACAGTCTAAGGGGCTTGGAGTGGGAGAAGGTGGGGAGAAATCTCTTCCTTCTGTTGCCATTGGCTTAGGCCCTTCTATGTTGATATGTTTCTTCTCTCCCCACTGTTAGGTGCCAATAAGTAGTACCCCAGTTCCATTTAATCACTTAACATCACTCAGTTTTTACAAAGGGACATTAACTTCAAAGATATAACAAGAACAAAGTATGACTTTTCTCCCAACACCTCAAAAGGCCTACTCTAGGTTATCCCACCTCATTCTCTGGTGAGAGGTTCATTCATAGCATAGTTACTACAAAATATTCATCCCACCAAGTTAATGCCCCTGGTTCATGCACCCTGGTTTCCATCTCAGGCCAGGGTCCCACTGGTCTGGGTCCTGAATGTCATTCCTGAAGGCTGTTTTTTGTTCTTCTGGGTGCCAATGCTGTACTGTCTATAAACTGAGACCCTAGAATTCCAGGATACACTTGGAGGCTCCATACTTTCCTCAAAAATGGAAAAGAACAAAAGCAGATTCCAAGGAGCAAGGTTTTTTCTCTAGGCTACATGGCCCCACAAGGGAGAAGGCCTCAAGGCCCCCATTAAAAGCACTATCTCTCTCTGGGTGCCAGGAACAAAAGAGTCATTGAGATTTCTCCAAGAGACCTGGCCAAAGGTGACTGAGCCTTATTGAAGATATTTCCAGCTCCAGCTACATAACCAATTGAAAAAGGTACCTCCATACAACATAACTTGCAGACTGGAAACAATGTCTATATGTATGCTCCAGTCTTGCCCAGGCCCTTCCATCCCACATTATCATGACTGTTCCAGAAGCAGGATTCCCCAGTCTATTCACAGGGAGAGACCAGAAAGATGAGACGTCATCATAGGCACTCTGCATGTAAGCTGTTAAAGCTCATTGTTATTATGTGTATTTCCCCCGTTGATGTTTATTAGAATCTCTCCTGTAACTATAAAATAGAGAGTGACTGTGGTTTAAGAATTCATCATCCCAATTCCAGCCACAGTCTGCCACCAGCCCACCCACAAAGCCTTTTCTAGCTTATTATTTATTGTTATTATTTTTCTATGAGAGACAGGCTGCCATAGATCCTGGGAATTGGGAGTTCAAAGGGCGTGAATTAGGTGGGTACTCCCTCTCTCAGCCTCACCATTCTGTGATTTGGGGAATCTGAGATGATAAGAAATGTAAAAGGCCTAGGAGAGTTAAAGATTCAGGCTGAGGCCGGTTATCCCCAGTGGAGCCAGTGCTAGCTAGGGGTGAGTAGAGGGGACTGGTGGGTGCCTGAGGCTGGTGCTGAAGTTGTATTGATAACCTTCCCCTAGGGTAGGGCGGACCTGCCAAACTGTGTTTATCTGCCTTAGCCTGGCTGGGCTAACGGCCTGGGGGCAGATAAGGTTTAAAGCCCCACTCTGTGTGTGTGTGTGTGTGTGTGTGTGTGTGTGTGTGTGGGGGGGGGGTGTGTGTGTGTGTGTGTGTGTGTAGGATATTGCAGACCTGTGGTGAGAGACAGGAGCTGAGGGCTGGAAGGAAGAGGTAAGAATGAAGCTGAGGAGTATATATCAAGGGAGGAGGACCAGGGGCATTGCAGGGCAAGGGGTCAGGGTAGGGGGTTGGTGGGAAAAGAGTAAGGGGACTGAGTTCTAGGGGGAAGGGGACTGGAGGGAAAGGGAGAGGCCAGGGGCTCAGAGTTGGGTAGCATCAGGGCAAACAGAAACTCTGTAGGTGGGATTTCCCTCTGTTAGTTCCCACAGGGGCCAAAGAGCCCCTGGCCCCAGTAATAAGGGAAATGAGCTCTTTGAGGGCCAGGGGAAGTGATTTATTCTGGCCCAGTGGGTGCCCTTCATGGTCACTCACTAATTATTTTTTATTTGATAGGATGTATTGAAAAAAGAGGAATATAATTTAGGCTTGGAGTTAGCAGGGGCCCTTCAACCTGGGCTGGAACTCCATTTCTGATACCTAGTAACGATGTCACTTGCAACTCATTTCCCTTCTCTCAATTTCAGTTTTCTCCTTTGTTAGGTGGGGAAAATAGTAGTTTCTCTGCTTACCTCTCAGGATTGTTGGGAGACAAAGGGCTTTGTAAACCTGAAGGCTATTTAGAATTGGGAGCTATGAGGATGATGGAAATGATCATACACAGGAAAGCAGGGTGGTGGAAGAAGACTGAGTCAAACAAAACCAGCAAAAGACAATTGATTGTCTCTTTATTACGTAATGATATACCCTGTCAGGAGCTCAGCGGAGGAAAAGATCTCAGAGGTTAGGGAGGGAGGAAGAGAGGATTTTCAGGAAGGCTCCCTGGAGGAGGATAAAGGACTCCAGCTGGGCCTTGAAGGATGGGCAGGATTTGTGTCAGCTGAGCAGAAGGAGGGAGGGCAGGGAAGGCACAATAGGAGCCAAATCTAGAAAGTAAGGATGAGCCTGGCACCTTGCCTGGGTGGTAGAAAGGGGAGCATGGTTAGATGGAAGTCAAGTGAGGGTGGGGAAGAGAAAAGGTTGTAGAAGCAAGGCTGGTAAAGAGCCTTGAATGCCAGGTTGAGGAGTTTTACTGGTGTTTTGGGAGAAAAGAGAAAAGGGAATGGAGGGGGGAAGGAATGTCAGAGCAGTTGAATTCTCTCCACTTATACACATACTCAAACATACATAGGGATGATATCACAGAGAAGGGATGAGTCAGTGAATAAACATTTATTAAGTGCCTACTATGAGACAGGCACTGTGCTAGGCGCTTGGGATACAAAAAGAGGCAAAAGACAGTCCCTGCCCTCAAGGAGCTCACAATCTAATGGGGCACACAACAAGTAAATATGTACAAACAAACTATAGACAGGATAAATAAGAATTATTAAGAGAGGAAAGTCTCTAGAATTAAGTGAAATTGGGAAAGACTTCCTGTAAAAGATGGAATTTTAGTTGGAGCTTAAAGGAAGCCAGCAGGTAGAGACAAGGAGGGAAAGCAATCCAGGCATGGGGGAAGAACACTAGAGAGCATTCTCTGGAATGAATTCACTAGCTCTCACCTTGTCAAGTTAGAAGGTCTGGGTTCTAGTCAAGTCTCTGACATTAAGCCTCCAGCAACTCATTGTGTCTGAGTTTTCTCCTTTATAAAATGAAGGGTTTGGGTTAAAGAAATCAACCAATTAGTCAATGAGCTCTAATTAAGCACTACTATGTGCCAGATTAGGGCAGCTAGATGGTGCGGTAGATAGAGTACCAAGCCTGGAGTCAGGAAGACTCATCTTCCTGAGTTCAAATGCAGCCTCAGACATATAACACTTACTAGCTGTGTGACCTGGGCAAGTCACTTAACTCTGTTTGCCTTGGTTTCCTCATCTGTAAAATGAACTGGAGAAGGAAGTGGCAAACCATTCCAGTATCTTTGCCAAGAAAACCCCAAATGGGGTCATGGAGAGTCAGATAGCACTGAAAGGAACAATGACAACATGTGCCAGGTTCTGTGCTAAGCACCAGGGATACAAAGACAAGAATTCAATATTCCCTCCCTTTAAGGGCTTCACTGAGGGGTGGAAATAACATGTATATGTAAAAATAGGTACAAAATATATACCAAGTCAACAGAAGATAGTAAGAGGCAGGGGGGCAGTACCAATGGGGGGGAGGAAGGAACTAGAAAATACCTCAGGTCATACCTGGTCTGACTTCGAAGGGGGCCAGGGATTCTTTTTTTTTTTTTTTGGTTGAGCAATGGGAGTTAAGTGACTTGCCCAGGTCACACAGCTAGTAAGTGTTATATATCTGAGGCTGGATTTGAACTCAGATCCTCTTGAATCCAGGGCCGGTACTCCATCCACTGTGCCACCTAGCTGCCTGGAGCTAAGGATTCTAAGAGGTGGAGGTAAAGAGGGAGTACGTTCCAGGCATGAGCAATAATCCATTCGAAGGCACAGAGAAAGGAGATGGGAACAGTAATAGGAGAGTCAGTTTGGATAGAGAAGAGAATTCTTGGAGGGCAATAATGTTTTTTTAAAAAATCTAAAGAGGTGGAGCCAGGTTGTTAGGTCTTTAAATTCCAAGCAATAGAGAGGCACTGGAAGTTCTCGAGCAGAAGAGAGATGTTGTTAGATCTCTGCTTTTGGCATATCGTTGTGGCTCAGAAAGGAGAGAGACCTGAGGCAGGGAGACCAAATAGGAGGCAATTGTAATAATCTAGGTCAGAGGAGGTGGCAGCCTGAATTAGAGTTAGGGTGGTGACTGTATGAGGAGTGAAAAGCTTAAGGAGAGAAGACAGCTTAAGGAGGGCACCTTGCCAAGGGTCCTTCTGATAGATTATGAGTCTATAAACACATACATACTTTCAATCATACACCTTCACACGACTTTACATAATCACACTCACACATACATACTCACGGAAGTTCTTTAGAATAAAGCTAAACACAATTTTTGATAGGACTTGACATGGGAAGGCCATGTGGGCTCTAGGACTTGGCCCCGTCTCTCTTCCCCTCTCTCTATGCTGCCATTTCAGCCCATTTAAAGATTCTCTTTCCCCCTCCAGGTCTTGGGACCAATGGACACTATCTAAGTCTGCTTGGTTTCTATTGCAGAAATCCCACTTGCCCTTTGGGGACATAGTACCTCTCTCTCCAAACTTTATCCTTCTCCAGCAGTCTCTCATATACACTGCCCCCTCCCCCACTTCAAGTCCTCTAAACCAGGGGTGGGGAACCTGCAGCCTTTGAAGCCACATGTAGCCCTCTAGGGCCTCAAGTGCAGCCCTTTGACTGAATTCAAACTCCACAGAACAAATCCCCTTAATAAAAGGATTTGTTCTGTAAAACTTGGATTCAGTCAAAAGGCTACACCTGGGGATCTAGAAGGCCATATGTGACCTCAGAGGCTGCAGATTCCCCACCCCTGCTCTAAATCTGACTAGTTGATTCCTTAATGGCTTAATTTATCTTTAACCTATTTGGGGAAGAGATGTCAATGGGCTCCAACAGGGGTGGAATGGGAGGAGGGGAGAGGGGAGCTTTCCTCTGAAACCCACATTGCCACTGGGCCTCAGATAACTAATAGAAAATAGGAACCTGTGCTAACCTGCCCTCTTGCTGAGCCTGCAGTAGCCCTCCTCTACCTATTAATGCAAAATTACTTTCCCTAGCCTCCACTAGATTTAGGGGAAAGTGAATAGACTCTGGGATTTCCCTAGAGAAGTTTGTCATGGTCATGGTCTTTGTCATCATCATCATCAATACATAATATTTTTACCACAAACATTCATCATGAGGATGAAGGTGGAAAGGAAGGTTTGGTCCTCACAATAGTCTAAGCAGTGTAGATATTTTTTAATCTCTATTGAACCGATGAAGAAATTGAGTCTGAGAGGGGAAAAAGACTCAGTCACAGAATCTGGGAATTGGAAAGGACCCTAGAGGTCATATAGTCCAACCCCCTGCCTATTCTACAACATCCTCCAATGGATTGTTCTCTAACCCTCTTCTTAAAGATCTCTATTGAAAAGGAACTCACTGTCTTATAAGAAAGCCCTTTCAATTTTTGGACAGTTCCAATTGTGGCAGCTAGGTGACAACATAGTGGATAGAACGCCAAGCCTGGAGTCAGGAAGACTCATCTTCCTGAGTTCAAATCCGGCCTCAGACACTTACTAGCTATGTGACCCTGGGCAAGTCACTTAACCCTGTTTGCCTCAGTTTCCTCATCTGTAAAATGAGCTGGAAAAGGAAATGGCAAACCACTCCAGTATCTTTACCAAGAAAACCCCAAATGTGATCATGAAGAGTCAGACATGACTGAAACGATTGAATAACAACAACAATCACAATTGTTGGGTGCTTTTTCCTAAAACAGAGCCCAAGTTTGCCTCTCTTGGAGTCCTATCCATTGATCTTTGTTCTGTCTTCTGAAGACAAACAGGAAAAAAAATCTAATCTCTCTTCCATAAGGTAGGGATGATGCCCCTACTCCTAAATCTTCTCTCCTCTAAGCCAAATGTTCCCACTTCCTTTAATTGATGTCACCTCCTTATTTCCTGGTCATCCCCTTTTGGACATGCTCTAGCCTGTGCATGCCCATGCAAATTTTGTCCCCAGAAATGGACAAATATGGATTCCAGATATGATCTGACCAGGTCAGAGGGGAGATGATGATAGACAACAATTACCATAATAATAACTGATAACATTTACTTGATGTTTTAAAGTTTATAAAGCACTTTCTTCAAAACAGTCCTGGGAGGCAGAGAGTACAGTAGAATGAGGGATTGCTTCTTTCTGGTCACTATGCATCTATCGATACAATCTGAGATCCCAGTTTATCTTGTATGGACATAGCTGTTTGCATGTTGTTTCTCCCATTAGGCTGAGCTCCTTGAGGGAATGGGCTTTTTGCTTTTTCTTTATATTCCTAGCATTTAGCATTGTGCCTGGAACATAGTAGGTACCTAATAAATGCTTGCTGACATTACTTTTTTGACTGCCATTTTTTACTATTGACTCACATTGTGCTCTCTAAACCTCCGCCTCCTGGTACATTTTTTATATCATCTACTTCCTCAATTTAACAACCTATCCTATTCTTATGCAATTGATTTTTGAACACTAATATGGAGACATTTACTTTTTACCTTTGTCTGTGTTGCTTCATTTTTTTTTCAGATTTGACCCATCATAGCCTGCTAAGATTTTGATTCTACTGTCTGTCGTGAAATCTCTCTTCTAGTTTCCTGTCATATTAAAGCTGATAAGCCCAACATTGATACTCTCTCTATGTCTCTGATAAAAATGTTGAACAGAGCTATGTCAAGGGCAGAATTCTTTGGCTGACAGCATGGATCTCCTTCCAGATTGATATTAATCCATCATGCAACACATTTTAGAATCAGATATCCAATGGGCTTTGAATCCAGTGCTCTCTTTTGTCCAGAAGGATATTAGGAGACTTTTAAAAAATGTTTGGCAGAAATCAGATACACAATGAATATAGCATTCCTCTAATCTTCCATGTAGCTGGGAAGGAGCAAAAATGGGATTAGAACCTAGCTTCTGCCTCCTGGGCCCTTCCCACTAAAGGATGCTGTGTCAGAGAGTATTGAGGTCAGGGAAGGACTTTTCTTGAGGCTACCTGGGGGGTAAAGAGGACTTAGGGAGTATAGGATCATAGAATTTAGAGCTGAAAAGCGCTTAGAGAATGTGTGGTATAGAGGAATAAGCCCTGGTTTGGGACTCTGAGGTCCTGGGTTTGAATATGGGCTTTTTCACTTGTGTGGTTTTGCTTTTCTCTCTCCTTTCTCCCTTTCCCTTCTCACTAGAGTTTTGCTTTTGACCACCGCCTCTCCCAATATGCCCTCCCTTCTATCAGCCTATCTCCCTTCTATCTCCCTTTTCTTTTCCTTTTCACTTACTACTTCTTCCCTCCCTTACCTGTGTGATTTTGGACAAGGAACTTAACCTCTCTTGACCTAAGCTTCCTCGTCTGTAAAATGGGCAGTTGGACCACATGACCTCAAAAATCCTTTTGAGTTCTAAATCTATGATCTAATGATCTTTTGGGATCATATAGTCCAAGCCCTTTATTTACAGATGAAGAAACTGAAGGCCCAGGTTGGCAGAAGTGACTTGTCCAAGGTCATACAAATAGTGTCAGAGAGACTGAGGCCAGGCCCTCTGCATCCTAATCCAGCCTCTTCACCATCATTCCATGGAATAAAGGACCCCTTTACAAAGATTGAGTATGTGGAGGAGAGTAGTATCCATGACCAGAGGAGAGAGCCAGGGGCAGGCTCTGAGTTTGGGAGGGGAGGCTAAGTCCTTAGCAGGCCTTTACTGAGCAGGGCCCTCAGCTGGTGTTTGGTGGTCCCCGTGGGCAGCTCTCAGAGGGCCTGGAAAGGCGGGCTGGGCTTGGCCCCTGCCTGCCTCATATTCTCTTGTCCCCACAAGAGCAGACAATGAAAGCATGGCTTCAATGGACTTCTTAGAACCCAGACTAAACCTCATCAAATCCCATCCTGGCCTAAGCCAGGGCTGGCACAAAGGCTAGGGGCTGAGGAGGGCGGGGGGCCAGGAGGCCCTTTCTACACAGATAACAAGTTTTCACAAGACTGTTTATCCGCACAATTTGGATGGATGGACGTTTAGTGCTTCTAATCCCAATAAGCGTGAAACAGCTCTCCCTCCCAGGGAAGCAGGTGCATTGTCTTACCCTGCGGGCTGGGCAGCAGTCGCTTTGCCAATGGCATTCTCCGGCCTGCCTGGGGGGCTTGGCCTGGCAGGCTGGGCCAGCTGCTGTCTGAATGCCTGGGCCTTTCCCAAAGTCCCCCCAACCCACCACACACTGGTTTTGTCCCCTCCCCACTTAGCTCCTGCTCAAAGAGGCAGCAAAATGGTACAAGGGTTAAGGCCATTGAGCCAAATGCCCAACAAAAGGCAGGCAAAAGGGGGGCAGCCCCCCTAATCCATAGGTAGGGGGAGGGGTGATTAGCATCAGGTCTTTGGGGCCAGGGGGTGAAGGGAAAATTCTGTAAGAGAAGAGGCGGGGGCCCAGAGGGTCTTCTCTATGTGGGAGAGTGGATGCATAAGAGGGAATATGTACTACCTGTGTGTGTGTGAGAGAGAGAGAGAAAGTTCATGTGTGAGTGTCCAAATGTGTTTGTGGGCATATAGGGATATATATGGGGATGTATATGGATATGTGTATGTGTGCTTAAAGGTTGTGAATGTATCTGAAGGTATGAGGAATATGTCTCTGTGTGTGTGTGTGTATGTGTGTGTGTGTGTGTGTGTGTGTGTATGTGTCCAAGTATGTTTGCGGGGATATGGGGATGTATGTGGGTATGCGTATGTGTGTTAAAATGGTTGTGCTTGTGTCTGAAGGTGTAAGGAGACAGATAAGGACTCTCTTTTTACTCTTGCCTAAAGACTTCTACTCTGATGAAATGGGCTGGGCCTGGCTCTGGGATACCTTGACCATAGAGCAGTGTCCAGGGGAAGAAAGGGGGAACATGGGATGAATCCTGGGCTTGGGGTCAGGAGGAGCTGAGTTCAAATCCTCACTCTCCCACTTACTAATTATATGACCTTGGACAATCACTCCATCTTTCTCAGCTTCAGTTTCTTCATCTCTAAAATGAGAGAGCTGATCCACATCCAAAGAAAGAACTATGGAGTTTGAATGCAGATTGAAGCATACTATTTGCTATTTTTTTCTTGTTTTGTTTTGTTTCCTTTTTCTTGTGGTTCCTCCCACTGGTTCTAATTCTTCCTTACAACATTACTAAGGTGAAAATATGTTTAGTAGGAATGAATATGAAACATCTATATCAGATTGCATGCCATCTTGGGGAGGGAGGGGAGAAAAATTTAAAACTCAAAAGCTTATGGAAGTGATTGTTGATAATTCAGAATAAATTAATAAAATGAGAGCTGGATCACATAGCCTCTAAGATCCCTCTAGATCAGATCTATGATCCTATGATTCTAAAGATCCTATGATCTCTGATCCTCAGAAGTGGCATTGGGGAGGAGACTGAGACTGAGGGAAAAATGGGTATATTCAGGAACATTCAGGACAGGGTTTTTCCAGGCCTGCTAAGCCTTCCAAACTCTCCAATCCTTCTTCACTCTTCAATCTTTCTGTCCCCTTCAGTTCTTCCAGCCCCCTCCATTCCCTCCACTCCCCCCAGCCTTTCTGTTTACTCCAGTCCCTCCTGCACCTCTGTTCCCTGCACTCCTTTTGCACAGCTAGTCCTGGAGAGAGGGATCTTCCCGTGCCATCTTCTTGGGGCCAGGAATGCCACTGGCCTGACTCCCCTAGGCATACCCAGGTTGGTGGGAGACGTTCCCCAGGTGCTCTAAAACATGGCAGGTGGGTTGGACAACCTCTAAATCCTTTGGAGCTCCAAATCTATGATCCTATAGTCTCTGGGGATTATTAAGTTCAATCCTTTTGTTTACAGATGAGGAAACTGAGGCCCAGGTGGGGGAAGTGCTTTGTCTTCCCATATCTGCAACTTAGAGACCGATGCCCACATTCCTTGACATGGAATCTGTGGCTGGGGGCTTGAATCTCTGTGTGGAGGAATGATGGCCTGGCCTACCTGGCATGTTACACACACATACACTGTGACACATGAAGACACTCAAACTCTTACATGTCATTATGCAGATAATCATACAGTTAAAAGATGACATATGTTTAGCTGCACCTGCAATTATTTGAGTTCACATGTACATATACATATACATACACCAATACGTTCTCAAGGATGTACACATTCAGGAATGCACATGTTTATACGGTTGTATACATGAACACAATCACACTGAGTTACACATTTTCACAGTCTTATGCACTCGAATGCACATATATCCACACTTAAAAACGCATAATAACACTTAGGCTTATATATACAAAATTACAGACTCTGAGTCACATTCAAACAATGTTCACATACATAATTACACATGATTCATAGTCACACAGGATATATACACATACATGCTTAATACAAAGTAACACATTCTCATAGCTACCCTCAGGCAGATATACTCGTGTATAGTTACATAGACATGCCAATTTTGCCAAAAAATCACATGGGGAATTGTGGTCAAGTTAGGAGAGCTCCATGAAGTCCATCTTGCTCCTTTGTTGAATGGGACATAATAATAGTATTTCTATAGTGCTTTTATGTTTCCAAAGCACTTTACATATGTTATCCCAGTTGATCTTCACAACAACCCTGGGAGGTAGGTGCTATCATTATCCCCATTTTACAGATAAGGAAACTGAGATGGGTTAAATGACTTGTCCAGGGTCACACAGCTATCCTTTGCCCCATCTAGCTGTTTCCTAGTTCTTCTATTACACAGCTTCTGTTCTTGACCTCCTGGGTTGTTCTTAAGACTCTGAGATAGTCCTTTGCCATCTTCTCTGGGCTTCACTTAGCTCTCAGTTCTATAATAGAGGAAAGCCCCTAATTCAGAGACTTCAGAAGGCAGTGGGTATGTTGCATGATTGTGCAGGTATACAAGGATATGTGTGCTGTAGGGCTTAACTCCTGGGATGAGAAGAGTTTGGGGAGGCAAAAAGACCAGAAAGGCTACAGAATGGTCCAGAAACAACCCCCTACTCCTCTTGCCTAGGGACACTCAGATTTGATGGAGATGCAGGGAGAAACCACCATACTGTGACTCCTGGGGCTGGCACACAGCCCATCAGAAGCCATCTGGGAGCCCACCTGGCCCTGGCAGTCTGCCTACCCAGATTCCTCCAGAGGCAATGTCCCCTCCTCCCCACATATTTAGCTCCAGGGTCTCTCTGTCCCTGACCCAAGGTCATCCCATGCCCAGGAGCTCTGGCATTGACTCCTGGTCCCAGCAGAAGACCATGTCTATGTGGTTAATATATGTACCCATAATATATGGGTCCTGGGGCAATCAAAGAGACTGTAGGTGCCCCTTAGATTTGGCAGAGACATACCTCTAATACACCCCTCCTCCATTAGGAAATCTCCCTCCCCTAGTGATAAAATCTGAAGGATGGGGATGAGGAAAGTGGGGTTAGTTAATATTTTGTTTGCAAAGTTAGTGTTTGGGAGTAAAGAATTCCACTTACATTTTTGGTGGCCAAAAACAACCCCTCTGGATCCTGAAAATGAATTATATATTGGGAAGAGGGTAGGTTTGTCTCACTGGCAGACATGATAGGATCTCTTAAGGGCCTTTCCTGATTAGGGAGTCTCTGATTCATCTTCCTCTGGCTATCTCATTATGTGAAGTGGTGTTTTTAAAACTATATTTGTTTTTCAATGAATAAAATTCCATTTTTTCCTTTCTCTTGCTTCCTCTACCAGTGGGAAAAGAAAAAGAAAAACCTTGTAACAAACATATGTAATGAGGAGTTGGGACATATCCATACTATCTGAGTGTAGGCCAACATACAATACCCATGCATGTTCCAGTTCTTGTCTTCCCAGTCAGGCCCTTAGTGTCACCCCCATGAGTAATGCTATCTTATGTGATCTTAATATGCCCCAAATTCCAATTACATATGGATAGTTAACCAAAACAAACATCTGTATTGTCATATCCAAAAAATGTCTCATTCTGTTCCCTTCGCCCTTCACCTCTCATTCCAGGTATGAGTAACAAGCTTCATCATCAGCCACCTGGAATCATGATTGGTCATTGCATTAATTAGAGTTTTTAAGTCTTTAAAAATTATTGGTCTTTATAATGTTGTTATTTCTATGCTCAACAGTGCCTGGCACATGGTAGGTGCTTAACAAATGTTAATTGACAAATTTATTGACTTTATTGTATAAATTATTCTCCATTTCCCATTAGTTCTCCTCAGGTCTCACTGAAACCTTTTCTTCATTTATCACAGCATAATACAGTTATTCCTTCCACATCACTGGAGTTAAGGGCTTGCCCCGCCCCAATCTGGAAAAACCGAATAAAATTTTTTGACCCTCTTCTTCATAGAAGAAGTCTAAATTTTTCTTTTTCTTTTATGGAGTGTTTACAGTACCTTAATTTAAAATTTGGGTTAAGTATTTGGTCATAAGCTCTGTGTTGTCTGTTGGCTTTTGTGTGTTGTTGATGGCTTCCACAAAACTGCCCAAAAATTCACATTTAGACTCACAATATATTGAAACCATGATGGGGAAAGTTGTGATGTGGAAGGGATAACTGTAGTATCCCCTTTACATTCACGTACCAGAATTTGTTTAGCCATTCCCCAATTGATGGGCGCCCTCTTAATTTCCAGATCTTTGCTATTACAAAAAGAACTGTTATAACTTTTGTTTTGTCCATATGGGTACTTTTCTTCTTTCTTTGATCTCTTTGGTGTCATTAACTTTTTGGGCATAGTTCCAAATTGCTTTCCAGAATTGCTATACGAATTCACAGTTCTACCTATATTTTCCTGCAATCTTTCCAACATTTGTCATTTTCCTTTTTCATCGACTTTACTAACCTGATGGGTGTAAAGTGCAATCTCAGAGTTTCTTTAATTTGCATTTCTTAAATTATTTGTGATTTGGAGCATTTTTTCATCTGGCTATTAATAGCTTGGACTCTTTCCTTAGAAAACTATCTGTTTATATCCTTTAACAATTTAACAATAAGGGAATGGCTGATAAATTTGAATCAATTCTTTACATATATTGAAAATGGGACCCCTATGTAAAGTTTTTTCTTAAAATTGCTCTAGGAGGAGTCCCTGTCCCTAGGCTCTCTTCAGAGTATTCTCCTTCCCCAGGCTGGCTTAATTGGAACATTCCATTTCCCTTCACCTTCTCCAAGTTGACTAGCTCTCAAATTCATCAGCTCCTTTGGCTAAGAAAGCCCACTGGAGTCAGGGGGAGCTAGTGGACTGGGGCCAGAAAATTTCAAGGCCCAAGCGATTTGAGCCTGACCCCTTGAACAACCCAGAATCCTCCCTCCTTCACTCACCAGGTTATGTGCTAATGAAGTTATGTGAATTTTCATACTCCCCTTCTTTTGGAGGTTGTATAAGTGTATGTTTGTGAGAGATTATGCCTATAGATCTGTAGATGTGAATGTATCCATGAAACCTGGTGAAAGTGTGGGTGAGGGTACATGTGTGAATGAATGTGTATATTTATGTATTCGTATGAATGTATATGCATGAATATATTTTGTATGTCTGATGGTGTTAGTGTATTTGACAATGTATACCTGAGTTTGTGAGCTTTCATAATTGAGATAGAACATGAGTACGGACATGTGCGTGTATGTGTTTGTGTGTTCAAGTGAATATCAATGGAAGTGGAGAGAGAAGGGGCGAGCTTCCCAGAGTCCTGTCTGTCCCCTGTGGAGTTCGCTCCAAGTGACCTGGGCAGCTTCTAATCCTCCCTAATCGATAGCTGCAGCCCCCGCCTGAGGCCATGGGGATAGAGAATCACCCCCCCCCTTCAGATTATCCCCTTTGGTTACAGAGGAGCCAGAAGGGGGGAAGCTGTCACCCTAATCTCATTGCTAAGGGGGCCTTCAAAGCTTATTCACCGTGGCTTCAGCCTGGGGGAAGAAAGAGGCCTGGGAAGGGGGGGTGATGGTGCAGAGTGCTTGCTTTCAAAGCTGGAAGAGCTGAGATTGTCCCAACTAGTTTCTCTTAGTTTGTGGTTCCTGAAAATGTGTGTCTCACTGTGTGTGTCTGTGTATGTGTCTGTGTATTCATGTGAGTGAACCATGAGTCTCTGTGAGTATACATGTATATATGTATGAGAAGGTGTGAGGGTATGTACATATGCATATGTGAGTGTATTTATACGTGTGTCTATTGAGGTTTGGGGAAGGTAAGGGTGAGAGATTCAGGAAATTAAATTGAAATTGGAGAAGCTCATGTGCTATAATGGAAAGAGCCCTGGAGCTAGATTTGAATTCTGGCTCTGCTGCTTAATAATTTTGTCACATTGGATGAGTCACTTTCTCTCTCTGGGCCTCAGTTATATTCTTTGATCCTAAATAAAGTTTAATGTAATTTCAGCCTGGCATTCAAGGCCTTCTAGGATATGAGCTCTCCCTCTTTCTCCACGTTGATCTCCCTTGTTCCCTCTTGCTAGGTGACCCAGCAACAATTGTCTTTTGATAGTCATTAGAGGGAAGTTGTGTGAAAGAAGATGGGTCAAAGAGTCAGGAGGGACCTTCCCTCCTCAGGAGACAGTAAGAGCTAGGAAGGTTCTACCCTTCCTCTTTTTAGGAAGCTCCTTTGGGAATCTGCCAGATCTCTCTTGGGCTTCCAGAAAAGAGTGAGGTGATATCTTCTTTTTCTCTTCCTCCTCTAGCAGCAATGGCAGCTACAAGCATGGAGCAACAAGGATTTTTGTGTTTGCCTAGAAAAGTCTGAGGCTGAATCTCAAATCCCTGGTTGCCTCTTCTGCCTTGTGTTTCTTTCCCTGAACATAAGGTAGTAAAGGACTTTGCCTGGTTGACCAGAAAATCTGGACCGTATTAATTACTTACTGTAGCTTCAAGGAGAATGTGAAATGTCTAATCAATAGTCCCCCAAAGTTGTTCTTACCTCCTCAGAAAATATGTTGGGTATGATGGCCTATTGCTTTATGTTTTAAGTATTTGCTAATTTATGTTTATGAGCTTTTTGTATTTTATGTATTTCTTTCCTTGTGGAGGAAATAAATAGCTGCCCTATACCTGATATTTATTTTGAGTCAACTCCTTTCCTTAAGTTGGTGAGTTCCTTCTGGGGACCTTTATTTTAGTGACAAGCCCAGACTGGCCATGCTTCATTTCCTTCTGTGACATGCTTCTGACTCTCCAAACTGGACCAGCATGACTCAGCCACACATACATCCTGGAATTACCATCAACACCTGAGGCTTTCTCACTCTGGATATTCCTCTGCCACACTGAGTACCTTTTCTAGAAAGTATCCTAGTACTCCTTTTTATAAGGAGATCTTGTACATAGCTAAGCTTTATTTTAGAGCTTTTTGCCAAAGTTCTATTCCAAAGTTGGGGCATAATGAGCCCTAGAGCATACAAAAAGGTGGCTCCTTTTTCTCTTTTTTTTTTAATCTTTGAAGCAAACACTTATTGAACATTCAATCATAAAAGGACATTGTTCTTTTATCAAATTTTATCAAATTATCAATTAAATCAAATTTATAAAATTATCAAATTAAAGAAACTAAGATTTAATCAGTCTTTTCAAAATTAAAAACCAAATTTAATTAAAAATACAAAACTAACGAACAAGAATGAGACACACATTTTTTTTCTTCTTAAAATTAGTACCTAGTACCCACTCTTACTGTATATCTGTCATTCAAATATCAGTCTGAGTTTAGAGAGATTCACCATCAGTTTTGCTTTAGTATGATTCATTTTTTTTGTTTTTGGCCACTGCAGCTGTCAAAGACCCAGTGGTAAAGGAGTTGAAATCTGCATTAGTGGAGGGAGTGTTCACACTTTTGTAAATCAGGGATCCTTGTAATAGAGAAGAATAGATGTTTACCTTCAGTATGTGTGTAGGTCATTCTCATAAAGATTTTATAGAGATGAGAAGGTGGGCATATGGGTTGGTAGTTAGTAGTTTTATGGCCTTTTTTAGCAATAATGTTTGTAATATTTTAAAATTATGGAAATCCAAGTTTCAAATAGTGTATCTATTTGGGTAAACAAGCCTATAAAATTAACTCATCATTTTGCCTGACTCCTTTTTCTTGGGGGTCAAATGGCCCCTAGCCTGTATATGAGTCCAGAGTAGGAGTGCCTTAAAGGAAGGGGACTCTGGGGATATGAGTCATCTGTAAAATGCCAGAGTTGAACTGGATGACCTCTAAGACTTCTTCCAGTTTTGATTTATTCCACTTGGATTTTGCCCTAGAGTAACAGGAAGCACTTTTTGATGAACGTATTTCCCATCTTAAATTTCATTTGATATTGATATTCAGAGGACCATTGAACAAAATTAGTGTATCTGTGGTTGCATCTTGTAGGGATCTTGTATGATCTTAACATGTGCATAAGAATCTTTGTTTGAGAAGGACCTTTAAGGTTTCATTTTTAATCTGCCAAGTAGAATGGATTGCTTGTAATCATTTTTGTGATCACTTCTTGGCTGTGCATTTAGTTTTCCAGACTTTGCCACCGTGCCTTCTCAACCTGGAACTTCCCTCAGCACCTGGAGACTTCTCAACCTGGAACATCCCTCTGCTATGCCAGCCCTCTTCTCTTCATTGGTGAGTTCCTTTTGGGGGCTTCTGTTTTGATGACAAGCCCAGACTGGCCATGTTTCATTCCCTCCCTGCTGTGCTTCTGACTCTTCAGACTTGGCCACCATGACTCAGCTGCCTACTTACCCTGGAACTTCCCTCAACACCTGGGGCCTTCTCATTCTGGATATTCCTTCACCATGCCAACCCCTTCCTCCCATTGGTCAACTCCTTCTGGGGCATCCATTTTGGCAATAGGCCCTAACTGACCACGATTAATCTCCTTCCCTGTCGTGCCTTTTATGTGTCACCTTCCCCTATTAGAATATAAGCCCCTTGAGGGCAAGAACTATCTTTTCAGTTATAGATAGATAGATAGATAGATAGATAGATAGATAGATAGATAGATAGAGATAGACATAGATATATAAATCCCCAACACTTAGCTCATTGCCTGGCATGCAATAAATGATTAATAAATGCTGCTGCTTTTCTGCTTAATCAACATACAATCAGGACAAGAGAATCTTTTATTTTCCACACTTCTCACTTAACTGTGTGACTAAGAAGATGTTGAGTGTCATTGGGAAAGGCTGCTGGCTCCCCTATATTTCTGTCAGGTATTCCCTTGCAAAGATTTTGTAAAGATGAGAAAGTGAGCATAAGAATTAGGAATTACTGATGTCCTCTTGCCATTTAAAATAAATAACATCACATATTCTGTTACCTTTTCCATTTTTTCAAGAATCTTCTTCTCTTTGAGATATATTGAAAATGAGTCTCTTAGTGCCTTTAAATTAGCATTGCTTCCAGTATAGATTTCCTCTGTGTGCATCTGGTTGAATGAATGAATGAATGAATGAAAAGGCATTTATTAAGCACTTACTATATATAGAGCACGGTGCTAAGTGCTGAGGATAAAAATAGAAAAATACAGTCTTTGGTCTTGAGGGGCTTACAATCTAACTGAGGGAGACAGCACACAAAAGTAAGTTCAGCTGCAGGGCAGATGGAAGGACAAAGTCCTGAATGCAGTGCTGGAATAGGGGGCAAGGTGGGTTATATAAGCAGGTCAGATGACATACTGGTAGAAAGGGTAAGGTCTAGTGAGGTCTTCCATCTCATTGAAAGGAAAGGAGTTGTTGACTACCATATTTTTCAGGTTCTGTGAGCTGTCAGGCAGTTGGGGCAAAGGAGAAAGACCAGAACAGGATTACTCTTGGTGGCAACAGGTTATCTCACCCTGTTGGCCTGCCCAGAGGCCAGCCCAGAATGGCCCAGGCTGCAAGAGAGGGGTTTTTGCTGTTTCGTGAGATGTTTCTTGAACTCTTTTACCATCTCTCTGTATAGTGTTTTCCAAATGAGCTTTAATTCTAACCTACTGTTAATCTTGGCTTGAATGTCTGTCATTTGGAAAGGAAAGCAAATTTCGTTGGCCTCCTCCTCCCTGCCATTGTCTTACATCCCTTGACCTTCTTTAGGAAATGGTGATAATCAGAGTCAATGTATTTACTTTTATCCATTTCCCATTTTTCAAAGTCAACAGCTTGTTTAACTAAGTTAGCTTAAAGCTGTTGTAATTGTATGGCGTATCTTCAGCTCATCTTTATCCCCCTTTTTCAAATTAAATGTTAATTTTTACCTTCCCTCTATAGTCACTGATCTGACTGCACACTGATAGCTGATACTGAAATAATTCCTTGACTGGTAATATGCTTTTTGTCTGTTAAGATCTAATAAATTTCATTTTTAAAAAAATGATATTATTCAATGCTCATCACATCCAACCACTTCTGATTTTTTAAAGAAAAGATTTGAACAAATTGTGTAAGTCAATAAAATGTTATTGAGCCAAAAGAAATGACTAATGTGAAGAATTTGGGGAAACTTTGGAAGACTTGTATGAACTGATGCAGGTACATGACAAAGTCATCTCCTTTAGGAAAACCTATGAACCATCCTTCCACTGAGCCGCAGCCTCTTTATGCCTTCTGGTGTAAACATTGACTATATTTTCTTTCTTGAGCTCTGGTCCTGCATGACCAACTGCCTTTTGAACATCTTAAATTGGATGTCCTATAAGCATCTCAAAAACAACAGGTCCAAAACAAAACTCATTATCTTTTCCCCCCTCTCCCCTCTCCAAGCCCTCTCTGCTTCTGAGATTCTCTATTAGCACGGTGCCTGGCACATAGAAGTTATTTAATAAATTGCTTGTTGAGTGATGGACTGATTATTGTTGAGGGTACCACCAAATTCCCTGTCACCAAGGCTTGTCATCTCATTTTCATCCTTGACTCTTTACATTCATTCAACCCACAGGTCTAATCTGTTGCCAAATGTTATTATTATTATTATTATTTTTTTTACTATCACAATAACTCTTCTCTCTTTCCCTTCTCTGAATTCATACAAGCACCATCTTAGTTCAGGCCCCCATCATGCTCACTTCTCTCTCTTGGCACCACTCCCAACTTTCTGCCTCTATACCAATAGGCTTCTTGTCTTAAAGATACTTCCATCCCTGTGGTCCCTCATCTCTTGGTGACTTCCTGCAATATTTCATGAAGAACCCAGGACATCAATGCTCACTTCTCTACTGGATCCATTCCTAACTAACTCTTTGGACTTTTCCATCTTCCAACTTTCCAGCTCCCTTTTTATGTATTATCTTTCCCATTAAAATGTAAGCTCCTTGAGGGCAATAGAGTTGGGGTGCTGGTAAATGTTTAACAACTGGCTCTGAAAAAAAAATGTATCCTCAACACCTTTTGACGTTTATTTTGTATCATTGACATTTTCTTCTTTACTTTATTAAATCTAGACAATCAACCACAAAAAAATAAATGAAGCCAAGATTTTTAGATTTGCTAATTTCTGAGGTCTAAATCCTCACACTGAAAATTTAACAATCAGCTTTCTATAGTAGTTTTAAAGTGGTTCTAGCACATCCCTGGGGCAGAGACTGTCTTTTTTTCCCACCTTGTATTTGGATTCTCACTATTTAGCTCTGTGTCTAGCACAGAGTAAGAGTAATACATGCTGTACTTGTAATACCCTCCTCACATATTGTTAGGTTCAAATGATATGCTATTTGTAAAAAGTGCTTAACATGGGGCCTGACATACAGTAGGCATTTAATGAATACTTGTTTCCTTCTCTCCTTCCTTCCTTCCTTTGTTCCTTCCTTTTTTTCCCTATCTTTCTTTCTATCTAGTTATCATCTAGCTAGCTAGCTACCTCTCTCTGTTACTCTGTCTTTCTGTCTCTCTCTTTCTGTTTCATACAAACACACACACACACACACACACACACATACACACACACAATCCCCCTTACATCGATCTAGTTCTATCTAGGCTGTGAATTACTTTATTTGCATTTTATTACGTGAAATGATGTTTGCAAAGTGCTTAGCACAGTGCCTGGAACATATTAGACCCTTAATAAATGGTTGGTCCTTTCCCCTCTGCCTCATCATTCCTAAGAAAAAGGCAAGGAAGTCTGGGGACATGATCTTGATTTCATAGGTGAGGAAAGTAGGACCCAGAGAACCATGATGAGGATTCTGGCTTTGTGACCTCAGATCATGTTCTTTCCCTCATACCATGCTGCCCCAGGGTCCTGGTTGGGCTCAGGGTTCCAGCTGTGGACTCTGACCAGGGGCCCTTCCCAACCATCCAACAATCTTTAAAGTCCAGCTCCACTCATTGCCTTTCCTGCGCCCAAAGGATAGAGACAGCTAGTGTTGAAAAGGCTCTGACCCAAGGCTATGAACCAGCACTGGAGAGCCAATTGTTAAATTTTCAGTGTGAGCAATCACACCTTGGAAATTGGTAAATGCTACAAACCAGGACTTGGTTTACTATTTTGTTGACTGTTTAGATTTAAGAAAAGGATGGAAAAATGCTAATAAAGCAGAGTAAGCTTAAATGTGTATTAAGGGTATTTTAATTTTTCTGCAGAGCTGGTTGTTAAACATTTATCAGCACATCCCTTGTCAGATACCATCTGGATCTTGAACCTTTCTATATTTTGGGTGGGATGAGGTATCTAGAAGATCATGGATCCTGAGGTATGGAGATACAATAGGCCTTAAAGTCTCTCTGAAAATCAGCAGAGGTAACTGATCCCCCAAACCTAAAAAGTGAAAGGAAGTACAGAAGAGTAGATAATAGAGTCAGGGTCAGAGGACCTGGGTTTGAGTTTTAGATATATGGAAAGATAGATGATAGATAGATAAGATAGATAGGTAAGGGGAGGGATAAATAGATAAGGTGATAGATGGATAGATAGGTAGGTGGATGGTGGATGGATAGGTAGATAAACAGATAAGAAGTAGATAGATGAACATGTAGATAAATAGCAGATAGTAGATAGACAAAGCATTTATTAAACACTTACTATGTGCCTAGCACTGTGCTAAGTACTCAGGATAAAAATACAAGCCTGCAAGATAGTGCTTCCCCTCAAGAAGTTAGCGTTCCACCAGAAGAAAACCGTATACAGAGGTGCCAGAAATGGAAAGGTAGGAAGAGAGGGAAAGAAAGGGTACTCACAGGGGCAGCTGGGTGGCACAGTGGATAGAGCACCAGCCCTGGAGTCAGGAGGACCTGAGTTCAAATTCGTTCTCAGACACTTGACACTTACTAGCTGTGTGACACAGGACAAGTCACTTAACCCCATTGCCTAGCCAAAAAAAAAAAGAGGTATTCACTGGGGAAATGTGGCAAGGAAGGGAGAAGAGTGCAGGAAGAGTGAGGTAAAGTGTGGCTGGTGCCCTTCTTAAAACCTGGGGAAGAGAGCCATCAATGAGAAGGCTCCATGACAGACATTTCACAGGGTGGCAATGTCAGGACGAATTCTGGCTCTACTTTTTATTAATGATAAATCCCTTAATCACTTAACCTGTCTGGGCCTCAATTTCCTTTTCTGTAAAAGAGGGAGATGAATTGGAGGATATCCCAGATGTCTTTTAGCTATGAAAGGGTTAGAGTTTAGTAGCACCTTTAATCCTGCCTGCAGGGCCATGGTAATAGTTCTGCTCTCCCTATCCCTCCCCCTACCCCGAGATGCTCACCCTGATAGCCCTTAGCCTAATTGCCCCACAGTTTATGGCAGAAAAAAACTACTTCCTTGCAAGGGCATTACTCCTTGTAGGTACAGGTATATCTCTAGGAACTTCTGGGGATGGTCTCACCTCCCTATCCTCAGGCTGCCCTCTTCGGCCCTGCCCCACCCCCGCAGCACGGGAAACAACCCAATTTCACTGTGCCAGGAGTATGGCAATACTTGATCCCGCCTCTGACACTTATTTCATGTGTGACTTGGTCAAGTTGTGTAAGCTCTGGGGGTCTCAGTTTACTCATCTGTGAAACAAGTTGGCTGGGTTAAATGACCTCTGAGGTCTCTTTCAACTCTAAATCTGTGATCCTATGAAGCTGTGATGAAACTGTCAAAACAGGCAAATTTAGACAAATCCATGATAGCTCAGCTGGGTCTGAGCCCAGGCTGGGCCTGTGCAGGCAATCCTAACTTCTCAGCAGGGCAGCAAGTACCCTTCCCACCCCCTGCTGAGGTTTTTCCCAGACAAGGACAGCTGCCAGAGGAGAGAGACTTCTCTTGGCTTATTCCCCAGTTCCCTATAATTGGCTCAGATAACATCACTATTCTCAAACCCCAAATGAGTTTTCTTTCTTCAGAAGAGCTCAGACCTCACCTGGTCCCCTAATGAGATCGCCTACCTCTTGGGTGGGCCAAGGTACCCATTTTATAGCTGGGGAGGTTGAGGCCCTGAAAATAAAAAAAAAGAGATTTCTCCAGATCAAATATAGGAACAGGACCGAGAAGGTCTGGCTTCCATACTTCTGGGGTGACAGAATATATTACAGAAATTAAGCCCAAGGCATCTCATGGATTGTCATAATACTTTCCATTTCTGTAAGTCTTTTCATACTTTTATATGACAGCAGCCTTGTGAGGTAAGCTGGACGGATGCTATGATATCCATTTTACAGTTGGGCAGATGAAATCCATAGGACTGTGAATAGTCAAAAGAGCCAGGTCTACTAAGTCTTAGGTCCAGGTTTCTTCCACTGTACCCCAACTCAATACCCAGTGATGCAAAAGAAAATGCTGCTCACAGAAGAGGGGAAGGGTTTTTTCCAAGAACACACAGCAAAGAGTATTATAGTTCAGGGCTCCTCATTGCCAACCTAGGGCTCTACTTGGTAAACTCTTAGTATGGCGGTTACATTGACTGACTGAAGGGCATTCAAAACTGAAGTGTGCTTGGGGGTGGAAGACATTATAGTCCAATTTGGGGAGCATCCAAATGGAAATAGAAATAATAGGAGATAAGCTGGAAAGGTAGGTAATGCTACCAGTGGGAGGCTTGAATGCCAGACAGAAAGCTTTGCATTTTGCTTTTGAGGCAATGAAGAAACAGGGAAGATTTCTGAGTCAGTCAGTGAACAAACATTTATTAAGCACTTACTGTATGCTAGATACTGTGATAGGCAATGACAATTCAAAGAAAGATAAAAAATAGTCTGTGCCCTCAAGAAGCTCACTTTCTAATGGGGAAAATGAGGGGTAAATAGAGATTAAATACAGATATGTACAGAGTAGATAAAGGCAGTCTCAAAGGGAAGCCACTAGCAACTGGGAGGAATAGGAAAGTCTTCCTACAGAGGATGGGACTTGAGCTGAGTTTTGAAGGACACCAGGTGAGGTGAGGGAGGGTGAATGATTATTATGAGTAGCCTGTCTGTGCATTTCTGGAGTAGAGAGTCTTCATTGATAAAATGGCCCTGCGAGCCTTGTACTCAACAGAGTTCCCCCTGTACCATCCCTCATAGCTGTCTGAAGACCCCCAGCAATGGGGAACTCACTAACTTAGAGCCAGAACATTCCACTTTGGGCTGGTTCAGGTAGGAAATTTTTCCTTATGTTAAGCAGAAATCTGCCTCCTGGAACTTCTTCCCATCCTTTCTGGCTATGCCCTCCAGGGACAAAAAGAACAAGTCTGAACCCTCTTCCCTGACAGCTCTTCAGATACCTGAAAGCTAAATCACAGAATGTCAGAGCTGAAGGGAGTCCTCAGCGATCACTTTGTCCAATTCTCTTATTGTACAGATTATGAAACTAAGGTGAAGAGAGGAGAGATGATTTGCCCAGGGCCACCCATAAGAACCTGGGGGTTGGTCACACGGGCCTCCTTCACTTCTAGTCCAGGATTCTCTCTGCGATATCATTCTACCTCTTCCTACATCATGATCCTGGAGGTGAGGGGGTAGGGAGGAAAGGCAGGGCTTTTCACTTCTCTAGTCAAAACATTCACACTCCTTTCATTGAGCCTACTATGGCATGGGTTCTAGGACCTATCTTAGTGGTCACTCCAAGATGGATGAGGAAACTGAGGTCCTGAGGGGGGGAAGTGACTTACCCAACTCAGAAGCCAGTAGCAGAGCTGGGATTATTACCCAGGAATCATGATTCCCAGTTACTCTTTCAACTATGCCCTGCTGCCTCTATAATTTTTTGGGGAATGGGGAATGGGGAATGAGGGTGATGAAAGAGAAACAAAGTCATAGATGTGAGCATTGACTAGGGACAGAACTTCCTGTCTCCCTCTCTCTTCCCAGCCAGTTTTGGCTCTAGGCCTTTCCTATGCCCAGATGAATGTGGGGGCAACAGGCTGAGAGGGCAAGAGGAAATCCCAGCCTCCTGGACAGCAGAAACTAAGGAGGCGACTCCTTTAATAGCAGGAGCTGAGAGGAGGAGAGGCAGAGGAGGAGGGAGAGAGCAAAAGAGGGAGGGAGGCTCCCTGCTCCCTCCAGGCCTAACCTAATCACCACCGCTCTGCATTATTACCCTGCCTAACGCAGCATGCTTTTAAATAAAATATGCAAAGATTTCTCTCTCAAATTATTTCCCCAGGGCCCGGCCCGCCATCTCTTCTGCGTGTGCATGTTAATCTGAAAAATGCAAATGTCGCATCCCACCCCCCCATCTGCTGGGCTCTGGACATTTATTCCCCTTTTTTTCTGGGGCTTTTTTCCTGACTTTTCCCCCAGAAAGCACCAAGCTACTCTCCTGCTTCCCTTTAATTTCCTTCTCTGTGGATCACTTAAATCTGGCACTGAGGTATGATTCCAGCCTGTGACGCCAGGCCTAAGGTTTCCCTGCCCCTACCCCTCACCCTGTCAAAATGGAGGATGAAGGTACTTTCCCAGGCTCAATGATCAGTGCATAGAAATCTGGATGTGCCTGACCCCTTGAGGAGAGCCCTGGTTCCCATTCATTTGTCTAGCCCCACCTCCTGAGAACCAGTGGGAAAATGCCACTTCTTTCCTTCCCTGTTCTCCCCAGTTCTTCCTTTCTCTTCCCTCTTTTGTTCCCTCCTCCTTCTTTTCCAGACCTCCTCCTACCTTACCTTCTTTCTCTTCCCTCTAGAAATACATAGGCAGGTTGCTTATAATGACTATCCCTTTTCTCAGAAAATGTTGGTAGCTACCTTAATTTCAGAATCCTCTGCCTGGCTGGCAGTGAAGGCTCTCCACAGTGTGGTGCCATTTACCCTTTTGGCCTCATGTCATGTACTTCTCCTTCCCACACTTGGCTACTCTTCAGAGACCTCTGTATTTATTCCTTGTCTATCACCCCCAAATTTTGAATGCCCTTCAGTCAGTCAATTGAAGGACCAATCGACAAGCATTTATTAAGTTCTGTGCTAAGCATTGCGAATCCAAGCCAAAGGTAAAACAGTCTCTGTGCTGAAGGAGTTGACATCTCTATGGGATTACTAGGGTTTTCTATTTTGTCTTGTCTCTCTACTGAGCTAAGCTTCCTTTAGGATAAGGGTCATATGTTATTCATTTTTCTCTCCCCAGGATTTAGGGCAGTGCTCTGCACATAGTCATTGCTTAATAATAAATGTTTTTTCATTGTATTTGTTTGATAACCATGATATTAGTGTCTGTTTAGAGGGATTGTTACTGCTTTTTCTTTGCACCTCTGGAGCTTACTTAGCATAGTACCAGGCACATAGAAAGTACTTAATAAGTACTTACTGATTGACTGGATTTGTATAATAATAATAGCAGTACAGATCATTGAATTAATGGTTGGCATTTGTGTGACAGTTATGTTGGCAAGTGTTTTGGCATCCATTATTTCATCTGATCCTCACAATACACAGGGAGACAGAACAAGGATTATTATTCCCATTATACAGAGGAGTAGACTAAAGCCCAGAGCTGGGAACTGAATGACTCAGTAAGGATGAGAAGAGTAGTGAGTACTTGTCAAGAGGGCTCCTGAGGCAATTATTTTTCAACCTGATAATGCTGTTTTAAAGGTCTCCAGCTTTTCTGGGGCACATGGAAAAGATAGGAAGAGTGTACCACAATTCACCAGATAATTATTATTTACCTCTGATTGATGACTTTTGTGGACACAAATGGTAGTGTCAAAAGGAATCTAGAAAACATTGCTAAGCATCCTTATGAAGTCTGGGCCAAGAAACTAAAGGCCTTAGGAGATGTTTTCATCACTGTTAATGGCCAAAGGAAAGTTTTCAGAAGAGAAAAGCAGATTTGGGAAGTAAACAACTGGTATCTGACCATGATATTTGGATCTCTATACCTACCAGAAATGATAGGAGCAACAGACTTCTGGCTTGGGGTAAGTGTACCCAGCATAGGCTGGTAGGAATGTATTTGCCTGGAGTCTTACAAAACTAATCAAAATAGCTTTAAATTGAAAAAAAAAAATAAACTCTTACTCATATATATATATATATATATATATATACATATATATATATATATACATATATATATATACATATATATATACATATATATACATATATATATACACACACACACATACATACATACATATACATATATACACACACAAAATCTGTCTTCCTGTTTATCTGTTTATCTATATATGTATCTATCAATTTATTTGCCCATCCATCTATCTCATATTGGATACCTTAGAAAGTAGCTACAATGTAATTAGAAGAATAGAGATACAGATGTCTAGAAACAAAAACCACAAAAGAAGCCAACAATAAAACTCATGGTCTCAGATATCTATTCAGAGATGGACAAAGTACAGGTAACAAGCTAATTGAATTAGAAATTCTATTTTTTTTTTGATTTAGGCAGTGGGGTTAAGTGACTTGCCCAGAGTCACACAGCTAGTAAGAATTATGTGTCCGGGGCCGGATTTGAGCTCAGGTCCTTCTGAATCCAGGGCCGATATTCTATACACTGTACCACCTAGCTGCCCCTAGAAATTCTATTTTAAGGAGGCAAATTGTATATCATCAGTGTCATTGATATTTAGTGAAATAATTCACATAATTGGAATATAGCTGTAGAAGGACACACATTCAAAAGGAACAGAATAGGTTAAAAAAAAATTTGGCATTGAGGCAGAATAGTATCTTGTACTAAGAAGTAAATCCACAGGGGCAGCTAGGTGGTGAAGTGGATAGAGCACCAGCCCTGAAGTCAGGAGGACCTGAGTTCAGATCAGACCTCAGACCAAACACTTGATACTAACTAGCTGTGTGACCCTGGGCAAGTCACTTAACCCTAATTGCCTTAAAAAAAAAAAGAAGTAAATCCAGGAATCAGATGAGGGGAAGAATGGTAAAAGAAACTATTTGTCTGTATTAGGTGCCTTTCCCCTCACTCTTCTTAGGCATTCTCAGTCACCATTCTTGATGACCAGATAGATAGTCCTGATGATTGCTTGGAAATGTAACTATGTGTAGATGTTGTTCATTAACTATGTATGCCTCATGAATGAATTCAGTCCTCCTTTATTCATTGCCTCAATTCCATGTCTGTCTCTGTATGTGTATATGTATATGTATATATGTGTGTATGTATATGTGTATATATATATGTATACATGTATATGTGTATATGAGAAAGAGAGAGACAGAGAAGCACAGAATTGTCAAACTATTATTTCTCCATGACGCTTAACTCCTCTTCCTTCCACCCCTGGTAGATTGTAACCTGGCTATTTTGAGGTTCTAAATCCTGTTTAAGTCATTTTCTTAATGCACACAGTGTTTCTATTATGTTTATCGTTGCTTTCTATGTAGAAATAAAATGATCTGCCTATATTCAATTTATATTTAATTGGGTGGCTTTTTTTAGCTTTTACCCCATCTTTGGGGAAACCTTAGATGAAAGCCAAAAGCACCATTACTGTAATTGGTGGTTTCCCTATGGAAGCTGAGGTGAGGGGAGGAGCCAAGAAATGTGACTGGGGAGCTTACTTCTCATATTGGGAGATCAGGCAACCCCAGAGCAGTGAACCTGGCAAACAGCGAGAGTAGGTAAGGGACAAGAATTAACACAAGTCACCAGGCCCTCTGGTCTCAGTCCAACTAGCAACTTTGCTAGATTGGTAATGATGAACAGAGGCAGAAACAAAAGTGATACTACCATATGTTACCAAATTTTATTTGGAGATTGGGCATATCTGGAAATTACCATGATATAAATTATATAAAAACAAACAACATCAATAGAATTTTAAAACAAAACATATACAGGGGATGGAATCAAGGGAAGTTAATGCAGAATGAATGTAAAATTATGGTAGATTCCTCTAATAATAGCATCAGTAGTGCTGAAACTCAGAATGAGCTGAATTTAATAAGAAATCTAAAGACAAGAAAAGTATTTTTTAGGCCATATTCACAAAAAAAAGGACAAGAAACAGTATGGCGTAGTAGCTACAGAGTAGCCCTTAGAACCAGGATTACCTAGGTTCAGGTCCTGCCTCTGATTAATGTTATGTGTCCCTGGACCAGTCATTTCTCAGTGCTCTTAGAAAGTTGCTCAGGAAATCTCTCTAAGAATATAAATTGCAAAGAAAATGCCCACCTGCATTGATAGAGAGCGTTCCTCTCCCAGGAGTTCCCTATGCTAATGAAATCACAGATCTGATTCCTATACCTGTTTGTAAAGTAAGAGGATCAAAAAAGGAATGGGGCTGCTGTTCTGGGAGCATGGGACAGTTACTGACCTTAGATGGAAAGTAAAGTTGCTTAATTCTTATTTTTACTTCTGTTTTCTCTACCAAGGAGAATATTCTTTGAACTGGAAAAGACACAATAGATATGAGACAATGCAATATAACACAACACTATATGATACAATGCAGCAAAGCATTTATTAAGCACTACTAACAAATTCAATCAAATGAGAATTTCTTTTTTGAGTGAGGCAATTGGGGCTAAGTGACTTGCTCAGGGTCACACAGCTAGTAAGTGTCAAGTGTCTGAGGTCATATTTGAACTCATGTCCTCCTGACTTCAAGCCTGGAGCTCTATCCATTGCACCACCTATCTGCCCCAAATGAGAAAATTTTTGTAAAGCACTTAGCACAGTGCCTAGCACATAATAGGTGCTATATAAATGCCTTTTCCTTCTCCTTGCCCTACTACATTCCAAGCAGTGATAGTCCCTGGAGATAGAAAGACAAAATAAGAACAACAAATGACAGTTCCCATCTTTAAGGACTCTATGTTCCTTTGGCATGATAAAACGTATAAAAAAGACAAGTATATACATGAGGAGTTTAGGAGACAGATGGCACTAACAGCTAAAGAAACCAAAAAAGATTTCTTTTCTCTTCTCCTTCTCCTTCTCCTTCTCCTTCTCCTTCTCCTTCTGCTTCTTCTTCTTCTTCTTCTTCTTCTTCTTCCTCCTTCTCTCTCTCTCTCTCTCTCTCTCTCTCTCTCTCTCTCTCTCTCTCTCTCTCTCTCTCTCTTTCTCTGTCTCCTCTACATCATGGTTCCAATAAGACATACTCCCTTCTCAGAACTGCTAGTCCAGGAGAACAGATGTGTTCATAAATAACTATGATGCAAGGAGGAACATGATAAGTTCATTAAGAGAGGTGCCAACAAAATATGATTGGAATTTGGAGAATGGAGTGATTATTTCTAGTTGGTGGAGATTAGAAAAAGTTTCATCAAGGAGATAGCATTTGACTTGGATCTTAAAGAACTGATAGTGAATAAGATGGAACTGGGGGGAGGGGGAATTACAGGTAGAGGGAACAAGTTGAAAAGGTTCAGAAGGACAAAAAATGATATCACCATAAAAAGCTATTATAATGATAGGGGTATCTGAGACACAAACTCAGAAGAATAGAAAAATTCCAAAACATTTATAAACAAATCCTCAAAGAAAATCACAGCCTGAGCATAAATTCAAGTAGAATTCCTAAAAGAGATAAAGTAAGAGGGTTTTTTTAATAAAGAATTTTAAAAGTTTTTATCAATGAAATGAGATCTCTAGAGGAGAAAATTGAAAAAGAAATGAGAGCTATGGAGGAAAAAATTGGAAAGGAAATTAATAGCTTGGCACAAGAGGTATACAACCTTTCCCAAGTAACAAACTCACTGGAAATTAGAATAGACTAAATAGAAGCCAATGACTCCATTATACTTCAAGAAATATTAAATACAAAGCTGTCTGAAAAATAGAAGAAAATGTAAGGCATTTTATAGCTAAAAGAACTAACTTGGAAAACAAATTGAGAAGAAACAATTTAAGAATTACTGAACTACCTGAATGCCATGACCAAAAAAAGAGCCTTGACATATTTTTTTAAATCTTAAAAGAAAACTGCCCAGATCTCTTAGAACCAGAGGGCAAAGCAGAGCTAGAAAGAATCTACTGATTATATCCCGAATGAAACCACAAAATGAAAACATTTTAGCCAAAAACCAGAACTTCCAGATCAGAGGAGAAATAGTGCAATCCCGAAAGACAGAATTGAAGTAATCCACAGTAAGGCTTTATTTCTTTGTTTGTTTTTTCACCTAACACTTTTAATAAATGTTGGTGGGAGCTAGCATATTGAATTTAAAATAAAGTTACTCTTTCCAATAACAGAAAAGGAACCTGCTGACTGAGGTAGATGTTGCCAGATACAGCTGATTTTGCACATTTGTAAATTTTAGATATATAGATGTTCTGTCGTCTTTTTTTTGAAAAAAAAAATTTATTTATATTAAACTTTTTTAAAAAATTGAATTCAGAATTCTCTTTCTACTGCCTACCCCTTCCCCACTCATTTAGAAAGCAAGAAATATGACATCAATTACACATGTGAAATCACGCAAAACATTTCCATATAAGCCAAGTTGGAAAAAAGCAAGAAAAAAAGTGAAAAAATTATGCTTCAATCTTCATTCAGACTCCATCAGTTTTTTTCTCTGGGTGTGGATAGCACTTTTCATCATGGGTCCTTTGGAATTGTCTTAGATCACTGCATTGATCAGAATAGCTGTCATTCACAATTGATTATTGTACAAAATTGTTATTACTGTGTACACCGTTCTCTTGCTTCTGCTTACTTCACTTTGAATCACTTCATACAAGTCTTCCCAGGGTTTTCTTTAATCATCCTGTGCATTATTTCTTATAGCACAATAGTATTCCATCACAATCATATACTACAACTTGTTCAGCCATTCTCCAATTGATGGGCATCCCCTCAGTTTCCAATTCTTTGCCATCACAAAAAGAGCTACTATAAATATTTTTGTATATATAGGTCTTTTTCCTTTTTCTTTGATCTCTTTGGGATATAGAACTAATAGTGGCATTTCTGGGTCAAAGGGTATGCACAGTTTTATAGCCCTTTGAGCATAGTTTCACATTGTTCTCCAGAATGATTGGACCAGTTCACAACTCCACCAACAGTGCATTAGTGTCACAATTTTTCCACATCCCCTCCAACATTTGTCATTTTCTTTTTTTGTCATGTTAGCCAATGTGATAGGTATGAGATGGTACCTCAGAGCTGTTTTAATTTGCATTTCTCTAATCAATAATGATTTACAGCATTTTTTCATATCACTATAGACAGTTTTGATTTCTTCTTCTGAAAACTGCCTGTTTACATCCTTTGACTTTATCAATTAAGGAATGACTCATTTTTATAAATTTGACTCAGTTCCCTATGTATTAATCATGCACAATTTAACAGCCATCGTGATAAAGTAGTGAATAGCTTGGAATATGACATTTCAAAAAGCAAAGGATATAGGCTTATAGCCAAGAATAACTTACCCAGTAAAACTGAATATAATCCTACAGGGACCTTTAATAACATAGAGGACTTCCAAGCATTCTGGATGATGAAAAGACCAGAGGGTGTGTAGAAACTTTGCAGCTCAAACACAAGAGTTAAGAGAAACACAATAAGGTAAACATGAATGAACAATGATAAAGGACTAAACAAGGATTAACTACTTATGTTCAAATATGGAAGATAATACATGCATCTTCACTGAGCCTTATCATCATCAGGGGCCATAGACGAAGTCTAATTAGAAGATTTAAGAATGGTTCTCTGATGTTATGATATCTTAAGAGAATAATGGGAAGAGAGGTGAAGAGGTATACACTGAGAGGAGGGAAGGGAAAGGAATCATAGGGAACATTATCTCACATAATCAGGACAAGCAAATAGTTATCTATACAAACAAGGAGGAGAGAGGTGGGGGGGGGAGTAGCTGTCACTCAAATCTCACTGTCATCAGAACTGGTCCAAGAAGTGAAGAATACACACATATACACATAGTTGGGTACAGAAATATGTTTCACTCAACAGGGAAATAGAGGAAAAAGGGAGAACTGTGAATTAGAGGGAGGGCAGTTTAAGGGAGGGATTAGTCCTAAGCCATAACAAACTACTAAATATCTGACTAAGGATGTACAAAAATATTTATTGTTCTTTTTGAGGTGGAAAAGAATGGAAACCTGAGGAGGTGCCTATAAATTGGGGAATGTCTGAACAAACTGTGGAATGTGAATGTGATGAAATGCTACGGTTTTGTAAGAAATGACAAAGGGGGTGGTTTCAGTGAAAACTGGGAAGATCTTTATGAAGTGATGCAAAGTGAAGTGAGCAGAACAAGGAGATCAATTTATACAATTATAACAATATGGTAAAAACAAATAACTTTGAAAGAATTAGAAACACTGATCAGCATAATGATCAACCATGATTCCAAAGGACAAATGTTGAAATGTGCTACCCACCTCCTGGTAGAGAAGTGAAGGACTACGAGTATAGAATGAGGGGTGTGTGTGTGTGTGTGTGTGTGTGTGTGTGTGTGTGTGTGTGTGTGTGTGGCCAATGTGGAAATTTGTTTTGCTTGTTTGTAACAGGGTTTTTTTTCCCCTTTCATTTCAATGAGGGCAGAGGAGGGGAGGTTGGAGTATCTCAGAGAAAAATCAGGTTTTTGCTAATTATTAAAAGAAGAAAAGAAAGGGAGCAAATGTGAGGAATCACAGGGACTGGTTAGAGAGTACCAAATTCCCCAGTTTAGTTGGAACATAGAACGTATAAAGGGGAGTGGGGGGGATTATTGTTGTTCATCCTTCATTCTAGTTCTTGAAGAGGACCAATGACATCAGGAGGTGATGCCTTGACTTGCACCTGAATTGGATTTAAGTGAGGTAGAGCTGCGGAAAGCCATCAGCCTCACACTCTCCTCCAGAGTCATTGGAGTCCGATGGCATGACAAAAGTCAAGATGACTGGCAATGGCCCCAGGGTGGGGGGAGATGAGGCTAGAAAGGTGGTTTAAGGTAAGATCGTAGAGGGTCTTATATGCCAAAATAATAAGAAGGGATTTTATCCAAACCATATGATGCTTATTTTTGAGCAGGGAAATAGCATGATCAGAGTTGTGAATTGGGAAGATTTTCTGGTAGCATAGCACATGTAAGAATTGAGAAGTTTGTAGGAGAATAAGATTGGAGGCAGGGGAATCAATCTGGGCACTATTAAAATATTCTGGCTGATTGTAAGGACAGTCTAGACTATGAGATTAGGTAGAAGAAGGCAGATGTGAGAGATACTGGAGATAGAAACAGCAAAATTTGGTGCCTGAATGTGGTAGGTGAGGAAGAGAGCAAAATCACAGATGACTCTGAGCCTGGATAAGTACAAGTATGGAAGTGCTATTGTTAGAAACAAGGAAGTTATGAGCAGAATGTTTCAAGGGAAAGATGAGGTCTTCAGCTTTTGACACACTGAAGTTCAGGGATATCTAGATGGAAATATCCTTCACACAGGTGGAAATTCAGGTCTGGAACTTGTGAGAGAGGTCAGGACTAGAGATATAGATCTGGAAGTTATCTTCACAGAGGTAATAATTGTAGCTGTGGGAGTCAATGAGATTCCAGAGAAAGGGAGTATAAAGAGAAGAGAAAAGAGGACAGAGCTTTGAAAGACTGTCTACATTTAGGGGATTGGAGGAGAAAGAGGCAGAAAGGAGTGATTAGGGAATAGGAGAACTGAGAAAGTCTCAGAACCTGAAGAAGAGGATCTAAAAGGAAGATATGATCAATAGTATTAAATATCACAGAAAGGTCAAGGAAGATGAGGACTGAGAAAAGGCAGTGGGATATGGAACCCATTGTTCTTGAAGAGGACCTTGACATCAGAGAGTTGATTGATGCCATGACATGCTAGTGAATTAGATTACAGTGAGGGAGGGCTGTACAAAGTCACCAGCCTCACTTTCTCCTCTGGAGCCATCTGGCTCCAGATCTATCTATCTATCTATCTGTCTATCTATCTATCTATCTATCTATCTATCTATCTATCTATCTATGGCAAGATATAGAACCTAGAAAGTAATTGATTGGTGACCCTTGAGAGAAATGTTTCAAGGACTGAGTGGAATCTATAACAGCTAGCATTTATAGAGTACTTTGAGAGTTTGCAAAGCACTTTACAAATATTATCTGATTTTATTCTTAAAACAACCCTAGGAGTTAGATGGTACTATTATTTTCATTTTATAAATTAGGAAATTGAGGCTTATAGAGGTTAAGTGATTTGCCTAGGGTGCCACGGCTAGTAAATGTCTGAGATCAGATTTGAATTCAGTTCTTCCTGACTCTGGGTCCCACATTCTATCCACTGTACCACCCAATTGCCAGATTTCAGAGGGAATTATTGTGTGGTAGATTTAGATGGTAGAATAGAGCTGGGAAGTTCCTTAGAGGATAGGGGCATAGACCTTTTTGAGAGAAAGAAAGAGGGAAGAGAGGATAGCCTCTGCATATAGCAGAATCTTCTCAGCAAAATAGAAGATGGGTCACCTCCTAGGGTATGATAGGTAGACTCTAGGAGCTTAAGGAGGAAAGTTTGAAACAGCTCTTATATTGTGGGCCCTACCCCTCAACCTCCCCCATCCCAACTCCAAGATCAATTGCCCAACAATGAGAAGACTTGTGTGCTTGTGGACACACATATGAAGAGTTGGGGTTCCTAATGAATCCTGGGGTGAAATATTGCTTATTGGGTTATGGTAAACCTTATTAGTATTGCTATGAATAACAGAGGACAGATTGAAGAATACAGGTCAATGATAATATTTAGAGCCTTTTAAATAATTAACCTTTTATTTCTAGGTGCAGAGAATTCTCAATGCCTTTTTATGCATCCAGAAAAACCCTCTTAACTTGGGCAGTTCAGAAACTCCTCAGTAGCTTATCCCCTAGAGAACTGTGTGAGACTCTGAGATGTTGAGTGACTTGTCCAGGGTCACACCACCAGCACATTTCAGAGGCAGGACTTAAACCCATATCTCTTTGAGTTCAGGGCCAGTCCTCTTTTCATTCATTGTGTTGTTGAAGATTATCTCCCTTATTAGTTTCATTGTGGTGGGTGAGAAGCAGTGCAGAATATAGTTTGAACATGGGTGTGCTTTACCAGAGGAGGGAGCCATTCATCCCCTAGAATACAGCCCATCCTCTCAAAGTGGTTGGGGAGTGGGGTAGGCAGGCCCAAGAGAGAGGTGCTGAGGTACCCTGGGAGTGACAGCCTTTGTGACATGAAGTTAAAAGAGGATGCTGAGGACCAGAAGGGAAGTGTGGGGATGGTGATACAGCAGAGAAGAAGCTCCCCTTCTCTCTAACCCCTGATGTCAGTGCCCTGGGGCAAAGCCTAGTTACCCCATGCTAGTTTAGACTCTGATAATAACAACTCACATTTCTTTAGTACTTTAAGGCTTACAAAGCACTTTCTCTTTTGTAACTCTATAAGGTAAGAAGTTCAAGTACTGTAATTACCATTCTACAGTTGAAGTAGGGAACCCCCATTTTCTGGATTGGAGCACCTCCCAACATCTCTTTTATTTATCTCTTCTCCACTCAAATGACCATTACCCTAATTCAGCCCCTCATCACCCTTCACTTGGACTATTGCAAATGGCCTACCCACCTCAATTCTCTCCCCACTCCAATCCACCCATCGTTCAGGTGCCAAAGTGATTTTCCTAAAATGTAGGTTTGACCATGTCACCTCTCTCTTTAATAAACTCCAGCAGTAATCTAATCATTGTCAGGAACAAATATAAAATTCTCCATTTGGAATTTAAAATTTTTTCCCAACCTGGCTTCTTCCTACTTTTGCAGTCTTCTTAAACTTTACTGCCCTCTGTGTACCCTATGATACAGCCATATTGACCTACTTACTGTTCCTCATACAGAACCCTGCCTCCCACCTCTGGACCTTTGCACTGGCTGTCCTTCATGCCTGGAATCCTTTCCCTCTTCACCCCCGCCCCTGTCTCCCAGGCTTCCTTCAAGAATCATCTCAAATCCTACCTCTTACAAGAGGCCTTCCCAGTCCCCTCTTTACCCTCTGCTAGTGCCTTCTCCTCTGAGATCGCCTTTCATTTACACTGTATCTATCTTAAATTTACTTAGTCATGTACCTGTGGTGCCCCCCATTACTATATGAGCTCCCTGAGGGCAGGAACAACTTTCTTTTATTTCCTCAGTGCTTAGCATAGTAGCTTGCATCCAGTATTTAATAAATGGTTGTTGACTGATTGACGTCTCAGAGAGCTAGCTGGGCAGGCCCAGTCAGGCTCTGAGAGGACGGACATGTGCCCTAGATCAGTGTTGAAATACTTGCACTTCTGAATGATGGAGCAATCCTTTATCACTCCCCATGACTGAGGGCTGTGTCAAAGATGATTGGTGACTGAGCCAAGAAGAGCAGTAGGCTATAAAAGAAAGAGAAAGACCCTGCCGCTTTTGAGCGTGTTGATTGGGATTCAGACAGTCTCTCCCTTGGGCTTCCAGAAGAAGGGAAAGGGGGAAGGGGTAGATAGAGCTTTCTTTCCCCTCCCCTCCCCTCCCCTTTCCCTCCCGCCATCAGTAATGGCTATGAGCACATCGAAGTGAGAGCAAGCCTAGGTGAGCCTGAGAATAGATCTTGATGCCTGGCTTCCTCTTTTGTTTTGTATTTCTCTCTTTGAGACCAGGTTACCAAAGAGTGATATTGAGATTGGGACTTTTCCAGCCCCATAAAGAGATCTGGGGCTGTTTGTTCAGTGAGAGGTGCTTCCTGCAACTACATTCTACTTAGACTAGAAGACGGCCATCCTGAGGAGGATGCTACAGATGAGAAAGGATAGGTGACTAACCAAGGGGCAGGCAGGAACAGGGGTTCAAATCCAGAGAAATACTGATTCAAAGACTTGGGCTTTTCCCATAAGAGCATGTTGAGAAGGAGACTATCACTACAAGCCAGGGAGGGAGAGATGGCTTTTTCTCACTGGCTGAGTTTTGGACTTGATTTCAAAATCCTATCCATGATTTAACCCTTGGAAACTAGAATATGGGTAAGGGTGCCAACCCAGCACTGAGGCTTCAGTGAAGGGTACTTTGTGTGCCTGCCTTGGACAGACTATATGTGAAGTACTGTGCTAAGTTGGGGAGCCACATTTTAGGAAGGCCATTGATGAACGGGGGAACACCTAGAGAAGGGAGATGATGCCATATAATGATGAGTTGAAGGAACTGGGGGTATTTAACCTGGAACAGTCAGTCAATAAACATTTATTAAGCACCTACTAGGTGCTGGTCACTGTGCTAAGCATTGTAGATACAAAGAAATGCAAAATATAATCCCTGCTCTCAAGGAATTTCCAGTCTATTAGTGGATACAACATGCACACTGCTATGTACAAACAAGATATATACAGAATAAATGGGAAATAATTAAGGGACAGAAAGTACTAGAATTAAAGGGAGATAAGTAAGGATCCAGAAGGGATCCTGTAGAAGGTGGGATTCTAACTAGGACTTGAAGGAAGCTAGGAAAGCCAGAAGGTAGAGATAAGTAGGGAGAGTGTTCTAGGTATGAGAGGTAACCAATGAAAATGTCTGGAGTCAAGAAGACAATCACACTAATACATTTTTTAAAATTAATTTATTTTGATTTATCAACAATCACTTCCATGTGCTTTTGAGTTGAAAATTTTTCTCTCCCTTCCTCCCCTCCACCCTCCCCAAGACAGCGCACAATCTGATATAGGCTTTACATTTACATACCCATTAAACATATTTTCACATTAGTGAAGTTGTAAGTAAAAATTAAAACCAATAGGAGGAACCATCAGAAAGATGAAACAAAACTCGACAGAAGGTAAAAATAAGTGATAGAGATTCGACTTCCATAGTTCTTTCTTTGGATGTGGACAGCATTTTCCATCCTGAGGCCTCTGGAGATGTCTTAGGTCCTCGTAATGCTGAGAAGGGCTCAGTTTAACAATCATAGCCATTGCATAATGTGGCTGTTATTGTGTACAAAGTCCTCTTGGTTCTGCTCACTTCACTCAGCATCAGACCATATAAGCCTCTCCAGGTTTTTCTGAAGTCAGCCTGTTCATCATTTCTTATAGCACAATAGTATTCCATTACATTCATATACCACAACTTGCTCAGCCATTCCCCAGTTGATGGGCGTCCTCTCAATTTCCAATTCTTTGGCACCACAGAAAGAGCTGCTATGAATATTTTTGTACATGTGGGTCCTTTTCCCATTTGTTTGATCTCTTTGGGATATAGCCCTAGAAGAAGCACACTAATACATTGTTGGTAGAGCTATAAAATGGTACAACAATTTTAGAAAGAAATTTGAAATTACACAGGAACAACAACAAAGTGACTAAAATGTCCATATCATTTGAACTAGAGATTCCATTAGTAGGTTTATACACCAAGAAAGCCACAGATAAGAAAAAAGGCCCCATATATTCCAAAATATTTGTAGCTGCAGTGTTTGTGATAGCTAAGAATTGGAAACAAAGTAGAGGCCCATCAACTAGGGAATGGCTCAACAAATTGTAGCATATGAAAGTAGTAGAATATTACTGTGCTGTAAGAAATTATCTGTGTCCAGTGAATTGTTGGTGGAGTTTTGAACTGATCTAACCACTCTGGAGAACAATCTGGAACTGTGCTCAAAGGGCTATAAAACTTGTACAGCCTTTGACCCAGCAATACCACTATTAGGTATATACCCCAAAGAGATCAAAGAAAAAGGAAAAGCACCTATAATGTGCAAAAATGCCTATAGCAGCTCTTTTTGTGGTGGCAAAGAATTAGAAAGTGAGGGGATGCTCATTAATTGGGGAATGACTGTGATTGTGATGGAATACTGTTGTGCTATAAGAAATGATGAGCAGGATGGTTTTAGAGAAACCTGGGAAGATTTATATGAAATGGTGCTAAGTGAAGCGAGCAGAACCAGGAGGACATTGTACATAGTAACAGCAATATTGTAATGATGACCAGCTGTGAAAGATTTAGCTATTTTGATCAATACAATGATCCAAGACAATTAGGAAGGACTCATGATAAAAATTCTAATTACCTCCAGAAAGAGAACTGATGAAATCTCAGTGCAGATTGAAGCAACAGTTTTTTTACTTTCTTTATCTTTCTTGCTTTTTTCTTTTTGTAACATGGGTAATATGAAAATATATTTCGTATGGTTTCCCCTGTATAACTGATATCACCTTGCTGGTTTTCTCAATGGGTGGAGGAGCAAGAGGAAGGGAGAGAGTTTGGAACTTAACATTTTGAAAAAGGAATGTTAAAAATGAATAAATAATAAATTGTTTAGTGCAAAAAAAGAGAAATCATGTGTGTGATGAATACAGAGAAGCATGGAAAGATCTATTTGAACTGATGCAAAGTGAAGTAAGCAGAGCCAAAAAAACAATATACAGAGCACCCACAACAATATAAATAAAAAGAACAAACAAAAAAAATCAAAAGTAAATGTGACAAAATTATAAAGATCAAGTGGGACTTAAATGAAGAGATATGAGAAGACACCTCTAACCTACCCTGTCATGGAGGTGGGAGGTCCATAGTTGTTACACATTGCATATGTTTTTGGACTTTTTAAATATATTGATCAGTTGTACTGACTTTTCTTTTCCCTCTCTAAAAAAGTACTGTTTGTCATAAGTGATGGCTCTTGGGCAGGGGGAGGGGAAATGGTACCATGGTGACATAAAAAACAGAAAACATCAATAAAGCTTAAAAAAACCCAAAATATCTGGAGTCAGGAGATACAGTGTTTTGTTTGAGGAACAGCTTGGAGACTAGTGTTGAGGCAGTGTAAGGTGTGAGAAGACTGGAACAAATAAGACTTGGGGGGTACATGATAATATTTGAAGAGCTGTATGTGGAAGACTTTAGACTTGCTCTGCTTGGCCCCAGAGGGCAGAACAAGGAGCAGCAGATGGAAGTAACAGAGAGGCAGATTTTAGGTACATAAAGGGTAGGAGGAGGGAATGGGGGGGACTTTTGGAGGGGTGTGTGGATTGTGATTGGGAGAGTGGGGGGGTGGGAATGGGGTGGATAAAATGGGGGGAGAAGATAACAGGGAGGAGGCAAAAGGAGAGGCTGAGAAAGAAAATTATGAGTAAAAGTAAGAGGGTGGGAAATTCACAAGTAATGATTATAATTTTGAGTGTGAATGAGATGTTTAGAGCAGCTCTCTTGGTGGTAGAAAAGTTTGAATTATCATTTCAGAATTGGAACTAGAATGGACTTCAGAGGTCATCTGGTCCAACCCATTCATTTTATAGATGAAGAAATGAAGGCCCTAAAAGGTTAAAATGACTTGCCTGAAGTCTCACAGATACTTCCTAATTAGAGTTGCTCTATTCTTTCTTTGGCAGATATATGCAGGGAGGACTTCACACATGTTACTTTTTGACCAATTTTTTTTCCAAGAGAATATAAGCTTTTTTTTTTTTGTGAAGCAATTGGGGTTAAGTGACTTGCCCAGAGTCACACAACTAGTGAGTATTACGTGTCGGAGGTCAGATTTGAACTCAGGTCTTCCTGACTCCAGGGCTGGTGCTCTATCGAAGCTTCTTGAGGGCAGGGACTGTATTCCTTTTGTATTTGTAGCCACAGAGCCTAGCTCAGTGTCTGGCACATAAGAGACCATTTCAAAGGCTGTTATATAATTGATTGATTAAGCTGAAAAGGGAAAGGGAAGTGGCTAAAAGGGAGCTTGGTGGTACTGTGGCTAGAGCACTGGTCCTGCAGTCAGAAGGACCTGGATTCAAATCCAGCCTCAGATACTTACTATCCTGCAAGAATAATAATTGCCCCTACTTTCCAGGGTTATTGGCAGTTAAAGTGAGATAATATTTGTAAAACATTTATTAAGTGCCCGGTACATAATAAATATTTAATAAATGTTTATTCTTCTTCCTTCTCCCTCCCTCAAGATCCGTCTCTCTCTCTCTCTTCATCTTCCCTAAACTGAAGTCTCATCCAGATCCTGAGGAATTTGTGGACAATTCTTGAGATAGTATGTAGTCCTGAAGGATTGAGTGGACAGGTAGTTCACAGATTTAGGAGAATAGGAAACCTTGGTTCATTTAGCAGAAAGAGAAGAGGTCTTCAGAGTCAGAAAACCTGCATTTCAATCTTGCCTCTAATATTTAATGATGGAATAGTTAGTTAGATAGATAGATATGTAACCTGAGTCCTAAAGCCTGTTGGTATGGGACTCTCTCCTCATTGGTGGAGATCAATATCCCACACCACTGTGAGGGGCAAGGAGGGGTTGGCTAGATGGAGACAGGAGAGATCCAGTCTCTGAATCTCTTCAGTCTCCTCTTGGAGCTCGGTTGCTTCCAACACTTCTGGCTTCCAGGTTTGAGAGAGAAGATGGATAATACTAACTCCACTGTACTAAACTAATAGGGAAAGGGAGGTTACAGAAGAAAAAGATTCTGGGAAGAAGCTGACATGAAAGGAGCTGGCAGTCTCCATCATGTCCCTATTCCCAGCTTGCTACACTAGAAACCTTGGGAAACTTCTTTTAGTATGAGACCCAGGACACACTCTCTCTCTCTCTCTCTCTCTCTCTCTCTCTCTCTCTCTCTCTCTCTCTCTCTCTCCCTCCCTCCTTCTCTCTCTCTCTCTCTCCCTCTCTCCCTCTATCTCTATCTCTATACCTCTATCTGTATCTGTATCTGTATCTGTATCTGTATCTGTATCTCTATCTCTATCTCTATCTCTATCTCTATCTCTATCTCTCTCACCTTGTTCCCAATGGGAAAGCTCCTTCACTTTGTGATGTATTCTCCTATATGTACTTTCTCTGATTTCTGTTTTGCTACTGATTTGAATAAATGGGTTTCTTGGTCATTTTCTATGTGTGTTCATTGTGGAACTGGTATTTGGTGGGGAGTCAAGCCTTGGATATGTAAAGCTTGGGGTCCTGCTTCCCCCAATTAATGAAACAGCTATCAGAAGTTAGCTTGAACCTAAAACCACATCCTTTGGACTAATAATATTTAAGGGATCAGAAGACAGATATATTCTAGCCTGCTCTCCCCTGTCTGAGGAGAGCAGAGTAGCCAAGCTTCTGGCCCCAAGTTCTTGCTTCCCTTCCTGGCAGGAAATACAGACTCCCTTGGATAAATATAGTGGGGGCATAGGGGGCAGGGAGAAGAGACTAGAGATATCTATTCTGCCTCCCTTAAAGCTACACAATAACATCACCATGCTACATGTTGGGGACAGCCCTCACTAGATAGAGCTAGCATTTATTAAGGTTTCACTATCTGCCTAAAATTATGCTAAGTGCTAGGGATACAAATATAAGCAAATGAAACAGTTCTTCCCCTTAAGGAACTTACTTCTAATGGGAACATAATACATAAAAGGGGTAGGGAAAGGTACTTTCAAGAGGGCATGGCAAGGGGGGACCTAGGGATAGAACCCAAACTTCCAGTAGAGTGAAGATAGAAGGACCATGATGAGGAGACTGCTGGAGGTCTAGGTGTGTTGTTTTTTTTTTAACCAGACTAAGGCTGATATCTAAGTTTCTTTAGGAACATTAGACAAGTATCTTTAAATTTCAGTTTCTGCATCTGTAAAATGGGGGTAATAATAGCTATGCTATATACTTAGAGCTAAAAGAAAGAGTAAGTTCAAATTATTCATTTTACAGAAGAGAAAACTGAGCCCTAGACAAGGGAGTAATATTCCACTATACCACTCTCTAGGATTGTTGTAAGGAAAGCATTTTCAACAAGGAAATGTGAGCTATCATCATTGTTATTGAGAGTCAGCATAATGCAGTGGAGGACCTAGGTTCACATACTAACTGTGTGACCTTGGGTGAGTCACAACCTCTCCATGAAATCTCTATGACCATAACAGATGGTGCTAGCCCATATTTTTAGAGGGAGGTTCTTCACCTAGCAGGAACCTTTATGAAATGATAGGTCCAATCCCTATCTATAGTCTAGTATTATTATTACACTCATTCCTTCCCTATACTAAGGTTATGCTCACCTTCTTGGGCAATTGCTAAGTGAAGAGAGGATGGCTTTTCCTAGTCCTGATTGGGTCAGGAAGTTTGCAGGAGGACCTGGTTTTGAGAAGAAGCCAATAGAACCTAATTCCCTTCAGCACAGTGCCTATTGAGGCAAGGAGAACTGAGGGAGACTGAGCATACACGTATAATAAAGGAATTTGCCAAAGAAGGCTGAATCCTCAGAATATACATGGTATATCCTGCCTCATGACAACTCACATGGCATCTTGGTGGGTCTGCTTCAGGTGGAGGTGGTGGAGGGAACAGTCCCTCCACTTCAGAGAATTTGCAGGCCTCTTTTGACTGTTTCCTGTCAACTTACTGTGTGGTGATGAAATGCCTTTTAATTGGCAGCTGAACTGGAACTGAGTGTGCATACAAAAGATTTGAGTGGGTGGTCTCTGTCTCTCTTCTCTGGCAGCTTTCAAGTGAGGAGGAAGAACTACTGCAGGCCTCCTGTTGGGAGGGTGGCATTGGGCCCCATCTCCCACCCAGCTGCATATGGCTGTGAACACATGGTGCCTGTTTCCTTTGTCTCATGTTTCTTCTTTCCTCATCTTAGGTAACTCAGTATCTGGAGATGCAACAGAGCAGGTTACAGCCATGTGAGCTTCAGAGGGTTGGCAAAGCCATCAGAGGTCTAGCAGTCCTTAGGCTGGACTTGGTAATGGAGCCAAGGCAGTCAAGTCCAGTGACGAGACCTTCAAAGAGCAGAATGACCTACTTGACCCAGCCTCCTTGAGCAGTGGAGTAACTTGCTCCTAAGCTATCCCACACTGAAATGTAACTTTGTTAGGGTTTCCTGAAGGCACAAAGGACTTGTAGGGCCATGATATAGATACCCCCCCCCCAGGAGGACTGTGTGTAGCAGTCACTTTAAGTGTGAGTCCATTCTCTTAGAGGACTAAGTGGGGATGTAGAAGGGAAAGTATGCCTCCTGTTTGATGGGAATATTGTTGTGCTTTAGTCCTTGTCCTTGCCCTTGCCCTTCCTTCTTAATAAATATCCTTTCATGAAAGCTAATTGATGGGCAGCTAGGCAGTGCAGTGGATGGTGCACTGGACCTGGAGTCAGGAAGACTCATCTCCCTGAGTTCAAATCTGGCCTCAGATACTTACTAGCTGTGTGATCCTGGGCAAGTCACTTAACTCTATTTGCCTCAGTTCCTCATCTGTAAAATGATCTGGAAAAAGGAATTGGCAAACCACTCCTATATCTTTACCAAGAAAACCCCAAATGGTGTCATGAAGAGTCAGACATGACTAAAACAACTGAACAACAACAACAATTGATGTTAATTTATATTAGGAAACACACAAGTAGGGGCTTATGAGAGACACTGTTAGAAGCCATAAACTTTCAGTATTACCCTTAGTCATAGTAATTGCTTTCTGGGAGAATGAGCCCAGAGCTTGTGTTACATACCACAACTTTGTGTTAAACATGGGTTTGTGTGTGTCTGTGCATGAGTATGCGTATGTGTGCATGTGTGTAGTCATGTACTGGCTCCCCTTTGCACCCCTGAGATGGGTAGAAACAGAGCAAGAAGTTTTCTCCCCAATACGTCAGACTGGTTGCTTTCTCAGAGCTAATCTTCAATGTTGGCTAGAGCTAGGTTGAATAAGCTTCCCAGAGCTGGCACAGTTACCCCTAAGACCCCTGACCCCAGAACCAAGCATCCAAGGTGTCATGACTCCGGTATTCCCTCCCTTCCTATAAAGCAGAGGTTCTTAACTTGCTGGTTCATGGAGAGGTTTCAAAGGTTGGTGAATTTGAATGGGGGAAAAAATTGCATCTTTATTTTCACTAACCTTTGGTTTCCTTTGTAATTTTATGTGTTTTATTTTATGCACGTAAAAACTTTATTCTGAGAAGGGATCCATAGCTTTCACCAGACTGCCAAAGGTCTATGATACCAAAAAAGAAAAAAGGTTAAGAATTCCTGCTATAAAGAAAGGGAAGAGGGAAGGAAAAAGAAGGAAAAAAAAAAACCAGGCTGTGTTCTCACCTTTGATGACCTGGGTTGTCGGGGTTTTTGGTGGGGGGAGGTGGTAATGGAGGTGGGGGAAGGCTGAAGAGTGGGGCTTCCCTTCTCTCTTCCCTGTCCCTCCCCCAGAGCTGGTGGGTTGGAGCTGTGGGGGAGACGAGCCATAGCTTTATTAAAAGTGTTTCCTCCTGATGCTGGAAAAAGCAGAGCAGATAAACATCAGCCTTCAGTGGGATGTGGTTCTGATTAGGACAGAACAAGATATCCATGGGAAATGGTTATGAAGGGCCAGCCTGGGGCGAGCAGGACCCACAGTCCCTGCACAGGCTTGAGTCTCTTGGAAAGAATGTAAGAGCTGGGATTTCTGGGAGGGTCTGTCTATATTTGCATAGTTATTTGCATATCACTTATTCAAACCCTGCTTCTTCCCCCCTCCCCTCCAACTTCTTCTGTTAGACTCTCCAGTGGCCCACAGAAGGGGGATGGTTTGTTCCAGGTCTCACAATGACTTTTTCTATGAAGAGCAATCCATCCAGGACAGAGTCCACAGATGTTAATGGGCAGACCCTTATTTGGGTGGTTCACAGTCTGCTGGGTGGCACAGTGGGATTTGGAATAATATAATAGATATATCCTGCACCTAGAGTCAAAAGACCTGGGTTTGAATCCAGCTCACAGCTACTTACTGCATATATATGACAATCTTGGGTAAGTAACTTGACCTGTCTAGGCCAAAGCTCACTCCTCTAGAAAATGAAGGGGTTGCACTAAGTGATTCTTTCCAGCTCTAAAGTCCTGTGGCCCCCAGAGGAGGATGGGGTATTCCCCAGGAGGCTAGGGTCTTTATTTGGATACCCTAATCAAAAAAACAGCCTAGCCCTGTCACTTACCTAAATGTCTTCTTCCCCTCCAGGCTCTCCCTCCTCCCTGTGGCTCCCTGGAGGCATCAGGAGCCTAACAGAACTCCCTTTTCCTAACCCAGAAGGCTCAGACCAAGCCTAGGGAGGAGCTAGGGGAAGGAAAACTGAGGGAGGCCAGGGAGGCAGCTCCTGGCCCTTTAACAGCCTCCCATCTCCTCCCCTCTTTCAGAGAGAAGGAGGAGGGAGGGTTGGTCTGAAAAATGAGTATGTCCCTTTTCCAATTTCTCCACAGCTCTTTTCTTCCAGCCCCGCTCATCTGTTCAGGTGAACCTCAGGCTTGTCATTAAGTTTCTTTCTTTGACACCTCAGCTGTTTCCATGCCTGGGGCACTGCTCCTTTTTTCTCCCTCCTCCCTCCCTCCCTTCTTAAGCTTGCTGGAGCAACCAGCAGCAGGGAGGAGGGAGTGGGGGAGCAGCCAGCATGAAATGGCAATGCCGAACTTTAATTTGAACTCCTTTCTGCTCTCTGGCTCCTTCCATCTAGGGGAGTAGAGGTGAAGAAAGAAAGAACTGAGGAGGAGTCTGTAACAGACCGGGACATCCAGAGCTGGGGCAGGGTTCAAACTCTTGCCTTGGGAGGCTCAAGACTGGTCACTCTGTACTTGGAACTTTCCTCGGGCCAGAAGGACCAGGTGGGATGTCTGGGAAGAGAGGCCTGAGCTGGGGAGAAGAAAAGAACATGTATGGAAGCTCCTTGAAAACAGGGACTTTTTTTGCCTGTCTTTGCATCCCCAAGACTTAGCACAATGCCTGGCACATAGTAGATGCTTAATTAAGTATAGTTGACCCACTGTATGTCTATATGTCTAATACGGTACCTCACAATAATACCTGTTGACTGATCAACTAATTTTCATTCCTATCTACTTAAAAAGAAGAGCTCTCATTTCTATAGCACTTTAATGTTTACAGGCTACTTTCCTTATAGAAATCCTGGGTAATATTATTCTCTCCATTTTTCAGATGAGGAAACTGAGGCTGAAGAGGTGAGGTGACTTGCCTAAGGTCACACAACTAAATAAGTGTTGGTGCTAGAATCCACCTAGACATCTTATTTAATTCAACAAATGTTATGTGCCTACTATGCGTCAGGCCTTGGAGTAGACACAAAGATAACATGAAATACCAGGACACTTCCAGTAGAAGAGATACACACAAATTAGAATATATAGGTTTAATTAGTATCTCTAGGCTGATGACTCTCAGATCTGTGTGTGTGTGTGTGTGTGTGTGTGTGTATATGTATATGTGCAGCTCTAGTCTTTTTCCACCATTAATTGCCTGCTGGATGCTTTAAACTGGATGTCCTGGCCCCAGTTCAGGCCTCTCTCTCCTCTCTCTCTCTCTCTCTCTCTCTCCTCTCTCTCACTCTCTCTCTCTCTCTCTCGCTCTCTCTCTCTCTCTCTCTCTCTCTCTCTCTCTCTCTCTCTCTCTCTCTCTCTCTCTCTCTTTTTGTTTTTTGTTGAGGTAATTGGAGTTAAGTGACTTGCCCAGCTAGTGAGTGTTATTTGTCTGAAGACAAATTTGAACTCAGGTCCTCCAGGGCTGGTGCTCTATCCACTGTGCCAGCTAGCTTGCCCTAGTTCAGGCCTCTCTTGAGATGCCTATGGACTTCTCAAACTCAATGTATCCAAAATAGAACTCATTCTCTTCCCTCCCCCCTCCCCTGCAACCACCCCTCTTCTGAGCTTCCCTATTACTGTTGAGGATGCCACCATATCCTAGTCACCTTGGCCTGCCACCTCTGCGTCATGCTTGATTCCTCTTTTCCACTTCCCCTTTCCCCCGTGCTCAGTTAGTTGCCCTGTCTTGCAGTTTCTATCTCCATTGCCCCTCTCACATTCATCACCTTGGTTCACACAGTCACCACCCCAGTTCAGGCCCTCATTGCCTTTTGCTTGATCGATAAACTATAATAGAAAATGGAACATGACAAGTATAGGTAATAGAGGTACAGATTGCTGTGAAACATCTGAGGAAGGAGAGGTCGCTTCCAGCTCCTGGTGTCCAAGAAGACTTCTTGGAGAAGGTGGCATTTGAGCCAAACTTTGGAAGATGAATCAACTCTCAGCAGATTCAGACTGTTGAGTGTAGTAGGGCATTAGAAATCGAGGGAAGTAGGAAAGGACAGGACAAGTTTTGGGAATGGGAGTAGTCTGATTTGAAATAGTGAAATAATAGAAAGCTGGAAAGATAGGCCTGATCCAAATCAGAGAGAGCCTCAGATGTCTGACTGAAGAGCTTGTACTTTATTTAGTAAGCAGTGGGGAGCAATTGAAGGTTCTTGGATAAAGGAGTGACTGGGGTCTGATTGCAGCAGTGGAGGTGAGAGGAGATGAAGTCTAAACTAGGAGAGAAGTGGTGGACCTAAAAAGGGGTCAGAAGCCAGAGGTATCATGGGGATAAAGTGAATAGGACTAGACTGAGTGTGGGAATAAGGGAGAGGGAAGAATCGAAATGATTCTGAAGTTTACAGCCTGAGTGACTGAGTCCTTTCTCTCTTTTTCTCTTTGTTTTTCTTATAACCTCTTTTAACCATATCTCTCACTCAAACATTAATTATCAAAACTCCTACCTCTAATCCTTTCTCTTATTTCCATTTCTTCTCTCTCCTTCTTCTCCTTCCCCATGAGTCATCTTCTCTAGCCTCTTGCTGGAGGAACCAACAAGAAATTCTACTCTGGATCTGACTCTCATGAACAGGGAGGAACTATCTGTTGGAGTGGAAATGAAGGGAATCTTGAGGCTAATTGACTGTTCTGATGGAGAAAGAGAGAAAATCTGGGCAGAGTCTGACATGAACCCTAAATATTGGTAAAGCAGATAGGTAGAACCCTATGGAATAAAATGCTTCAGGAGAAATCAGCCCAGGGAGGATGGGAGATGCTCAAGAATGAAATTCTGAAGACACAAAGGGAAGCAATTACAATTAGGAGGAAAAATGGATATTTTCCCATGCCCCATTCACAGTCCTTGCCCCAAAACACCCCTGTAGTGGGGGCAGGGCAAAGAGAAGAAGAGAGTCTGATGTTATGTACCATTAATAAAGTCACCATATTCAGTGCAAGAAAAAAAAGGTTATGACAGAGTAACTTCATCCCCCCCTTTTTTATAGTGTTACTAAATTGTAGATGTGGGGAATATCATGGATATAGTTTATCTAGATTTTTGCATACCTTTTGGTAAAGTTTCTCTTCTTATGGAGGAGATATGGAGAGACATGGATTAGGCAATGATACAAAGGGATTCAGAAATGGTTGGATGGCTGGACTCATATGTTGATGGTTCAATGTCAGCACGGCAGGAGGTCTCCAGTAGAGTATTCTCTAGTGAACTGTGTCTGGCCTTATGCTATTTAACATTTTGTGTATTTAATTAATAACTGATTGATTAACTCAGACAAATGCATAGAAGGCATATTCATTAAATCTGGAAATGACACCAGGCTGGGGGGGGTGGTGGAGATAAACACACTGGTTGCCAGGGTCAGGATCCAGAAGGATCTTGATGGACTAGAGAATTGGACTGAGTCTATTGAGATGAAACCCAATAGAAATAAATGTAATAAAGTCCTATATATGAGTATGAAAAATCAACGTCACAAAAATAAGATGGAAGAAACATGGATAGAGAGCTCTTTGTCCTCAAAAAAATTGGGGGCGTAGGAGAAGAGGTGCTTCTGGATTGCAAGTTCAATATAAGTCAGGAGCCAAAAAAAAAAAAAGCTAATGAAGCCTTGGGCTGTAACGAGGGAGATAAGGATACGATAGTCCCACTGTGCTCTGCCCTCGCCAGGTATCATCTGCAATGTTGTTTTCAAGTTCTGGGAGTCCCAGTTTAAGGAAGAAGTTGGTAAGACGGAGAATATCTAGAGGGAGGTAACCAGGATAGTGAAGAGCATGGATTCCATGCAAATGTGAGAACTGGATGATGGAGCTGGGCACGTTCAGCCTGGAGAAAGGCAGGCACAGTGGGGCATGATAGTTGTCTTCAGGCATTCGAAAAGCTGTCTTGAGGAGGAGGGATTCATTTTATTCTTTTTGGCTGGCCTCAGAAGGCAGAACTAGGAGCAACCGAGGGGAGTGTCAAAGAGACAAATTGAAGCTCTACATCAGGAAAAAGGCCCTCATATTTAGAACTGTCCAAAAGTGGAATGAGCTGCCTGACAGGTGGTATTTCCCCCCTTCCTGTAGGTCTTCAAGCAGAGCCCACTTATTGGGAATGTGGGGATTCCTTTCATGTATGGGTGGACTGGGTAACCACCAAGGTCCCTTCCCACCCTTAAATTCTGCGATTTTGTGGTTCTGTGATTCGGATTGTCCCCTAACGGCAGCCTCCAATCTAGTCAGCAGTCTAGTAAGCTCTGAAGATACAAGGACAAAATGAAAAATTGTCCCTTCACTTGAGGAGCTAACATTCTACTGGGGAGATGCAACATGTAAGTAGATGAGCATGTACAAGATCATTTGAAGACAAGAGAGGATGCATTAACAGGAAGGATCAGAAAAGTATTCCTATGGGAGATGGCCCATGAACTGAGCCTTGAAGGAAGCTAGAGGTTTTAATAGGCATGTATTCCAGGCAGGAGGAAAAGTTTATGCTAAGTCAGGAAGCAAAAGGCGTAAGGTCACATTTTGGGGGTAGCAGATAGGTCAGCATGGCCAGAATGATGTCAATGTATAGTAAGCCTGAAAAGATAGGACGGAGCCAAAATCCGAAGGACTTTAAATGTCAAACCGAGGCTTTTTCTTTGTTGGTGCTGCTTGTTTGTTTTTATCCTAGAGCAGGAGCCTTACCTGCGTAAAGCCAGAAGCGGCCTTCTAGGTCCTTGGGTGCAGCCTTTTGACTGAGTCCAAGTTTTACAGAACAAATCCTTTTATTAAGGGGATTTGTTCTGTGAAGTTTGGATTCGGTCAAAGGACTGCACTTGAGGACCTAGAGAGCCACATGTGGCCTTGAGGCCATTGAAATTTCTTGAGTAAGGGAGTGATATGGTTAGATCGGGTGCTTTAGGAAGATTATTCTGTTAGCTATGATAGAATGGATGAGAGAGGAGAAAGACTGGAAGCCAGGATTCCAATGGAGAGACTGTTACAAGGAGCCAAGGTGAAAGGCATTGAAGACTGTGTGAATGGAGACAAGGGGATAGGATATAAACTAGGGAAATAGAAGTCAAGGGAACAAGCATGTTATTAAATTTCTACTACTTGCTAGGCACTGTAGAACAGATAGTACTTGACAATTGATTGGATACAGAGGATGAGCAAAAATGAAAAGTCAGGGATGACCCCAAGGTTGTGAACCTGTGTGTCTAGAAAGATAGTGATGCACTCAACAGAAATAGACAAGTTTGCTGGTGGGGTGTATTTAATGGGAAAGATAATGACTTCTCTTTTGGAAGGAAGAAAGGGAGAAAGGAAACATTTATCATGGGCCTGCTGTGTGCCAGGCACTGCGCTAAGTGCTTTACAAATATTTTCTAATTTGATCCTCACAATAACCATGAGAGGTAGGTGCTTATATCATCCTTATTTTGCAGTTGAGGAAAGTGAGGCAGATAGAGGTTAAATGACTTGCCCAGGGTCATACAGCCAGTAAATATATGAGGCTGGATTTGAACTTGAAGCTTAGTGTGTTATCCACCACACCACCTAAATGCCTCTAGCTAAGAGGACATGTTGAGTAGGAAAACACCTAAAAGACATTCAGTTGGTTATATCCAACCAGCATTTGGTGATTCAGGATTGTAGTAGTAGTTTAGGAAAGAGGCTAGATTTGGATACATGGATATGGGAGTCATGTGCTTAGAAATAACTCCAAATCCATGAGAACTGATGAGTGTAGACAGAGAAGAGAAAGTTCCAGGACAGAGCCTTGGGGCACACCTGTCATTTAGGAGTGAGACGCAGGTGATGCTACGGCAAAGACTGGGGAGCAGCCACATAGTTAGCAGGTGAATGAAGAGAGAACAGTATTACAAAGGCACAGAGTCAAGAGAGCTCTTGATAAGAGTTGCAAGAAGGGGGAGGGCAGTTCATTTTGGCTAAAACATGAAATAGGTGAAGGGGAATATAATGAGGTAAGACTGGTCAAGTAGGCTGCAGCCAGATTAAGGAAGGCCTTGAATGCCAGGATTAGAATTGTATTCTTTGGGGGCAATATGGTCTTTCCAATAGAAAGTAAGCTTCCTGACAGCTGGGACTGTTTAATTTTTGTCTTCATATCCCTAGTGCCTAGCACATAGTAGGTCTTTGGTAAATGCTTGTTAAGTGATTGCTTGCTAATAGAGGGTCTGAAGAATTTTGACTAGATAAGTGATTCAGATCAGAGTGGAGCGTTAGGAAGATTTCTCCTGTCATTTGTTGTATGGCTCTGCTTTAAATGAATTCTTTACAATTCTCGACATGATTTCTGCCTCTCCCATTTCATGCTATTTTAGTTCTCAGACTAAGCAAACTGGTTAGACATTGGGGAACTGCCTTGAAAGCTTAGCAATATAAGCTGACCAAGGCCAGAAGTGACCTCTTTCTTAAGTGCTTCTCTAACCCCTTGTTTTCATGAATGGTGGTTTATAGAATCAGAAAATCAGACTTAGAGGCAGCATGGTGTAATAGACAGGGGGCCAGCCATGGGATCATAAAGACCTGATTCCAGTCCTACCTCAGACACATAATGGCTGTGTGACCCTGGGCAAGTTACTTAACCTTTCAGTGTCCCCAGACAACTCTCTCTGAGATTTAATTGCAGAACAGGAGCCCAATGGCATTGGTATAGGGGGTTTTCTTGTATTGATGAAATCACAGGAGGAGGAGGAAGAGGAGGAGGAGGAGGAGGAGAAGGAGAAGAAGAAGGAGAAGGAGAAGGAGAAGGAGAAGGAGAAGGAGAAGGAGAAGGAGAAGGAGAAGGAGAAGGAGAAGAAGAAGTTATTAGAGCTGGAGGGACCTTGGATGATATATAGTTCAATATATTGATTTCATAATTGAGATGGCAAAGGTCCAGGTAAGATAAAGCAAGCATTTAATTTACTATATGCTGGGCATGGAGCTAACCTCTGGGGATACAAATACAAGCAAAAAGAAGGATAGTCCCTGCCCTCAAGGAGCTTCTATTCTTCTTTGGTAATTAAATTTTATTTTCTGATGATGAGCACTCTTCTCCTCCCACCTCTGCCCCCACACATAGAAAGTAGGGCAAACAAAACCCTAGTTGCAAATATGTGTAGTCAAGCAAAACAAATCCCCTCATTGGCCATATTTTTTTTTAAATCTCAATCTGCACTTTTTAACTCCATCACCTCTCTACTAGAAAATGGGTAACATGTTTCATCATGAGTGTTCTTGAATTGTGAGTGGTCATTGTGTTGATCAGAGGGCTCAAGTCTTTCAAAGTTGTTTTGGTTTTTTTTTACTATATGGTTGTTATATAATTTATTTTCCTGTTTCTGCTCACTCACTCTGTATCAATTCATAAAAATCTTCCCAAGTTTCTCTGAAACCATCCCCTATACCTCTTTTATAAAGGAGTTGGAACAAAATTTATTGTGCCTCAGCTGAACTCAAGAAAACAGGGGCAATAATCACCCTTTATCATTTATTACAGCAAAATAGTATTCCATAATACACACACATACACACACAAATATATTCAGCCATTCCCCAATTCATGCCCCTACCTCAGTTTTCCAATTCTTTGCCCTAACAAAAAGAACTATTATAAATATTTTTGTACATATGGGTCCTTTTCCTCTTTCTTTGATCTCTTTGCGGGTATAGACCTAATAGTGGTGCCACTGTGTCAAAGAGTATGCACAGTTTGATAATTTTGGGGGCATCATTCCAAATTATTTTCCAGAAGGACTGGACTAGTTCACAGCTCTACCAACACTGCATTAATGTACCTAGTTACATTACATAATAGAACCTCCAGCATTTGTCATTTTCCTTTTTTTTGCCAATCTGATAGGTATGAGGTGTAATCGCAGAGCTGTTTTAATTTGCATTTCTCTAATTATTAGTAGGTGGCAATGGATAGAGTGTTGGGCCTGGAGTCAGGAAGACTCATCTTTGTGTGTTTGAATCTGGCCTCAGACACATACTAGCTATGGCAAGTCACTGGGTAAGTCACTTAACCTTGTTTGCCTCATTCCTCATCTGCAAAATATCTTTGCCAAGAAAACCCAAAATAGGGTCACAGTCAGACACTACTGAAATGATTGAACAGCAATGCCAATTTTTAGTAAGTTAAATCATTTTTAATATAGCTATTGATAGCTTAGGTTTCCTCTTTCTAAAAACTACTTATTTGTATCTTTTGATTGTTTATTAATTGAGGTACCACGAAGAACATACATTCCATTGAATGAAAATAACACACAAAAGGGAGATGAAAAGGGGTGAAAGGGGAGGAAGATGCTAAAGTGGGTGGAGAGAAGGAGAGAGCATAGAAGTCTGGAAAGTCAGAAGCAGAACCTGAAGAAGAACCCCTCCCCAAAATGGAGGCCCTGGGAGAAACTCACCAATGGGAGAATGGAGCTGGCATGGCAGAAGGATGTTCTATTGTGAGGAGGCCTCAGGCAACGAGGGAAGTTCCAGGGTGAGAAGGCAACTGAGTCATGGAATCTAAGCCAGAATGTCAGAAGCACAGCCAGGACGGGGAAAAAAGCTGCCAAAGTTCATACCTCATGTTAATCCTTCTAGTTACTACTATCAGAGAATTGGATTCTCTGACCTGTGGTTTGACAATAGGGGCTAAACTGAGGGATGGGAACCTTTTCAGCATCTACACTAGTGGGAGAGGAGGAGGAGGAGGAGGAGGAGGAGGAGGAGGAGGAGGAGGAGGAGAAAAAAGAGTTTATAACAGGGAGAAAGAATCTGCCCCCTTCCTGAGGCAACGGAACTGCGGCAGAACTTTCCTCTTTTCTTTAATTTCAGTTGGTGAAATCTTAGGATTTATAGGATTTAAGGCTGGAAGGAACCTTAGACAACATCTAGTTTGACTCCATCTTACACAAGAGGAAACTGAATCTCAGTTAGGTTAAAGAACTTGTCCAAGGTCACAAAGATAATAATTAGCAGAGACAGAAATCAAATCCAGGTCCTTCAATTTCCAATTATTGTTTTCCCACAAATGTAACAATCTGTTTGTCAATGCAGATGATACTAAAATCCACATCTTGATATCCAATCCCTAATTCCTACCCTGGTGGGAAAGGAAATTGTAAAGACATTGTGTTCGGGACCTTTGTTCTGGTGAGAGCATTTGTGTCATATTGTGTTCTGGGTGCCATGTTTTAGGGAAAATGTCAATAAGATGGAGAATAAGGAGGATAATCAGGATGAGGCAGAGCATTGAGATGACATTTTATAAGCATCGATTGAGAAAACTAGGGATGATTAACTTAGAGAGGAAAAGAAGGGGGTAGCATTAGAGCCATCTTCAAGTATTTGAAAGGCCATCATGTGGGGGGTGGGGTGGGAGGGAGGATTAAGTTTTGTTTTTGTTTTTCTGCTCAGTCCCAGAAGGGAGAGCTAGGAGTAAAGTGGGTGAAAGTAGCAGAGAGGCAGAATTACACTTGGTGCCAGAAAAACATTCCTATTAAAAACCTCTCTAAGTGGGATGGCCTGCCCCAAGTGGTCTTGAGTTCTCATGATGAAACCTGCTATCCACCTCCTGACCTGACATGCTACATCACCTTCTGGTGATGGACCCAGAGTGCAGATTGAGACCTACATTTTTTGAATATGACCAATAGACGAATTTGTTTTGCTTGACTAGGCATATTTGTTACAAGGGTTTTCTTTTTCTTTTCTTTTCTTTTTTTAATGGAGGGCAGGAAGAAGGTAGGAAGGAGAGAAGATAGATTTTTATTAATTGAAAAAAAATAAAGAACATAAATAAGAGAAGATGAGAAATCCTCAAAACGTTGCTAAATGCTCACTTGATAGAGTATATTATTAAGATATAGAGGGGGTTCATTAGTTGAGCACTAAGAGATTAGACAGTCTAAGAGAATACTTTTGATACTGTGCCTGTGACAGGGGAGAGGAGTCTCTGTTTTCCCTGACCCACTGTCCATTACTCTTTCACCCAGGGTAGGATAGCTCAGGGAGCCAGGTCCAGGTTGCTGTATACAGCCTGTGGTTTATGGGTCCTCCAGGCTCTATAGCCTGACTCTAGAGAGCTAGGCTCCTATAGCCTCTTCTTCTCCTCCTACTCCTCTCCTTGTCCTTCTCCTGCTCCTGCTCCTGCTCCTATTCCTATCACTTTCCTGGCCTGGCTATCTCCTCTGTCTAAATGAATGACCTTGAGCTGAGTTATAGGTCAATAAAATGACCTGCTAAGCGACACATCCTCAGTGGCACATGAACCATGAATCAACTTCAAAGGCCTCAAGCAGAACCATGTACGGATGAGAGAGTGGATGAATAATATTGGGAGCCCCCACATTTATCTGTGTACATACACATACGCATTGTGTGAATGCATGTGTGTGTGTTTATGTGTGTCAATGTGTGGCTACGTACATGTGTGGTCATGTGTGCCCATGTGTATGTATGCATATCTGGTGTATATGAATCCATGTAAGTATATTTGAGAGATAGCATGATTTCCTGAACAGGGAATTATATTTAGAGTTAGGAAGACCAGGGTTCAAATCCCACTTGAGACACTAACTAGCTGTGTCACCCTGGGCAAGTCATTTAATCCTCTGGGCCCTGGGAAGTGGGTGGGGGTAGGGGTGGGAGATGAGATTGTATTTGTTGAGTGCCTACTATGTGCCTGTCACTGTTAAGTACTTTATGGGTATTATCTGATTTGATCCTCACTATGACCGTGGGAGGTAGGTGCTATTATCCTCATTTTACAGTTGAGGAAACTAAGGTAGGCAGAGGTTAAGTGATTTGCCCAAGGTCATACAGCTAATAAGTGTCTGAGATTGGATGTGAACTTAAGCTTTCTGGACTGCAGTATCAAGATACTGCCACAGATAAGGAAACTGAGGTTGAATTTCAAATTAAGTTTTTTCATCTGTCAAATGAGAGAGGTAAACTAAAATTCCTTCTAGCTCTAAATTTATAATCCTATGATATATGAATGTGCATATATATATATGTATATATGTGTATATATATATATATATATATATATATATATTAACTAAGGATGTGGATGAGGATATAGAATGATAGCCCCTTAAATTTCCATAGCACTGGGACAGCTAGGTGGCACAGTGGATACAGCACCAGCCCTGGAGTCAGGAGGACCTGAGTTCAAATCTGGCCTCAAACACGTAATACTTCCTAGCTGTGTGACTCTGGGCCAGTTACTTAACCCCAATTGCCTTACACACAAAAAAAATTTCTATAGCACTTCATGCTTCTTTGACACACTTTCATTCATGATCTTATTTGATCTTCATGCCAGCTCTTTAAGACAATTTGTCTGTACTGTGTCCAGGGAGAGGATAGGAACTCTAGGGTTCAAGGATCAGCATTATCAAGTATATGTTACAAAGTAACCTCACCATCAGTTAGGCTTGTCCAAAGAGTTTTTGGAAACTTGTTAGTTCTATATATGGATGGATAATGTTAGCATCATCTCATCAATATTTCCCCACATCTTTTAAGATCTTATGTACTTATTTTGGTTAATGTCCAGATTAGCCAGGTAATGTCACCATTAGCTAACACCAGATCTTTATCATATCATAGGATAAAAACAGTAAATATTACAGCAAATACAGCATGCATACCTACTGCCAACCCCAGGATACACATATACACATTTATACCCTTGCATAAATACACACATATAAAACATATATGTGTGTACAAAGGTATATGTATATGTGTATGTGTATATGTGTATGTACATATACACATGCACAGTATACATAGCCATATGTACCTTCCCTATATTCTGTGTGCACATTTTTGGAAGCAATGGCAGTGTTTATAGCATATACATATGCAATATGTATAAAGAATGTAAAATATACAAACTTCTAGCATACTTTTCTTATATAGTGTGCACACCCACATACACACCCAAAGTGTGTATCATTGTGTAAGGAGTTCTACACACACACACACACACACACACACACACACACACACACACACACACGCATACACACACACCTCAATTAACAAGATTCTCTATGCCTTGATATTTTCATCAGGTGAGAACTCATCTTTGCATGAGTCACTGTATCAATGTGGATCTGATACATGAACTAGAAAGGCTCCACCCTGAGGTGTGAACCTTTTAAACTACATGAATAAGGTAAAAAGCATGATGGCTCACCAAGCAAGCTCATCAGTCTCAGAGAGCTTTAAATAGCAGAGAAATGTTATCAGTTTCACAGTCCGAAAACGTTCAGTCCAGCAGTAGATTTCAGTCCAGGAATTAAAGAATCCAATCTCAGTCAAGACCTTGAAAGAGAACCACTCTTACAGAGGGGAGAGGAGAGAGTGTCTACTTTTCTCTCCCGCCTCTCTCCTCTACTGTCATTGACCATGCCATTAGAGAGAAGGGACTATAGTACATCATAAACCTAACCAGGAGCCAAAAGCAAAATGCTGAGGACAACACATATACACAAAGATGTATAAATGCGTGGAGATAGCCACCCCAAGGGAGGAAGCAGCTTCAGAGGATGTAACCACCCATGGTGGAGAGGATGCTGACTACTTCTGGAGCCCAGTAGAGAGCTATACCTAACAACTTTAGAAGGCATCTAGGAAGAAAGGAAAGGACTTTCAGAAACCAGAAATAGTGAGTTACGATATTGCCACAAATACCTCTCTATGGGACCTTGCACGTGCAAGGGGAGTGTGAGCTCCTTAAAAGCAAGGACTATCTAGCTTTTCTTATTGTATCCCTAGCATTTAGCACAATGCTTGGCACATTGTAAGTGCTTAATAAAAATTTTCGTCATTCATTCATTTGTCCTAACCTCACCAATAAGATGTAGCAACTTTGGTTACATACAAACTGGGTCAAGGTAATGAAACTCAGTCTCAGTGCTTGCTGTGTCCAGTGAGCTCCTGTCATTTTTCAGTCAGGCTGGACCAGTCCGGTCCCTTCAGGGCTGTGGGCTTGAGAGGGAAGGATTAGGAACTGAAGAAGGAAACTTTCGGAGCATCTTAACATATATGAATAACGTGTAAAAAAGATGCAAAATAACATGCTGGAGATGGGACTACAAGGAATGGATGGATTTTACTCTGTGGGATCACATGTCTATAGTTGCTGCTATTTGGGAGGAGAGTAGTCAGACAGTATATATGTAGTGTACATATGCGGTTTTTGGACAAGATGGCATATGTATTTTCATATCAGCAGGCCCCAGGGGATGGGAGGGGCACAAGATTTTCATCTAATGGCTTCATCAGTCTTTCTCAATACTCTGGAGCCATCACAGCGGCAGAAGGATGTTCTGTGATCAATCCACATCACCTCCAGGTTCATGGGATCATAGATTTAGAGTCATGAGGGACCTTAGAGTTCAATTCATCCAAATACCTCATTTTACAGATTAAAAAACTGAGGACCATTAGTGTAAAGTAACTTGTCAATGGTCACCCAGGTAATAAATGGCACAGCAGGGATTTGAACTCATGTAGGGCCTCAGAATCCAAATCCAGTGGTCTGTTTATTCTACCCTGGTGGGACCCAGCAAATGACCAAATCTCATCAAATTTTACCCTCGTAGGTCAAGGCTCTTGGCTGTCTTCTCTCAATTGGCTCTAGCCTTCGCCTTCTTCCAGACCAGTCAGTGAAGCGAATTTTAATGCAAGAAGGCGCCTAATTAATGGGATTTCCAAGTTAATTAAGATGATCTTTCTCCTCTTGTTTAAATCTCCCAGCTAGAGCTGAGGGGAGATTGGCCAAGCAGGTCCTGCAGCTGGGGTTTAACCTTCAGCATGCCTTGTGTAGACAGAGAAGAGCATCTCCCCCATGGGACAATAGTGGAGCCCAACATGGACTCAGGCAAAATGACAAAACAACAAAACAAAACAGAAAACTCACTGTTGCTGCTAGAGCCCTGGAATGTCTCTTCCCCTTTCCCACAAACTCCCATTCCTTGGCACATCAGCACTGAGAGCTATCATGCCATTAGTATCTGCAGCAGGAAAGATATGGGGTGAATTTTAGGAATAACTTCCATGCAGAGAAAGATGGGAGACATAAAACAAATGAAGATACAGGTGAAAGGGAAGAGGTTTAGAACCAAATTGACTCATATTCATGAAATTTTGCATATTATTTGCATGTAAGAACCATCTTCCTTTTCTCTTCTACCATTGATTGTCTCATAGCTTCAATCAATGTTTCTCTTTCTGTTTTTCTTTTGTCTGGCATTCAAAGTCCTTCAGAGTCTGGCCCAACCCACTTTCCCAGTGTTAAGTTACTAACACTAATCTTACTCCAGGTCTTTTCTCAGGTTTCCTCCCATCCCTAGACAGTTCTCCCTCCTCACCTCTATCTGCTGCCTTCCCTGGCTTCCTTCCAACTGTACCTCAAATCCTTCTTCCTGCAGGAATTCTTTTTTGGTCTCCCCACTCCCATATCCTCTTCAAATTGCTAGTACTTTCTCTCCGAGACTGCCTTCCATCTACTTTCTATATATCTTACATATACATCTTCTATGTACATAGCTGCTTGTTGTGTTGTCCCCTCCATTAGAATGTGATTAGAACTTCATGATCATGATGAGGATAGCTAGCATTTATATAGCACCTGCCATACGCCAGATACTTTATAAATATTATCTCATTAGATCATTACAACAACTCTGGGAGGTAAGTTCTATTAGTATCCCCATATTACAGTTGAAGAAACTGAGGCAGACAGCAATTAAGTGATTTGCCCAAGGTCACACAGCTAGTAAGTGTCTGAGGCAGGATTTGAACTCAGATCTTCCTGTCCCCAGAGCCAGTGCTATCTCCTCTGTATCACCTGGCTGCCTGCACTTAGCACAGTGCCCAAAAAATAGTAATAGTAAGCGCTCTTACTATTCTATTATCATTAACTGGTAAGAATTCCAAGTAGTCAACCTCAGTCTCATTTCAACCAACCTCCAAATTTCTTTCCACTTCGATGTAGAGTTTCTTCTGATCTCTCCCATCAGATCTTAAGGTTAATGCTCCTTGGCACTATTGAACTCTCATATTATCAAGCCATGCCTACTAGATATGGGGAGGACCATTTATTCACACACAAAATATAGCAGGCCTGAACAACCTGCGGGCCATGGGCTGCTAGCAGCAAGCCAAAGGATTTTGAGCAGCCTGTGAAAAATGTAGAAGAAAATATCCTTTGTATGTAGAGGAAATCCTTTGGTTTCTACAAGCACCTGAGGGCCATAAGGTTGTGCAGGCCTGGGATATAGGATCATAGACATAAATTCAGAGATGGAAGAGGTCTACAGGCCATCCAGTTCAACTCCCTCATTTCACAGATGAGAAAACTGAGTCCTAGAGAGGTGAAGCAGTTTGCCCATTGTCACAAAAGCAAGAAGTTCAACTCAATAAACATTTATTAAGCACCTACTATGTGCCAGACACTGTGTTAAGTGCTGGGTTGAATGACTAAGATTTGAACTCAGGCCTTCAGACTTCAAATACACTGGGTATTTGCATTGGGTATTGCATACCCAGTAGGGTCAACTCTATGGCTTAAATATCAGTTTATAGCAAGACAGGGGAGTCCTTCGTGACATCCACTCAGAAACTATCCATTTAGAACTGACACAAACTGGAATGTGCTTCTTAGGGAGGAAGGAAGTTCTTTGTTACTGACATTATTCAAGTGGAGACTGGATGAGACTGTTAGGAGCCTGGAGTTAGATTGGAGAGGAGATTCCTGCTCAGGTAGGCTAGAGTAGATAATCTACTCCGCTATCTTCTAGCTCTGAGACTTAATGAAAAGGAGAGAAACAGAACCCAGACAACCCTAATTTGTTTTCACAACCCCAATATGTCTTCTTTGAAGTCTTCCTTGGGTGCTTCATAGCGGCAGGAAGATGACCCTGAGTTCTCATCTCAAAGGCTATGTCAGTGTGAGCACAAGCTCTGGCAGGTTGTACCAAGCTCCCAGCAGGGATAATAATAGCACCTACCTCATAGGGCTGTTGTGAGGATCAAATGACTTAACCTGTGTAAAGTGCTTTGCAAACCTTAAAGGCCTAGGGTCTGACTAGATGATGGACTGAGTCTTTCATCCGAGGACCAGCCTGCCCTGCATTCAGAGAGGCTCATCACCAAGTTGCCTGTAGGTGGGATTAAATTTTCAGGTAAATGACTCATGAGGACCACCTACCAAAACATTGAGGGGCTGTGATCTGCTTTGGTGGAGGAGTGCACACATCAGCAAAATCATTCATTCTTGTCTCTTCCTCCAAGAGACCTTTCTAATGCCCTAGTTGGCAATTTCTCTCTCTTGAAATTATTTTGAATATGCTTTGCATTTACTCACATATATTTGTGAAAAACTGCTCTCTCCAAGGTTGTCAAAGATATTTTAATTGCCCAATCCAATGGTCTTTCTCAATCCTTATCCTGTTGACTAGGCATCTAGGTGACACAGAGGACAAAACATAAAACCTGGAGTCATGAAGACCTGAGTTCAAATCCTACCTCAAACACTAATTAGCAGTGTGACCCTTTCCTTTGTTGTTGTAGTTTAGTCATTTTTCAGCCATGTCCAACTCTTTGTGATCCCATTTGGGGTTTTCTTGGCAAAGGTGCTGGGCTGGTTTGCCATTTCCTTCTCCAGCTCATTTTACAGATGAAGAAGCTGAAGCAAACAGGGCTAAATGACTTTCCTGGGGTCACACAGCTAGTAAGTATCTGAGACTGGATTTGAGTTCAGGAAGGTCTTCCTGACTCCAGACCAGACACTATCCATTGTGCCTTTTTTTTTAACCTCATCTATAAAAAGAGTATAATACTAGTACCTACCTAATAGAGTTATTGTGAGGATCAAATGAGCTAACATATATAAGGTGCTTTCCAAACCTGAACACACTATGTAAATTGCTAGCTGACGGTATTACTAGCTATTATGACTGCCTCTTCTTCCTGATATTCTCTTCTCCCTGTGTTCTCATCACACTTTTCTCTCTTGGTTCTACTCCTACCTGTGTGATCTTTCTCTCCTTAACCTCTTTCACTGGATTGTCTTCCATATGCTGCTCCTGAAGAGTAATTCCCCTTAGGCTCCCAAGCTCTGTCCTAGGCCCTCTTTTCCTATCTCTTCACTCTCTCACATCAATCTCACCAGTAGAAAAACACATTCCAGTTACTTCTCAATGCAAATGATTCCCAAATCTAAAAATCTAATCCTGGCCTTTCTCCTTAGCTACAGTACTGCATTACAAACTATCTATTGAGAATTTCAAAATGAAAGTCCCATAGGTGTCCATGACTCAGTATGTCCATGACCAAATTAAATTTCTCTTTCCCCAAACCCTTCTTTCTTCTGAACTTTCCTTTTTCTGTTGAGGGCACCACCATCCTTCTGGTCTCCAGGATTCAAACCAGGGAATCATCACCTACACACTCTTACTCATTGTACACATCCAATACATTGCCAAATCTTCTCATATTCTTTCTCCACAACATTTCTTGCATTGTTCCCCTTCATTCCACTCACATACCTACTTCCCTGGTTCAGGGCCTCATTACCTCTCACCTGGACTATTGCAACAGTCCCCTAGTTGGTCTCCCTGCCTTCAGTCTCTCTCCACTCCCATCCATACTTATATGGCAACCAAAGTGATAACCCTAAAACACAGGTCTGACCATGTCAACGCCCTGCTTCAAGAGCTCCTTATTAGACTTCTGAGAGCCAAGATGGTGGAGTAAGAAGTAAGTTGCTCTCATTCTCTCTTATTGATCTCGGAAAGCCCAGAGAATATCACCCCAGGAAAAACCCTGGAACAGCTGAGCCAGTGGAAAGATGTGGTACACAGTCTTGTAGCCCAGGAAGCTTGGGGGAAAGGCTTCTCTCATTCTGGGGGAGGGGAAGCAGCACAGGATGGGAAGTGACTCAGCAAGCCAGCAACAAGCCCCACCTCAGCAAACCAGGGGGAGATTCTGAGCCCCAGGGTGGTGGAGCAGGCAAGTGCCAACACCAGGACCCCATCCCTACCCCCAAGTGCTTTAGCACAGACAGGGGAACTGGTAGACACCAGCTCAAAAAATCACCATGTACACCAGCATTCTACAGCAGCCAAATCTCCTGATGCTTCAGCACAACTCCAGGCTGGCAGATATCCTCCAGCAGCCAAACATTCAAGTGCCTTAAAAAAAAAAAAGCCTGGGTGAGCAGGTGTCCTCCAGGGGCCAGACTCCCTACCTCCACCCCAAAAGCTCCAGTGTTGCTGACCCCAGCTCAGCACCAGGTAAGCTGCTAGACCCTTAAAGCCTCCAGCTGCTAGCACCTTAGGTCCCAGAACACAAAGCTAGTGACCAGGTCCTGGGCTCCCAGCACAAGAAGCTTGGGGCAGTGCTCCCTGTGCTCCAGCAGGAGAGCTCAACTTTAAAAGCCAGGAAATAGCCAAACACCACAAGCAGAAAGCAGAAATGGACAATGACCGTGGATCCTTATTATGGGGACAGGGAAGATAAGGCACAAATTCATAAGAGGACAACATTGTCAATATACCCACACCCAAAGCCTCAAAGGGGAGTATAAACTGGTCTTAAGCCCAAAAGCCTTCTTGGAAGAGGTCAAGAAGGATTTTAAAAGTCAAATAAGAGAGGTAGAAGAAAAATTGGGAAAAGGAATGAGAGGTATGCAAGAGAAAGTCAATAGCTTGGAAAAGGAAGAACAAAAATTGACTATAGAAAATACAATTGGCCAAATGGAAAAAAGTACACTGAAGAAAACAAGTCATTAAAAAATACAATTGGCCAAATGAAAAAAAAAGTACACTAAAGAAATCAACCACTTAAAAAGCAGAATTGGCCAAATGGAAAAGGAGGCACAAAAACTTACTGAAGAGAACTCCTTAAAAGTAAAATGGGCCAAATGGAAAAGGAGGTACAAAATCTAATAGAAGGAAAGAAGTTGTTAAAAATTAGAATTGAGCAAGTGGAAGCTAATGATTGTATGAGATATCAAGAATCAGTCAAAAAGAAACAAAAGAAAGAAAAAAGAAGAAAACCTAAAATACCTCATTGGTAAAACAACTGATCTGGAAAATAGATGCAGGAGAGACAATTTTAAAATTATTGGTCTGCCTGAAAACCATGATGAAAACAAGAGCCTGGACAGCATCTTTCAGGAAATCATTAAGGAAAATTGCCCTGAGGTCCTACAACCAGAAGATAAAATAGTCATTGAAATAAAATAATCCACCAATCACTTCCTGAAAGAGATCCCAAATTGAAAATGCCAAGGAATACTGTAGCCAAATTCCAAATTCCAGGTCAAAGAGAAAATACTTCAAGCAGCCAGAAAGAAACAATTTAAATATCATGGAACCACAGTCAAGATTATATAGGACCTTGCAGCTTCTACATTAAAAGACTGGAGGGCATGGAATACAATATTCCATAAGGCAAATAAGCTTGGATTACAACCAAGGATCAACTACCCAGAGAAATTGAGCATAATCTTTAAGGGGATTATATGGACATTCAATGAAATAAGGGACTTCCAAACCTTCCTGATGAAAAGACCAGAGCTCAGCAGAAAATTTGATCTTCAAATACAAGACTCAAGAGAGGCATAAAAAGGTAAACAGGAAAGAAAAAAACAACATGTTATTAATAGGGGCAAATTGTTTACATCCCTACAAAGGAAGAAGACACTTGTGGCTCTTGATAATTGTATTGTTATTAGACATTTAAAAGGGGTATACATAGACAGAGGGTGTGGGTATAAGTTGACTTTGATGTGATGATAAAAAATCTAATTAAGTGGTAAAAAGGGATTGTTCTGGGAGAAGAGGAAAGGAGGAGGCAGACAAGGGTAAATTACATCACATGAAAAGGCACAAAATCCTATTATAGTAGAGGGAAAGAAGGGAGAAAGATGAGCATTGTTTGAACCTTACTCTCATCAGATTTGGCTCAAAGAGGGAATAACATAATCAGTTAGTTATAGAAATCTAACTTAACCTATAGGAAGTAGGGAGGGAAAGGGGAAAGAAAAGGGAGGGGGTGGATAGAAAGGAGAGAAGAAATAGGGTAAAAAGGAAGAAAAGGGAGAGAACTGATAGAAGGGAGGGCAGATTGAGGGAGCTGGTAATCAAAAGCAAAACTCTAGTGAGGAGGGAAAGGAAGAAAGGAGAGAGAAAAGCATAAACGGGGGAGAGAAAGACACAGATAGTAATCATAACTGTGAATGTGAATGGGATGAACTCTCCCATAAAATGGAAGTGGATAGCAGAGTGGATTAAGAACCATAATCCTATATGTTGTTTAAAAACCTGAGAGACTTATACAAACTGATACTGAGTGAAATGAGCAGAACCAGGAGAATATTGTACACAGTAACAGCCACATTATGCGATGACTGACTTTATTAGACTTCTCTCTTCTCAGTAATGCAAGGATCTAAAGCAACTCCAAACGACTCATGATGGAAAATGCTATCCACATCCAGAGAAAGAACTTTGGAGCCTGAATGCAGATGGAAGAGTACTATTTGCTCTCTTTCTCTTTTGGTATTTTGTTTTGTTTCTTCTTTCTTGTGATTCCTCCCATTAGTTCTAATTCTTCTTTACATCATGACTAATGTGAAAATATGTTTAATAGGAATGTATAAGTAGAGCCTATATCATGTCTTGTGAAGGGAGAAAATTTAAAACTCAAAATCATATGTAAGTGAATGTTGAAAACTAAAAATTAATTATTTACTTAAAAACAAACAAACAAACAAACAAGCAAACAAAGAGCTCCCTATTATGTTCAGGATAAAATACAGGTTCCTCTGTTCAGCACTCAAAGCCCTTCACAGTTTGGTTCTAGTCTACCTTTTCAGGCTAATAATAATAATAATAGCTATTATTATTATTATTATTATTATTATTATAGCAGCTAACATTTATATAGCACTATGTGCTAGGCACTGTGCTACATGCATTACTTCCCTTCACACATTTTTCATTTCAACCAAACTGGCCCGTTCCCTGTTCCCCATACAGAACATTACATTTCCCATTGCCATGACTTTGCATAAGCTGTCCCCCAAACCTAGAATATACTCTGGCTTTATCTCAGCCTCCTGCAATCCCTAGCTTTCTTCAAGGACCAGCTCAAGTGCCACCTACTCCATGTGACCTTTCTTTTCTTTTCTTTTCCTTCCTTTCTTCTTCCTTTCCTTTCTTTCTTCCTTCTGCCCTCCTCTCTCTCTCTCTCTCTCTCTCTCTCTCTCTCTCTCTCTCTCTCTCTCTCTCTCTCTTTCTCTCTCTCTTTCAATAAAATATGCTTCAATCTGTACATAGTTCTCTCTCCAGAGTTAGATAGCATTTTTTATCATGAACCCTTTGGAGTTGTCATGGATCATTGTATTGCTCAGAAAAACTACCTCACTTACAATTGATCATCTTACTGTTTGCTGTTACTATGCATGGTGTTCTGGTTCTGCTCACTTCACTTTGCATCAGGTCATATAAGTCTTCCCAGGTTTTTATGAAACCACCTATTCGTCATTTCTTACAGCACAATAATGGTCTACCATGTGACCTTTCTCGATCCTCTCTGTCCTGTTTAGGGCCCTCTGCCATATTACTTTTCATTTACTTTTTGTACACATACATTTACTTATGTCTGTACACGTTGTTTCTCATCGGTAGAATGTTTCATTTTTGTATCCTTTGTATGCTTAAAATGTACCTTGCCCATTGTAAAGGCTTACTGTATTGAACTGTAACCCTCCAGTTTTTAGGGCCTTATCTCACATTACTTTGTATACCTAAGTATCATTATTTACGTATAAATGCATAGATACATTTAAAATGTACTTACTTATCTGGGTATACTGTTTCTCCCTGGCAAAAGTTATTTTTATATCCCTGGTGCCTAGCATAATGCCATGCTTGTAATAAATGTTTAATAAATACTGGATTAAATTAAATTAAAGTATAACTTCAATATAAATATATCTGTTTTTCCTTAATGTTTTTGAGCCCCTTTTGGAGCTTATTTACAGCAGAGAGAAGCATATTCTATGGCCACCAAATGCATTTCTAATGTCAGCCAATTCATTTGTGCCTTTGCTCACAAGAAGGACTGGACAAGAGGATGTGGATTCTTAATTCAGACCCTAGAGCTGGGAAACAATTCAGAGCCCCTGGCAGCAGGTCAGGAGCAGAGCTAGCACTGGATATATTTGTGTCCTGGACAATGTGTCTCCTGCATGTCCCCTCTGGGTGATTTCTATTCATGGGATTCTCTGTACCTTTGTGGCAATATGATTTATCCTCAGATTCCTCTAAGACATGGAGAGTGAGGTTTCCTCTGTCATGAAAAATATGTGAATTTATCAAAAGTCATTGAAAAGTGTCATTCTTTGTCCACTCTCTCTCCCTCCCCTGCCACTCATCTTCCCCTTACCTCTCTCCTTTCCCCTCCCCAACCCCAATGTTGAGCCCTAGCAAGCAGCTTGCTTTGCCTTCTAAAGTCCTGTCTGGGAGTCTCCAAAGATTCTCCAAAGAATTGAAATTGAGAGGTATATATAGTAGGCCTAAGCTGATTGCAACACATTCCAAACAAGGAATTTCACTGGAAAATTAGTGTGATAATAATAATAGCTAGCATTTATATAGCATTTTTAAGTTTTGCAAAACACCTCAAAAATGCAATCTCATTTGATCCTTACAACAACCCTGGGAGATAGGTGCTATTATTATAATCATCCTCATTTTACAGATGAGGAAACAGAGGCATACAGAGGTTAAGTGATTTACTCAGGGTCACAATGATAGTAAATGTCTGAGGCCAGATTTGAACTCAGGTCTTCCTGACTCCAAGTCTTGTACTTTATCTACTGCCCTACCCATTTGCCTCTTACAAAAGAGGTCTTCAGAGAAATATATGACTGGGGGGGGGGAGTATGGACCAGTCATATAAAGAGGGAGGCAATGAAAGGGGAATGGGAATAGAATACACATTTATATAACTTCTACTATATGCTTAGCTGTGTGCTAAGTGCTTTTTTAAAAATAAATATCTCATTTTATCTTAACAACCACTTTGCAAGGTAGGTACTATGATTATCCCTATTTTATTGTTGAGGAAACTGAGGCAAACAGAAATTAAGTGACTTGCCCAAAGTCATACAGCTACTAAAATATCTAGGGCCAGATCTGAATTCAAGGCTTCCTGACTCCAGGCCTAGTACTCTCTCTGCTGCTCTTACGTGGGTATAGAAAGTCTGCAAACTCCTCTCATACTCACACAATGTCAAGAGAATGCAACAGTACATGGGAAGGACCCTTTCCAGGAAAGATATGAGAGAGCATGGACAAGAGTTGCACAGAATGATCAGGCATGGAGGGATTGTGATTTACTTCCTTAGAGAGAAGATCCACATTGGAGAGATCCCAGATCTGCTGGAGTATCAGAGAACTCAGAGGCAATGCTGCTGTATAATGTGGAATAATGTGAAGGACATTGGACTCGAGCTTCAGAAAACCTGGGTTCAACTCACTCACTAGCTGAGGGATTCTGGGGGAGCTACTCATCTCTCTGGACTTCAGTTCCCTTGTCTCTAAGATGGGGAAAGGTAATACTTTCACCTTTGATGGCTAGGATCATTGAGGGGAGAGTCAGATGAATGGGTTTTTCCCATCTGTGGGAGGTCAGGCCACCAGGCAGTGTCTGGGAGTCTGGTCACTGCTAATAAGAATGGATGAAACCAAATTTCCAGGACACCTGGTCTCAGTGTGCCCAGCATGATCTTCCCCTTCCCTGACACAGATGAAGTATCCTTGTGCCCAGATGATGTGAGACCTCAGGAGTGAGCTTGGTCCAGGAACACTGGTTTCTCTCCCTCTCCTTCCCTTCCTTTCTCTCTCTCCCTCTCTTCCCCTCCCCCATTGTTGGGAAAGAGTCTGTCTCAGTTGGAACACCAGTCAAGACCTTCCAGGGGCCCAGGAATTAGGGTCCTATTCTTGATCAAAGCTACCCTGTCTCAGGGAAGTGCTGAATAGGGTCTCTGGAGATAGCTGGTTCCCTCCAGCCCAGGGCCTGGAAGCTGTAGCCCTGGTCTTTAGTAAATAAAGTGGAAAGAACCCTTTGAGAGAAACTTAGCTCCCCACCTTGTTCTAACAATCCTCCAAAGGAGGAGAGAGTATTTGAGAATGGAGTGCTTGTTGGAAAAGGCCAGACCAGATGGCATTTTGTCCTTCTCTCCGCCCCCAAAGAAGTCTGCACCTCACCCTGATGGGTGTGGGGCTTCACCTGGTTTGGAAGCCCTTCCCTTTCCCTGTTGTACCTACCAGCAAGGATTTTCTTGGAGCCATCCTCAGTCTTTTCTTCTGCAGGAAATATTCCAGTTAGACAAAGAAGGTGAAGGGGGCTTGATAGGAAGCCCTACTGGTGTCCTGCATCTATTCAGAGTTAGGGCTTACTTAGAGAGACCATGGGTTCCTGATAGGGTTCTAGATTTAAAACTGGAAGAACCTTAGAGATCTTTTGATCTAACTCTCCACATTTTTACAGAAGCGGAAACTAAGACCCAGCAAGGGGAATTGACTCACCCAAAATGACACAGGAAGTAAGTAGCAGAGTTGGTATCTCACATCCCCTGACTCTTAAGTCAGTATTCTTTCCTGTTTACCACACAGACTCTTTCTCTTGGAGGTTGTGGGATGTCCCTTGGATCAGGGAGCAAAGTCAGAGTGAGAAAAGAGCTTGTACACACACAAACACACACACACACACACACACACACACACACACACACACCCCATGCTTAATCCTGGGGCAGGGTAGTCAGAGAGAAGGCTCTGGGACTGAGGAGACCAATTCCACCCATCCTTCTTGGTTCTTTCTATCCCTAGAAAAGCCCTTCCTGGGAAGCTGTCAGGACATTGAGATGCAGGCCTCAGTAGAAACAGTTAAAAAACAACCCTGATCCTCCCTCTTCCCTAGGAACAAAAAACAACACACACACACACACACACACACACACACACACACACACACGAATAATAATTAAAAGATGCCTGGAAACTCTCTTGGAAGAGCATCAATTCTGAAGATGAAAGTAAATGATTAAAATAATTAAATACTTCAAGTTGACAAGCTGAAGCCAAATCTTGCCAGCAGACATTCGTCAGTAATTAGTTAATTAATCCTAACACAAATTATAAGCCATAACAAACCAGTCAGGCTGAACATAGCCGGCTGTTCAGAATTAAGCTTTAAAAAAAAAAGGAGGAAGACAGAGGAGGAGGAGGAAGAGGAGGAGGAGGAGGAGGAGGAGGAGGAGGAAGGAAAGCAAGGAAAAAAAGAGGATGAAGAAGATGAAGAATTGAGAAAGAAGGAGTAAGGAGTGAAACAAAGGGAGGAGGATAAGGTGGGAAAGAAGAAGAGGAAGAAGATGGGGAAAAGAAAAGGAAGAGGAAGAAAAGAAGAGGAGAAGAGGGGAGGGATGAGGCACAAGAAGAAAACAATCACATTTGGCCAAAGAGAAGAGCTGCGGGTTGGCGTTGCATGGGTGACCCTGAAAGAGTCCTTAAACTATGCCTACATGAAGGAAGGGAGAATGGGAGATGTTTTATGGGCCCTTCATCGAAGTGAGGGTGCAGGAGAAGCAGAGATTTCTAGAGCAGAGGAGGTGCTTGGCCTGGGCTAGGTCTGAACCTGGCTATGGATGGATGGTGGATAGAATGCCATATGAGGTGGACCTGGAAAGAATCCTCTAGTCCTTGCCCATTCTAGGGGACACTTGTTCTCAAGTTGGCCTGCTTTGATGGGGGATGGGGGGAAAAGAAGGTCAGAGACATAGAATTCAGTGTCCAGAAACTCCCATACCTTTAATGTATGCAGGTGCATGTATGTGAATTTGCTGTACTCACGTACACAAGAATCTAGGGAAGTGTGATGGCTTTGTTCTCTACATGTTGGTGCTGGGCCTCTGTGCATGGCTTTGTGTGCCCTGAAGCCATGTTATGTATCTGTGTGCATGCATGTGTGTATGTGTGTGTGTGCGCATGTTTTGCATTATGTGAGCTCTGACCTTCAGAGCAGAACAGAAGGAATACACCCAGGCCCCGAAGGCTTGAGCTGTCATCTCTATGCATGTGTGTCTGTCACTGCTCATCATTTCTGGCTGCTGCCACTGCCAGGCAGGCACAGGGCATTTTGCTTTGAACTAAAGTCCTATAAACACTGTCAAATAAAATTTGGCTCAAGGAACATTGTTTCTGTCGACTCAGGGTCAGAATTACCAGCATCACCCAGACCAGAGGCAGGGTAGTTATGGAAAAGGATCTCTTAGCACCTAGGGTAAGCCTCTCAGCTTTTCCCACCAGAAGGAAAAAGGTAATATCTTTGAGTTGACACACAGATTCTTTAAGTATTTTTTATTTTTTCAGTTGCTAGTGCTTTCTCCCTACTCATGTAACAGAGACATTCCAGTCCTTTTGTTCCATTTAAGCTACTCCAACATTTGGATTTAGCTTCTATGCTCAGCCCTGCAACTGATATATTTCTGTGCAAGTTCCTTGAGAGCAAGGTGTATTAATTTTTTTGGATCCCTAGCATCTAACCCAGTGCCTTATACATAGGCATGTAATAAATCTTAATAGGCACTTAGTAAGAACACTTAATAAGGCTTCAGAATTGATCCGAATTGGGATCCAGAATGAGTTTGGTATGGAGTAGGGGTACACAAACCGACATCACAATGGTCAAGCCCTGTTCTAAATTTTTATTTCAAATGATCAAGGAATTTTGAGCTGGAGGGCAGCTTGGGGGTCATTTAATCAAATTCATTCATTTTTATTGAGACAGTTGAGAGACATTATGTGACTTGCCCAATGTCTCAAAGGTATCAAGAGATCAGAATTTGAACCAGAAAATACAGTATTCTTTTCACTACAAAATCAAAACTGCCTCAATTCAACTAAACTTTTATTAAGTAGCTGCTACATATAGAGTTCTATGCTAGGTTCTGTGGGAAATAGAAAGTTTTGATGTATCATAGTCTCTTCCCTCCCAAAGATCTAGTCTAGTGGGGTGGGAGTTTATGATAGACACAAATAACTATAGTTATGTAAGGGATCCAGCAACTGGTGATGTAGCACTAGCACAGGTTCTGATTGGATAAGTGTAGATCTCAGGAAAGATATGCAAAAATTTCAAAAAGTGCACTGGGGGAAGAAACAGAGAAGGAGGAAGCAGGGAAAAAAATGGCATGGCATATTGTGTCCTGCTGGAGGTTTGGGGACTGTGAGATGTCCTTTTTCCTCCCACAGAGGTCAGACTTTTGACATAAATGCCAGGCCAGGAGGTTCCATAGCTCCTGGTGATGTTTGCCTGCAGCCCAAGCTCTCCTTCACCCTGGGGAGATCTCATTCCTGCCTTGGAAATAACATTCCTGAGTCAAGCAGATCCTGAAGACTCAGAGTTCCTGTGGCAATGGTGATGTATAAATTGTTATTCCAACTTTAAGTTGACTTTGGGGCTGGGGCTGAGGCTGGCTAGGTCACAGAGCCAAGACTAGACAGGGCTTACAATTCTCTAAGGATAGGAAGAGACAAGATGGTTTGCTCAAGACTGAGTATGCTTTTGACTTTGCTTGGGAGGATGATATTTTCTTTATATCACAATGTTTTTCCCTAACCTAGTTAAATTGTGTTACTTCATAATACAAGGTCAAAGTGAATATGAATTGACTGGATTTAAATAGCAGGAATTTTGAGTAGGTTGCAACTAATCCGCGAATACTGGAAATTTGAACCTGAGTCCTGAATAGACTATTAGGGAATAAGGAGCATCAGGACAGGTGTACTGGGGAGACAGCACACACACACACACACATACCCCAACACTTCGAAAAGTTGGGTGGTGAAAGGAAAAAGTGTAACAAATGGTATGGGAGCCACAAAACACCTGAGTCAAGTGAAGAGTGGCCTTTTTTGTTTATTTGTTTTTAGAAGGGATTTGTCTGAAGACAGAAAGGAAGAATCATTGTTTATGGGATCAAGTCTCCACTCTTATCCTAACATTCAAGGTCCTACATTGTTTAACCCCACTTTTCCCATCCAACCATTCCTCCCAGTCTTGCCCAACGTGTATCCCTTGCTCCAACCAACCCTTTCTTCAAGTACATCATATTCATCGTGTTATAGTACAAGAGTATGCTGGAACTGAACTCAGGGAGACTCAGGTTCAAAGCCTACTTCGGATACTTGCTAGCTGGGTGGCCCCTTTAAGCCTCAAGTTTCCTCATTTGTAAAATGGAAATAATAACACTGACCTCATCAATCACGGACTAGTTAAGCAAATTGTGATACATGAAAGTAATGGAATTTTTGTGCCATGAAAAAATAACAAATACGAAGAATTCAGAGAAACATGGGAAAGACATGTAAAGTGATATAGAGGGAAGCAAGTAGAACCAAGAAAACGACTACAATAGTATAAATAAGAGGAACAACAAAATGTTAAGTAAATGCTGTGTCATTATAATGACAGACTAGGACTCAGAGAAGAGTTAAGAAAATGCACCTTCCTTACAGATGCAGGGCAGATGGGTGTGGAATACAGTCAGTGTGTTGCTTGTTTTTGCTGACTTACTTTCCCTTACTTTCAATCTTTGCTGTAAGGGTAGGAGAGTGAGAAGGGATATATAGCAAACAAATGTGATGTAAAAACAAGAGGCATCAATAAATAATAAAAAAGAAAAAGAGAAATGTGTTTTAAAAATCACACTTATCACCTAGGATTGCTGTGAGGATCAAAGGAGATAATGCATTTAAAGCTCTTTGTAAACCTATAGCAGTATTACTACTGCTATTGTTGTTATTACAGAAAAATCATTATTCTGATCTTGTTTAATGCAATTCAGATAGAAATGGTCTAGGGGCAAATGTTATCCTGTCATTACTCTTTTATATGGTAATAATAGCTGGGTAGCTAGGGGGCACAGTGGACATAGCACTGGGCTAGGAATCAGAAAGATTTATCTTCCTGAGTTCAAAACTAGCCTCAGATACTTACTAGCTGGGTGACCCTGGGCAAGTCACTTAATCCTGTTTGCCTCAGTTCCTCATCTTTATGAGCCAGAGAAGGAAATGGTGAACTGCTCCAGTATCTCTGCCAAGAAAAACCCAAATGGGTCACAAAGAGTTGGACGTTACTGAAAACTGAGTAGCAACAGAATAGCTGACATTTATATAGCACTATAAAGTTTGCGATGCACTTAACATTTATTATCTTACTTCTGATATATGTGCTATTATCCCAATTTTACTGAAGCTAAGAGAGGTGAACTACTTTCTCAGCACATATAGGCAATTAAGTATCTGAGGCAGGTTTTAAGCTCAGGACTTTCTGACTCCAAGTCTAGCACTCCAGCAATGACACTACTTACCTGTGTGGAATATTACATTGATGCATGCAAATAATTGCTTTTTATAGTTGAATAAAAATAAACTCACCTTCTGCAGGCTCACTGGAAGCATCCTCTATACAACTCCAGTAGCAAACAGGATGACAAGAACGATATTGACCTCATCCTATTCCCGTGCAATTTTAATTTCTGTTAGGTCTGTATATTTCAGGAGCTTTTCATTCCTTGCAGCTTGAAGACTATGAATGCTTGAAGGTATGACAACATCTATTAAAAACATTCTTCTTAAGTTCTTATGTCTCACCTATTGTGGTTAACAGTTCAATTTGTGATAATTCTCCAGTTCTAGTACAATTTCTTGGTTGAGTTCTCAAGGATATTTTGAGGTCTGTATTTATAAAATGGAGGTTTGTTGCATGATAATCCATTAAAGACAACACATTTTTGATGTGTATAATTTTAGTCTCCAGGTTATGTCTTGCTAGGTCTTCAGTATATACTAAATCTTTGCACCCTGACACAGTGTATTTGCAATACTCCTTCTATAATACCTCCTCCCCAACTCACACACAGGATGGATCCCCCAGATGATGGCTACTGAAGGTTCCAGTTGCTACATGAATCCACTCCTAAAACTATGGCTCATGAGTCACCATTGGTTTATTTGCTTTTACTCTAGTCATCCAGCTGATACAATTAGCTCAAAGCAAAGGCATTTGTTAAAATGGTTTAGCATGAACAGTCATAACAAAACATTCCCCCCATAAACTGGATGTGCCTTTCCCACAAACGCATACAGCATTCATTGGAAGAGTGAGCACACATGTAGAGTATATTAACAGAGGGGCACATTGTATATGTATAGTCAAGGTAACTCATGCCTCAATCCTACAGGGCCCACGTCCTTTTTATGTCTGTGTTGTCTTTATGCTGCTTTACATTAGGCACACTACCTCTGCTGTTTAGGTTGCTGGACTTCCTGGACCTACTCCTGTCTTCAGCTAAACTCTTAACTCCCAGGGCTAACTTTTTCTCATCTCGGCATTGAGATTCTCTGGACCTGCTCTGTGCTGGGCACAGTTTTTGCTATTGGATGAGTCGCACCCAGCTGTCTGTGAATTACACAAAGAACCATTGCCAATGGTATGTTGTTAGGATTAGAATCTCAGCCCTCTGACCATGAATCCAATGCTCTTTTCACAGTAACATATAGCCTCCAGAGTCAGTGGTCCCTTTGAGATAATTACTATGTGACCCATTGACAGAGGTTCAGCCAAATTGGCACTTGTCTATGGACAGTTTTAGACCAGCTGATCTAACACCTTGAATAGTCTTTCCTCTTACCTTCCCAATAGGGCTCTTACTTTCCCATAGGGCTCTTCTCTTCTCCCTCTACACTACTCCACTTCATGATCTCCTAAGCTCCCATCAATTTAATTATCATTTCCATGCTGATGATTCTCAAATCTACCTACCTAGCCCTAACCTCTCTGCCGACCTCCAGTCTCACATCACTGTCTATTAGACATCTCAAACAGGATGTCCTTGTAGACATCTTACACTCAATATGTTTGAAACTGAACTCATTCTCTTTCTCTCCAAACCACCCCCTCCCCTTCCAAACTTCCTATTACTGCTGAGGGCATTACCATCCTCCTCATTCCACAGGCAATAACCTGGGTGTCATTCTTGACTCCTCACTGTCTTCTCCCCTGCCCTTTACTGCATCCAATCTGTTGCCAAGTCCTAGTGATTTCTCCTTTGCAGCATCTCTCAAATATGCCATATTCTCCCTTTTGATATTGCCACCCCCATAGTGGATGTCCTCATCACCTCGTGCCTGGGCTATAGTTGGTTGGTTGGTTTGCTAGTTGATTTGCTTTCCACAAGTCTCTCCCCCCTCAAGTCCATCCTCCAGCTGACAAAGTGATTTTGTAAAGCATGGGTCCAACCATGTCACCTCCATACTCAGTAAATTCCAATGGCTCCCTATCACCTTCAGGATAAAATATAAAATCATCTGTTTGGTATTCAAAGCCCTTCATAACCTAGCCCCACTCTCTCCATCTTTCTGGTCTTCTTACACCTTATACCACCTGCCTGAGGTGTACAAGTATTCAGAAAAGACTAGCTGCTGAGCCCTTTTCAGGACCGCTTTCCATCTTTGGTGTCTGCCTGCCACTCATCTGTGGCTCCAAGGAGCTATAGCATGTGCACTGGCCACACTCTGGTAAACTGTTTTAGGAAATGAACTAAACCAGGGGGAGAGTAACTGACAGGTCTCAAACCCATCACTGAGTTAGGAAGGGATGTACCCCAAGTATGTGAAGACTTCCCCCAGCAGATGGACAGATGTAAACAATTTGTTCCAACAAGCTATGAAAGCAGCAGAAGCAGGTGCTATGGAGCACTTGGAGCTCAGTTAGACATCAAAGATGCCAAGGTCATCCACTGCATCTTCAATCATCACCAGTTGTCTTGACTTTTATGTTGCCAATGGACTCCAATGATTCTGTAAGAAAGAATAAGGCTGACAGCCTTGTGCAACTCTGCCTCACTTAAATCCAATTTATGTAAGGGTCAAAAGTCATCATCTATCTCATTTTATCATTTTTACCTATCTCAAAGTCCTGTGGTGACAGAAGTCCAGCTTACCAAAGTCAGAGCTAGATACATATTTTTCTAGAGTGATTAGGACCACCATGAAACTGGTCTAGGTTTTGCAATCAAAACCAATCTAGTCAACAAGCTTGTATGCCTCCCAAAAGGAGTGAATAACAGGCTCATGACCATGCCATTGCCACTTGCAGGAAAGCACCACACCCCCATCATCAGTGTGTATGCTCCCACCATGATGAACCCTGATAAGGTCAAAGAAAAATTTTTTGAAGACCTAGAAACCCTCATCATCAATGTCTTGAAAGAGAACAAGCTATAATTCTGGGTGGCTTTAACACAAGAGTAGGCACAGACTATCAGACATGGCAGAGAGTCATCGGGAGGAATGGAGTTGAAAACAGCAATGTCACCAACACTGTCTTCCATTTACCTAAATGAAATAAAACTTCATGGATTCACCCTCACAGCAAATATTGGCATTTAATAGACTATGCCATTGTAAAGAGAAGAGACAGACAGGATATGAGAATGAGAAAGGTGAAATGTGGTGCAGAGTGCTGGACTGATCATAGACCTATCTTCTCCGAGCTAAATATTCGCATTCAACAAAAATGGTGGCCCCAAGGCAAAGATGACTACCAGAAGACTTAATAAGAAACAGATTAGAACACTTCTTTGAGCATGAACAGTTTGAGGGAAAGCTGAGCCAACACACAGTTGGCAACAGTGGAGCAGAACAGGAGTGGGCAGCTTTCAGATGTTTGGTGTACAGCACTGCATTTACTTATCTAGGCCAGAACACTTGCAAACATCAAGATTGGTTTGACAAAAATGATGGAGCAATTCACAAGCTGCTAAATGAAAAACAAGCAGCTCCACAGGGTTTACCAGCAGGATAGTTGATCCATCTTCTAGAAGGCAGTGTTTAACTCTATCAAAAGTAAGTACAAGTGAAGCTTAGAGAGATGTAGGATTCTTGGCTCAGTAAAAAGGCAGATGAAATTCAGTTGTACGTTGATAGAAACAATCCAAAGGGCTTTTATGATGCCCTAAAAGCTATTTATGGGCCAAAGACCTATGGTACTCAGTGCTGATGGAGCCACATTGATTAGGGATAAGGAGGTGATCCTGCAGAGATGCGCTGAACACTTCCACAGCATTCTCAACAGACTGTCATCAACCAATACTGAAGCCACTGACCACCTACCTCAGGTTGAAGTCAGTCCCTCTCTAGCTAAATTTCCAACCAAAGAAGAGGTTTTGAATGCTATTAGGCTCCTCTACTGTGGGAAAGCCCCTGGTGCTGATTCTGTTCCAGTTGAGATTTACAAGGCAAAGGGGTCCACTGCTCATACAAAAGCTGACTGAATTCTTCTGGGTTATACGGCAAGAGGAGGCAATCTCCCAGGAGTTCAAGGATGCTTACATTGCCATTTTTATAAAGGAAAAGGAAATAGGTTGTTCTGTGACAATCGTGGGGGAAGGTGGGGGTCTCTCTCTTAGTCATGGTTGGCAAGATTCTTCCCAGAGTCCTGCTTAATAGGCTTATCCTTCACACAGAAGATGGTCATCTACTTGAGAACCAGTGGGCTTCAGAAAGGGCTGAGGAATGGTCAATATGGTGTTTGCTGCTCAACAACTCCAAGAGAAATGCCGAAAGCAGAACAGTGGTCTCTACAGAATGTTAGTTGATCTGACCAAGGCCTTTGATACTGTCAGTTGTGAGGGCTTTGATTGCCCAGAGCAGTTCATAAGTATTGTACATCAATTTTATGATGGCATATTTGCATGGATTCTGGATAATAAACAATGCTCTCACACTTTCCCAGTCACCAGTGGAGTGAAGCAGAGCTGTGTGTTTGCTCACATGCTTTTTAGCATGATATTTTCCTAATGTTGTTGTTGGAAACCTTCAATGAGGACAAAACGGCGTCAAGGTCAACTACTGTATTGATGGCAAATTATTTAACTTGAAAAGACTACAGGCCAAGACTAAAGTAGAAGAATTGGCATGGGATTTTTTGTTCATAGATGATTGTGCACTCTGAGGCTGAGATAACAGAGTATGGATCAATTCTCTACTGCTTATGCTAATTCTGGCCTGACAATCAACCCCAAGAAAAAAGAGGTTCTTCACCACCCAGCACTGCACCATCCATATGTGGAACTATTGGTTATAGAAGATCGACAAATTTTGAATGCTGTGGATAAGTTCATTTACCTTGGCAGTATACTTTCCAGGGATGTCTACATAGATGATAGTTGAGACACGCATTGCCAGAGCTAGCTCAGTGTTTGAAAGGCTCTGAAGGAAAGTATGGGAGGGGCAGCTAGGTGGAGCTGTGGATTCAGGAGGACCTGAGTTCAAATCCAGCCTCAGACACATAACACTTACTAGCTGTGTGACCCTGGGCAAGTCACATTGCCTAGCCAAAAAACAACACAAAACAAAACCAACCAACCAACAAACAAAGGAAAGTGTGGGAGAGAAGAGGTATTAGGCTTCCTACCAAATGGATGGTCTACAGGGCCACTGTATTGACCTTATGGTTGTATGCCTGTGAAACCTGGACAGTCTACCAGCACCATGCCAGGAAACTGAATCACTTCCATTGAAAGAAGATTCTGAAGATCACCTAGCAACATAAGGTACCAGACACTGAGATTCTTTCTTGAGCTAAACTGCTAAGCATTCAAACTCTGCTACAGAGAATGCAACTCGATGGGCTGGTCATGTTGTTTGACTGCCAAACATATGGTTGCTTAAAAGGCTATTTTAAGGAGAACTCACACAAGGCAAACACTCCCATAGATGTCAGAAGAAGCAATACAAGGATACTCTCAAGGTCTCTCTGAAGACTTTTGGAATTGATTGGGAGACATGGAAGACACTGGCATGGTACTGCCTAGCATGGCATGCCTGCATCAAAGAAGGTTCTGTGCTCTATGAGCAGATCAGAATCGTAGTAACTTGGGGCAGCTAGGTTGCGCAGTGGATAGAGCTCCAGCCTTGGAGTCAGGAGGACCTGAGATCAAATCTGGCCTCAGACACTTACTAGCTGTATGACCTGGGTAAGTCATTTAACCCAACTGCTTCACAAAAAAAAAAATGTTCATGTGAGCTATTTGTGCTCAACTTATGGTAGAGCCTTCAGAGCTTGTTTTGATCTGATCAGACACACCGTACCTTGACTCCAACATAGTGATTTCATTTTGGTCTTCTCTGAGCACAAATGATAAGAACAACCCCCCACCTACTCTTCTATCCAGTGACACTGGCCTCCTTGGCTGTTCTTTGAACAAAACACTCCATCACTTAGCTCTGTCTGCCATGGTTGGAATGTTCTCCCTCCTCATTTCTACTTCTGGTCTTCCTTCAAGTCTCTACTCAAATCTCAGCACTACAGGAAGGCTTTCCCAATCTCTCTTAATTCTATTGTCTGGCCTCTGTTATTTACAATTTATCCTGTCTATAGCTTTGTTTGTATACAGTTGCTTTTATGTTGCTTCCTCCGTTAGAATATGAGCTCCTTGAGGGCAGTCTTTTGCCTTTCTTGGTATCACTAATGCTTAGCACAGGGCCTGCCACATAGTAGGTGCTTAATGCTTATTGACTGACTTCCACAACACAATGACACCTCAGCGTAGTAGCATTTTGATCCTCGTAATAATCTTGCAAGACAGGTGCTATTATTTACCCCCATTTTATAGATTAGGAACTGAGGCTAAAAGAAATTGATTGAGTGACTTGTCCAGGATCACACAGTTAGTAAGCATCTAACAGAATTTGAACTCAGGTCTTCCTGACTCCAAGGCCAGCACTCTCGTGTACCACCTAGCTGACTCTATTAAACTCCTAGAGAGGTGATTTCCCAACATTAGAGAGCAAATCAGTGGAATGATCAGAACTAGGATTCAAATATCCTCACTTCTAGCCCAGAGCTGTTTTCATTTCACCACTACAAAATTGTGGCCTAAATTGCAGCTTGGAGGTAAGTAAGGTTCAGCCATTGTTTTCTAATTGATAGAAGACATGTATCCTTGATTCAGGGGGTATCCCATACCTGGAACTTCACAGGCAGAAATAAGCAAACAATTTTGATTCTTCATCAAGGTTTGGGATTATTTTTATGGGACACAAATTTCTTATTTCCACAAGAGCCATCTCTAATTGTTTTCTTTAATTAGGTCAATTCAATTAAGCTTTTCCCTCCAGTATCCCAGAGAGGCAGGAGGGCAGAGCCTTGGAGACCAGGTTAAAGTGCTAGGAAGGTGCTGGCAATTATTTTCCACATAAACAGTGTCATTGATTAGGAAGAGTTCTTTCAAGTGCTTCCTGAAATCTTCTGTTCCTGACAGAGTGATTTTCTGAGGCTACTGTTCCGAAATTCAGGAGTCATGGAGGTAGATCATGTGTTCTGTGTACATCCTACATCCCACTCATTCAGTGAATTCAATTCATTTCGATTCACTTTGACAAGCATTTATTAAATCAGTCTCAGGTGTCCAAAAACTCTGGTGTGAGTTCCCATCCTAGGATATTTGGCACTCTCCTGAACTTTAAAAGCTCTCATGATTACAGCCTAATCCAGTCCATCTTCAAGACTCTTTCACCAAAGTCAGAATAGATACAATAGGAACAGAAGCAGCATCATTCTGACAAGCATTCACAAGTCCCATTTCTGCCTATGTAGGGAGAATAGGCCCATTGCTCTCTGCTTTAAAGACTGTTTCACTAGTTCTCTCATCTCTCTCTTTTATCTCTATGTCTCTGTCTCTGTATGTCTCTCTTCCCTTCTCTCTTTCTCCTCTCTCTGTCTCTGTGCCTATTTCTGTCAATTTCTGTCTATCTGTCTCTCTGTGTCTGTCTGTTTCTCTCTCTCTCTCTCTCTCTCTCTCTTTCTCTCTGTCACACACACACACACACACACACACACACACACACACACACACAGAGGCTTACAGCAGTCCTTGCCATCTGACTCAAATGCATCCAGTCAGGAGAGAGAGATGGAGGTTCACTTTGTCTGGTTAGTGCCTTTTGGGTGCACACCCAGTTTTGTTTCAGCAGTCAATCAGAAATTCATTTTTCCTCATGTGGTCACCTGTCTTGAAACAATCTCTCAAGTGGAGAGCAAGGACTCCATTATACCACACATACTTCCAGAATCAGCATCAATAAATGTCCCTACATGATTTGACAGCAGGTAGAGTATGCTGCATGTGCTCTGAGGACAAGGCTCTCCTACTACATTTGTATCACTCACAGTATACAACATAGTGACATAGTGCTCTGCATACAGTAGGTACTTAATAAATACAGGGTGGTCCAAAAATCTTAATGCTGTTTATAATGCATAAAACAGCACTTAGACCTTTGGGAGATCAGTATTTGTTGAGAACATGGATGACTGAATTAATCAGAGAGGCAACATAGAAGAATGGAAAGTGCACCAAACTTTAAAGAAGGAAGATCTAGGTTCAAATTACTCCTCTGACTCTTCCTTACTAGCTGTGTGACCCTAGACAAATCACTTCACCTCTCTAAGACTCAGTTTCCTCATCTACAAAAGGAGAATAATATTAGTACTTTTGCTGTGAGCGTCAAAGGAGATAATGTATGGAAACCTTGCAAACCTGAAAACAGGCTGTAAATGTGAGCTATCATTATGAATAAAATATATTACTAGCCATAGATGCAGAGAGGATTGGACCAGATTAATCAGGGGAGGTTTCTTGGAGGAGTGAGTTCTAAGCATCCTATTTGACAGGAAAAGTACGTAGGATAGTGCAGAGAAGGGAGGGCATTCCAAGCTCTACTCACCCTGTACTCATTAGCTTCCATTCCCAATGCAGCCCAATCTGTTTAGCCCATAGTATCTCTAGGCTCTCACTGCCTGGTAGCCATAGAATGGGGAAGGAGGACCCATTGGGATGTCACCACTCAGGACAACTGGGCACAGGCTTCATCTGTCCAGTGTGGGTGGTAACCAAATCCCCCCATGGCAGCTGGGTAAGAGTGAGGCTTTACTGATGAAGTTATTCCCTTCACCCCACCTTCCTCCCTTATGCCACCCCAGGAGGGCCGAGGGCCCTGCTGCTCCCAGAATGATTCTCACCTGCCAATCGATGTCCTGGACACTTGAACAAGTGCTAATCAGCACAATTGACACAATAAGCTGCCCCCTTGCAATCCATTTTCACATGGAAACTTGGATCGATTTCTCATTCTTACACTCTGTGACACCACCACCAGCTGTGGACATGTTTTCCTGAGGCTCAGGGTTTGGGAAAGGAGGCTGGTTAACTCTATGAACCCCTGGTTCTATGGGGAACCAAAGGATTAGGTCTTCCAAATACATTTTCTTCCAAATGCCAGGCTCAAGGACTACCCACATCAGTCTCAGGCTGAGTTGGCATCCTAGGAGCAGGCAAGGTAGGTGGCTGTCCAGAGGCAGCATGCAAAAGGTACCCTAAGGAACACATTTTGATATTTCTTCTGGCAAATTTTGGCAAAAATAGATGTGTACTTATACATACTTGTGTCAAGGAGCTGTGATTTCCTCAGATTGAAACCTTCCATAATTGAGAATATAAGTCTAAGTGAGTTGCTTGCAGCTCAGAGAGATTAATTGACTTGCCTATAGTCACACAAAAATCAGATCTTCCTCATTCCAAGTCCTAACACTGTCTCCTAGGCCATGCTCTCTCTGACAAGCGGAGATATAGTATGGTCTGGTGAAAAGTGTTGGGGCCAGCTAGGTGGAATAGTGGATAGACCATCATCCCTGGAATCAGGAGGACCTGAGTTCAACTCCAGCCTTGGACACTTACTAACTATGTGACCTTGGGCAAGTTACTTAACCCTGTTTACCTCCAAAAAGAAAGAAAGAAAAGTGATGGCTGTGGAGGCAGGAAAGCCTTGAGTTTGAACCCTACCTCCACTCTTAACTATGCAACCATGGGTAAGTGATTTAGCTTCAGAACATGCTTCCTCATCTATAAAATGGAGACCTGCAGGTACTTTCAGTACCAGAAGAAATCCATTCTCTAGACCCCTTCAGGATTTTTTTTGTAATTACATATTTTGCAACGGCAAATATTTGTTTACGCTTAAAAATGCTTTTATACATTTTCTTTGGACACAAAAGATATTTCCCAGCGAACACTTGTAGAATATAAGCTCTTCGAGGGTAAGATCTGTTTCCTTTCTGTCTTTGTATCCCCAGTATCTAGCCCAGAGCTGTGCACATAGTAAGGACTTCATAAAGGTTGAGTTGCTGAATTGAATTGAACAACCAAACAACCTTGTTAATAAATTCCCTGAGAAACAGTCAGTTTATTGTTAACAAAAAGGAGCCCCGCCCTCCAACTGACTAGTATTAATATTGACCATTGTATTTGACCAGCTTTGTTGACTGTCCTTTGTCAACTATTTACACCACAACAGTCAGTCAACTAGCATTTATTAAGTGTCTAATATGTGCCAGGCACTAAGCTAGGCATGGAATGAATAGTGATTCAGTACCTACTATAGGCAGAACACTGTGCTCAATGCCCAAAGAGACGTAGATTTTAGGTAAGTCACAGTTGCTGGTCTCAAAACACTCATACAGTGAGGGGATCAGAGATTTACATCTGGAAGGGACATTAGAGGGGTCTAGTCCATTTCCCACCCACCCCCCACTTTAAAGTGAGCAAACTGAGGCTTAGAAGAATTAGGTAGGTCACTCAGGTTGAAAATACCAGAGCTAGGATTTGAACCCAGGTCCTCTGATTCTCCCTTCCTGGATCACTGCCTTGTCATGGCAGAAGAGCTTGTATAGCTCAATGAAACTACAAGCTATACCTTGCAAAGTTACTGAAGATGGACAGGTCATACCAAAGAGTTGTGACAAAAGGTGAACCACTGGGGGAGGAAATGGCAAATGACTCCGGGATCTTTGCCAAGAAAACCCCATGGACAGTATTAAAATGTTAAAAGATATGACACTGGAAGATGAGCCCCTCAGGTCTGAAGGAAAGAGTAGAGGCAACTATAGGTAGCTCCAGAACTAATAAAGGTCTGGGCTGAAGCCAAAAGGAAGCTCAGCTGAGGATGCATCTGGTGATGAAAGGAAATTCCAATGCTGCAAAGATCAATATTGAATGGGAATGTGGAATGAGATGGAAAGATTAAACATTAACAGTTTGGGTGTCAGCGAACTTATATGGATGGGAATAGGTGGATTTAATTCAGGTGATTATGCATGGACTACTAAGGATGAGAATCCCTTAGCAGAAATAGAGTAGTGGGGCAGCTAGCTGGTGCAGTGGATAAAGCACTGGACCTGAGTTCAAATGTGACCTCAGACCAAACTTTTGACACTTACTAGCTGTGTGACCCTGGGCAAGTCACTTAACCCAAATTGCCTTAAAAAAAAAAAAGGAAATGGGGTGGCCCTCATAGTCAACAAAAAGGTGCAAAAAGCAGTACTGGAATATGATCTCAAAAATGGCAGAATGGTATCTGTTTGAATTCAAGGAAAACCATCCATCATCATATTAATACAAGTCTATGCTCCAACCACTAAGGCTAAAGAGGCCAAAGTTGATCAGTTCTATGAAGACCTACAACTTCTTCTAGAAATAACACCAACAAAAGATATCACATCATAGGGGATTAGAATGCTAAAGTAGGAAATCAAAAAGTAATTGAAATAGCTTTGAATTACAAAATTAAGTAGGGTATAGACTAATAGAGTTTTATTAGGATAACTTGCTGGTGATAGGAAACATTCTTTTTCAACAATCCAAAAGGTGACTCTATGCGTGGACATCACCAGATGGTCAATATCAGAATCAGACTGATTATAATACAGTCAGTTAAAATAGGACCTGGAGTTGACTCTGGCCCATATCATAAGCTGTTGCTTCTTCCAAAATTCAGACTTAAATTGAAGAAAGTAAGGAAAGCCATCAGATCATATAGGTATGACCTAAATAATATTCCTTGTGAATATTAAGTGGAACTGGTAAATAGACCTAAGGGATTGGATCTAGTAGATGGAGTGCCTACAGAAGTATGGACAGAGGTTTGCAATATTGTACAGGATGCAGCAACAAAAAAATCCCAAAGAAAAAGAAGAGCAAGAAAGCAAAGTGCCTGTGTGATGAGGCTTTACAAATAGCTAGGGAAAGAAGGAAAGTAAAGGGGAAAGGAGAAAGGGAAATATATAGCCAACTGAATTCAGACTTCTAGAGAATAGCAAGGAGAGAGAGGTTTTCTTAAATGAGTAATGCAAAGAAATAGAAGAAAACAAAAGAATGGGAAAGCCAAGTGATCTCTTCAAGAAAATTAGATATATCAAGGGAGTGTTTCATGCAAAAATAAGCATAATGAAGGACAAAAATGGTAAAGACAAAGGACAAAAACAGTAGGGACTTAACAGAAATAAAAGAGATTAAGAGGGGGTGGCAAGAATACACAAAAGAACTATACAAGAAAGATCACAACGTTATCACTAACCATGAAGTGTGGTTATTGATCTAGAGGCAGACATCCTGGGGAATGAAGTCAAGTGGGACTTAGGAAGCATTGCTAACACTAAGGCTAGTGGAGGTGACAGAATTCCAGCTGAGCTATTTAAAACCCTAAAAGATGATTCTGTTAAAATGTACACTAAGTATGCCAGCAAATTTGGAAAACTCAATAGTGGCCACTGGTTTGGAAATGATCAGTTCATGTCACAATCCTAAAGAAGGGCGATGCCAAAGAATGTTCAAATTACTGAACAATTGCCCTCATTTCACTTGCTAGCAAAGTTATGCCTAAGATTCTATAAGGTATCAAATGAAAAAATGCTCTAAATCACTGTTCATTAGAAAAAATTAAAACAGCTCTGAGGTACCACTCTACACCTATCATATTGACTAATATGACAGAAAAGGAAAATGAAACATTTTGGAGGGGATGTGGGAAAATTGAGCACTGATGTGAGAAAATTAATGCACTATTAGTGGAGTTGGAAACTGATCCAACCATTCGGGAACGCAATTTGGAACTCTGCCTAAAGGGCTATAAAACCATATCACTACTAGGTCTATATCCCAAAGAGATAAAAAAAACAAAAAGGAAAAAGACCTATATGAACAAAAATATTTATAGAAGCTGTTTTTGTAGTGGTAAAGAATGCTCATCAATTGTGGAATGGCTAAACAGGTTGTGGTACATGATTGTAATGGAATGGTATTGTGCTATAAGAAATGACAAGCAGGATGCTCTCAGAAAAACCTTGAAAGACTTATATGAACTGATGCAAAGTGAAGTGAGTAGAACCAGAACAGTAACAGCAATATTGTATGATGATGAGCTGAGAATGACTTAACTACTCTCAGCAATAAAGTGATCCAAGTAATCCAAGGACTTGTGATGAAAAAAAAATGTTACCCACATCCAGAGAAAGAACTGGAGTCTGAATGCAGATCAAAGCATATTTTTGTTTATTTTGTTTATTTATTTATTTTTCTTGGAAGGTTTTTTAGTCTGTGTTTTCTTTCACAACATGACTAATATCAAATATGTTTTGTATGACTGCAAATGTATAACCTATGCTAAAAATGCTTGCCTTCTCAATGAGGGGGGACAGAAAGAATTTGGAACTCAAAATTTTAGGAAATGAATATTAAAATTATCTTTACATGTAATTAGGGGAAAATAAAATATAAAATATTTTGATAGCTCCTGGATTTGACAACCCCCCCTTTTTTAAAACATTTTTAAAAATTTATTTGTAGGCAATTGGGGTTAAGTGACTTGCCCAGGGTCACACAGCTAGTGAGTGTCAAATGTTTGGCTTCATGCTGGATTTGAACTCAGGTCCTCTTGACTTTAGGGCCAGTGCTCTGTCTACTGCACCACCTAGCTGCCCCATTGACAAACCCTTTTTGAATAAAGCTGAGTTCACTGGTTTTGGGGGAAAAAAGGTTATGCAAGCTAAGCTTCAGCAATGTAAGAACCGAGAATTACCAGAAGAGCAGGCTGGTTTTTGAAGAGGCAGAGGAACTAGAGACGAAATTGCCAACATTCTCTAGATTATGGAGAAAACAAAGGAGTTCCAGAAAAATATCTACTTCTGATTCATTGACTACACTAAAGCCTTTGGCTGTGTGAATCACAACAAGATGTGGCAAATTCTCAAAGAGATGGGATTGCCAAATCATCTTAATTGTCTCCTGAGGAACCTGTATGTAGTTAAGAAGCAAGTTAGAACCAAATATGGAACAACTGTTTTTAGATTGAAAAAGGAGCATGATAAGGCTATATATTGTCACCTTATTTACTTATATGCAGAGCACATCATGTGAAATGCCAGGCTGGATGAAATGAAAACTGGAATCAAGGTTGCCAGGAGAAATATCAACAATCTCAGTTATGTAGATGACACCACTCTGATGGCAGAAAGTGAAGAGGAATTAAGAAGCCTCTTGATGAGGGTCTAAGAGGAGAGTGTAAAAGCTGGCTTGAAGCTTGACATCAAAAACAAAGATCTTGGCAATTGGTTCCATAACTGCCTGGCAAATAGAGGAAGAAGAAAGGCAAATAGTGTCAAATTTTATATTCTTGGGCTCAAACATCGCTGGAGATAGTGACTTGCAGTCATGAAATTAAAAGACACTTGCTCTTTAGAAAGACAGCTAAGGCAAATTTAGATAGCATACTCAAAGAAAAGACATCACTTTGCTGACAAAAGTTCTGTATAAAGGTTTTTCCAGTAGTAATGCATGGCTGTGAGAGTTGGACTATAAGGAAAGCTGAGTACTGCAGAATCAATGCTTTTGAATTACAGTGCTATAGAAGACTTTTGAGAATCCCTTGGACAGACAGCAAAGAGATCAAATCACTTAATACTTAAAGAAATTAACTCAGGATATTCACTGGAAGGTCAAATACTGAAGCTGGAGCTTAAATACTTTGGCCACATAGTGAGAAGACATGATTCCTTGGAAAAGACCCTGATGTTGGGAAAGATTGAAGGCAAAGGAAAAGGGGATGGCAGAGGATGAGATAGAAAAATAATGTCATGGAAATAATGAACATGATCTTGGACAGACTTCAAGAGACAGTGGAGGATAGAAGGGCCTGGTGTGTTATGGTCCATGGGATCACAAAGAGTCAGACATGGCTGAACAATTGAACAATAACAAACCTCTGATTCTAGGTCCAGCACATTCTACACTGCCAAACTAGCAAATTAAGCCACAAACACAGTGTGACAACATGTTGTGTTATATGACAGGTACACCGGAGAGTGTAAAGTCCTATATGACAGTCTGAAGGGGAAGGTTCTTCCTGATCAAGGTAAATCAAGGAAGGTTTCCTGGACAAGGTGACATTTGAGTTGGAATTGAAAAGAAGGGTTTGCTAGGCATGTTGACCCATGACTATAGTCTGCAGCTGCAGAAGCTGAGGCTGGTGGACCACGCATTTGGGAGCTCTGAGCTGCAGTAGAACTAAAGGTGAATGAGTGTCTACACTAAGTTTGGCATCAATATTGTGAGCCCCCTGGAGTATGGGGCCACCTGGGACTTTAAGGAAAGACAAGTCAGTCCAGGTCAGAAATGGGACAAATAAAAGTTTCTGTGGCAACCAGCTGTGGGGAGACTCAGTCTCAAAAAAAGAAAGGAGAAGAATGAAAAAGATTTAAAAAAGGAAAGAAGAGGGAGGGTATTCTGGGCAATAGGGAAGAATGTGAGCAAAGACTCATAGGCCGGAGAACTCAGAGCAGATTCTAACCATATGGCTGAAGTATAAAATGTGTGGAGGCAAGTAATAGAAGGTCCCCCTGAAAAACTCCTTTATGGCAGGGACTATTTAAGTTTTGTCTTTTTATCTCCAGCACCTAGGAGAGTGCCTTGGCCATAATAGGTGTATAATACATGTTTAATTGAACTAATAAGGTTAGAAACGTCAGGTGGTGCCAGATTGGAGAGGGCCTTGAATGCCAGGCAAAAGCATTTGAGGGAGAGACTAAAGGATTTTAAGCAAGAGAATGACCTAGACAGAATCTGTGATCAGCCAAGTCATTTGTATGACAGTGAAGGCCAGGGCCATCATTGGACAGTTTGAGTTTCCCAAGGGAGAAAAAGTTCTCAAACCTTGTACAGGATGCACAGATGCTTTGGCCCACAGCTGCCAGCTCCTTCCCCTAGGTCCCAAGTTGGGGGGGGGGAGGGCAGCATTGCTATTGATGTTGTGCCAGGTAACAGGTGCAGCCAGGAGGCCTCTGGGAACCCCACATGGCACCAGCCTCCCTATTCTCCAGCAGGTTTTGTCCAGGGAGGCTAGAGATCATGATCGAAACATAAACTGACACAAATCCCTTTTTGTAGGCAGTGTTTACCACTCATCTGTCCAAACACAATGGCTCAGTAGGGGAGTGAAAAAGGGAAGCAAGGGAGGGAGGAGGAGGAGAGAAGGAAGCTGGGCGGCAGCTCTGACAGCTGATGCTCCTTATGGGTGGCCAGTTCCACAGGTGAGCTAAAGAGGTATTGGTCTCCTTGTCCCAGGTGCAAGTGTTCACCACTCCCCTCCTCCTCCCCCACCTTCTCCTCCAACTCAAAAACTCCCACCGCCCTTTCAAGGAAGCAACTACAGCCAAGAGTCAAAGACCAGTGAAGATGACAATCTCCAAAGCTACCCTGAACTTTGGAGTGAGCTGTCCTAGGTGCTGAAACAGCTCTACACAGTAGTTTCCTTCGGGCTTGCTTGAGAAGCTTCATTGGCTCCCTATTGCTTCTAGAATGAAATCCAAACTCTTCTGTTTAGCATTTAAAATCTTTCACAAACTGGCTCCAACTTATCTTTTTCCAGACCAGCTTCACATGACTGCCCGTCACTCAGCTGACATTCCAGCCAAACTGGGACCACTTAATGCTGTCTGCACATGCCATTCTACATCCTGCCTCTCTGGGCCTTTGCACAACCTGTCCATCATGCCCGGAATAAACTTCCTCCTCACCTCTGCCTCTGGAAATCACTCAATCCCTTCAGAGCCCAGATTCCCCCAGGTATTAGTCTTCCTCCCCATTCCTGCTTGCCTGATATTACCTTGTACTCATTAAAATATAAGATGCTTGTGGGCATCTTACATTTTTTCTTTTTATTTGTATCTCTTGTATATTAGCATAGTGTGCGAGCACACAGTAACAATGCTTAATAAATGCTCATTGCTTGACTGCTTGGTATCTATTTTTGTACTAACCTCTCTGTCCGTTGTTTTTCCACACAAGTATAATGCTTTCTCCTTGAGAGCAGGGACTGTTTTGTTTTATTGTTATATATTCCCAATGCCTGGTATCTAGCAAGTGCTTAATAAGTGCCTGTAGAATTGAATTATCATGGAATACATGCCAAGCTTGACCTCTGGTGGTATGAAGAATATGGATCACTCTTTAACATCCCGTTTGCTGAAGATTTCTCTGGGCAACCTTTCCTGATCCTCCTAACTATTATATCCTTCCTCCTTCTCTATCTTCTTTGTATTGACTTGGTATTTATTCTCTATATATTTAAACAAATACTTACTATCTCCCCTATTAGGATGTATGTTCCCTGAGAGTAGAGATTGCTTCCTTCTTAGTATTTGTATCCTTAGGATCTAGCACGGTGCCTGGCATACTATAGGGGGCTAAATAAGTGTTTGTTGATTGATTTGTACTCTATCCCCAACCTGGATGGTGTAAAAGACTATAGGAGAAATAAATCAATAAATACTATGGACTAACTCTAAATCCTCTAATCCCTACATCCTGACCAAAACCCAGCTCGTCATTGTCCACATTTCCAGAGGTCTTCAAAATTTTAAGAAGCACTTTTATCACAACACTATGAGGGATGTATTATCCTTGTTTTAATCTCCTGCCTTTAGCTATCAAGAAGACTTTTCCTGACCCACTCAATGTTTTCCCCTTGAAGGTGACTTTGTATCTATTTCATACGTATCTTGTATTTACCCAGCTATTTACATGCTATCTCCCCTCTTAGAATGTAAGCTCATTGAAGGCAGTTATTGTTTCACTTTTGTATCTCCAGAAATCAGCACAGTGCCTGACACACTGTAGGTACTTAATAATTTTTTGTTGATTGATTAAAAGAAG